>NC_090023.1:137313865-137928865 GCF_037176765.1 Anolis sagrei
ACAGAGGCTGGATGGCCATCTGTCAGGGGTGATTTGAATGCAATATTCCTGCTTCTTGGCAGGGGGTTGGACTGGATGGCCCATGAGGTCTCTTCCAACTCTTTGATTCTATGATTCTATGATTCTACTCTTATTAAGAAATCTTTGTTTAAATGTTACTGTTTTTAGACCCCCTTCTTTAAAAAGCTGTAAAGAATTTCAAATGCCATTCCTCAGCTAAAAGATATCATAGTCTTATGAGAGCACTGATCCAATCAGTCCTTCAGAAGATTTGTTAGTATATGCACACCACAGAGAGAAATCAGTGAAAAGCTCAAGAGAATGGCATTATTTTAATACGCTCATACTGATTGTGTTTTTGCATTCAGAATCCCTTTCTAGGTCTGCATTGTGATCATATCATCAGATCCATCTTACACACTTAATTTCATACGCTTTGTCTTCTCTGTAAAGAAAGAGAAAACCTGCCTAAAAGATTAGATCATAACAAAGGGAAGTGAACATCTCTTTCTGTTTGGCATATCATGTGTCAAAATATGATGCTCAGTTATTCAGCCTTCCTTCCTTCGCCTTAGATCCAGTTTCCATAAATAGGAAATGTTCTAGTTATGAATGTTCACTGAGGCATGAGTGTATGGTACCTCCCCCCCCCCACCACCCTGTGGTGTTGCTAGGAGTGATCCCATTAATCCTTCTATGGGTTTGGAGCCCACTCCTGCTGTCAAGAACCACTAAAAAGGCAATCCTGGAAAATAGCTGGAAATTGGAAGAAGAAGATATTAATTGTCTTGTCTCTTTAAAGTTGCTAGCCTTTACAATAGGCATGGGCAAACTTCAGCCCTTCAGGTGTTTTGGACTTCAACTCCCACAAGATGGTAACATGCCTACTTTAGAGCCTTAGCAAGGGCCTTTCCCAATTATCAGACAACAAACTAATTATCTACTTTATATTAACAGTTAATAAGATGGAGTTTTTTGGTGTGTGTGTGTGTGGGGGGGGGGGGGGGGGAGGGGGGCTTCTTTGACTGCAGCTCCCAGAATCCTGCACACAACTTGGATACACTAAAAACTTGTATTTAAAAGCTTTGGACACACACAATTAAATCAGCAAAGCTGCAATCCAATACAATCTGTAAGTGTAGCTTTCTTATTAGTAGACATGCATAATACTGTTTAACAATCCCATCAGGTCTTGTCCTTTTCTTACCACCCATGGATGGAGATCAATGTCCAGCTTTCAACAGAAGTAATGCAGTTACTAAGAAGGTTCATCCTTTCAATTATCCTACTTAGGGAATTTTGGAATGCACCAAGAACAAGTTCCAGGGGATTTTTTTTTCCTTTTTAAAGAAATCTGCTCACTGTCAAATTCTCCTGAAAGAGTCCTTCAGAAGTATGATCACTTCAAAAAAGCAAGTGAGCAGATACAGCATGTTCCAACTATCTGCAGGGGATGCATTTTCAGCTGAACCATGGTTTCTTGAAACCATAGATAAGATCAACCACCACCCAGTTCCCTTATTTCTGGCCCCTTCGTACCATAGAATCACCCTAGAGAACGTGAAAATTCCTAAAGGGGTATCTTCTCCAGGAATTTGCTCAGTCCCCTATGGCGGGTCTGTGGTAACCTCCAGGAGAATCATATCAGAGGAATGCTGGAGGACATAGTAAATTACCAGAGAGGCCATTTTTCCCCTGAAGCATAAGTAAGTGATAACACAAATGTGGGTTCTGCTTTTATAGGGATCTTCTTGTATTCAACACTGTGTATTCTTCTTGGATCAAGTGAAAATCCACATTTCTATGAAGCCATTGTACATTTCTGTTCAGTACTGGGGGCTGCATTCTGCAGGGTAAATCTATCTTTTGTTTGTATTATTTTCATATTACCTTGAATCACTGATATAAAGCAGGGACAGCATCAACTGATTGGCAAGATTCTGCTGCAAGCAGGAAGTTTGGAGATAAGCTTCTTAAGCAGTGAACCTTAGTAAGCAGGAAAGACTGGAGCCAGTTCAAGGAAGTTTCCCTTCAAATTGCTATACTTGGGCCTTAACCTCAGCCAACTAATTAGAAGTTGTTGAAAGGAAGAGTCTCTGGTGTGAGTTTGTGTGTTTTCTGTAGACAAGACTCAGGAAGCATGTTGCTCAGACAGAAGTAAATAAGTAGAGAGAGGTGTCTTTAAAACCAGATGCTGTAAAGTTTACAACTCTGCTGTAAAAGATGACTTACACTCTAGGTTTTTTGTATACTTAGAAAGCTGATAGTGCTGAGATAACAGGATGGTCCCTTGGTGTTCATTGAGGGAAGAACACAGGTCACAACCTCTGCCTGGTGTACCGATATTTCCCTCCTTCTGCAAAGGGAAAACAATGATGACAGGTTCCTCATTGCCTGCCTTCTTTAATGGGAATACTAAAATGTGTGGTTCACATTCTAAGTCAGATAGCTAAATAGTTCATAACTTTGATTGTGTTTCACATAACCTGACATAAAAGAGTATTTCTGGGGGTTTTTAATTCCCAAAGTAAAACCACCAAAAAATTCTCATTTTGGACTGTGCTTCTTTATGTTCTCTTGGCTGACTGCCTGTGCCTTGGGGCTATTTCACACCATGCATCTTGAGCTCTATTTGAGTCCCTTCTCTGTTGATGATTTTTGTCCCATGGAGCCAATATCTGTAATGTAATTGCCTGGGCACAGACTGCTCACAGGCAGGATTCTTTGCTAATGTACATTTTGAGTTGACACACCCCTGGTGGTCTGTGTCATTTTCCAAGACAGATGTTCCATTACAACCTCCTTGCTCGTCAGTGGTATATGCCCTTCATGGTGGTTGCTGCTACAGTTATTAGTACAGCGACTACCGATACAACTTCATTCAAATAGCCTCTCTGTGTTGATGAATAATAACAAAAGAATGGTTTGAGAGAAGCGGGGGGAGAGGGAGAAAGGAGAGAGGCATGAAATTGAGAATGGTGGTTTTTAAGAATGCTTCTCTCCTGTGGCTGCAGGGCAGAAATACAATTTTAGAAGCAAGGTTTCCAGGAGCTCTGTGTACATGTTTAGCCAAATACAGTTGCATCTTCCTCACCAACACACAAGGTCAGGATTGAAGAGGACAGGACTGCAGTGCTCTTGCACTCCTCTATTAGTAGAGATGAATTCATGTCTAAAGGAAGAAGTCACTCCTCTTTTACCAGCTAAATACTAAGCTGACTCTGTCTTGGCCATGACCATGAGCTGCCCAGTTGTGTTGGACCCAACACCTTTCATTCATTCTTGAAATGAAATTGAAATGGCTGATAGTGGTAGATTGGTATGTGCACAAAAAGAGATATGGATGTATTACTACCAAGTCCAAGTTATGGTGTTGAAAACAGTGATGCATAACTGACTTACTTTAGGCAGACTGAGGTGACTGCTATAGGAAGCAGATTTTGAATGCTATGAAAAAGCAGCAAATTGTCCATCACTTAATTTGCTATTTTATTGCCAGTGGAAGGAACAAGTATAATTGGAATATTGTGCCCCAAATAACTCATCAATTATCTTACTGGCTCCTGAAAGTCATGTGTCAATAGCCTTTATCTATTTATTTTCTTCATTATGTGAGCTCTCCACTATTATCAATCCAATTTCCGTATTTCATTCTACCTTAGTCTGGAATCCTCTTGGTGGCACATTCACACTGGAGATAATCTAGTATAGGTACCTTTTCCACATTGAACAATGAAGTATTCAATACCTTTATGCAATGTGTTTTCCTTGGTGTCTAAATGGCTGTCATGTGATATCGGGGGAAGCTCTGCCTCCTTATCCAAACAACAGGTGACCAAATATATGTGCTGGGTTAAATGCTAGTTTCTAGGGATCTCAAGACATCCTCAGGATGTCTACAAAGACCCCTATGTGACCCCAGGACATCCCTGCAGTGCATGCAACTGCAGGAAAATAGCCATAGATGGGTGTGATGGTTGAACTTCTTACAAGATAGGATTTGGAGTTGATTGTGTGGTTGAAACAGAATTCTAATTTTTTCAATGATAAATAAAGTGAGTTTTGATGGTATATGGCTGACTTAAGTCACCATATTTCATAAACAAGATGCCAGGCAAATTTAGCAAAGGGGGAGGGAAACTTTTTCCTGTTAAATTTGCATATATCACTTACAGGATGCCAACCAATATCTTCCCTGGAATATTTGTGACCTTACTTCAGTAACATCCAAGAATTGATCTGGTGTTCTCTTGGTTGTATCATTTGACTGAACTGTGCCAATGCTTTTACTTTGTTAATAGAGGGCACAACAAAGCCCATAAAGTATCTTGTATTTGATTTATATATATTTCTTTTATGTCACATTCAGAAAACTTTAACGTATCTTAACCGCTTCAGGAATATCCCATATCAACCTTTCAGGATAATATTTTTAATACAAGTAGTGATGTATAAGGACTTTGCATAGCTTAATGGCTATGCTGGCAAGGGATTCTGGGACCTATAGTACAAAAGAAAGCTCCCTGTCCAAATCGTCCAGGCAATAATTTGTCCAAGTACTTCAAAATATTAATAACAGAATATGGCTTGCCAGGTGTTTGGGATCAAATATCAATTCAGTTAGATCCATGGTTGTCACGGAGGCTTTAAAATCCAGAGCCTAAGGTGGTCATAACATAGATGCTGAAATTGCCCAAAACTATCAATTTAAAGTATTCTAATATCAATGTTGGCTACTAAGGTAAATCAGCTTTCTGGATATACCCCCTGCCCATATTATAGTTTTTTAAGCTACTTTGATTCTGCTTTGTCAGAGCTTTGGCCTGGGTATATTTTTCATGTAACCTGTATTTTCTGTCGATTAAAATAAATGGGAAATCACAGTTATGGTTTTAAAAGGGGATTAACAAGGATTTGAGCATTCATCTTAATGCTACTATTTTAATGGAATAATATAGAAATGCTGATTAGCCGTCATCACACTGGGCAATTTTTTTGTCTGCTGCATTTGAGCAAAATTATGAGACATGAAGAATGGCAAAAAGATGCCCCCCTAATTCAACTTTCTAGAAAGTCCTTAGCAACACAAGCATCTATCAAAAGCTGGGTGCAAATCTGTCATTAATGCTTGGAAAGAAGACAGCAAGAAACTGGGATGAATATATTTTCAATATTATTCTCTCATGATGAAAATAGCTTCTTCTGATAATGACATTAACAAACATTTATATCCTGATACAGGGGGCACTGCCTGTATGTGTGGGGTGTAAATAATTCATAGGTAAAGAAGGCAAATATATTATTTTATGAGTTGATGCCATGTGAACGAATAAAACAGAATGCCAGTTTTGTATAATTAGATCAAGATTATATCTGCATGGTCACTTAGTCATTGTGTGCTTGCCAGAATTCTTCATCGATTTTGTGACATATATAAATTTTTACTCTTCAGATTGCATGTGTCTGAGGTTGGAGCATTAGAGGACGCCAGTTTTCCATAGAAGGTGAATGGGGTGACAGGGGAGAGAAGGAACTGTTATATGTTGTTATTAAAGTCATATTCAGTTACATCATCCTTTCCTTCCAAGGAAAGAATAAATATGCAGGTTCTGAGAATGAACATTGACATACTAGATGTTAGAGAGCTTCGTAACTGTGATGTTACACCAAATAAAATAGCAATATTACAATTTCCTATTTTCTGCACTGTATTGCAGTAAAAATATGCACAACCAAGGCAACGGGAGGTGGAGCTGCTGTTGATGGAGAAAATCAAGACAATGCCCTTTACATAATGGTGGTTTTTGATAAAATAATTGAATACATAGATTTGTTCGAGGCATACACACATCTTGTGGCTATATTGAAAATAATGCTCAAAAGAGAGATACTTTGGCCAATGAGCGTATCCTTCAACAGATGCAGATCAGCAGTAATGTCCATATCAAATTCTCTGCATTCCCACTTTCATTGTTTCTTTAAAATAAATTGGTTCCCCTATCTTCCTATTAAAGTAGCTAGAATTACTTTGTCCCCGGCACAGCAGGATGGATCCCCTCCTTCTGCTTATGTAGAGAGGACAGGAAAAGAAGTGGCAACGCCTTTCCAAGTGGGATCAAGCAAAAGGTAGAAAATGTTGTTTTGTAGGACAATCAAACATATGCAAATTTTAAACAGAATAAATCCCAATTATTGCATTTTAATTCAGGAAAGAAATATTTTCTGAGCAGGAATTAATATTTCCACAATGAAAGATTAATTTCCACAACATGCAGCAAAGGCAGCTTCTACTACAAATTTCTCTGCAAAGTGACTTCATGTTAAATTTTGTACAGAATTAGTCCTGAATTATGAATTGCCTTTGGAAACTTTGTAGTTTTCAAAAATGTTCTTGGAAAGGAAGAAAATTGCAGAAATTACTCATTGCTACCTTCAAGAAGCAGTTAAGTGAAGAATTGCATCTCTATTTTGTCCTACAACATTGTGCGCCATCAATTCATTTCTGACTTAAGTCAAAACATTTTCAGAGGGGTTTGTATCTGCCTTCCTCTCAGTCTGATAGAGTTTGAATTGTCTGAGGTCACTCAGTGGGTTTCCATAACTATGCAGGGATTCAAACCCAGTCTCTTGCCTCTTAATTGAACATTCAGTCCACTACATCATTGTAAATCCTTGCTGGTCCCCGACAACTATTCCATTCATAACCAATGTTGAGAGATTAGCGATCTCGAATCTAAAAGAAATCTGATTGCTCTTCACATTATAAAAGTGACTCAGTCCTAATTTATGCCATATAATATAATTTGAAAAACTGCATTATATGGCAATGTAGATGAGATCTCCATCATTATAGTTATATCACAAAAGGAATGAAATAACCATTCACTGAATTGCAGTTGGTACTTGCCCTGATTTTGCAAAAAGGAATGAGATATAAGCAACCCAATATTTGCAACTAGTAATTTTCAAGCTCAGTTTGCAACTCATCATTTTGTTTTGACACCTTCTACCACTTCCCATTCCTTTTGTCTTTAAGTTTCCAAGTCTACATGCAGATGTTTGGTTTTGTATTGCTATTTTTTGTTGATAAAAAGCTTCATTGGAGACAATATTTATCAGAAAGGCAGAATTAAAAAAAGCAAAACTACAAGATGATTAGAAAGAGGATCATAGAAAGGAAATAGTGAATGGTTATGGGAACTGCACTGATATAGCTTCACACAGTCCAAATTAAAGAAAATGTGTCCTAGGGCCTTTCCACACTGGCCCAAATGTGCATGAAATCACCCACATTTGATAGCCAAACTGGGGACTAAAACCCTGCCTTTCTGGAAGTGATGTGGCAGTGGTGGCAGATCCCCATCTGTGTTAATTCAAAATCAGCATGGGGGGGGGGGTATGGTCACTGGTCCCCTCACCCAAGTTTCATCCTCAAACTTACTAGAAATGCTTCATTTTCACACACCAAGAGCTCTGCAAAAGCCTCATACCTCTGCCTTGAGACATTTCCAGTATCTTTGGGGGAGAAATGGGGGAGAGCACAGGGAGGGGAGGGAAGGTGGCACTGCTACCCCCAGGCTGCTTAAGCCCATAGAGGTAGGTTGGCTATGGGGACTCCCACGTGGGATCACACATGGTATTCCCAAGAGACAGTTCCCACAGAACCCATATCTAGGGAAAATGTAGACCTTCATGGGAAGTCCACATTTTTCCTTGTGTTTTTAACCTGGAATAAACTTTGATTTTCACATTTATTCCAAGCCAAACTCCATTAGCCTAGAGCATCTTTTGAATACCTCCAGGTAATGTGTCCCCTACTAATGATAGGGGCAGTATAGATGGGGCCCAAGTGTTTCTTCCACGCAACCAGCTTCTTATCATCTGACAGTAGGTGTGGTGACATCACATAATCTTTAGCTTTTTTAAATTTGAATTAATTTTTATTGGTAGAGTATATAGTTACATGGAAAGTGGAGGAATATTGTGAAGAATATAGAAAAGTAGGAAGTAAAGTATAGCAGAGAGAAAAAAGAGAAAAAATATTAAAAATAAAAAAAAATAAGAAAAAATTAAAAACATTAAAAGTAATATATATGTGTGTATGTATTAGAAACTTAGTCCCTGAGGTGTGCAGGAATTCAAGTCCCCCTCAAAAGGAAAAAAATAAAAAATAAAAAATTGTGGGACTTCCAACTATTCTTTGAAGATCTTTTACAAATTTATTCAACAGTAGTGTTAAAAGTTGCTTCCCTATTTTAGTTCTTCTTTATTTCCAGTTTCCTCCTTTCAAGAAATAATCTCTATTTTTTGTTGCTTAAAGTAAACTTTTACCGAGTCCCAATTTGTTTGTTTCTTTGAGATTCCTTCATTTGGCATAGTCAGTATATTAACTCATCCATGTTCATTATTTCCTTTATCTTATTTTGCCAGTCTTCTCTTTGAACATTCCCATCCATATTCCACCCAGCAACAGGTCTTCACAATTACCATAATAAAAAAGTAATACTTCTGAAGATATTAATAAACATTCTAAATATTGTCGAGAAATTCTAAATATTTCTGTGACATCAATTGGTTCTAATTGTTGTGGCTCAGCCTGAGTGTGAGTCTGACACTGAACTGTTTGGCCCTTCTGGGCCTGGGTCTACTGAGCCTGAGCATGATTTTAGGCAGGATGACGAGGAGACTGATGGGTTGCAGATTTCTGTACATGCTCCAGACAGGGCTGATAGTGTGCCTTCTGATAGTATGGCTTCTGAAGAAGAAACAGCTAGCCTGTTACCTGGGGAAAGGAATGCGCCTTTAGATAGAGACAGCGAAATCCCACAAGTGCAGCTGGAGACTCCTTTCAGTTTCCAGAGTGATCCGGCCCAGCTGGGCCGAGATAAGGAGTTTGAAGATAATAGTGAATTAATGAGCAGACAGGACCATTTGCAATTTAGAGTTCGCTGAAGCACATGCCTTGCTAGCAAGAGGGAAGCCAAAGGTCAACGCAATGCTTTCATGTTTGGGAGGCTTATTTAAGGGTGTAGCTGACAGGCATTTGTTGTCAGTCCAAAGTTACTTCTTACTAGTTAACTGCTGTGGGATAGCCTCAGCTTTTGCAGACTGGTTCTGGCTTATTGAAGACTGGGATTCTGATCCTGATTTTCTTGTTTGTCATGGACTCTTGTTTGACCATTGCTAAGGGATTATGCTTCATGTTATTTGCCTGTGGATCCTGAAAACCTTGCCTTTGCATTTTAGACTCTATTTAGCTTTTGGAACTTCTGCATCTTTATTTCTTTGTTTTGATTTTGCTTTTTCTCAATAAACTATAAAACTACAGCCTTGGTGTGTGTTGGTGTCTTGAGAAAGGTGAAAACTACCCTGATTTGCGAGACTAATGGTGTGCTTAAAATCTATCCCATATTTTTGTTGAATGTTCCGATTGAATTTGATAGAAAAGAACAAGATTTGTAACAAGTGCTCAAAAGGGTGAAAAAAGTGAAATTATTCAGGTTGTTGTGCGTGTTTGTTCTACAGTATACTTTAGGATAGGCTTGTGTATATATTATATATTAAAAAAGGATAGACTTGTGCATTTCGGCTGAACCTCGATCTGTTTCTGTTGGCCAGATTCTGGTAGACCCTCATATCCGTTTTCACACCTCCCAAAAACAGGTGTGTAGCTAGATAGCCGTTTTCAGACCTCACCCAAATAATGTGGCTAGATCCGGCCTAATGGTAGATCAAATAGCCCTCTCTCTGCTCTGCCTTGAGTGGTACCTCCCCCCCCCCCCCGACACTTTTCCTTCTAGGGGCTGCCTCCCTTTTTCACTCCACTTGTAACTGAAAGCAGCCAGTATTCAACAGCTACAGTTCTGTCAGGATTGAAAAAACCATGGCTTCTGGCCCCTTGCCATTATGGCCAGCTGGTCAAACCAAACAAGCCAGAATGGCTGAAGAGAACCGACCAATCTGAATCCGTGCACAAGTCTACTTTTGATAGAGTGTAAATGCCCTGACTTATATTATTATTATTTCCTTCAGCAGGCTGTATCATTCATCTTCCTGTGTTCATCTAAAGTCCAGGGGAGAAGGTTATGAAGTAACCTCTCCTATAGGGCTTTTTTGCAGATCAGGAAAGTCAAGAAAGTTACACAGCAATGGATGTTTGATAAAAAAGGAAATACACACACCTTCTATGAACTTCTCACAATGATAAGGTCAGGTCAAATCCACCACTGATTTTTTTTAAGTGCTCTGAGAATGAAGCAGAAAAAAACAGATGCCTCTTTGATATTGGAAGAAGCCTTTCAGGATCTTTGAGAACAGATTTTGGCACAGCATCATTCCAGATGATGCAAATGACAGGAATACAATATTTATATTCAATTCAGATGGGGACTTGCTCCTTCTGCTGCTTCTGCTCTTTCTGTGTGAAATGTTAACCAAAGCTTTTCAAATCACTTTCACTAAAGTTATTGGAACTATGGACCAGACAGTGGTGACTGCCTTTAATTATCTGCCTTATGTTTACATGGACACTTTGGCTCACCTACCAAGGCATTTCTCTGCCTGTTGCCATCTAATCAAAAAGAAGATGCCACTGGAAATTACTTGGCTGGGAACCATCATGTATCCAGTTATTAGATGTCTGTTGTGAAGCTGCCCTGAGTCCCCCACACCTCGGGGTGTGTGTGTGTGTGTGTGTGTGTGGGTGAGAGAGAGAGAGAGAGAGAGAGAGAAGGACAGGATACAAATATATGAAATAAATAAATATTTGTACTAGAGTTTTCTAGTTGTGAATCAGAGTGTTTTTGCTCTATATTTTGCAGATTTCTTGCTACATGTTCAATCTGGTTATTAAACGCCCTTAGGAAGTGGTTTGCACATGATTTTATTATCAAAACCAGAGAAAACCATGGGAAAATGTCTGCATAATCAGCCATTCCTTTAGTCTATGCAAATTTGCCTTACCCTGATATAAAATATTAAGTAATATCCTCAGGATTTCTTCCCTTTTTATTATGCTAATGGTCAAGGCCCATTGTAATGTGGAAAATGTATGGAAATTTATAAGCTTTTGCTTAATGTAATTGCCATATTTGCAAGGGCAAAAATATGAGATTCTATACAGATTTGAATATAATTTTCAGGATAGGATAGATTTGGTTTCATAATGTCATAAAGAGTTTTGAAGTGATGTATGTTATTTTTGAAACTTTCCCTGTTGATTGCCTAATTCAAATTCAAAACAGATAGATTTGTACACATCTTAGTAAAATAGGAAACTGGCAGAAATACATAAGGTGTACATTACTTGGCTTTGCCTAACATTGTTGTGGAATTTTTCATACACGCTTTCTGATTTCTGGCAATGAGATAGCTATTAATCCCTCTAAAGCAAGGAGGAATATTCTGCAGCCCCCCAACTGCTGTACTGCAGTTCCCACAAGTGTGGGCATTGGTAAGGAATGCCGGAAACTGCAGTCCAATAGTATTGGGAGGGCCGCCTGATTTCCATTCCTGTTCTAATGCAAAATTATGATGCAATGGAATTGATTGTGATCAAGGTACAAAGTGTCTTTGGAAAGGTTGTCACCTAGAGCTGGAGTCATGAACTTCCAGATCATTAAGATTATTTCCTTTGTCCATTTAATCTTAGCAAATGTTGAGTCCTGTTGGTAAATAGATTGCCTAAAATTCTGTGTTGTGTCAACACATGAAATTTCCTCCAAAGCATCTTTCTCCTTTCATCAGCAGTTTACAGGATGAGTTGAGATTTGGGGGAGACAGAAAGTGTTCTGCATATATATGCCATTCTATAGGAAGACAGATAGCATCTGATGAATTATTCATCTGTAAATAGGTATATTTCAATTTTTAACAAAAATAAATATTACTTCTGTTGGATTACATATCCTTGATTCTATTAAATCATAGAGCATGGTTGAGAAGATACGTTCCGTTGTTGTGGATCCTTTAGCACTTTGAGGAATACAGTTTGGTATGGATATTAATGAAGGGATTCATTTCTGTGGCAAGGACCCCCAAACTTGTATTAGATTTTTTAAAAGACAAACCAAAATAGTCTTGTAGATGACGAAATGTTGCTATTTGTGGTCTTCAGGAGATCGTTAAACAAAAACAGGAAGGGAAACAGATGTTGCTTTCTAGTTGAGCATTTTCAAGATTTTTTAAAAAATGGATATCCCATCACACATATTTTGCTTGGGCAAATGTTTTGTAACTCTTGAATCCACACAAAGCTAAAGTCAAATCAGGAGTCTCCGTGGACTGAAAACCAACAACATATTTCAACAGCTAAGGCAAGGCATGACACAATACAGTAGCTGTAGAACCATCATAATGATGCTGACATTGACAATTATTTTAATCTCAATCCCATTATTAAAGCTTTAATCTCTAAAACAAAGGTCTGCACAGTTGTCTGAAATGTAACACTCATTAAACATTTCCCATTCTCTTATCTGGATGGATAAACATTGTGCTGTTGGTTTTCTTCTTCACTAGATGTAGTATGAGCCAAAACTATGGTTAAATAGAAAAAAATCATGGCTGCATAAGAACTGTGGTTAATATCCTACATCACAGCAACATAACATGAACACCAGCAAACTTATGTTCCATTTGTAATATAAAGTCTCTATATTGGACACTATTCTATCATAAAGGACAGCGCTTCTCAACCTGTGGGTCCCCAGGTGTTTTGGCCTACAACTCCCAGAAATCCCAGCCAGTTTATCAACTGTTAGGATTTCTGAGAGTTGAAGCCCAAAACATCTGGGGACCCACAGGTTGAGAACCACTGATATAGGAGGATTATTGGCAAAAGTATACTCCAAGCCCCTCATTGCACATTGATACATTTTCTGCTTCCATCCTCCTCAGTTGGCTATGGCTGTTGTATAATATATATAAAAAAGCTTTCTACATAATTAATGCACATTGCTTATTTTTATGACACTAACAGGATATTGGTCAGTATATGTTACCCATGCTCTCCAAGATTTTTGAATCTGACTCAACCATCTTTTTCTTAAAAGTATGCATTTGGACATTTTTACCATGTCGTTTAAATTTGCAAGAGTTATTCTATTGGCCTGTTGCAATGTTTTACCTTTACAGTTTTTAGAAGACACTTTTGCTAAAGTTTCTTTCAAAGATAAACTGTGTCTGTAGAGTCAGTCAGAGGTGGAATGAGAGCAGTCTGTCTCTCATGTTTTTGGTTACTGTAGTTATTATTAAGAGACAAGGGAATACATAACACATCCTCTCATGAGATGGTTTCCTGACTGATCATTAGAGACCCTCCTGTACATCTCCTGGAAGGAGGAGAAGATATAATAATCCAGAGCAAGTACAAAACTTTAGATCTGCTAGAATGGTTAGTTCTGAGCTTGTCACTTGTGAGAATTAGCTCTGCTGAGCCTGTGATTTTGTGTTTTGCCTTTTTTTTTTTGGTTGGTTGACACTACCACATAACTGACTTGTGATCACTTTAAGCAAGGGAAAATAAGTGAAAGTCAGAAGAGAGGAACTGACTGGAGCTATTCATAGTACTATATGCCTCGATACCTCAAAGCTTCATTTAATACCCAACATAGTTTCTAATCTGGCCAAAGTCCTGTGAGGCTGTTGCAAATACATAGGTTATATTTTTACATTTGTTATCTGCTACACATTCATGTTCTTTACTGGGCATCTATTTTAGAGACTAAAAAGGACTGTGAAATTTCCTCAAATCCCACTTACCAGTAAGCATCTACAGTAATTGATGGGATATCCCCGCAGAAGGGTTCTGTGGCATGAGGGCGATTGTGATGCTATATTTGTCTATCTGCATTCATAACTGTGTCCATGAATTCCAGCCTGTGTCTTTACAATACAAAAAAGATACCACAGAGAGCAGAGGAGTGGAGGTGCTTTTGCTCATTGGTAGCTCTAGTGTTATCAATTCCCAGTAGTAGGTTTGGGATATCAAATTTATTATAATACAGATGACAGAGACAAAAATACAGATGTATTTCTGTCTCTGACTCTAAAACTCTAACTCTAAGACTCTAACTCTAAAAATCCAACTCTAAAACCCTAACTCTTACTCTAAAACTCTAACTCTAAAACTCTAACCAAGGTTGGTTCCATACAGATCCCTAACCCCCATCTAATCAGGTTTAAGAAACCCAATTGGGTACAGGTTAAAGTTCACAACCTCCAAACCTGTGCTTTCCTGGGGGAAGGTGTTTAAATGCCCTGCCAGACCTTCTGGCAGAGCACCCAGACATCAAAGAACCTTTCTCCCAAAGCCTTAAAAATTGAAAATAACTTACCCAGTCATTATTACCCTGGTGCCAGAGTTCTCCTGGTGTATAGAAATAATGCATCAGAAGTGTGGGACCAGGAGAAATTTTGCTTCAGCCCCCCCCCCCCACCTCCCCTTCTCCTGGCACGTCATTTCCATGTGCCAGAAGAATTCTGGGACCAGGGTAATAGCGGACGGGTAAGGCTTTTTTATTATTATTTTAAGGAGTTTTTAAGGGGTTTGGGGGAGAGGGTTACAACCCTCTGGGTTTTCCGAAATGATTCAGCCTGGAAAACCCAAGAGATCTGTGTCCATAACTACTGAGGCAGCAGTCCACAAAGGACCCATACTGGGTCTTTCAGGAAGATTTGGCTGCATTTGTTGGCTACTAAATCTTATTTTAGAACTCCTCATTGACTCCAGAAATGAGAATTGTGTTGCCTACAAGAAGGTTTTGAGCTCCAACTACTAGCATTTCTTATCATTGGGCTTGCTGGAAAGACATGATGGAAGGGAGATATAGCCCACATAATTTATGAACATGCTCTGCACATAACAATAATTATGTCTTCTTTGTGTGTGTGTGTGTGTGTGTGTGTGTGTGTGTGTGTGTGTATGTGTGTATGTGTGTATGTGTGTATGTATGTGAACTCTATGGAAAGAATATTCAGGAATAGTTGAAAAATAATTGAGAAACTTATTTATTGAGAGTTAGGAAGCCCTGATTTGGAAAATCCAGAATTAACAGGAATCTTCATAAATGAGAATTTCTTTTATGTAAAATTGCCATTTTTTTTCAGGAACACCCCTCCCCCCAACACACACACATATACTTTTAAAATATATCTACTCTATTTTCTGTGCAGAAAGTCCTATCATCTGCATTGAAAATGCTATTTTCTATGCTAAAAATATATCAAAATTTCCACATAAGTTCACAACTGTAATATTTTATGTGCAGAAAACAGAATTTTGCTGCACAGAAAATAGTATTATTACAAAAATTTATTTTATATATAGAATATGCTACTGCCTGCACGGGAAATACCATGTGTGCTAAAATCCACATTGTACATGACCCATTTCAAAGACTTTCTACAGCTTAAATACTTTCCTTTGAGAAAGGAATATTGAAGGATTACACACATTGTCTACTCAGAAGTATTGCCTATTGCATTCAATATAGTTTACTTCCAGGTAACTATGTATTGGTTTGCAGCCTAGGTTTGAGCAGCTATATTTTCATAAACTACATTTTCTTCAGTAGCAAAAAAGGCTTTTGTGCTTCATAGGCAGCCGGTGAGGATTAATTAAGGCTTATAAAGTAATGTCATTTTCTTCAATGGAATCTATCTATAAAATTTAGCTTTACAAGGTTGTATTGTTATGTCTAAACCCAATGAATCTTGGAGTGCTCAAAATCACACAAAAACACCTGTTCTTAGGAGATTTTTTAAACTGATATCTTGACCTACGTTTCTGGGATAAGTAATAGATAAGCATCTGCACTTTTGGAATGCTTATCTAAACCAAAAAAGCACAGAGAAGCAAGGCAGCCAGTTCTTCCTGTTAATCACAAAGGGAGACACAGAGCTCACAAAAGCCACTTCATTTGGAAATGTCAGTCTCCGGCACTGTCCCTCTGTAAAATATAGCAGAACCATGGCAGTCCTGTTCTGATTCATATATCATCAGTGCCATTTTGGAAGCTAAGAAAAATGATTAAGCTTTCAAAGGATAAAATGACCCAAGTTCTCCCAAGACCTCCATTCTTTCAAGACTGGAGTTGTGATTTCTTTCCAAAAGCTTTTGATGTGTGGAAGGGTGGGGGGTGGCATTAAAATTGGTGGAAATACAACTTTAACCCCTCTTTTTGATAGCCATACATTCAAAACTTTTAAAACTACCAAATAAAGATATATCTTTGTATAAGGAGCTGGATATATTTCTGTGCATTACTTAACTAACAGAAACATTGGTATTAAAAGAAGCAATACCATGAATATGGATTCATAGTTACAAAGAAAAAAAGAGCAGTTCAACATACAACAAGCTTTTCATTCAAAATGAACAACATGCAAGTTGAATAATAATTATTTTCAGAGGTGTGGGGCACAATGAAAAGGAAGGCTATATCCACAGACAAAGGCTATGGCCTCCATCCTTACATGTTGGCCCTGCAGCATCTTTGGCCCCTTCCACACAGCTGTAAAAAATCCACATTGAACTGGATTATATGGCAGTGTGGATTCAGATAATCCAGTTCAAATAAGATATTTTGAATTATGTGTCTTAATATTCTGGGTTATATGGCTGTCTGGAAGGACCTTTTGTTTTACCACTTTATTGAAAGTAGAACCTATCTTGCCAAGGAAGTGTGGACAGGATTGCAAATCAAGACATTTAAGTCTCCATGGTTGTTCATCTAAAACAGGGGTCCTCAAACCTTTTAAACAGAGGGCCAGGTCACAGTCCCTCAAACTGTTGGAGGGCCGAATTATAATTTGAAAAAAAAAACATGAATAAATTCATATGCACACTGCACATATCTTATTTGTAGTAAAAAAAAATCCCACTTAAAAATAATACAATAATTAAAATGAAGAACAATTTTAACAAATATAAACTTATTCGCATTTCAATGGGAGGTGTGGGCCTGCTTTTGGCTGATGAGATAGGATAGTTGTTGTTGTGTGCTTTCAAGCTGTTTCAGACTTAGGTTGACCCTGATCCAGGGCCGGGTAAATGACCTTGGAGTGCTGTATCTGGCCCTCAGGCCCTAGTTTGAGGACTCCTGATCTAGAACAAGGTATTCTTCATCTGGAACCTGTGGCTCTTCAAGAATTCTTCCTACTGTCTTGCAACACAGATTATGGGAAATGAAGACCAATAATGGATGAAAGAAAGTTTCTTTATCTCTGCTATAGGATAGATGCACATTCACCTTCACCACCACCACCTCCTTTTGTATACTCCCCCTTTTCTCTATTATGCTGTTATATATACAAAATTAGTGTGTTTGTGTGTGTGGGGGGGGGGGTGGAGGCTCATGCTAATTGACTATGCTGTTGTCCTGACACACTTGGCTGCTACACACATTCAACCTACTGTCACCATTTCTCAAATCCATTGATATACATATCCAAACTATGCCCCATACATTCCAAATACATCTTTTGGTCATCCACTGAATTCTGAACACAGTGTTTTTGCTTCACAATAAAAGAGAGATGATATTAGTTCTTCATAATGGTTTTTCCAGCCAGCTAAACTAGAAGTACATTAACCTCACAAAATAAATTACAATTCACTAAGTATTTGCCCTGGAACAAAGAGCATTGTTATTTCTAATAGAAAAGAACTGTTTTATCTGTGACTGTCAGTTTTGAGACTGTCTTTGTCTTTACAGTGTATTTTCTCTAAGGAGCAATTGAAGGTCAAGTTATAAAAAAAGTCCTAATAAATTACAATATTTGTGTTAGTTAATTAAACCTCTCATATCAAAACTTCTTTATGCCTTGTGCCTTTGTTTCTGCCTTTCTGTATCAATGATTAGGGCATATCAGTGCTAGTGACCTAGATAGGAACACTTCAATTCACACCGAGTCACTGAGAAGGAGACTCCAGAATGCCATCTTGCTAAGAATAGGAGGTGATTGTCGATCATATTGGAACATGTCAAGTCCTTGAAAACTCTTGTGCATGATGTAAACTCACAGATATGTGTCATCACTACCTCTAGTACTACTACAACAACCCCAATCCACCCTCGCTCACATTCACACATAGGGATGCATCCTTAGGACAACTCCATACCATATGTTTAAAGCATGACTTGTCTTTAAAAAACTATACCACTTTTAAATCAAAGCAGATCCAACCCACTTTTCAGACTTTCCTTCTTTGGGGCAGATTTCCATCTTTAGTTTTAAAAATGATTTCCTTTTGCCCACACTAATGTCTTATAACTGGTTTATTCATGTACAAGTGGAGCATCCCTTATCTCAAATTATAAAATCTAAAATACTTCTCAATCCAAAATTGCCCAAATGATTGGAGAGGATAGCATTACCTTTGCTTACAGATGGTTTAATGTAGACTAATGTTTTATCCATAAACTTATTTAAAATATTGTGCATAAAGTTACCTTCAGGTTATGTATATAAAGTGAATGTGATACATAAATGAATTTTCTGTTTAGACTTGGATCTTATGCTTATGATATCTCATCACGACTGTATATGCAAATACAGATATTCCATAACAACAGCAACTACTACTACTACTACTACTACTGCTACGACTACTACTACTGGACACAAGCAATATTGATAACAGATACTTAACCTTTATTGTCTTTCTTTCCTAGTTCCATAAGGTTCATAATGTTTGTCAATGCATTTTATACATGCCATCTTCTCTCTCCTGCTTCTGGACTAAACCAGATGTGTTTTATTTCATTATTTACATTAGTTTTTCCCTGTTCTACTATTTATCATGTTTCATATACATGTGAATTTCCTCATCTTAGAATTACAGATAAAATGTATCTTCCAATTGAAATAATGTTTACTTTATACGATACCAATGCATCTTTCCAACAGTGTGTTGATCTGCCACCCAGCCTAGCATGCAAAGGGTATTCATGGTGTGGGGAAAGCACTCAAAAGCACACACTCATGGAAATTGAAGAAATACAATGAAAACAACACTGACAGTTTTTTATATCACTACTTATGATCTGGGAGAGTTAAGTTCAGATTTTATCTCTATAGTAAGAGATTTCCCTTTGTGTTCCTTGAATAATATTGATGTAGTGCAGGTGAAAGAATTGCAATATGGGGGGATATGGTAGTTCTGTATGTCTGCTATACCAGTTTAAGGAAGTGATGGAGAAGACTAAGGTGATTTCTACTGGCAAACTTTTGCTTGAAATTTTTCTTCAATGCCAAGCAATCTTTCATGTACTTAGGAGAAATTAGCAGATGCTCTCTCTCTTCATGAAGCCAAACAACCAGGAATCAAAACCATGCAAAATCAACCAATCTAAAGTTCCTCAGAGTTGCCAAGTGTAAAGCAGATCACAATTTCCCAAAGTGGAATAGGGTATGATGTATGGGGCAAGGAGGCTGCATCCTTGAAGCCCTAAAGCCTGCAATCTTGTGCTAGTGGCACTAGCTCTGGCACTAGCTCATAACTTAAAATGCTGCTTGTATGTCAAAGAAAAACCTGCGCTGTACAAAGACTCTCAACTCAAAATGCTCTTCAGTTGGGGCACTCTTAAGCTGAGGTTCCACTGTATGTTGTTGCACTGTTGCATGACTGAGGCCTATTGATGGGTCAAGAGCAGAAGATGGGTTTATAGTGGGAAAGTGGAAGACCAGCAACTGGTTTCATGTGGAAGCCTGCTTCTATGCCAGTTCTGTGAAAAAATGTCCATAGTGGTCAATATTATTATGGTTTATTATGTTTATTCATACCCCACTTTTTCTCTCTACCCATTTAGCATAACATTTCATTTTGCCCCAAGTTAGGCATAGTCATGATTTCTAAAAGGGAACTGAGATAGCCTGACAGTTTTCAAACACTGGATCATTAACATGCATTAAGCACTGTGTCTTATTTCCCATGTTCTCCTGTTTCAATATGTTAATGTCACAGATGAGTGTTTGTTCACTTTTATCTTCATGATAAAATTATTTTGACTCTTTTCTAGATCAAAGTCTTTTTGAAGGAGGCTGCTCGTTTTAAGTGGAAGTGGGTAACTGATTGGCAGACCTGATATCTCACAAACACTCTCTGCACAGGGAAGGCCTGTCTTAAACCTATTAGAATTCTTTGAGGTATTGAGGAAGTATGTAGAGTAATGATCTAGCAGGACATGCCTGTAACTTCAATTTCCGGTAAGCTTTTGATGAGATACTAGCTATGAGGATGAGAGGGCATTTGCTTTTTTATTTCTTTTTTTTTCTATATGAAACAGATTCTACAAAGCAATGTATATATTCATCAGTTTACTGTTTTCTGTGACTTGAATGTGTATGCATTACATTATTAGATTAAATACCATATGGGAGAGTAAATAGTCTTTTGTGGTTGTAGCAGTCATTGAAAACAGTGGTTGTTTGACAGATTATCTTTGTGACTACCTTTCTCCCTATGAACCAGTCCAGGTTCTAAGATATGCCAGGGAGGCCCTCCTCTTGGTCCCATCTTCTTCTCAAGTGTGGTTGGTGGGGACAAGGGAGAGGGCCTTTTCGGTGGTGATCCCTCGGCTTTGGAATATCCTTCCCAGGGAAATTAGTCTAACCCCTATACTCTAGTGTTTCCAGAAGGACTTGAAAACATCAGCTAAAATTGAGGACCAATTCAAAATAGTTGATTTCAGCATTTTAATGTGATTTGAAATTGACACTGCCTATTTTCATCCACAGCTATTGCTGCATTTTACTTGGCATTTTATTTAAATTGAGTGGGGATTTTGCATGCTGCTTTTTATGCAAATCTGTTTTATGTTAACTGATATTGTTATTGCTTTATAAATGTTTATGTATTTTAATGTATTTTGTATGCTCCTGCAGCACTCTTTTGTGCTTTTGTAAGCCTCCCTGAGTCCTTTCCGGGAGATGGTGGCAAGATATAAATAAAGTTAATACTACTAATAATAATCATGATCATCATATGTCTTAGAACATGGCCCAGCACCATGTTTCTCAGTTTTTGGTTCTCCCTATGTTTTAGGGAGAACTTCCAGAAAACTCCAAGAAAATTCAAACAGCATGGCTAATTCTTGGGTATTCTGTATTCTGGAATTGAAAATGTGCCGAAAGACTAAAGAATGAGAACCACTGGTCTAAGAAGCCTGATTAAATTAAATAATTGTATTTTCTAGTCAACATTCTATATATTTTCAGTATACCAAAATTAAAAACTGGTGTGGTTTTCCTGGATCCTACAGCTGCACAATTATTTGTATAATGACAGCCACAGTCTTCAGTTTACTCATTACAGAATGGTCTTGATTAGTTCTCCACACACTAGTGGTCCATCTATTTGACATCACTTTAACTACCATGACACAATGCTATGCAATTCCAGAATTTTTAGTTTAATGACACCAGCATTCTTTGGTAGTGAAAGCAAAAGACCTCATGGAATTAGAAATCCCATAATTTCATAGCACTGAACCATAGAGGTTAAACTGGTATCAAACTGAATTAATTTTACATTGTAGATGTCAGAGTGAGACCTTGGGGGTCTATGCACAGCAGAATTGAGGTTACCAGATCACACAGACGCAAATCAGGACTCATTGCAGTGTTCAGTTTCAAAAATAACAAAGTTTACTTAGCACATCTTTAAGACAGGTCTACTTCCAAGCGGAAGTAGACCTGTTGGAGGAAAGTTCTGAGAGTGCCTTGGACAGCGAGAAGATCCAACCAGTCCATCCTCCAGGATATAAAGCCCGACTGCTCACTGGAGGGAAAGATACTAGAGACAAAGTTGAAGTACTTTGGCCACATCATGAGGAGACAGGAAAGCCTAGAGAAGACAATTATGCTGGGGAAAGTGGAAGGCAAAAGGAAGAGGGGCCGACCAAGGGCAAGATGGATGGATGGCATCCTTGAAGTGACTGGACTGACCTTGAGGGAGCTGGGGGTGGTAACGGCTGACAGGGAGCTCTGGCGTGGGCTGGTCCATGAGGTCACAAAGAGTCGGAGACGACTGAACGAATGAACAACAACAACTTCCAAGCGGACTACATCATGAAGACTACAAATCACAGCACACACAACGGTTTTCAGACCATCTGCTTATCTCATTTCTCTGGCTGGCTGGATCCTCCCTTTTCTTTCCCAGGCAGGAAAATTTCTTATCTTACTTCTGTCAAAGTCTTGTCTTCTCTGCCTCTAGCAACAACAAATTCTAACATACAATTGAACATAACTGAATCTATTTTGAATATATATGAACACCATTGTTAAACATATTGAAACACATACATGCATACTTTCAATTATCCTGACAGTAGACACACCATATGTCAAAAGTGTATCTTTGCTTGATTGGCTGCATTAGAAACCATATACATACAATCTTTGAGAAAGTACAGTCATTGGCACAATTATATTTAGGACATTACAGGATTATAGTCAAGCTTGTTCGGCAGAATATTTGTCGGATTGCATGTCAATCCAGAAAATTTTTTATATATAGATTCAGATTTAACATGGTTTAGAGATTTGAGTGTTGGACTACGACTGTGCACACCAGGTTCCAATCCCTGCTTAACCATGGAAACCCACTGGCTGACCTTGAGTAAGCATGTACTCTCAGAGGAAGTCAAAAGCAATACAATACTTGACATTCTCTGCTCCACCTCCCAAAGTATCCTAGTTTAATCCAGTCTCTTTTCTCATTGTCCCTCTTTTTTGTGTGTGTCAAGGATGACAACATTTTTGAGCATCTTTACATTCCTAATCCGGCATTACACAATATAATCAAGCCATGTTCACTTCATATAAAAGATAAGCATGCTGGCAGAGCAATTCCAATAAAGATCACTGTTCTAGCAATCAACCGAAATCTTCACAGAATAAAGATCAAGGAGGTAATGTGGATTGAACATTTGAAGCAAGTTATTAATGTTAAGGAAGAATTTGAAGAAAGCAATGTTGTTAATTCTCCAAGTGTAAAATGACAAGTACACCAAAATGAGATAAGTGATTTTCCCCCCTTTTGTTGTAATCCTTCTGAATGATTGTACTTGCATGATTTAAGCTTGTAAGAGTGGCAACTAGTGGATCTATTATCAGTGGATTTTTCCACTTTGCTTTGGGTTTTAGACTGAACCTTAAAAAATCTATCTGCAAAGAGAAATGACAAGAGGTAGAGTAACCTTAAATGGCCTGCCATTCCACCTCCATCATTTAACTCAGGCTGGTGAGATCAACCAGCCTCAACCAAGTCTGGACTCTTTTATGGGGGCCTTCAAATAAGCACATACACAGCCACACTAGCTGCATCAATTTTCTCAGCCAATCACAGGCCAGGTTCTGTCTATACTTCTCCTCTCTTGTGGCACATGAAGGTTTGGACTTCAAATCCCAGAAACTCTACTTGTAGGGCTTTCTTTTTTTAAAAAATGTTGAAAACTATAACATTTCCTGAAAATTAGGGGATTAGTTAAACATTCTAAAACTTGGCAGGCTTGATGTTGTAAATGTGGCCTACAAGCATGGCAAGTTTCATCCTGATAGCCAATTTTTTTCAAGCCTCTCAGGCTGAGAGAGTGTGACGCACCCAAGGTAAATTGGAAACAAATCCTAAAAATCAGTGGAGCAGATCTTTCTGAAACTTAGCCGGACTCCTGATCTTCTCCCCTCTTGTAGCATGCACTGGTTTGAACTTCAAATCCCAGAAATTGCTCTTGTGGGTGGGTTGTTATTTTTTATATTTTATTGGTAAAAACTTTTAAAATGTCCCAAAAATCAATGGATTAGCAAAAATATTTGAAACTTTGCAGGCTGTGTGTCCTACAGGTATGACAAGTTTTATCATCCATAAAAATGACAGATGAGCCACCAATGGTCCAAATCTTAATGAAATGAACTCAGGTTTCTGAATTATGAATCTGCCTCTGTCCCAAATTTTCACAAAAATGGAATGGGGGGACATCTGAAACAGAACTGAAATCAGAATGGATTTCTGCCATTTCTCACACTTCTAAAAAAAATGATAGCAAAATGTGCTATTGTATGTCCCGCAAAAACAAAGGGTTTTTTTTTTTGCAGTTTAATACACTTTTTCCATGTTTTATGATAGAACTAATTAAGGAATGACATTTATAACCTAGGAACAAACATTGTGTTACATAGCTCTGATGAAGAAAGATTTCAAGAATGGACTTTAGAAAGTAGATAACAAGAAGGGATTTATAAAGCTGAAGTGGGTAACTGTAGTCCACCCCTCCTTTAATTATGTTGTCTGACATTGATTGGAGTTGCAGTTGAGCTTTTGGAAGGTTACATGTTTCCTATCCTATAGTAGGGCTCTTTAAAATCAGATCTGGTTTTAGAAAAAGATAATGTATAAAACAGGTGCCCCTGATGGCACAGTGGGTTAAACCACTGAGCTGCTGAAATTCCTGACTGAAAGGTCAGAGGTTTGAAGCTGGGGAGTAGGGTGAGCTCCTGCTTTTAGCCCCAGCTTCTACCAACCCAGCAGTTTGAAAAGATGCTAATGTAAGTAGATCAATAGGTACTGCTTCTGCGGGAAGGTAACGATGCTCGATGCAGTCATGCTGGCCACATGACCTTGGAGGGATCTACGTACAATGCCGGCTCTTTGGCTTAGAAATGGGGATGAGCACCACCCCCCAGAGTCTGACATGACTAGACTTAATGTCAAGGGTAAACCTTTACTTTACCTTTAATGTATAAAGCAAGTACTTAATACATACTACCAAACAGCAAAAAGTCTGGGTGAGCTTGTTTGTTAGCAAGCTGAAGACTAAAACAAAATGTAAACACAAATTGCATAATAATGAAGTTTGGAATTAATTTTTAAAGGACATTGTGATGAAAGATAAGCCAACTAAATATACCACTGGTTATTCTACCTAGAAAGGACAATGTCACAGGATCCCCCAAAATAACTGACAGGCATTTAAAATTGATTTAGGGGATTCTGTAATGGATCTTAAGAGCCTTTGCTCTCATGCAGACAATGCAATTCCATTTATTTATGCATGCTCATGAAATGTATTTTCTAAAAACTGTATGATTATGAGAAAATGTCCCTGGCAAATAGTTCTCAGTAATGTATACATATATATCTGTGGGATGCCTGCTCCTTCATTCCATTCTCAGTTGGTTTGTTTTGTTTTCAGAAATGCTGGTCCTCATTAAGACACACTGGGCAACTTGTTAACCTCATTTCTTCAAAGCATCAAATTGCTGGAAACAAACAATATGTGACAAAACTCTGGGGGGAAAGAAGATAAGAAATAATATAGCTATATAGCTCATTTCACAACATGTTACTGCATTCTGGAGTAATGTGTTCAATTCTGGTTGTCTTACTTTATGGAAAAATATTACAGTTATTTATGAGTGTGTGTGTAAGGGTGACTACTAAAAGACATCATTGATGATGTATGTGTATTGGGAATAAAGTAAGATGAAGCACTACAAGGACTAGTAGCATTAAGCCAAGATGAAATCTTACCTCCAATTTTGGTAGCTGTTTTACTAGCAGATTTACATTACAGTTGTCATCAATTCAAAGCATATGACAGTTTTTGTTGGAGAATAGCTAACAATTTTAGTACCATAAATGTTTCCACTTCACAGAAAGCAGCCCAACTTGGAATGAGTTTGTGGTGGGTTAATCCTCTTCAGGAAGGACACTATGGAGAAAGAATCTGCGGCAGAATTCACACTGCAGAATTATATCAGATTGACACCACATTAACCAACATGGCTCAATATTATGAAATTCTCAGATTAGTAGTTTGGTGAGATGATAATCCTTATTTGTCAGAGATCTCTGGTGCCACAACAAGCTAAAAATCTAAGGATTCCATAGGATGGAGCCATGGCTATAATTCTGCTGTGACTATGGTCTCTGTGAGATTACACCCAAGGCAGTGTGAAAAGAACTATCTGAGGTGAACATGATCACAGACTTTGTTAACACTCAACAGAGAAGAAGAGAAGGAACTGGAACAGAAAAATACTGAGCTGATCAGAGAAAATGAAAGTTGTTTCCTTCATCAGAAACTTAACAGTGCACAAATGTTACTTACCCTATATACTCAGGTGTAAGTCTAGAAAAATCAACCCAGAAAACCTAGGTCAACTTGTCCACAGGACAATCAAAGAAATGTAGTCTAACTCTAAAAAATAAGCCATCTCCTTCTCTGAGGAGAGTAACAAACAGCAAGAGCTTAGTTTGTCCCAGGAGAACCTAGGAAAAGCACTGCATCCCTCCATTTTATCTGCTGTGATACCACATTTCACTTTTTTGAATGTCCAGGTGGTGAAATGGGGCAATGTTCAGGGGCAGTTGCCCCCCCCCCCCGGAGGCAGCTATGGTATCTTCCATTCTCTATGGAATGACGCTCAACTTATCCATGAGTCATATCACAATCCATAGTTATAGCCCCTAATCCTGCTGTCAATTTATATATGAGGTCATCATATACATAAAAGTATGGTTGGTCTAGTTCTTAGTTGGGTGATTAAGAGTAGATAATCATACTTTGCAGATTTTCTCTTTTCTTGCACTGGTTTATATTCCACCCTTTTATTAACCCTCCTCTGGACACATTCCAGCTTTTCAATATACTTCTTGAATTGTAGTGCTCAGAACTGGACACAGTATTCCAAGTGATGTCTGACCAATGCAGAAAGCAAGTGGTATTGCTACTTCATTTGATCTAGATAGTATACTCCTATTGATACCTAGTATTACATTGTTTTTTGGCCACTGCATCACAATATTCATTTGTGTTCGACTTGTGATTCACTACATCTTCTAGGTCCCTTTCACATATAATGTTGTCAAGCTAGATGTTTCACATCCTATGTCTGTGCATTTGAATTTTTTCTGTCTTAAGGCTAACCATTATAATAATGTGCTACATATAGAAATACACATAAAATAATGTTTTTAGGAGTGAACACATGGTTTTATGAGTATTAAGGCACTTTTGGTTTCACACACTCATTTTTAAAGTGTGGTTCTCTAATTCAGATCCTGGAAAATAAGGCCATCTAAAATTCAGTCCCAGAAAATTGGATACTTTTCTGTGCAGGCTTCAACAGCAAGCAAGGAGGTAGAAGCAAAAACAGACAAAACCTGATTCTTTCCATTGATTAAATCTCCTTTCTTTACCTTCCCCAAAGGGCCCTCTCCCACATAAAACAATTCAGAAAGTATTTAGCCCAATCATCATCATTATCAGCATCATGACTGAACTGACTCTTTATTCACTATTCTCTAATGTACTATTTAGTTCTGTGAAATTTGAAAAAAAATCAAAATGCTTGTCTGCTACCTCAAAGTACTTATCTACCCTGTCCTTGTATTTTGCACAGAATTTAGTCTGGCTTCTCCAGACACAGTTTAATTTTCTGGTTTATCAGATCAATTTGTCACAAAGAACAGAAACAGGTGAAAGAGCAGATCATCAATTCCTCCTGTGTACAGGACTGGATAACACTGAAATTGCTTTACATTAGAACTCACTGTTTGTGCGTATGGGAGGGAGAATGGAGGAAGATCTATTATGTACTGGCTTTTCTATTGCTGATCTGTAGTGGGAAAATACCAACCACATGCATGCAGAATTTAGAAAAATAAGGATACAGTGACCATTATGTAGAGCTATTCCATGATAGTGCTGCCCCATATGGTGCAATTGGCTGAAATGCATGTATCTACTGGCTTTCTTGCCAGTTCTTCCCTTCTCCTTCCTCTTGATTTGCTTCATGTGCTAACAATGCATGTCCAAATACTTTCAGTGTGCGCAGTGTGCGCAGGCATGAGATGGGAACCACCAGTGTTAGCGTTTTCATACTACACTCATCACTGCCAGTTTGCATGATTGGTTACTTCTTGTTTGATTACTTTTCCTTCCTTCATCATTCTACCCTGTAGCCATTTTTTTCCTGCTCTCCATTAGAACATGCATTTGACTGGAGACATTCATTCGTAAGTAAAATACTTTTATATGTTTTACAAATAAGGCTAATCTTGTCTCTGCTAGATTCCTTATGGGAGGTGTGTATGTGTGTGACTGTTCACCTTGTGCCAATATTATGATTAGGCTCATGCACGGATTTTGTTTTGTGGTTCCCTTTAGCCAATCTGGCTTGTTTAGCTGGCCATAATGGTAAGGGCTCATTCACGTTGGTTTTTTCGGCTAAAACAGGCCACGCAGCAGCCGGACACAGCTCCTACTCTCCTATTTGGCATCACATGGTGCGTGAAGAGGCTGCCACATGCTCACAAGTGGTTCCCCTGTGAGCCCTGTCTGTTGGGCCAATCAGAATAGAAGAATGCTGTGACCTGTCTTATACAAGCTGTGTTTTTTAATGGGGCAAGCGCCTTCATTGCTCAGTAGCATCTGGGGTCTAGAGAGGTGATTCGGTCTGATTGGCTTGCCACTCTCTCTCTGTTTTATTTTTTTGCTTGGCTTAGCTTGGCCTCTATCTAGCATTGAATCTTTTTGATTTTCCTTTATTTTCTTGATTATTTTTATTTAGTGGGTCTGGAAGTTAGGAAAGCTTGGGATGGGTGGGTGGGGTGCGTGCGCACATTTGGGGACTTGGGAGAAAAAAAGATCATCTCTTTGCTCTTTGTGTGCTTTTTTAAAAAAATATTTGGGTGACTTTGAGACCTATGCATCACTTTTAGCTTCTTTTTCTCCTCCAATCCTCTCATTCAGAAAATACTTTGAAAATATAATAATTATAATTATTAACCCCTACAAACAAACAGAAAAGCCCCACTCTCAGAAAACTACTACCTACTTATAATTTCATTCATTTGCAAACAAGTTCTCTCTGTTGATCTTTCTCTCTGTGCTCTAAAAAAAACAGAAATCCCTAAAAATGAGGAGATGACCCAAACATTATGAAACTTTGTGGTCTAATAGTTTAAATATGTTCTCCAAGTGTGGCCATTTCCATCTTTTTTTAAAAAATAATCTTTATTGAGTTTTTCACAAGAGATTAAAAGCAAAAAGGGATTTGGGAGGGGTAGTCAGGGAATGATAGGAGAGGGAGGGATGGGAAAGGTGGTGAGGAAACAAGGGGGGGGGAAATTTAGGGTAGTGATGGGGGGGATTAAGAAAAAGATTAAAAGCTTGTGGCTTCCTGGTATCATCTTAAGGGTCTCTTCTTTTCCTCTTCCTCATTTCCTCTTTCATCTTCTTCCGTTTCTTATTTATTCCTTTCTCCCTCTCTTTTCCTTAGATTTCATTCTCAGTGGTTTTTGTCTTGTGGCCATTTCCATCTTGATAGACCTAAAAATGGCAGGAAAGGGAGCCCAGGAAGTTTCCCCAGTACTGTGATTAAGCCAGATCTAGCTGCATTTTTCAGCTGCGGACCGAAAACAGCTATTCAGCTACCTGCCCGTTTTCAGGAGGTGCATGAAAATGGATCTGGGGTCTCTCAAAATTCAGCCAGCAGAAACAGAATGAGTTTTAGCTGAAATGCACAAGCTTAATTATTACCCTGCTGAAGATATTTGTCACTATCTTTTCCAGTTGGCAGATGATGGCTTTTCCGACCTTAAAAGCACTTCAAAACATAAAATCAAACTTTCTCTTCCTCCACCAACATAGAACTCACTGGATGCCATGAAAACTAGCAATACTCCATGGAATCTCTTGAGTCTCTGGGAAGAAACTGTTTGAAACATTGAAGATGTTCTGTTCAGTGGAACAGAAGGCACTGGACAATATGGACTAATAGTAAAAGTTAATAGGAATAGGCTTTATGTTCTTGAGTTGTCAAAGTATCCATTGCCATTATCCATTTATTATTGTTAGATTGCATCTGTCCTCTGTAGAGAGCAACATGTCAGAAATATGGGGGTCAGAGTCCTTTGAATAGAAGCTGAGCCAGACCAATTTTCTTCACAAGCCAGGGCCACTGCTCAAAATTGAAGCAGCTGAAAGATGTAATAGATAACCACCCAAGAGATTGTGACAAGAAGCCATTTATTGCTAGAATTGTCAGAAAATTTCATCTAATGGGACATCTGAATTTAGATAGTCTTGTTCAACAACCTCTTCCAGTACTCTATAGGGAGAGAAAAAGAATGGCACTAAAATAAGTAAAAATTTCATATTGGAGTTTTGCAAATCCCTGTCTTGCACTCATGCAGTGTGTGTGTGTGTGGGTGGGGTGGGGTGGGGGGAAGGACAGACAGAGAAGGAGAGAGGGGCAGAGAGAGAGGGAGAATGTGTGCGAGTGTTACCTGAGCCACATTCCTACTTTAAGTATTTGGAAATATTTCTTGTCTTATGCTGACACTCAGAAATATAGTCAATATATGACAGGAATAGAAGGGAATATTATATTGTTCTGCTTGTGAATTTCTTGGAAGAATTGGCAGGTTGGATTCTGATATGACTTAAGTTCTGTTCAGGTGTTTATTCTTCAAATAGTATCAGAATAGGACTTACTTACTTACTTAGGCGATCCCTGTTGGCCGAGTAGGATAGTCTTCCAGGATCAGAATTCTTGTGAGTTTGTAGGTGGCTGTGGAGCCCTATTCTTGATCTGCATCTTCTTCCGCAGTGAGGGCATTGGTTTCCAGGTGGAAGGCGGTCTCGGTCGGGGTTGGCTTGTTGCGCCTTTCTCCTGGCACATTTTTTTAGTCACCCTCCATTCGTGCCTCTTCAAATTCTGCAGCACTGCTGGTCACAGCTGACCTCCAGCTGGAGCACTCAAGGGCCAGGGCTTCCCAGTTCTCAGTGTCTATGCCAGAGTTTTTAAGGTTGGCTTTGAGCCCATCTTTAAATCTCTTTTCCTGTCCACCAACATTCCATTTTCCGTTCTTGAGTTCGCAGTAGAGCAACTGCTTTGGGAGATGGTGGTCAGGCATCCGGACAGTGTGGCCGGTCCAGCGGAGTTGATGGCGGAGGACCATCGCTTCAATGCTGGTAGTCTTTGCTTCTTCCAGCACGCTGACATTTGTCCGCCTGTCTTCCCAAGAGATTTTCAGGATTTTCCGGAGGCAGCGCTGATGGAATCGTTCCAGGAGTTGCATGTGACATATGTAGACAGTCCACGTTTCGCAGGCGTATAGCAGGGTTGGGAGGACAATAGCTTTATAAACAAGCACCTTGGTATCCCTACGGATGTCCTGGTCCTCACACTCTCTGCTTCATTCAGAAAAATGCTGTGCTTGCAGAGCTCAGGCGGTGTTGTATTTTGGTGTCAATGTTGACTTTGGTAGAGAGGTGCCAAGGTAGCGGAAACGGTCAACATTTTCTAATGTTACACCATTAAGCTGTATCTCTGGCATTGGAAAGGGGTTGGCTGGTGACTGCTGGAACAGCACTTTGGTTTTCTCGATGTTCAATGAGAGGTTGAGCTTCTCGTATGCTTCTGCAGAGGTGTTTAGAGTGGCTTGTAGATCTTCTTCTGAATGCGCACAGATGATGTTGTGATCAGCATACTGGAGTGCTATAACAGATGTTGTTGTAACCTTGGTTTTGGCTTTCAGTCTGCTGAGGTTAAACAGCTTGCCATCTGTCCGATAGATGATTTCCACTCTGGTGGGAAGTTTCCCATCAACAAGGTGAAGTATCATAGTGATGAATATGGAGAATAAAGTTGGGGCAATAACACATCCCCGTTTGACATCTGATTCCACCTTAAATGGGTCACTTTGGGAGTTCCCATCAGTATAGGAACTCGGTATAGGACCAGTGTGCAAACTTTTCCCCAAACCATATTTCCCAATGCACCTTGTTCCCATCCTTGCAGGTTAGACTGAGAATTGTAGAGTTGAAGAGTCCTCATGGGGCATCTAGTTCAGACCCCTGCTCAATGCAGGATCTACAGCTAACACATCACCAGTTCAGTCTCTTCGTAAAAGATGAGCAGAGAAAGAGACCTTGCTACTTCCTTAGTCAGTCCATTTTGTTGCCAAGCAGCTCTTACTGCCAAGAATGTTCAATGAAATCATCTCCAATAACTTCAGACCATTAGATCCAGACCTATCCTCCTGGCCATCAGAAAATAGGCCTTCCCCCTTCCTCTCTGAAACAGCTTTTGGGTTATTTTAAAAGTGCAATCATGTCACCCTGAGTCTTCTCTTCACCAAGCTGAACATGCCCAACTCTTTCAACCTTTCCTCATACGTTTTGTTATCCATACCTTTTCTCATCATCAGTGTCCTTCTCTACAACCAATCCAATAGGGCTGTGCAAAGCTTCAAAGCTCTGTTTCATAATTTGGAGATTTGTATGATTTGTTAATATGAATTTCAGAATTACCAGATTTGCTGTCTTGGAGCATTTTTTTTTCAGTGTAACACAGTACTTTGTAATTGTTTGTTGAAGGAGGAGGCAAGGGGGTGACTGACAACGGCAGCTGCATGCATTTTTTCCATGTCAGCCAATCAGAAGAGCAAAGAAGAAAGCTAAGCACAGGGCTTTCTGCAAAGCTGGTGGTCTGTATTTCTAATTCTTTGTGGAGTAATAAGAGAGAGAGGAAGACGTGTGCTGCTCATTCTCTGTGTTTAGTAAAACTTAAAATTAGATTTTTTGAATTATTTAAATAATTCCTAAAAAACAGTAGATTAATTAATCTTTCCAAAACTTTGCTGTATTTATGACCTTCTTATATTGTCTCATTGATTCAAGGGGATAGCACTTGTAGTTTGTATTTTAAAAAATGTAATTTTTATTTTTTTTCCCTAAAAATCAGTGGATGACAGAAATGTTCTGAACCTTGTCAAGCTTAAAGTCATAAATATTACCTACAAGTGTGCAAAGTTGCATCCTGATAGTGATAAAAATGACAGAGAAATAAGCCTCACAATTTTCCCCATTGCCGCTAGTGGAAGAAATCTTAATGAACCAATTATGAATCTTCGGAGATTCAGATTACGAATCAAAGTGGGACCCCGCCAAATCTTTACAGAAAGAAATTGGGCCATCTCTGAAATGAATTAGTAATCACATTTCAGCCACTTCACACACCTCTATAATCCAACTTGTCTGTATCCTTCTAAAAATAAGCTGCCCTGAACTGAACGCAGTACTTTATTTGAGACCTGTCTAGAGCAGACTATAGTGGCACAATTACTTCCTTCAATTTGGAAACAAAGTTTCTATTAATGCACACTAAAATAACATTCATCTTTTTTGCTGCAGTTTTATACTGCCAACATCTTCAATTTATGGTCAATAATAATCCCAAGGTTCTTTTTGTATTTTGTACTGATGAACCATGTGTTCTCCACCCTGAATGAGGACTCTAACTGCATTTATTTGAATATATCAAGAACTTGCCATGTGATCACAAAACCTGTTTTCTCAGGGTTCACATCTTTACAGTGGATTCTATTCACAGGCACTTGAGCTCAGAGCTTGGAAAAGTTACTTTTTTGACTGTATCTTACAGGATGGTCAAAGATTTCAAGTTTTGTGTTCAAATGAATAGAAGGAGAACTTACCATTCAATATGACAAGGTCTTAACTGTGTTAAGTAAGTGACCGTTATCTAAATGCTTCTCTTGTGAAGCTCTGTAGGAATTGGAAGTTGGATCATAGAGTTTGCTCAGCAAGTTTTATTCAGAGAAGGCTTGTAGTAATCATTCCTTAAAGCTAAGAGTGTCACTCACCCAAAGTGCACAGGAGGTTTCTATTGCTGCGTAAGGATTTGAACTCAGGCCTTCTAGAATCTTAGTCCAACATTCAAGCCAATACAGCATAACAATTTTCTATTTTAGACTACAACAGTAAAATTATTTTAAAAATAAGATGTTCTTGTCTGTTTTAAGAAAGGAGTGACTAAAAGGAATTGTTGCTTTTGAAATAATCTAAAAATGTACAAGCATTAGTCAAAAATACTAAGTGTGCTGGCACACAAAAACCTAAACTGGGTTGAAAAGATCTGCTAGAAAAGCCAAAACAAGAGAATCAGCTGATATCTATCCAGTTGCTATGGAGCCCTTACAATTACATCCCAAGTAAAATGTATGCAAGCTTTAACTGTAATGTCAAGATTTATCCCTTTTTATTGTATTTAGACCTAGTTCCATTTTCATTTCATGTCACAAGCTTGGGGTGGATGATTGATAGCAATTACCTAATCAAATATGCTTCATATGCTATATCTTAATGGCAATATCTTTAAATGGCAATTTCTTTCCCATGGACAGTATATAGGGAGACCAATATAAATCAGATATATAACTTCAAGCGGATGCCTTTATTGATTTCCAAGACCACATCACTCATGGATTATTCTGCAGAAATAAACAAGTTTGCAAGCTGAATTTAAATTATGAATTTTTGAAAATGCATTTCTAAGAGTAGAGATGTTTATTCCCCTCACATAAAGCTTACATTTCCCTAGGATGTTTTTTTTCTCTCACCTGAGCTTTTTATTTCGTGTACCTTTAGAACAGGATAGGCAGCAATTTTACAATTTGCATACGTTAAAATGAATTAGCGAGTGCAAATTAGGAGTAATACTGGGAAACATGGCAACTATCACTGATGAATTATTCTTAATGCAATTAAGAATCTGCTATTTAATTGTAAGCTCATGAAATACACTGATTTTTTGAAAAAAAATAATTGCCTGGTGATCTGTTGATGGAACACATAATAGAAAAACTCAGATCATAGATTTTAACTTTCTGAATCAAAAGCTGGGTCAAGTTCAAATGGGGCAACTGTGGCAGACCCAGGGGGCAATTTCCTGGAGCCTCCAAATATAAAAATCAATAAAGCCAAAGAAAAATAAGTGCACTTTCACAGTGTACAATTATTTCACTGTCATGGTAGTACTCTATGAATCTAGGGTTTTGTAGTTTGGGGAGACACTAGATGGGCTTTCTGGCTGAGAATTCCTCTCCTTAAACTGTAAAAATCAGGATCCCATAGGACTAAATTGTGCAGTTTAGGTAGAATGACTTCATAGTGGAAGTTTTTGAAAGTGGAAATTTCCACATGCCCACTTGCAGAAACTGGCACTTTTTCAGTTGTGTCAGTTGTTTGGGGTGCATGAGAGGAGAAAATGAGGGAAAAAAACCTCTTGAGACAACCATAAAGTTGTATGATTTTATACATGGACTTGGGGACAACAAAAATAAATCATAAAAGCACAATAATATCTTCCCAGGTGTTTATGATGGAATTTTTACCTACCTTTTAATCTTAGATACATTTTATTAGGGATGTCTACTCTGACAAATGTAAGACCCGTTTCCTTCCTCTTTGTTACTCTGTTGGGAAAGCAAAAAGGCTAAGTAATGTGTGTATGTCTTTGGTGCCTTATTACACTAGCGTTCTAAAGCAGGGTTCCTGTTTTCCTATCATGTGGTTGTCTCCTGCAGAATTATGTGAAATCCAGTTTAGGGAAGCTGAGAACATCTCTGGCTAAAAATTCCAAGGACCCTACCCTAAATTATATTTCCCACATGATTTTTTTTATTTTGTATCAAAAGCATTGCATAAATTAGTATAAAACTGATAAAATAGAAAGTGTGCAGCGGCTAAATATCTTTTGACCAAAAACGGGCAACAGCAACAACATTGTCCGTAGCCTCCAACAATTCTTCCTCTGTACATGAAGCAGGGCAAAATGGACAAGCATAAAGATGGAGAGTTGTCTGTTCTGCTCCACAGTCACACAAGGTATGGGATTCTTTTAGGTAGTGCCATTTTGCCAGGTTGTCTTTTGATCTGCCCACTCAGCTTCTGAGTCTATTCACGGACTTCCAGGTTGCCCATTCTTGGTTTGCCCCTGGAGGAAGACCCTCGCAGGGGGCCATCCATTTGGGGTTTCCTGGTGTAGCTGCCTAGAGGGATACCCTTGCTGTTGCTGGAGGGATGCCAAGAGGAGTGGTAGTTCTCACAAAGCTTTTCCTTGATTTGAGTCTATTGGGAGGAGGCTGGTAGCCATGTACTGGGTGGCTTTCACAGTGTTTAACCTTATTTCTCTCACATTTAGCAGCAACTTCCCGTCGCACATTGGGGTGGGGTGGGGTGGGGGGCAATGCCAGCTAGTCAATAAATCTGGTAACATTACTGGCTGATTCCTTTGAGAACAAAATCATCAAAGACTTGAATTGCTAGATACATCATTCCACTGACATGGAAGATAGTCACCAGTGTGTACATCACTTGCAAGACTAGGAACTATGGGCATCAAAAGAGAATACACTGAAATCAGTATTATAATGCCTGTCTGCATGACAATGTTGTGTATCCCTATAGGACATGACCCCGAATATTTTGTTCACATCCACATTCTAGCTATGGTACAGCTAGTCACCTTCAAATAATTGTCTCTTGTATATGAACTACGCAGCAGTGATTCAAATGTGAAAGGGTGATATTTTTTAGAGAAATACTCAAGCTGTTGAATGTAAAACACAATGTGCAATGAAGCCTACTGCTGATGGTAATGCAAATGTGGTGAATAACAATAATTCAGAGCAACATTACAAAAATGCATGAATATAAGATGCTCACATTTATCTAACTCTAGTTTCAAGTATGACTAGAATTGGTTCAACATGAGCATCTTGCCTGTTCAGGACACTTACTGCAAAAACAAAGATGCAATTTTGTATGTTAGGCTGAATTATTGTTAGGTATCAGATTTGTGTTATTGTCTGCAATTGGTGTCATTGGAAATCATGTTCTCCATTCGAAAACACAGACTTTCCTTTAAAAATATAATCCTTCCCAATCTGTGTCACTGCTCTGCATTTCATATACAGTTGACTTAATTGCATATCACTCCAAACATCCTGTCACTTTCTCTCTGATAAAAGTAATCCCAAACCTGTTGCCTACTTGGTATACAGGGAGCTCAAGATTGACAGGAGCAGGCATGTAGTAGACTACTCTGACACACTGTTTGGACTGGGAGTTTATTCAACTTTAACCAGTTCCATTCCGACCCACCCCCAAAAGAAACAAGACATCCTTCTTCTTCTCTCACTTTTTTGTGAAAGCTAGACTCAAGACAGATATAATGTTGCTGGAGACCACCACATTTTCAATCTAAAGTACATCCTTCCCACTAAAATACCCACTCTTGCTTCTTTTTTCTCTCTCTCAGGGCTGTAACAAATATGTGCTCTGCAGGGTAATGCCCTCTACTTTCACAAACAAATGTTCTATGTCTCACCAAAGCCATTAATAGCCTCTTCTTGCAAGTCAAAGTACAGCATAGCCTGGAGGGAAACAGCACTTGTGCTTTTGTGATTTATCGCCAAAAGCCTTTTGCTCAGGGCAGTAGCCATCAAAGATTGACATTTTTACAGAAGACCCTGGAAGCAATATAGAGGAAGCCAGGCATGCATGCTTAAATCCAACTGAAAGGAAAGGAGTTTGAACCCTGGGTCTGTGCTGGCCTACTGAGCAACAGACAGGGTATGAAATGGAGCACCAGAATGTCTTTTTAAAACCAACCAATAAGTTCTATCTGTAAAGAAAAATATGTTGAATGTTTTGAAATCACTGAGCAGGCTACTAATGTTGCAAATTGGAGCTTGAATTAGATTTTTTGCCATGGCATCTTTTTTACCATTTAAGCAAAACCCTCTGCAGCACTCAGGCCAGTGGTATCTGCTGGTTGTCCAGTCAGTGGGATGAGAACTGGTAATACATTGCATTTGAAATCTCCTTTAAATTTTAGAGCAAACCATCACATGCCTCACTGGTAACTCATTCAACAAGCAACCTCTTTCTATGTCTTTGCATGAGAAGAAATTAAATGGTCTGATTTATTGATTAAATGATTGGCTGACTGATTGTAGTCAAGGGATTTATTTGTCATCTTTTGATCCTTAATGACCCCTGAGGTGATGCACAGTTGATACAAACATTTTAAAAACTGTTAAATATATAAGCAACAAAATTTGATGCAAACATCAGTAGATGTAGTTCATCCTAACCCAAAAGTATGAGGAATCATTGCAGAGTACTGAGTCATGCTGAGATGCAACAGGCAGCAACATCTGAAGAGATGTATGTGAATGAGTACATTTGGTTCATAGAAGCCCTATCATTTTCAAACTGAATTTCTCGTGACTCAATTGCATGTCACATTCATCTGGGAATTATTGGTGTTGATAATAGCAACAATGCCAACAACAAGTATTTACATAGCTCTTGAGAGGATTCAAAGCTCTTCCCACATGAATTATCTTGTCATAAGGACATATAGGAAGACAGCTCCTTTCCATCATTCCCTCTAATTGTGAACAGAGGTTCTTACTGTTGATCACTATGCAGTCAAAACAAGTTCACCGGCAAAGAAAAAGGATGTGCCAATGTGTGGGGAGGAATCCCAACATTACCGTGCAGAAAATCTTTAAGAAGAGATCCCAAAGGAGAGGCAAACCCCAAACAAGTTAATGACAATGAAACATAATCAAAATGATTATTAACTGACATAGGGAGTAGAAAAACAGAGGGGAGGAAATGAAGTATCATGGCAGAAGGCACTGCTTGCTAACTGGCTGGATTTTTTTTCTTTTTTAGTTCTTAGCTCTTGTTTTTATTGTTATTGCAGTATGAATACACTTACATTTTCTTCCTCTGTGTCCCCACTAATGCTGCTTGGAAGTAATCAGGTTGAAATCAAAATTTGTTTCAAGTGCCTTTGCACCATTTCCAAAATGTCTATTGTTGATAGAATTTGTTCAGATGACTGGCCAATTTAACAGGTGAATCTTTTTTAAAATGAAGTATTTCGCAGTAGACTACACTATAACAGTTGGTGATGGTGCCCTGAATGAAGCTGGAGAAAAGGAAGATCATATCAGTCACATTTTTCACTGTAGAGTACCATTCAACCATCAAGCACTATCTACTGATTTTCACTTGCATCAAAGTTGTATAGATCATAAAAAAGTCTTTGTGACTCATTATCTCATGAAAGTAGTGTGCAGTCAGAAGAAAAACAACAAAAGGAAGATCCAATAACATTTGTGAAAGCAGATGCAGACTAATTATTGCCAAACCACATGATGTCAGAAGGAGCTTTAAAAGAACAAAATAACAAACAACAACTCTTTTAGATGAAATGCAGGAGACCATGAATTTGATATGGGAGATCATTTAACCCTCCTTCCCATGCTATGGGGAGAGAGCTATTTGAAAGACTTCTGAGGCTACCTGTAAGGCCTAAGTTTCCTGTACTGTCATTCCGAGGCTCTGATAATTCAGCAAAGGCCCATGTATTAGTCTAATTAAACTCAGGCATACATTTGGATGGGTAGGCATGAGGGGACCTTATCAGTATAGGAACAATTGGTATCTATATCAAGCAGACTGCAGAATAGTCAACACAATATGAGCTTGTGGTAGAAAACAGAACAGGATGCTCAGGATGCCCTTGCAAGTTTAACAAAGAAAGGGAAATTTACATTTATTCTTTCAGGAAATCTATCTTGGGATATAAAAAGAAACAGATGAAAGAACATTATTTAAATTTCAGTAGGAGAGTCCCTATGGTTGGCTTTCATGTGAGGATGTTTGGCTAGTGTCCATTATGAGCCAGGATTCTCATGGGCACTCCTTTCCCAGAGGAAGAAAGACCAAGGAATAACTAAATTTTGGAAGGAGGGGAATGTGATAGGCAGGCAGGCAGGATGGAAAATTTTGACTGCATGGATTTTTAAAAACCGAGAGGGGAACCAAAAGAGAAGACATGCTCCCCGAAGCTTCCTCTCACTAATTACTTGCCTCCTTGCTTTCAGCATCTCTTCTCAGTGATGCTTGTTTAAGTCCACAAGATTCATCTTGCCTCTCAGGAACTTGAAGTGGTCCCTAGGAAGTGTCCTGGTAAGAATGGCTTCAATCATCTTGTTTGAGAGGCAGTACTTAAGTAAGCGTCTTTCCTTGCAGATCTCTCAATAGGTGATACTTCACACCAATATAATTGGTGTGTGAATTGACCATCCCAGTGTGTGAGGATTTATGCAACTTGAGCTGATTCAGAGAAAGCCACAACACCTTGTTTCTTGCTTACCCATCAATTGCTCCACCCCCATAAAAGACCAGGTTCCTACAGGTAGATTTGTGCTTTGTTGGGCCTCTGGTTTTGTTCAGTTTCTTTATTTAAATAATTTATGCTTTCTTCACAATCAGTTTCATCTTGATAAGCCAAAAGTCAAAAGATAAGTTCAGACAAGGATCAGCTTTGCCTTGTGTAAAGCTTTATTTGATTAGCACCTTGTTTGGTTTCTCAATCTAAGCTTGCACAGCTTGCTTTAGATCATAAATACTTTCCTGAGATTTAGGATCTTGTTTCCCATTTTATCAAATCCAGGATGTTGTTTCATTTAAACATCTTCCTTGATTTAAGAAGACTGCCTTGACTATTGATATCTAAGGGTTCAGTGTGCATTTTAATAGATGCTGCCACAATTAAGAATGCCTTTATTCTAGCATTTCTGTCTACAGAGACAAATGTTTCATATAATGGATCATACATCCCTAATACATACAAACATGCCTCTACACGCTTTATAAGCTTCTTGGAATTCCACTTCTAAGGAAATATAAAACAAACAAAATAGATGGTTGTAGATTTTTCAGGCTGTATGGCCATGTTCCAGAAGCATTCTCTCTTGACGTTTCACCTGCATCTATGGTAGGCATAGCATCATAGAATCATAGAATCATAGAATCAAAGAGTTGGAAGAGACCTCATGGACCATCCAGTCCAACCCCCGGCCAAGAAGCAGGAATATTGCATTCAAATCACCCCTGACAAATGGCCATCCAGCCTCTGCTTAAAAGCTTCCAAAGAAGGAGCCTCCACCACACTCCAGGGCAGAGAGTTCCACTGCTGAACGGCTCTCACAGTCAGGAAGTTCTTCCTAATGTTCAGATGGAATCTCCTCTCTTGAAGCCATTGTTCCACGGCCTAGTCTCCAAGGAAGCAGAAAACAAGCTTGCTCCCTCCTCCCTGTGGCTTCCTCTTTTTCACACGTACTGCTCTCGAGCCAGGCGTCACCCATTCTGTATCTTTGCATTTCATTTTTTCTGCCAAAGTGGAGTATCTTGCATTTGTCACTGTTGAACTTCATTTTGTTAGTTTTGGCCCATCTCTCTAATCTGTCAAGATCGTTTTGAATTCTGCTCCTGTACTCTGGACTATTGGCTAACCCTCCCAATTTGGTGTCATCTGCAAACTTGATGATCATGCTTTCTAGCCCTTCATCTAAGTCATTAATAAAGATGTTGAACAGGACCGGGCCCAGGACGGAACCCTGCGGCACTCCACTTGTCACTCTGAGGATGTCCTCACAACCTCTGAGGATGCCTGCCATATATGCAGGTGAAATGTCAAGAGAGAATGCTTCTAGAACATGGCCATGCAGCACAGTAAACATACAACAAGCCAGTGATTCCAGCCATGAAAGCTTTCGACAATACATTAAACAAAATAGAATGGATATAAAACAAACAAACAAAAACACGTTTCCCATCAATATCCCCAATTTTGCTTTTTGGGGAGCATTATTTTAGAGGGTTAAAAAAAACGGTAGGGAGAAGAATTAAACAGTATTGCCTTGGTATTATTGACAACTTGTATTGACCATCCTGCACTTCATGTGCAGTTTTATTTGGATTTGCTTGCTATAAGAGGAAAAAAGAAGTGCCATAGATCTATGTCATACAGAGTTTTAAAATAAACATATTAATTCAAATGGAACACACACACACATCCATATGGATGGAACTTGTGGTGAAGTGCATAACTAAATAATTTAGCCTTTCCTTGAAGGCAAAGATATCACAGTAAGACAATGATTTAGACTTTCCCCTAAAATACAGTCATGCATAGATGCATCTAATAGCCTATATTCCATGACAGCTGGTCAAATAAACCCTCAAGATGCTACAAGTCCCCTGTTTTACTGAAAAAGATTAACATGACAAGGCCGCCCGCTTTGCTAGAAATTTTTTACGTTAAATAAGCATTGTACAGGTTGCACATTTTTCATTTTTCTTAGTGTTTCACTACAAAAAGGGTGGCAAAAAACTAACCCTCTTGGCTCCCTTTGCCCTTCTCATCATGCTATCAAGCTTTAGTGGCATGGTAATACCACATAACTGTTGTTGTTGCTGTTAAATCAAATGCATAAAGTGCTTTACACTAAAACAACCAGAAACAATGGCTCCTGCCAAAGGTGTTACTAACCCTTTAAACTTATATTTTTGATGCATTGATAAAATACATGCTGTCATCCTTTTAGGAATTCATTTAGTTCTTTCAAGTGTTGATCAACTTTAAAGCTAAATGTGCATTACAGAATATTTTCTTTTAAAGATGTTTCACATGTAAAGAGGTAGTAGTGGATGCAATTACTTTGCTGCTGCCAGGTCAACCAGTGTGGGCAACAGGATGCAGCCCTTCTTGTGTCAAGGTGCATTTTTTCTATTGCCTCACTGCAGCATGAATTGAGGAAATGGGTGTAAACTTTTAATCTAATTAAAAGAACCAGGCATGAAAATGGTAGCTCCCTTTTTCCTATTGCTAGCATACATTGGATAAATGTTTGAATGCTATTGACTATCAGCACTGGGTTCGTGTGATTTACATTCCCATGTGAGTGGGAATTGATCTGTTTCCAAGCCTTCATTGGATTGAAAGTACAGAAAGACAAATGTTCCATTTATCTGTGCACCAGTTGACAGCATTAACTCATTATATGCATGTAGAAAGTGGTTTTGTACCCAGATCTCCTTCCCTTGATCAGTGTGGGAATATTAGTGAAGCTTACAGCATAATAGACATATAGTCTTACAGAAGAGAAGTGCAGTTCATTTTAGTGGATCTCTTGTTCCAGGAAGTTGACATTTCAAAGGAAGTATTTTTTTCTTATTTAAAAATGCCTCAGGGGCTCTCATAAATAAAAATGGCTCCATTAAAATGCAATAATAATAAGTAGTTGCATAGAGAACTACAATTAGCTATACAGTGGGGAGAGGGAGGGAAGAAACCTTATCTAACAGATAAGGCATGGTAGACTATGAATTCAAAACACCAAAAAAGACAGTTTGTCCTTCAAAGAGACATTACAAGTGGAAAGGTGATGTCTAGTGATTTGCAATTCTATGTGTATGCTCTGAATAATATGTTGTGATTTCCAAGAAATGTCTTTCTTCACTAAGCTGAGGCTACCTAGCCTCTCCTCTTATTTCTTGTGGGTATTTTTTTTTTGGGCTATATGGCCATGTTCTAGAGGCATTTCTCCTGGCGTTTCGCCTGCATCTATGGCAAGCATCCTCAGAGGTGAGGTGACCTCACCTCTGAGGATGCTTGCCATAGATGTAGGCGAAACGTCAGGAGAAATGCCTCTAGAACATGGCCATATAGCCCGAAAAAAACTCACAAGAACTGAGTGATTCCAGCCATGAAAGACTTCGACTCTCCTCTTATGTTATGTTCTCTATGCTTCTTATCATCCTCATAGTCCCTCTTAGATTTCTTTTTTTAAAATAAGGCACCCAGAACTTAACTTATTCAAGATGAGTCCTGACCAGAATAGAATATAGGCAGACCATTGCTTTCCTCAACTTAGAAACTATGTTTCTGATAATCCAGACCAAGAGAGCATATGCCTTCTCTGGGCCTTTACAGACAAGCCTTTATCCCAAGAGCATCCACTGCATGCTTTCTGGGGCGGATGTCCAGGTGTTCTTCCAGGAATGCTGGGGAGAACACTGGGATACTGTAATGCCCTCGATAGAAGCCCCCCAAAACAGAGTAAAAAAAGAAAAGAACTTACCCTACCTCCATGAGGTGACTGCCAGAAAATCACGCCTCCCCCTTTCTCCTCGTGCATCATTTGTGTGAACCAAGAGAACTCAGCAGCCACCTCATGGAGGCCAGTGAGTTCTTTTGTTTTTTTACTCTGTTTTGGGTGGCTTTTGGGGAGGGAGTTGCCATTCCCACAGTTTTCCAGGCTAATTTAGCTTGGAAAACCATAAGAATACTGTCTGGACTGCAGTGGAAAAAACCCCACTATCAAAATAATTCACCACAAACCAGGGTTAATTTGACTTTGTCCAGGACATCGTCTGGACAGTCCCCTTTTTATTGCAGAAGTTTTTGCAATAAAGTGGCTGTCTGGATGAACCCTCTGTTGCAGCATCACAATGCTGGCTCATAGGTCGCTTTTACACTGATCATTGAAGCGAACTACAAATTGTGGAGGCCAGACCACACCTTTCACAAAAGTGTGCAAAAGAAAGTTGTTAATCCACATCAGTGCTCTGTGATTTCTATAATCACTATCTGGACCTCAAATTGGTTCTAGGATTTCTTTTGCAATCATCTGCAGAGGGAAACCACTTTCTTTAATACTGCTTTGAAAGTGCATTAAATGGTTAACCTTTTATTATCTCTGGCCATGGGTTTCTACCCAGCTTACCTGAATCTAAGGTTCATGTTTGACTATACTCTTCTTTGGCCAGTTGCACAAACTAGAATTAACAATATAATACAAAAACAACAACAAATTTATTACCACTCTCTCCTTGTTGCTCGAGGTGAGGTCCAACATCATTAAAACAAGAGATAAAACAGTACTAAAACACATACAACTTGATACACAGAGGTAAAATTTGAGTTAGAATTCACTGATGAAATGCAGATTCAAATTCGCAAGTAGGCCTGCCAAAAGAGATCGTAGAATCATTGAATAGAATCGAAGAGTTGGAAGAGACCTCATAGGCTATCCAGTCCAACCCCCTGCCAAGAAGCAGGAATATTGCATTCAAATCACCCCTGACAGCTGGCCATCCAGACTCTATTTAAAAGCTTCCAAAGAAGGAGCCTCCACCACACTCCGGGGCAGAGAGTTCCACTGCTGAACGGCTCTCACAGTCAGGAAGTTCTTCCTCATGTTCAGATGGAATCTCCTTTCTTGTAGTTTGAAGCCATTGTTTTGCATCCTAGTGTCCAGGGAAGCAGAAAACAAGCTTGAGGGAAATGGGAGCCAGGGAGGGAGTCTAGGCAGGGGGGAGGGAAGGAAAGCACATATGTTTCTGTACCTGCAGGGCTACACAGTCATGGAAAGATGTGTGTTTCTCAGGAGGAATTGGGTTGAAAAGGTAGCTTTTAAACATTTGTTTTCCAGCCTTTAACATGATTCCTCCTGATTTGTCCACATTTTGGCTAAACTTCATTTAGCCACTCCCACTTATAACCCAATATAACCATGGTTATAATGCATATGTAGAAGGGCCCTAGATGACAGCCAGTGGAGTGACGTTAATATGGATGTAATATGCTCAGTCCTAGATGTTTCTGTAACTAGTCTGGTTGTTGTGTTTTGAACTAATTGCAGTTTCTGAACTTGGTACACAGGTTGCCCAATGCAAAGTGCATTGCAGAAGTCTGACCTTGAGATAACTGGTGTAGCCACTACCATCTTTAGGTCCTCCTAAAGCATACCAATTGTTAGAGTACCAACTCCTCCCTAGTGGATAGAATGAAGTCCAGTACTGCTGTTTCTTTTGTTCTACCCTCCACCTTTTGAAAGAAGAATTAATCTGTCAATCAGATCAGGAATTTGTTGGACAGCCCATGCTTATTATTATTATTATTATTATTATTATTATTATTATTACTTTATTTGTACCCCGCTAGCATCTCCCAAAGGATTCGATGCGGCTTACACAGGCCGAAGCCCCAAAACACAATACAACAATACAATACCTAAAGCAAATTAAAAACAGTTAAGCAGAAAACAATAACAGTAACAATACAACAAGACACTATTAAAACTGGGCTGGCCAGAGTAGGGGTACAGGATTAAAAGTGCTGATGTGGCGGGAGGAATGTAGGATTATAATATAAGTGCAGTGTGCAGTGTGCAGTGGTCTTGGTTCTACTAAAGTGCTTCTAGGACTTGGTGCTGGAGGTTCCTAATCTGAAAAGGCACATCGGAACAGCCAGGTTTTCAAATTCTTTCTGAAGACTGCCAATGTAGGGCCTGTCTGAGATCTTTCGGGAGGGCGTTCCAAAGTCGGGGGGCCACCACAGAAAAGGCCCTGTCTCGCGTTAACAAAGCCAACCTCCCAAAAGATATTAGGACGATTAAAATCCCCAACAGCTGTCAGTTCTCGCTTTTTAGGGATATCTGAGATTTGTTTTAGAAATATATCATCCATCTCCTCATCTTGGTTTGATAGACTGTAGTAAACACCTACAGCAGTATTTTATGTATTTGCTTATGTTTACTCAAATGCTCTGCACTGGTCCAGTTTGATCACTCACATGGATTTCTGTATAAGTGAATTTGTCTTTGACATATAACACTACTTCCCCTTATTTTCTTCAATATCTATTCGTGTTTAAAATGTAGAAGTGACAGCTGAGAAAAATGACTGGCTTCAAATATCTACTCTGCCATGAAGTGGATTTGGGCAAGTCACATGTTCTTGTATAACCCACCACTAGTATGATGTGGACCTCTTGTGAAAATAAAAGGACCAGGAAGAATCAAAATATTTGTTAGCTTCACTAACATCATCTGTAAAGAAAAGTGGGAGAAAGAGAAACCCTCCTAAAACAAATTGCATATTTCAAAATTCTTGTAAAGCCCTGTATGTTTCCCATCACTTACAATGCCAGAAGAATGTGTACCTGGTGCAGCATTCTTCTCCAGTCCTTCTTTACCATACAATCTTATAACTGTCCACTTGAAAGTAACTTCCCTTGCCTTCATTGCATCTTGAAAAAAACAAACTAAAAAAACAAACAAACTTGTAGCCCTTAGAGAGCTTGTGAAAGCACAATTGTAAGCAACATTTTAACAAGTGGTTAAATCACTTAACATCTTTCTCCCTGCATTAGTATTTGTTTGATCATCTGCAAAGTTCTCCTTTTCTTCTTATAAAATATTAAACCTGAATGCTTTCAAAGACATGTTGCTGCATTATTGCAGTGGAAGTTGTTTGTAAACATTTAGGGTTCTTAAGCATAATATTATCTCTGATAACAATGTGTTGATTGAACTGGCAGAAGACAATGGGTTTTGATTAGCTTGCAAAACTTCATTAATATGCATGGATCTATTTCTCATTTGTACTCTTGCTCAAGGCTGTATACATCACCCTTGGAGAAGGAAAACATTTTCTTTTCTCCTTTCCTTGCATTGTTTTTGCTTGGAACTATTTTAAACTGTAAACATCTATACACTTATTACAAGAATATTCTTCTACAGAGCAAATACCATGTTAGTGGTAGTCTCTAGAACAGTGGGATTCTATATGTTTGAACAATAATGATAAGAATGTCAGGATACAAGAAGAGTCATGTTTGGTCAGATTAAAGACCTATTTTGTCTTATATTCTTGGACAAATATACAAAATCTGCAGAAGAACATAAGAAGAACTTCATTCTCTATCTCACACTGCCCAGGTGTTGATACACAAAAACATACTAGAAGTCATAGTCATTATTCTTAATAGCCTCTGATTGACTATCTACCCCAAATTTAGCTAATCCTCTTTAAAGCTATTCAGGTTGGCAGTCATAAGTATATCCTGTGTGACAGAGTTTTACACTGAAAAATCTCCCAGTTTAAAGAAATATTTCCTTTTATCTATCCTGAACAACCCACCATTTAGCTGTATGAGATAACCTTAGATTCTATTATATAGGTTTCTTCTCTATCCCAACTAGATTCCTCTATTGTGTCAACTTATACTTTCGTTATTCACAAGTCACACACGCTCAGCAACAGAACATCTCGTGATAGGTTCACTTTTGGGTCACTATAAGTCAGAAAGGCACACAACACTACTAACAATTATTTTATTTATTATTATTTGTGGCATTTGTATACCTCTCTTCTCAATCCTGAAGGGGACTCAGGGCAGTTCACAGCGTTGGCAACAATTCAATGCCATCGATAAAAAACAGTATAAAAAATCAAAATTGACCCTCCCCTGATAAAACATTAAACATTATTGAAAACATCGCATAAAATAACATTCCATATCGCACAAAGACATAGCCGTTGTTCATAAACAGTCCTGGATAATTACACTTTCCACTTTAAGTTTAACTTTAAATATTCCTGTGATGAGCCGAATGCTTGATTCCACAGCCAGGTCTTTAGCTGTCATCTAAAGGTTAGGAGGGAAGGGGATGACCTGATCTCACTTGGGAGGGAGTTCCACAGCCATCCCCAAACCCCATAACTTTTCCTAAATTTTGATCCCTTTCTGTGCCTTTTCCAGTGCTATAATATCCTTTTTCAAATGCACTGGCAAACTCACCTCTGGAAAGTTGGCATAAATGCTGGTGGTAGGCTAAACTACAATGGATGCATTGAATTAAAAGGATTTATATCAGTGTTACATAACCTTTCAATAACTGATTCCTGCACCCTACTAAGAAGAACCAGGATACAGGAATTGTGTGACGGAATTGAAGTGTTCAAAGCACCTCAGACTCAACCAGAACTTGGGCTGAAAGGGCAATCATGATCAGAAGTGTCAGAGTCAAAAACAAGAAATAGCTGGATATAGTGGGGAAAAGATCTACTATGTTGCACTCACATTTTAAAAATCCAACCAATTAGGATTTCATCAGATGGCTGCTAGGTTCTGTTTCCATGTGCTTAGAAAACAGAGCCCCACAGGAGTCCCACAGAGGCCAACTACATGAGTTCTGGTGAGACCTTGTTTTCTAAGCACATGGAAATGGACCCTAGTGACCATCTTCAGGAGTTGGGTATTACCTGACTCCAAGCACCAGAGAGTGGGGGAAAGGCAGGGAATGGCTGGTCATAAGACAGGGAAAGACAGAAGAGAACTGGTTAAGACCCATCCTTTCGCTTCCCTGTTTCCCCCCATTTTATCTGATGAAGTCCCAAATTTGGTTAAAAACGTTGGTGAAAAATACCATTTTAGTAAAACATGAAATATGCAATACATTTAAATCACAACACATTCTTTGCTAGCTAGAAACCAGAAACATTACCGTGAGGAAGGCTTCCTTTAGAATGCTTACTCACATTGATTCAAAGATGTTAACTTCTGTGAAAAAGACCCCATGGCTCCATCTACACGGCCATATAATCAAGTTTCAGCATGCAGATTTATTGCATTGAACTGGATTATATGCCAGGGTAGACTCATGTAATCCAATTCAATGTGGTTCAGTCAGCTTTATAGGAGGCCCCATCTACACTGCCTTATAAACCAGTTTCTGAATCCAGATTATCTGCGTTGAACTGGATTATAATCCAGTTCAAAACAGATAATCTGGATTCAAAGACTGGAATATATGCCAGTGTAGATCCAGACTGAGTCTACACTGACCATTATAATGCAGTTCAAACTGGATTATATGGCAGTGTAGATTAGGTCTATGCATTAAGTGGTAGTAAGAGTTTGGAATAGTATAGCAACAGCACCCATTACAAGACTGATAACCCACATAATATTTCTACTGAAATTCATTCATTTCAGAAAATCATAAACCATCTAAATCCACTCATATACAATACTAAACACAGACTCCAATCAGTTCTTGTTGAATTAAACACATTCAGCTCACTCACATGCATACATAGTTTAAAGAGTCTGTAGTACTTTTCATTCCCATTTCTACAGAATAACACTTCCCCAAAATTCACTTTAACCCCAACAACAGCAACAACAACAACAAAATGAGAAGAAAACAATAACAAAATAACTAAATGATAATCAAAGCAGTTCAGTTCCGTAGGTGGAAGATGTGTGTGTCTTCAGAAATCTCCAAGTTGGGCATGCAGTATTTATTTCCAATTTTAATATTCTCTAATGCCGATATATAGATAGATAGATAGATAGATAGATAGATAGATAGATAGATAGACAGAGAGATCTGTTAGAATATTGAAAATTTGCTGTAATGACTATGATACCATTTTGTAAACTCTGTTGCTTTTTTGCTTAGACCACCTTTGAACTTTTGTCCTGCTTTCTCTATCCTCACCTTTTTTGCAGCTGCTCTCTTATGCTCTTCTCAGCTCTTTCAACATTTTCTTCAACCATGTTTTTAGCAATATCTGTGCTGACACTATTCATCTCTGGGGTCCTGTTTGCTCTGCTGCAGCTGTCACCCACTGCAGAGTGAAAAACTCTGGCAAGGATGTCAGGGAAAACAGGTAATAGGATGGGAGAGAGAAAATGTAGCAAATGAAAAATGTTATTCTTCCATATCTCTTATTTTAAAAAAAGAGGGGAGACAAAAATACGAGAAATTTATTTTGAAAATAGAAGTACTTTGCATCTGGTCTTAAGTTATGTTATATTATTAAAAAGTAATGAACCTAATGAATTACAACATATTGGCAAGGGGTTTATTTATTTCATGTCAAAAGCATCGCATAAGTAAGTATGAAACTGATAAATAAGGAGAGCACAAGTAGCTAAATAATTTTAGACCAAAAATTGACCACATTGTCTGTAGTTTCAAACAGTTCTTCCTCTGTGCATGAGGCAGGGCATTGTGGGCAAGCATACAGATGCAGAGTTGTTTGTTCTGCTCCACAGTCGCACAAGGTAATGCAATTTTGCTAGGTTGTCTTTTGATCTGACAACTCCACTTCTGAATCTGTTCAGGGACTTCCAAGTTGCCCATTCTCGGTTTGCTCCTGGAGGAAGACCCAGTTGGAATTGCCCAATTTTTCTGCCCACTGGGATATTCTTGTTATTGCTGAAGGAACATTGGTGGTTCTCTTGAAATTTTTCTTGATTGAAGTCTACTGGGAGAGGCTGCTAACTATACAGTAGGTGTTTTTCAAAATGTCCAACCTTATTTCTCTCACAATTGGAAGCAACTTCCCATCACAATCGTGGGGGCGGGGGGGGGGGGTGCCAGCTACCTAATAAAGTCTATCAGCAGGTTTAGGTTTAAGACATCCTGTGATTATTCTTCATCTCTCATTCAGTGCTATATTCACCTGCTGGACAGACCACAGGCTAATCCGATCCACGATGGCTATCAAGATTGCCACGAAGTGCAGACTCCAAGGAAGAAGGACAAGGCACAAAATGAATTCCCCAGCCCTTCAGAAGCCCTCCACACAAGCTTTTCTCCAAACAGCACTCAATGACCATCTATCCACAGAACACCCCGAAAATGTTGAGGAACATTGGAACAAACTGAAGACCTCCATCATCCAAGCCTGCGAAGAAACTATTGGATATCAAACCAAGAAACATCAAGATTGGTTTGACAAAAATGACGAGATCCAACAGCTAATTGACAAGAAAAGGCAAGGCTTCCAAACATGGCAGAGGGACATCAACTGTGCTGCCAAGAAAAAGATCTATGCCAGTGCAAAAGCTGAGGTCCAAAGTAGGACAAGAGAACTCAAGAACAACTGGTGGACAAAGAAGGCTGAAGAAATTCAATACCTGGCAGATACCCATGATGCTCAGGGATTTTTCAAAGCAACAAAGGTCATCTATGGACCAAGAAACCATGGCATACAGCCTCTACACTCATCAGATGGAACCAAACTCCTGACGGACCAAAACTCAACTGCACTACATTGGAAAGAACACTACCAAAGCTTCCTGAACCGCAGCTCCAATGTGGCCCAAGAGGTTCTCTCACAAATCCCGCAACAAGAAACCAGGGATGAGCTTGCAGCACTGCCTAGTTTGGAAGAAGTCAGCAATGCCATCAGCCAACAAAAAAATAACATAGCCAGCGGACCTGATGGGATCCCTGCTGAAATCTTTAAAGAGGGAGGACCTGAGCTGGCACAACAACTCCACCAGCTCATAGAAAAAGTGTGGGTGACCGAGAAAATCCCAGCAGATTTCAAGGATGCCACCATCATCACCCTCTTCAAAAAAGGGGAAAGAACAGACTGCGGAAACTATCGAGGTATCTCCCTTCTAACCTCAGCTGGGAAAATCCTCGCAAGAATCCTTGCAAACTGCCTTCTACCCCTCTTAGAAGACACCCTCCCAGAATCCCAGAATGGCTTCTGCCCCTCCAGAGGAACAGTGGACATGATCTTCACTGCACAACAGCTCCAAGAAAAATGCAGGGAACAAAATCAACCTTTGTACATGACATTCATTGACCTTGCAAAGGCATTCAACACAGTGAATCTCGCAGCGCCCTCTGGACCATCCTCCAAAAAATCGGGTGCCCTAACAAATTTGTGAACATCCTGTGGCTCCTCCATGATGACATGATGGCAACAGTTTTGGAAAGCAATGGCTCCCATGATTGGTTGCTGCAGCTTCAACATCTGAAGGATTTTCCATCTTTTACCCTTCCACCTCTAGCTTAGGACCAAGAATGGTTTTTGTTTTTTGGTTTTTTAGTCTGATGTACTTTTGTCTCTTTGCAAAACTATTGTCTGTTACTCTTTCTTAATCTACACACTCACATGAACACACACACAGAGATAGTGGGAAAAATAGTGAATGAGCACATACTAGTTATCTGATTTATCACAAAGACATAAGCACTAGTCTTTCTAATGCTGCTTTCTTTATTTGTTATCTGCTGTCAAGAAAACCTCTATGATTGAGAGACTTTCAGTGTTTCCTATCATCAAGAGCCCTGCTCAGATTTTGCAGAGTATGCGGTGACTTCCTTGATTGAGCCCATCTGCAATTCAGTTTTCCTCTTTTCATATTGCCTTTAACTTTACAAAGCACTATTGTCTTATCTAGTCAGTCAGGTCCTCTCAGATATGGTAAAAGTAAAACAGTCTCAGTTTAGCCACCTTGACTTCTAGGGAGATGTCATGCTTAATTTGTTCTAGAACCCATTTATTTACTTATCTTTTTAGAAGTCCACGGTGCCTGTAAAGCTCTTCTCCAACACTTCAGTTCAAATGAGTTGATTTTATTCATTGTCCAGTTTTATACTTCTTATGTATTACACTATAGCAGCTCTGTATGGTTCATCATAAACATAATTGCCATATTTTCCTTTCTTAATTAGAAACGTACCCATTTTGGTGGTAATTACTGTAACTCAATCAACAAATTGTGCAAAATATAAAAGTTATAACAGTACCTACACTTGAACAACCCCATCATTCCACTTCTGTACTGATTAAACCTCTCTGGAGATTTTTAAACAGAGACTGAGGATGACCATCTACAAGTGCTTTGACTGCACCTGTCTTGCTGAAGGGGTTTGTACCAGATGCCCTTTGAGGGTCTTGCCTTCTTCCTCCTCATTCTCATTCTCCTCCTCATTCCCCCCCTTCCACCCTCCTGACCCTCCTGATTATGGACAAGGCAGAGAACTGAGGATAACAAGAAGGAAGAGCATGGCAGCCAACGTGGGGCCCCAAGTTTGATGCTGCCCAAGTAGTCCCCTTCCTGTTGTTGCTCCCACTAGTTGCTGCTCCTCCTTTTCCTAGGGTGGGCAACTTCTTGATTAGTGGCTGCCACAGTTGTTGCCGGTGCCGGATTTACCATTATGCTTAGCGATGCTTAAGCACAGGGTCCCATTGATCTGGGGGGAGGGGGGGGGTTCCCTTCCAAAGAATTCTTTTATGATGAATTTTGCTTATGTGTTGCAATTCTAAATTTGCAGGCATTCTGTTTTGGAGTGATTCCAGATATAATGATAGAGTTGATAATCTATGGGAGTTTGGTACAAAGCAGGCAGTGTAGACATACGGTCTACTTCCTTCAGGGCCCAAATAAGGGGCCAAATATTTTAACTAGCACAGGGCCTCATTTGTCCTAAGTCTGGCACTGACTGTTGCTAGTGATTTCAAGGGTAACCAATACACATCTTATCTTGTGGGGCTGAGAACCAATACATGTCATGACACATGTCATGACACACAGTTTGGAAAGCTCTGGTCTAAATTCTATAAATTTCTTTAGATTTAAACTCAAGTTTACAATCATCTCCAAACCCTTGCTCTGATTTTCCAAGAAGAGTTTTGTAAGAAAGTTTCCATATTTACAGGTTATTATAGTGCCCTATGACAAAGAATAGATACATAAGTATGCAAGGGCACATTTTGGTCTTTTTAAATTTAAAGTTACCTGGTGGCCTTCACAAGGGAATGGAATTGATGTTAAGCTATGCCCATGATTTTGAATGGTTAAATGTGCATTTTAGGTAATCACAAAAAAATGCAGCTTTATTCATGGTTGCATCACTGGGATTGTAATGTCCAGACTAAAATAAAATACTGGTGCCACTCTTAGTGATATTCCAGATATTATTTAAAATTAAATACTGTGTCTTCTTCTTAGTATCAGAGTTCAAGAAAGATATTGGCAAGCTGGAATGTGTCTGGAGAAAGATGACCAAGATGTTCTTGAAGCTGAATCTGATGGAAACAGATTAGGGAGTTGACCATGCTAAACATGGGAGGTGACATAGTAACTATCTTTAAATATATGGAGGAATGTCATGTAGATGATGGGGCAAGGATGCTTGCACTTGATTCAGAGACTAGAACATGGATTCAAATTCCAAGAAAAGAGATTATACTGAAACCCTAATAGAAATGTCTTCACTGTAGTTGCTATCTGGATTGTCTCAATGGGTGGTAGACTTCTTTGGAAGTCTTTAAACAAAGGTTGGAAGACCATCTGTTGGGAGAAGTGTGGATTTCTGCATGGCAAGGGGGTGGGATGGATGGTCCTTGTGTTTTGTTCAAATGCTAAAAGCCTTTAATTCAGTTATAGAGATAGAATATTAGAGATATGCAAAAATCCCACAGTGTGCATTCAAAGGAAAATGTCTCAGATATGAGCAACTGAGATTTAAGAAGGTGGGATTGATTGTGGAAGGGAAGTCTACAGTAGTTTTTGTTTTCTTTTTGCAAATCTAAGGTAAATTGCAAACTGAAATATGAAATTGTGCACATTTCTTCTTTTCTGCTAGTATTTTAACTGTTTATTTTCTCTAACCTTCAACTGGCAACAAAAGAAAATACATGTCGACAGTAACACCTGTTGGTCCTGCTGCTTTGAATTAAGCTTATTTACTTTAATCATTGTGAAGAAGTAATTTTGCTACCTTCGCAGGTACAATATTGACATTCAGAATAATATTTTCATTTGCTGTTGCAATCTGCTCATAAAACATATAACAGCTATTCACATACAAAATATGGATAAAACACTGGCAGGTGCAATTAACTAGTTTGTCTGTGCATATGTGGATAGGTGTTTGACTGCTAGGAAGCTGGGATAGCGAGAGACTTTTTCAGAACAGAAAAAAAATATTTTGCGTGATACATGAAAGTTCTGGCCATGAATACTTGAAGCCTTTAACCTTAAAAGGCTCTAGCCATGTTAGCTGGTAACTGATGATTTCCATTACATTGAAACTGTGAATTTACTCTGGTTTTACTCTGAATTTTAACAGAGCTATCTCAGGGGCTGCCCCCATGTACTAAATACTTTCTGAAGCTTTGGTAACTCTTTTAAAGTTGGTCTAAAATCTATAGAAAATTCACTGTCCCACATTCAAGCCACCAGTTGCCTCTGGCAAATTCCAACTAAATTGATTTTTAATCCCAACATAAGCATTGTTGTTGTTGTTGTTGTTGTTATTTCTTATCTGCTTCTCCTTGTGGCTCAAGGCAGGTTACAACAAAGCTAAAGCATTCTATAAAATACACATATTAAAGATTAAATGTAAAATGCAAGTTTAAAATTTGTGATTAAAACTGGCTGGGTATGCCTGCTGGAAGAGAGAAGTCTTCTGACAGCTCATTTAGCAGATGTCTAATGGAGCATGGTCCTACACTGCTAGTTCCCAACAATAGGAACCACTTTTTGAAATGGATTGTACATAACATGGTCTATCTATGATATTTCACCTTGGTGAAGAAAAAAAACTGCTAGAAGACTAAATAATGTAAAGTCACTAGATGCAGCCTGAGATCTTGGAAGCTAAGCAGGGTGGTTTGTTCTTAGACGGGAGAGTGTCAATTAAAGCCAAGTGCTGTCATCTATAAGACAGAGGAAGAAATTGGTAAATGCACATTTCACTATTCCTTGCCTAAGAAAACCTAATGAAATTCATGAGGTTGTCATAAATCAATAGGCAACTTTTTTTTTTAATAATCTTTATTGTGGTTTTTAATTGTTGTACATCAATTGGATGTTGATCATTGACATAACCAATATATCTTAAAAGCCCAGGGTAGGGGGAGGGGGAGGGGTAATGGGAGGGGGGGGAAGGGAAAGGCCTAACATCTAATATTAGAGGGGGGGGTGGTATGGGGAGGTGGGGAGGTATCGGGTGGCCCTTATCTAGTAGGGGATGGTAAGAGGGAGGGGGGGGAGTGCATGTGGTGTGGGATGTGAGACTTGGAGTGTGTTAGTATTTATTAATATGCTTTTATTTACTCATTGCTTCCCTCTTAGTTAGTTAATGCCAGTGTTGTCTTCTTTGCTTTTCCTCTGTTTTCTTTTGCTTTTTTCCCTCTGGTTCCATTTGTGATCTTAATTTCCTCCGAGATAGTTTTTAACTGGAGACCAGTCCGTTCTTGCTCCTTTAGCTGATTGTTTTGTTCTTATATATTGTGTTAGAGTGTCCATGTTCATTATGTCCATCAACTTTAATCTCCAGTCGTCTAGCTTGGGATTTTCCTCGTTTTTCCATTTATTTGCTAATACTAACCTTGCTGCGGTAGCTATATGGAATAAGAGTCTGTCTTTGTTGATGTCTATTTCGAAGTCCAAGATTCCAAGTAGATAGTATTCCGCTTTCTTTTCAATTTGTAAGTCCAGTATCTTAGTTGTTTCTCGATGTACCTCCGTCCAGAACTTTTTGGTCTTCTCACACGTCCACCATAAGTGTAGGAATGTGCCCTTCGTCTCTTTACACTTCCAGCATTTTTCGTCAACATTTTGATAATACTTTGCTAATTTGTTCGGCGTTAGGTACCATTGAAACATCATCTTTGTCCAATTTTCCCTTAAGCTGAAAGAGTTAGTCCATTTTAATTTAGTTTTCCAAACTTTTTCCCATTCCGCTCTTTCAATTGGATGGCCTAGGGTGCGTGTCCATTTTGTCATATAGTCTTCTATGCTTTTTCCCCCTGTTTTCCAGTCAAGTAAAATCTTATACAGTTTTGTAATTCCCTTTTTCTCCGTTATCAAAATTCTTTCCCATTGTCTTCCATTATCGTCAAATCCTTCCTTTTTATCCTTGTTAAATGCGTCTGTTATTTGTCTATGTTGAAACCACGTCATTTCGCCGTACGTTGCCTTTATTTCTTCAAGAGTTTTTAATTTGTATCCATCTCTTTCTTTTTTTAAGATGTCTTTATATCTAGGCCATTTTTCCCATCCTAGCTCTCTTCTTTGTATAGCCTCCAATGGGGAGATCCAGAGAGGGGTCTTTTGGTAGAATTTACTTTTATATTTTTCCCAAATATTAATAAGCGACGATCTAATGAAGTGGTTGCCAAAATTTTTTTCTATTTTCTTCTTGTTGTACCATAGGTACGCATGCCAACCACTACGTAGGTCGTGTCCTTCTAGGGCTAAACTTTTTGGCTTATTGATGTTTGCCCAGTCCTTTACCCAAATCAGGCCGCAGGCATCGTGGTAAGTTTGAAGATCCGGGAGTCCCAGTCCACCTTGTTCCTTGTGCTCTATCAGGCTTGTGTATTTTATTCTTGGTTTTTTCCCACGCCATACAAATTTGGAGAGCTCTTTGTTCCAGTTTTTGATTACTTGTGTGTTCCTAATTATTGGGATAACTTGAAATAAGAAGAGGAGTTTTGGTAGTATTACCATTTTGATAGCGGAGATTCTGCCAAGCATGGAGAGGTTGAGGTGCTTCCAATTTCCTAATTCCTTCGTGATTTCTTTCCATTTTGTATCATAGTTATTCTTTAACAGATGTGAGTTCTTCGCTGTTAGGGTTACACCGAGATACTTTATTTTTTCCGTGCTTTGTATCCCACTTTTCTCTTCTAATATTTTTTGTCGTTGTTTGGAGATATTTTTTGTTAGCCATTTTGTTTTCTTTTTATTTATTTTTAGACCTGCAAGTGTGCCGAATTCCTCAATCTTGTTTAGCCATAATTCACAGTTTTCTACAGGGTCTTCAATTATGCATATTATGTCGTCCGCGTAAGCTCTCAATTTGTACGAATGTTTCCTGATTTTAGCACCTTTGAGTCTATTGTCATTTCTTATGTTATTAAGTAGAATTTCCAGGGACATTATGAAAAGCAGTGGCGATAACGGACATCCTTGTCGCGTACCTTTTGAGATTCGTATGTTGTCTGTGGTGAACCCATTTATACTAATTTTGGCTTCTTGTTTGTTGTAAATTGATTCTATTGAATTGATGAAGTGGTATCCCATATCTAATTCTTTCGCTAAGGTTATGAAGAATTCCCAATTGATTCGATCAAAGGCTTTTTCCGCGTCCAACGAAAGCAGTGCACATTCTTTATCTATATTTTTTTCATAATATTCTATGATGTTCACAACCGTTCTCATGTTGTCTTTGATTTGGCGGTGCGGAAGAAAGCCTGCCTGTTCTTCTTGGATCCATTCTTTCAGGAATTCTTTTAGTCTTTCTGCGATTATACTTGCATATATTTTATAGTCCACGTTGAGCAACGATATCGGACGGTAGTTCTTTACATCCCCTCTGTCTGTCCCTTCTTTATGTATCATTATGATTTTTGCTTGCTGCCACGAATTTGGAATTCTTTTTGTTTCTAGAGCCTGATTCATTAGTTTGTTCAGTTTAGGTATTAGTTCTTTCTCAAATGTTTTGTAATACAGAGCTGAGAAGCCGTCCGGGCCTGGTGTTTTTGACACATCTAGCTTCTTTATTGCGTTTTGTATTTCCTTGTTTGTTATTTCTTTGTTTAAGTTCTCTCTGTGTTTTTCGGAGATTTTTTCCAGCTTTTGTTTTCCTAAATAATAGGTGATATCATCCATTCGAGATTGGTCACTTGAGTATAACTTGCTATAGTAATCATTAAACTGCTTTATTATATCTTTATCTTTGGTGTATTCCTTCTCCTCTGTGACTATTTTTGTGATATATTGCTTTTGCTTCTTTTTTCCAATTCTTCGTGCCAGCCATGTTCCGATTTTATTTGCATTGTAGAAATACGATTGTTTCGCAAATTTTAATTTTTTTGCTAACGTTTCTGTTTCCAGTTCTATTCTCATTTTTTGTAATCTTGCTATTTCGAATGTTAGTTCTGAATTTTGGGGGGTAAGTTTCAGTTTTCTTTCAGCCTCGTCCAATTTTGTTATTATCTTATTCATCTGTGCGTTTCGCTTTTTATTTCTTATCGCCATTTGTTGTATACACATTCCTCTCATCACAGCCTTTCCTGCGTCCCAGATTGTTTGTATATCTGTATCTTCTGTTTCGTTTGTGGCAAAATAGTTGATTAGATGTGTTCTGAGGGTTTGCTGTAGCTCTAGGTCTTTTATTAGATTGTCATTCAAGCGCCAAGTGTTTTGTCTTCTTTTTTGGTTATATATTATCTCTATTGGGCTGTGGTCAGAGTCTTTCCTGGTGAGTATTTCAATACGGTCTGTCTTGGACGATAGTGAGAATGAGTTCCACACCATGTCTATTCTGGACCAGCTTCTATGTCTCCCCGAAAAATAGGTAAAATCTTGTTCGCCTGGATGATGCACTCTCCACACGTCTAAAAGGTTTAGTTCTTTTAATAAGTTGATCATAGTCTGGGGTAGTAGGTTTGTCTTTGTAGTTTTCTGTCTTTTGTTCTCCGCTTTTCTGTCTTCATTGCCATTTATGACTCCGTTGAAGTCCCCCATTATTATTAAATGTTCGTACTCTATTTCCTTGATTAGCTTGTTGAGTTTTTGTGTGAATTTTGTTTTCGGACCATTTGGTGCGTAAATATTGCACACTAAGGTTTTTTGATTGTCTATTGTTAGTGTGAATCCAATTATTCTCCCTTCGTCATCTTTAAATACTTGTTGTGGATCTAGTGCTGGGTTTGCGTAAATGATTACCCCTCTTTTCTTTTCTTGAGCTAAAGAGAAAAATTCTTTGCCTATTTGTTTTTGGATTGCGTGTGCTGCATGTTTCTGTGCTATATGAATTTCTTGCAGGGCTACTTAATGGTACATACACACAAAATATTCTGTATTTTTTATCACTCTCCAACATACTTATCATATGGGGCAAAAAAGTGTCCTAGGACTCATTTGACTCAGTTCACCCATGAGCCCCACACCACCCTTCAGATGATGCTGGTGGGTCTTTGTGGGTGAACTGAGGTGGCAGAATGATGGGATGCTGTCACCTCCAACACAGAAGACTCCCTCTGCTCCGTAAGGAATAACAGGGCTTCGGCAGACTCAAGCTGCATGGTGATTCTTTCCCACATGGAATGCTGAAGAGTCAGTGGTGGCAGCTGGCTTGGATGATCTACAGATGGAACAAATCAAGAACTTTGGTCCAAAAGCAAGGCGCTGGCTGCTGGAGCTGATGAACAACTGCACTGCATCCTGTCAGATCCCCAAAATCTGGAGGAAAGCAAGAGTCATCGCCATCTTGAAGCCAGGCAAAGACTGTAATGATCCAAAAAGCTACAGACCAATCTCCCTGTTGTGCCATATCTACAAAGTTCTGGAGAGACTTATTTTGCATAGAATTATGGAAAAAGTAGACCCCTGTCTGATTCCACAGCAAGCTGGCTTCAGGAAAGGCAAAAGCTGCACATCGCAAGTGTTGAACCTGACTCAGCATATAGAAGATGGCTTTGAAAGGCAACAGATCACAGGAGCTGTATTCACAGACCTGTCAGCGGCTTATGATACTGTGAACCACCGCCTCCTCCTGAGAAAAATGTATAATATCACAAAGGACTGCCACCTCACCCGCCTCATAGGAAACCTGCTACAAAACAGGAGCTTTTTTGTTGAGTTCCAGGACCAGAGAAGCAGATGGCGGAAACAGAAGAACGGCCTGCCTCAGGGGAGCATGCTCGCTCCATCAATGTTCAACATTTACACAAATGACCAGCCACTGCCAGAAGGGACAGAGAGTTTCATCTATGCTGATGATTGTGCCATTACCGGTCAAGCAGGGAGCTTTGAGATGGTTGAACAGAAGCTCTCCGAAGCTCTAGGTGCTCTTACTGCCTATTACAAGGAAAACCAACTGATCCCTAATCCATCTAAAATACAGACATGTGCCTTTCACCTTAAGAACAGACAAGCATCCTGAGCTCTGAGGATTACCTGGGAAGGAATCCCACTGGAGCATTACAGCACACCCAAATACCTGGGAGTCACTCTGGACCGTGCTCTGACCTACAAGAAGCACTGCCTGAACATCAAGCAAAAAGTGGGAACTAGAAACAATATCATATGAAAGCTGACTGGCACAACCTGGGGATCACAACGAGACACAGTGAAGACATCTGCCCTTGTGCTACGCTATTCTGCTGCTGAGTACGCATGCCCAATGTGGAACACATCTCACCACACTAAAACAGTGGATGTGGCTCTTAATGAGACATGCCGCATTATCACGGGGTGTCTGCACCCTACACCACTGGAGAAATTACACTGCTTAGCCGGTATTGCACCACCTGACATCTGCCGGGAAGTAGCAGCCAATAGTGAAAGGACCAAGGCAGTGACATCTCCAGCTCATCCCTTGTTTGGGTATCAGCCAGCACATCAATGACTTAAATCAAGAAATAGTTTTCTTAGATCTACAGAGACACTCGCTGGAACACCTCAGCAAGCGAGAGTCCAAAAGTGGCAGGCTCAAACCCAGCATCTCAATCTGTGGGTGATACCAGATGAGAGACTCCCTCCTGGGCACTCAGAAGATTGGGCGACTTGGAAAGCGCTGAACAGACTGCGCTCTGACACCACGAGATGCAGAGCCAATCTTAAGAAATTGAGTTACAAAGTTGAATCCATGACATGCGAGTGTGGAGAAGAGCAAACCACAGACCACCTGCTGCAATGCAACCTGAGCCCTGCTACATGCACAAGGGAGGACCTCTTGAGGTAACACCAGAGGCACTCCAAGTGGCCAGATACTGGTCAAAGGACATTTAATCAACTACCAAGTTTGCAAAATTTGTGGGTTTTTTAATCTATTTGTTTGTTTTGTTGTGTTAGAAATGTAATACAATGGTACGGTTGCTGATGACACGATAAATAAATGAATAAATAAATAAGTGGTGGCCAGGATGCTGAATTTGCCCCACTGCCATCCAGATTCACCACAGAGGCTGGCAAATCACAATGCTGGATCTCATCCAGGTGATGAGGTCCCTAATATTCATTGTGTCCTCAGCTCAACATAAAGTAATCTAGCCCGCACATGGACCCACATTTTTGAATTCATCTTGTGATCATCTTGCATCAGATCTTGGAGAAGTTACTGTTTTTGAATGGCACTTCAATAAATCACTCCTATTTTCCTAATGTCAATGTTGGCTGAGGAAATTTTGCTAACGGTGCCCTCCAAAAGTAGCTTTTCCAAAAATGGATCACATTTCTACACATCTAGTGCAATGTACTCAAGGGGTTTGCATCAGAAATTATGTAGCATTTGCCAGTGATTGGGTCACTGTCAGCTCACAACAGCTGGGCTCAATAATGACACGAGACTTCCATCGTAATCAAACAAAGAACTTTACTGTCAGATACTAAGGCACAAAAAAGCCGGAATTGCCTGGACGCAGCAGGCAACCCCTTATATACCCTCCCACTTGTTCAAGCGGTGAATTCCCGCCAGATCCAAAACCCCGCGCAAAGCTTCCCGCCACCACACAACTGCTTTCTTCAAGGCCACCAGCTGCAGGGTTCTTATCAGGGCAAAATGTTAGTAGTTCAGTTTCCGGTGCTCAATTCTGGGCTCTGGAAACTGGATCCTGACATGACGTCCTCCTCCTCCTCTCCTTCCTCCTGTAACGAAAACAGGAAACATGTCTATAGGCTTTCTGGGTCAAGAGGGCCTTGATATTTCTTTAGTAACCCACAGTGGAAAACCGGGTGGACTTTCCCCAAATCCTTGGGTAGTTTTCGCCTGTATGTAACTTCATTTATCTTGTCCAAGATTCGGAACAGACCCAAATAACGTGGGGTAAGTTTCTTTGATGGCGCGTCTAACTTAATGTTCTTTGCAGACAACCATACTAATTCGCCTTTCTCTAATTTGTCTCCCTCCCTCCTTTTTCGGTCGGCGAATAGTTTGTGTTTCCTTTGGGCTTCCCGCAGTGATGTGACTACTTCTTCCCAGCTAGCTCTCATTCTGTCTGCCCAATCCTCCCTCCACCTCTGCCCTTCTTCCTCCCACTCTGGTAACCTGGGAAGGGGGGCCACTTCCTGGCCGTAAACGACTTTGAAAGGGGACTCTCCGGTTGAGGCGTGTGGGGCTGCGTTGTATGCCAGCTCTGCGTAGGGGATGAGATCCGCCCAGTCTGACTGACGTTGATTTGTATATGACCTAAGGAATTCCCCTAAAATCTGCTGGGTGCGTTCTACCCCCCCCCCCCCGTTTGTCATGGGATGGAATGCTGAGCTTAATGTTCTCTCTGCCCCCAGTAGCTGCATGAATTCTTTCCAGAACTTTGCAGTAAATTGAACCTCTCTGTCACTGATAACTTGGTCTGGGCATCCATGTAAACGATAGATATGTTTAACAAACAACTCTGCCAGTTTCTCGGCCGATGGGAGTTTAGGGAGTGTAATAAAATGTGCCTGCTTGGAGAACAGATCAAGGACCGTCCAAATATAACTCTGGCCTCTGCTGGGAGGGAGTTCCCCAACAAAATCGAAAGCAATCGAGCTCCACGGTCTCGTGGGGTCAGCCACTTTTTGTAACAGACCTCTAGGCTTCTGTGTAGGGGTTTTGTTCCTAGCACATATGTCGCATTTGGAAACATATAACTTGGTGGCACCTCTCATCCCTGGCCACCAACATTGCCGTGCTAGTAGTTTCGTGGTTTTAGTGACTCCAAAATGGCCCGCACTTATGTTGTCATGACACCTCCTCATCATTTCCTCACGTAACCCTTCAGGAATGTACAGTTTTTTGTTCACAAACCCCAACCCGCTCTTCCACCTTTTCTTTATTCCCCTTGAGCCATTCATCTTTCTTGTATGCTTGTTTGAGTTCTTCCTCCCACTTATCTCCCCCTCCTTCTTCTACTCCACTTAACTCTTTGTTGTCTCCTGCTTGTGCTCCGGTCACAACTGCCATTCCCCCTCGCTGCACTGATATGAGGCGACTTTCGAGTGCCTTCCCTTCTCCCCCCTCCTGTCGTGGCATACGAGAGAGCGTGTCTGTGACCACGTTCTCTTTACCTTTGTGAAATTTTAATTCAAATTGGAAACGGGAGAAGTACTGGGCCCACTTAATCTGTTTGGCTGACAATTTGCGGGGGGAAGTTAGGTACTGTAGATTCCTATGGTCGGTCCACACTTCGAATGGGATCCCGCTCCCTTCCAATAGGTGCCTCCAACATTCCAGCGCCTTCATTATTGCTAGCGCTTCCTTCTCCCAGATTGGCCAATTGCGTTCTGTCTCCGTAAATTTTTTTGATAGGAACCCACAAGGCCTCAAGGTTCCTTCAGAATCTCTCTGCATAAGTGCCCCCCCTTATGCCCAATCGGAGGCGTCGCAATGGAGGACAAATTGCTTGGCCATATCTGGGTGAATCAAAAGCGGTTCTTCTGTGAACCTGCACTTTAAATTTTTGGAGGCCTCCTGGCACTCCTCAGACCACACCAGCTTAGCCCCCAGGGACCGTGTTTTGGCCGTCTCCCCCTTCCCCTTCGTTTTCAGTAATTCTGTGAGGGGTAATGTGAGCTGAGCGAAGTCTTTTATGAATGACCAGTAAAAGTTTGCAAACCCCAGGAATGATTGCAATTGTTTGTGTGTGATTGGGGGCTCCCAGACCCTTACGTCTTCTACCTTCGTGGGGTCCATGGCGATGCCTCTGTGGGAGATTCTATACCCCAAGAAGTCAATTTGCTTCCTATTAAACTCACATTTGGCTAGTTTGGAGAACAATTTTGCCTCCCTTAGCCTCTGGAGTACTTCCCTCACCAATTGGGTATGCTCCGCCTCATTTTTACTAAAAATAATTACATCATCAATAAAGCAAAAAACTCCACGGTATAACAAAGGGTGCAACACCTCATTAATCATTTGCATGAATGCCCCTCCCCCTCCTTTTAGTCTGTACGGGCAGACACAGAACTGGAATAGTCCTAGCGCTGATGAAAATGCAGTTTTCCATCGGTCCTCTGGCTTTATCCGGAGTTTGTGGTATGCCTCGACCAAGTCTAGTTTGGTAAACACCCTCCCCTCCGCCAACCTAGACAGCAAGTCCTTGGTTAGGGGCAGAGGGTAACAGGTGGTAGAGCTCACAGCATTTAACCCCCTATAATCCACACATAGCCGGAGTGAACCGTCCTTTTTCCGTCTAAATAACACGGGGGCTCCAAGGGGGGAATCGGAAGGTTCGATGAACCCCCGCGCTAGGTTTTTATCAATGTATTTTTTCAACTCGTCCATCTCCTTAGCGGACATCGGGTAGATTTTGGCTTTAGGGAGTGTTACATTTTTGTTCAGTTCAATCTTCACCTCAACCCTCCTTTTTGGGTGTAGCCTATCAGCTTCCTTTTCGTCAAAAACATCTGCAAAGTCTCGGTACTGGGGAGGGATGTCTTGCACCCAATTCTTCGGTGGCGTGCTCTCCTCCCCTCGGTTGCCCGCCCCCGCTGTTGTTTCAGGGAATCTCAAGCTTCTCTCTTCCCAATCTATGCTAGGGTTCGCCTCCTGTAGCCATGGCATCCCCAAGATTATGTGGTATGTTGCTATCGGGGAGACTACGAATGTGATTTCGTCCTCCCATCTGCCTATCTTGCACTTCACCCCCCAAACCTCAAACTTTGCTGGGGCTCCTGTTGCAACCGATCCGTCTAGTTGGGTGAAGGCTATGGGGGATTGCAGGGCTACCTTCTTACAATTCAGCTCCTCGACTAGCTCGGGGGTCATTATGTTCCTGGAGCACCCGCAGTCTACAAAGGCTTTGCAGCCAGCCCACTTATCTATCCCCTCCAGCTTGATGGGGAAGACTAACATTCCAGGGCTGTGACTCACCAAAGTTCCCCTCGGGGCCTCAAGGAAAGTGCATTCCTCTGCCTTTCTCCTGGCTGCTGGCTTTGCTTTGAGCTGTGGGGGATCCCCCCCCTTCCTCTGCCAACACCCGGACGCCCGGTGGCCAAAACGGCCGCAAACATAACATCCGCTTTGCCTGCTCCTCTCTCTGCTTGTCGGTTCCTTTCTATGTGGCTCTCCACTGGGCCTTTGGTTCTCCATCCTGGGCGGTCCAGCCTGCAATGCTGCTCCTCGGTGCCTCTTGACCTGGGCCAACGTTGTCTCCACACGTCCTGCCAGTTGGATCCACCCCTGGATCGTCCCCGGGTCGTCACGGTGAAGCGCCGAGGCCAGCAGCTCCTTTCTCAAGCCCTCCTTAAAGATTTCGACTTTGGTTTGGACTGACCACTCTGGGACCCTTTCGGCGAGCAACTGGAATTCCTCAGTGAACTCCGATACACTTCTCTGACCTTGAGTGATGGTTTTCAGCCTATCTCTCGCCTTGATGCGCTCGAGGGGGTCCCGGAAGCGCGTTTCCAATGCAGCTAAGAACGCCCTCGCTGACCCCAGGCATGGGTCGCGTCGGGCATGGAGCTGGACGTACCAAGTTGCTGCGCCTCCCCTCAATGCCGCCCCTACAGCTCTCACTCGGCTGGCCTCCGATCTGAAAGTATGCATGTTGTCCTCCAGATAACCTCGTACCAGCGTCAGGAAGAAATCAAGGTCTTCAGACTTCCCTCCAAATTCTGCACGCAGCTCCTCTCTCCTCTGCTGCAGGGTTTGGGGCTGCATCCCCTGGGCGCCTGCGTGTGCCATTCCTCCCGGGGGTGCGGGTTGTCCAAACAACGCTCCGGGTTGCCCCGTGCCACGTCCTGCCCCGGCTGGGACTGCTACAGGAAGGGTCTGCGGGGTTGTCGCGGCTCCCCATGGCATTCCCTCTCCTCCGTCGCTCGGAGCTGCTTGGGTCCTACGTCTCGCCCCCAGGATCTGGCTGCTCCCCGCGCTCCCCTCCCATGGCGACTCCGCGCGGGGCTGGGGTTCCTCCAGCAGGGGGGCCAGGCGATCCATTAGCCTCGACATCATGGCTAATGTGGTTTCCATGGCAGCCATTCTCTCCTCCAAGCAGCCATACCTTTGGGGGGAGGTGAAGTCTATCTCGCTGCTGCCTCTTCCTGCGACCTCTCTCGTTCGCCTTTGGGTGACCCCTTTAGGGTTAGCATATGCTGTTGAGGAGGCGAGCGCTGCCACTCTTTCGAGCTCTGCCTTGGCCTCGCCGAGAGGCGATGTTAGTTTTCCTCCCATCGCTCCGAGGATGGTGTCTTCTTCCTCCTCCAAGGGGGATTCGCTCCCCTCTTCCATCATAGAACCTCACTACTGCTGCAGGATGGTGCGAGGAATTCCGGCTTAGTGTCAGCTCACAACAGCTGGGCTCAATAATGACACGAGACTTCCATCGTAATCAAACAAAGAACTTTACTGTCAGATACTAAGGCACAAAAAAGCCGGAATTGCCTGGACGCAGCAGGCAGCCCCTTATATACCCTCCCACTTGTTCAAGCGGTGAATTCCCGCCAGATCCAAAACCCCGCGCAAAGCTTCCCACCACCACACAACTGCTTTCTTCAAGGCCACCAGCTGCAGGGTTCTTATCAGGGGAAAATGTTAGTAGTTCAGTTTCCAGTGCTCAATTCTGGGCTCTGGAAACTGGATCCTGACAGGTCACTATGCTAACAATTAGAGAACCCAGACACAAAATCTTTGACACTCATTGGCTGAGCTGGTCCAATTATACAGATTTCTGGAGCCCATTGAAAACTATGTCCTTACACTAGAGAAGACTATGAATATTAAACCCTTTAGTAAAGAGATGTTCAATCATGTGAGCATCCATTCTCAAAATTATATTGATGCAATCAGAAGTGATGCAATCCTCCTTTAATTCAAATCATTTTGAATTTCGCTCTGTCCTTTGTATCTAGATAGTCCTCCCCCCCCCCCCCCAGTTCCCTGGAAAAAAAACTACAATTTGGGACACTAAACACTATGGAGAACTCCACTGGAAAATCTTTTAGCCAACATGTCACTAAGCTTAGTCACTAGGATGACTAAGGATGCTTAGAACATATTTTCAGGATGACAGTGTCCAATGATGGGATATCTTTCATCAAAAAGATGTTTGCAAATAAATAAATAAATAAATAAATAGAATCATTTCATTTGTTTAATTTTGGAAGGCTTACATTTATGATCCACCTGTATTTTAGTGAATAAACTTTATTTTTTTTTTACCATGAATCATTTTAAAACAGATACACACACAATGTGACAAGAATCCTGCCATGTGTGTTGACCTTGCCACATTTATCCAATTTATACTTTCACCTCTGTTTCAAAAAAAGGAAAAAGAAACCTAATTCTACCTAATTCTAAAGAAATGCACTGAAATTGTGATCCAAGCCATACAACTGGAAAAATCGTAGATCATGATGGAATCTGCAAGGGTCAGAAGGAGCCCTCCCTTTCTCTTTAAACATTGGGGGGGGGGGGTGTAGGAATTACTAGTGCCAGCTAAGCTTTAGTCACTCAACAGAACTTCTCTTCCCTTTCTTGAACTTTCATCTCTTTTAGGTTTCTTTTAGCTTTTTGTTCATGTTGACCCCTGAGAATGAGCCACAATCCTATAAAATCTATTTCTACCACTAAGGCCACACTTCATTAATGGCTAATGGCTTCTTGTATTGGACATGGTGGCTCAACACACATACTGTTAATGGAGAGTTATACCCCAATGCTGAGAAAATAAAAATGCAATACCTAAAGTTTAATGGTTACACAATCACGCTGCTAACTATACATGAGCATATTGTTCAGGAAAATATATATTGGAAACATGATCAGTTCATGTACATGTTTGTGCCTAATCCATGTTTATTTCCTCCCTCCTGCCTTTCTCTTGTTAAAAAAATACAATCTCAACAAGCAATGAAGCTAGGCCGTGGAATCTAAGATCGTCTTTGCACGCGCATTTGGCGGGGACGAGAGACAGGGGCTTTTCGGTTGTGGCCCCTCACCTGTGGAATGCTCTCCCTAGCGAAATTAGGTTGACTCCATCCCTCCTCTCTTTCAGAAAGAAGCTCAAAACATGTTTTTGGGACCAGACATTTGGACAGTAGGTTTGGCAGTAATCATAATGTTTGAATTCTGACTATGACAGCATTGGATTGGGATGTTGGTCGCTATATCAGACTTGGATTCAGCTATATAACTAATAATTATGTTTTAAATGTATTTTAATCTAATGTTTTATATTTTGTATAATGTTGTATGTAATGTGTTTTTGCATGTTGTCAGCATCGAATTGCTGCAGTTGTAAGCCGCCCTGAGTCCTCTGGGTAAAGAAGAATGGGGTATAAATGTTGGAAATTAAATAAATAAATAAAGGACATTGCAAAATAAAGATAAGTCTGGGTTCATATTACAAATACATCAATCCATGGATTACATAACATTCATAGCCAATCATATAAGTTACATGTCAAGTCATAATTAAAGATCCAATTAAACATTTTCCAGTAAAAGTAAATATGTATGAAGATATACAGAAAGATGTCGTTATAGATACAACTAAAATGTGTGTGCAGATGTGCATGTGTCAACAACCATTTTTTTCACAGTTGTCTTCTCATGTTCTGCTAAATAATAAACCAACGACTTTATCGCAGGTTTTTCAAAAAGCACATTTGAGCAGAATGTTTTGACAGATAATGAGTATAAAGTTTAGCAAGTTTAAAAGGTTAAAAAACATGGCTGTTTCATTTAGCCATTTCCAGCAGATAAGAAAAATAAAGAGCTTTTGGGGGTATATAGCAAATGTAGCCTTTTGCAGTTTAATAAGAAACAATTTAAACAATGCAAACAAAGTTTCTCATTTAGTGCAAAGCCCACATCGACAATAGGAATTGCTTGTTATATTTTCTGCTGCTCTGATCAGTCTAAATAATATTCCTGACCAAACATGATTCTGTTCAGTCTGATTTTTTCTTATATGATCAACAGCTGTACTTTGCAAAAAGGCAGCTTTCCCATTGAGAAGCATCCTGGAGAAGCAATTAACACAAATAGAAAGGGGAAAAATGTGTGTGTGTTAATTAATTCTCTGCAGAAACAAACTATCGAAAAACCCTGGGTTTCTGTTTAAACACAGTGAAGATGTATTTTTAAATAAGAGAAAATAAAACAGGAGTCACACATAAGGTAAAAAAAAACATGGATTAGAATACATTTTACGATTTTTCCAGTTGTATGGTAATGGAAGTTAACATGTTTTTGTTGGGATGGGAATGGGAGAGAAAGGTCACCAGTGTGATCGCATGGTGTGCAGAACATAGCCGATACTGAAGGATATCCAGTGACTTATAAGAAAGGGGGTTCAGTGTCCTGTCATTTAACCCAAGATAGTGAGGCATCATCTGTTCTTCCATATGAAATACAGATTATCTGCTTTGAACTGGATTACATGACAGTGTAGACTCATACAATCAAATTCAAAGCAGATAATGTGGTACATCAGTGTAGTAGGCCTGGGTAACAACGGAAAAATTTGTTTCTAAAATCGATTTGTATTTGGGGGGTTTTTTTGTTTCGATATTTAAAATAATTACAAAATTTTCCCTTAAAAAAGTTCGGTATTTACGAAATTTCGTTAATATTAACGGATCAATTCGTTAAAATGGCGGACGCGGTTGCACGACGTGAAAATAGTTTTAAATAACCTCGGAGAAGGAAAGAGGGGGGAAAGAAAGAGAGAGAGGAGGGGTGAAGCAAACCACTTTCTGCCTTCATGAATGTATGGGACAGTGAAAGCAGTACTGAAAGATGGCCATCCATTCTTAATAATAATAATAATAATAATAATAATAAATATAATTAATATAATAGTTTTAACCTGGAGAAGGAAAGGGGGGGAAGGAGAGAGAGAGGAGGGTGGGTGAGATCTCTATTCTGGTTTGACAATGCTTCTTCTCAATAATAATAATAATAATAATAATAACAAACCACTTTCTGCCTTCGTGAATGTATGGGACAGTGAAAGCAGTACTGAAAGATGGCCATCCATTCTTAATAATAATAATAATAATAATAATAATAATAAATATAATTAATATAATAGTTTTAACCTGGAGAAGGAAAGGGGGAGGGGGAAGGAGAGAGAGAGGAGGGTGGGTGAGATCTCTATTCTGGTTTGACATTGACAATGCTTCTTCTCAATAATAATAATAATAATAATAATAATAATAATAACAAACCACTTTCTGCCTTCGTGAATGTATGGGACAGTGAAAGCAGTACTGAAAGATGGCCATCCATTCTTAATAATAATAATAATAATAATAAATATAATTAATATAATAGTTTTAACCTGGAGAAGGAAAGGGGGAGGGGGAAGGAGAGAGAGAGGAGAGTGGGTGAGATCTCTATTCTGGTTTGACAATGCTTCTTCTCAATAATAATAATAATAATAATAATAATAATAAATCACTTTCTGCCTTCGTGAATGTATGGGACAGTGAAAGCAGTACTGAAAGATGGCCATCCATTCTTAATAATAATAATAATAATAATAATAATAATAATAATAATAAATATAATTAATATAATAGTTTTAACCTGGAGAAGGAAAGAGTTTAGGCAGGCAACAGGCAGGTCTCTGAGTGCTGCACTGCTGTGTCTCTTTGCCCAATGCAAGCAGGCCAGAGTGAGGAATGAGGTGAGGTGACGACAGGAGGAGAGAAGAATTTGATCCACTTAAGCAGAGGCCAGGGACCCGGAAGTGGGGTAAATGCCGACCAGGGAGAGGGGAGGGAAGCAACTATAAAACTTGCACCAGACATACGGAAATAATAACGAAACAATAACGAAACAATTACGAAATAGCTTTAAAAATTTGTTTCGTTTTTTAGTTGCTCCTGGATGGTTTGTTATCGCTTCGTTTACCCAAAAAATAACGAATTATTAACGAATTACGAAATTAACGAACGAAACCGGGGACCAACCTTGAGCTGATATTTTCAGAAAAAGGAACTGAGGACCAGAATAAAGAGTGGTGACAAAACATTAAATTTGAACCATGTCAATCAAACAAGTGTCAGTGAATCTATGAAAGTATTTTAAGAATACAATATACATTTTACGTTTTGTCTCTGTACATCAGTATATGAACTTATTTAACATTTATTTTAAACATGAGGATCTGAGATCAAGGACATTCTTTGTCTTATTCTTTGTATAAACCAGTAGGAAAAATAATTTTCATGCATAGAAAAGAGAGGTCTTTTGAAGAAGAAACAACAGTGATTCTGCAAAGATAAATGTTTTATGATGCTGGATCGCAAGCTGAATCAGGCCACTTCAGTTCCATTCTAGAACTTCACCATCAAAGTAATGTGGACTTTGTTCTGAACCAAACAGAGCTGAAGGAGGACCCCACCCAAACCTTTGGGCAACACTCAAGCTTCAGAAGGACGAGAGGGAAATAGTGGTTGCAAGTTTCATTTCTGTGAAAATGCCCATGGTGAAGGAGGGAAAGGGAATGCCCTTTCTAATCTAAGCACTTTCTAATCCCAGGTCTTATTTCAGTGATTCATTGTGCTCTGGTTGCTAACATACTACCATGTTGTGATTTTCCTGCTTCATGGCAGGGGTTTAGACTGGATGGCTCACAAGGTTACTTCTGCTTCTATGATTCTATAGCTATATTTCTGCTTCCTCTGTCCTTCTAATTGCTACATTGTTCTGTATGAAGCACAACATGTTTCACATCTCCAGCCTTGAACACCAACATCACCATACAACTAGTGTATTTCCCTCTCCTCTAATGGAAACCCACAAAATGTTGTCAAACCATGACATCCCCCTTCCCAAAAGATTTGTGGAGAAAGAAGACTTCAAGAAATATGATTTTTTCTTTATTTAAAAAAAATATTTTTCACAGTTTCAAAGTTTTCAAATCTGCTGAATCTGCTGGAGGGTATGGTAGGAGCCAGCAGTAGCTGTACCCCAAACTCTTATCAAATCTAAACCCTTTAATAAATGTATAAAATGATACTTTTGTGTAACTTTTATTGCTTGTGTACTGCATCAATTTCTAAATGTACAAAATTGTATCAAATGTATCCTGAAAGCATCTGCTATCCCCCTACCACCTGTTTGCATAAGCTTCTGGGAACGGAAATTGATATATAATTAACAGATTTTTCTAGCAATCTCTAAAACCAGATAAAATCAAACATTTTGTTTGTGTGTGTGAGCGAGAGATGATCCTTTTTGTTCCCGAGATGAGCTTAAGATGTTTAAGATGTTAAGATGTTTAAGATGTTTAAAATACCTGTTTAATAGGCATGATTAAGGTCAGTTCAGAATCCTCGGAATTCAAATTAAATTGGATCAAATTCCTTTTTGAAGTGATTTTGAAGTGATTTGGGAACCCGGAAGGATCCTTGCCCTTTCGAAGCCACTGTTGCCATCTTTGTTCCGAGTCAGGAAGTGAATCGGAAATGACTCAGCTTTTGGAGGCAAGCACACAGCAAGGCAAGGGGAAGGGTACGGTTACAGCACAGCAGCCATTTCCCTTTAAAAAGGGCCGTGTGTGCCTAATGGGCTCATTGTGAGAAGGGGACGTGAATGGGTTGGGTCAGGAAGGCAGCTTGGTAGGGAAAGGTGAGACTGAGCAACAGGGTTATGGATAGGAAAGGAAGGGAACAACTCATTGGGGAGAAGAGAATGGCTGGTAGCAGGCCGGTTGCCTGCAAGGCTTGCTTGGAGAGGGAAGAAGGGCAGGGCAGGGCAGCACAAAAGGGCAACTGGGAGAAGTGCTCTTCTCTTGCCTGCCACTGTCTGCCAATTGAATTAAACTTTCTAGAGACCTTGAATTTTGGGAACCCAGAAAGTCCTTTTGGACTTTCGGAATCCCCTTATCTGCTAACAATTTCAAATAATTTGTAATAATAATTTCTAATAATAATATCTCTGCTTGGGGTTGCACACTACTTTTTTGTACTTTTTTACTTGTGGGAGATAGAAATCTGCTTTTATCTGTTCAAAATTACCTTTGTGAACCACCCAACACTATTTGCCTTGAGGCGTCCCTGCTTTGGGAGACACACTGTGCTTGTGAGAACTACACATCTGCTTTTATCTGTTCAAAATTTGGATCTTACACCTTTGTCTCCATGGAACTGGACATTAATCAAGGAATCATCTGCATACCCATCTTATCACTTCCGCCAGTTTTGCACCCTCTCAGGGGGCATCTCTGCAACACATTGAACCAACCATCAGCTGTTCTTCTTCCTGCCACTTCTTTCTATCAGTGACATCAACAAAATATCTGGCCAATCCCTATGTGGATCCTAGTTGGCATGGTTTCTCAGCCAACCAGCAGAAGCTCCAGGTAGTCTGAATAGCTGTCAGACCTGCATAAAATTTATTGTATTTTTCTGTGAATGTATGTTTGTATATTTTGATGTGCTTTTCTGGTACTTCCATCCCTTTTACCAGACTGTAATAAACATTTGTAGTTTGCCATCTACCAGAAGGGTTTATCCTCTGCTCTGGCTGATCTGGTTGAGTATAAGCTGATCGAGCACAGACCTTCTTATCTGCAGACCTAGCTGAAATCACTACACAGCTGTGTCATCTCTTCATTCCATTTAACTACTGTTTACAGCTTCAATTTTGTAATAAGGGAGACATGCAGCATGTTTTGTTTAAAACATAAAATTCTAATGACCTTCAGGAGGTTGCCCTTCTGTCCATTCTAGAGAAATTGGTTTCAAAACCAAGAAGCTTGCATCAAGCTCCAGCTATGTTTCTTCTCTTTATGAATAATTAATTGTGTGCTTAGTGCACAGTTTATTAAAATCTCCAAAGACAAACTATTAACTTTTATTCTGGCTCTCAGTTTGCAATGTCTATTCTTACCTGAACAAGTAAAACACTGTCTTTCCTTCATAGCTGAATTCCTCAATGAACTGATCTTTCAGAAATGAGTTTTATGTCTCTTGAGGGTGATGGTATTTTTATTCATAGTATTACACTTTTTCATTGTGACTATGTTGACCAGAAAAAAATCTGTAGGTATTGGAAAACTTCAAAAGTATATGAGAACATGAGATACCACTATGGAGGCACAAACTAATACCACTTCTACATTGCCATATAAAATCCAGATTATCTGCTTTGAACTGGAATATATAGCAGTTTAGACTCTTATACTCCAGTTCAAAGAAGATAATCTGGATTATCTACTTTGATAATCTGAAGTATATGACAGTGTAGATCCACCCTCAGTGTAACCAATAAAACTTCTCATTTTACTCTAAAATTAGGGAGTAAAGACTGGTAAGGAAAATCTTAAATATTCTAGAACAGTGAATAAAAGCTTAACATACATTTTAACAAAATTAGTGATGAGTGAAATATTCATTTATATATAAAAAAAGGATAAGAATTTCCCAAATTTGAAAATTTCACAGTCCATGCAATGGAGAGGATATAAAAGATTTTAAATTTAGACTGAGGCCCCTTCTACACTACTATATGAAATCCATATTTTCTGCTTTGAACTGGATTTTATGGCAGTGTAGACTCATATAATCCAGTTCGAAGCAGATAATGTGGATTATCTGATCTGATATTCTGAATTGCATGGCAGTGCAGAAGGGACCTAAGGAATGCACTCATCCAGTCAAAACATAATGCCTGCAGAGAACAACCCTACATTTTCATAAATATCTCAGAAATTCCCTTTCCATGTATAATCCGAAAACTTCGAAATGTTTTAAAGTTTGTATCAATTTAGCAGAAAATTAGCTAGTCTATATACTTTATAGGACATTTGGAAATTGTCTTTAGCCTTTGTAAGAATGTAATTTACTTTGAACCTACCAAAAGTCAAGCTAATTTAGGGAGCGGGGGTGGATGGAAACCATCCTAGGGTCATTCACTGTGGCAAACTGAATGTTGTTTTAAGTGGTATACATGCTTACCTATTGACTCAGGCTTGAAACACCCAGCTGGAGTTGAAAGAAACAATAGTTTCCACTGATAGGGGAAAAAATAAAAGTAGAAATTGTGAAGCTATTTAAGAAAAAGCAAACATTGATTTCCACCTTGCTCCCAGGCTCTTTACCTCCTGTGTGCAGCAGAAATGCCAAAAATGATTTTTCTTCAATAGAAAGAAAGAACGATAGAAACAAAAAAGATCCACAGGCGAGAAGACAATAACACTCAGCCACACTAATGAAAGAAGAAGAGAAAAAGAGTTTGGGGATCATTTTTGGATGACTTTGTATAATGACCAAACAAAAATCTGTATTTACAAGATTGATTATTTTAGAAGTCAAAGGTAGCTGCATTAAGAATTCTAGAGGTCTCTTTCACAATGTTACAAAATTGTCCTGTACCGAAAGGATATATTGAATAAATCATGATTATAGTTTTTATTTTATTTCATTCCATTTTTCATATTTACTCAGGGGAATGGTTTTTTATTCTTAGTTTTCAGATATTACAGTGATGAGTGACACAGACATGCCCATAAATAAATAAATAAATAAATGAGAGGAGAGAAAGACATAAATAAATGATAAGGTCTGTGAGGAGAAAGGGCTTTATTCTGGCTCTCATTCTCTCTCTCTCTCTCTCTCTCTGTGTGTGTGTGTGTTTGTGTGCACTTATTCTGTATGTGTGTATTCCCACTTGAAAATGCACTTGTGTATTTTCATCTGGAAAACAAGTATGAACTTCTGAGGGGGGAAATGGTCAGATTATCCAGTTTTCAGTTTTCTTTGAGTTGAAAATAATGTGAAGCTTTAACAAAAATATATGTGATGACACACTTGCTCTGCTTCTGTAATTTATTAATAATTAATTTAAAAATTCATGTCAGAAGTGACTTGAGAAACTGCAAGTCATTTCTGGTGTGAGAGAATTGGCTGTCTGCAAAGACATTGCCCAGGGACACCCGGATGGTTTATCATCCTGTGGGAGGCTTCTCTCATGTCCTTGCATGAGAAGCTGGAGCTGACAGCTGGAGCTCACCCCATCTCTCGGATTCAAACAGCCAACCTTCTGATCAGCAGTTCAGCCAGCACAAAGGTTTAACCTATTGTAAGTATTTTATAATTTTATAGTAGAATAGCAAGAGAGAGTACAAATGATTTCCCCTCTTTCCCATAAGAAAGTGCATTTTTATATAAAACTACTTGCATACACTGCAGGATGTGAAGAATCGTCATTAATATTCACAGCCTCAACTAAGGAAGGAAGTTCTGATATTTGAAACTTTGCCAAAGAAAAACTATTGCAGAAAATTCATTTGCACACAAACAGAAAATGTGTTTTTTAAAGTGTTTCCTGTGTGAAAAGTACTTAATTGGGAGAGGAGACTGTGTATTTTGCACCAAACATGCTGATTACTATGAAAAAAACACGTGGTGAGGACAAGAAAGATATTTTATACAACTTGCACTGTCGTCAATTCCTGAGTTGAAAAATGTTCTGGGGAACAGAAAACAAGTTTCTTGTACAGACAATATTGTGTTTTTTGCCCATGAATAACAAACTTTTTTTGTACAAAATAAGATTTCTCTGCATGAACATTCTGCCCAGAACACGCTGTTTATTGGGCAAAAAATGCTACTTCCTCTGCAAATTAAATACATATATACAAATATTGCATAGAATAAATTCCAAACTCTGAAGATTCTTGTTTTCATCCCTAGATTTTTACTGTGGCATTTTGTCACTCTAATACCTTTTATGAGTGTGTTAGGAAGTTTCAAGCACATGAGTAGTATCTCTTCAACTGCAGAACAAAGAGTGCTTAAAGGCTAGTTGGGGTATGGGCTGAGCCCCATTTTCCTCAACCCAAAGCAGCCACCAGAATATCCACAACCCTACATTATTCCAGATAGATGGGGCATATATGCCAGCAGAACATTGTACTCCTTTAACATTGTACATCATATCAGCTTCAATTTTCTTAAACTTCCTGAAGAAATTGGACTCTGATTAGCCTCCTGATTAGACTTTCAAGCAAAGCTTTGGATGGACACAGAAAACTATTCATTTGTCCTTCTGCTCTTTCCAAAATTCTCCCATTGTTCAGTAATTGTCAAGCCTGTGCTGGCTTTGCATATTGGTTAAGAGGAAGGAAGGTGGGAATGTTGTTCAAACTAAGATGTTCCAGCTATTCAGAGCTCCAGGAAGAAAAAAAGGTGAGTGCACTTCATTGGACACATTATTTCTTTCACCCTAATTGAGTTGAGACAGTCTGCTGCTCCATGATCTGAACTACTTCTTCAAGGCCACACAAGCTCCTGGAGGTTGCTATTGGATAGTGGGAACACACTGAACTGTTCGTGCAAAGCTTTACACACATAGGATCTCAACTACTAGAAAGCTACCATTAAACATTTTCATTCTAAAGAAAGTGTATGGCCCTTATTAGCTTTAATGGTGCCAAACATAGCAAGCATTGAAAGGGAGACCTACATGCTAAGGTTTTTTTGGAGGGGAGGCAACCAAATTTGGACAAGGATGTCACTTCCCACCCTTTGATTAGCTACATGAAAAATTGTATGACCTTCATGGACATAATGAATGAAAATGTCACATTGAAAATTCGCAATCCCATTTTGGACTAATGTTTGGGTGTAATTATTCAGGACTATTAGCAGTCTGTTTTCTCTCAGGTGTTTTTGAATTCGATGAGCAATGATAACTGTGCTCTGACAAATTATTTCATTTTGGCTGCACTGTTGGCCATTTATCCCAGATGATTAGTTTTAAAATTTGACATTTTTGTTTGTTTTAAAGCCATTATTTTCCGTTACAGCAGCAGGTGTAGAAAGCATTTTTTGGTCAATTAATAGCCATGTGGTATAGATGCAGCTGAGCGATCAAACAAAGAGTTCTTAAAGGTGAAAATGAAAAAAGGGGAGACACCAGATTGTTTTTGCCCTTTAGTGATGATTTATGATACTTAACAGTAATCTTTTCATTTTTTTAAACCCCCCTTTTTTTCTTTGTCCCTTGAGTCAAAGTGCCCTGTTTTCTGTTTGTGTTGATCTTTGGGGAACTCATTTAGTGATGTTCCATGGAATTTTAATTTTAGTTGTAGCTTTTCCTTCTGGGCAGATTATTGATTTTGGATCATCTCACTTGTGGGAAATCATTTTCTTTTGCTCTTCACTCCATCATCTATCCACTCCAGATGCACTTAAAACATTTCTGAAGAAGTCTGTTTGGTCAAATTTAACAAGAGCTCTGTGTCAGTAGACTCATCTCTAGTGTCTGAAGATGCATTGTGGCAATGCAAGGGGTACAGACAGGTGTAAGAACAAAAAAAAAAGAGAACTCCTTTTCCCATCATAATCTAACATCTTCTTTTCAGATGAATGTGCTCATCACATATTCAGGTGTGAGTCATCAAGCACAGAATTTAGCAAGTAATGTAAATGCATGTCCAATCCAGGGTATAGACTCCAAAAAATGCAGCAGAAGGCAATTCTGCACCACAACAGCAACAAAAGCAGAAGTTCCAGCCCACAGCTTGAAACTATTTTTCATTCGGAAAAATATTGTAATCCATTTTGGCTGTACGAAAATCCTACTCCAATTTCATGCTACAGTAGTGTCCATTACGAATATAAATTCCTGCTAGGAGGTGGATATGTGTGCTGATAATTGAATGTTATTACACTTTGGGTGTCTTCAACAGATAGTTACAGCCAGGACTGAAAATTCTGTTTCCTAAACCCCATGGGAAATTTAGCTCTCTATTATAAGATGGATGGGAAATGTAATCTTAACAACAATTGACATCTATTAAGATAGAAGGTGCATACTCCTCATGTGCCTTGTTTACCAGATGACCCACTCATATTTCTTTGGCGGTTACTTGGTAATGGACAAAAGTTCATCTCTTAGTGCTATCATATGTTGTGTCTATAAGAGTGCTTCTGCTCTGCTCAAATGACCAAGTTTACTTATCAGGTGCTGTATGTTTAAGGGTGAGGAAAAAAGTTGAATTTGGTTTAGAAGAAAACGAATCAAAATATTTTTTTCAAAGGCTGCTGGCCAAAACTGCATGTTCCTTTGAAAACCTTTGGTGGTCATTATGCCCATGAACAAGTAGTCCAGATAAGGCACCTATATCTTTCTGTCTAAAACTGAAACTGAGTTCCCAGTTGTAGCAAAATTTGCAAATATGTAAAAGAACAAAATCAAAAAATGATTGCTTTTTTAAGAGTTTCTAGATACATAAGTAAAGTGAGAATAGGAAGTCTACTACAATTCCCACAATGATTACATATTATTGTACATACAGTCTGGGAATGGTGGAAATTATAGAGTTAAAGTCCCCTTCTCCATTATCGAGAGTGATGGGTAAGTTTCAAATGCATGCTATGAATAAAACTGGAGGCAGTGAATCTCGAAACAGAGAAAGATTTTGCCTTTCAGCACTCCAAAGCAACAGAAAGCATGACAAGGGACAATGGGCTAAAGTTGTTCTGGGAAACTATAGCTCTCACCATCCTCATCATTGCTGGGACTTACATGATTCCATCAGCTAAACCCAAATATAGGTAGAACAAAAATACATGGAATTTCTCATTCACTATTAATATGCTTATTGCAATGTTGTACTTTACTTGGAACTGAACTTGGGTTTGGCCTTTTATGTTTATAGTTAAGATGTAAGAGTTGCTTCTTGAATCCATCTTTTCAGCCATAATTCCTCCATGTTACTATGTCATTAGCATCCCTATAATTCTTTTCCATCAAAATCATAAGTCAGCACAAGGTGGATATTTCTTGCACATCCTGGCCTTCTGATATAATTAAATTAAAACCGTTCACTTGGTATGATCGCATTTCAGTGATCCTATTAATGTGTATCAAGATTTGTCCTAATATGAATACAGATTAGCATTAAAATTCAAATAACCTATTCTTACTTTTACATTTATTCAGAAAAGCAACTAAGATTATTTTTATTTGTATAGTTTTGAAACTATGCCAAGGTTAAATGGATTACAAATCACAGGCTGGAATCCTATTCAAACTCTATATTAATGTAAGGGTGCATCTACATTGTAGAATTAATGCAGTTAGACACTACTTTAATTGCCATGGCAGTTAATTGATGTCAAATTGCATCAATTCTACATGTCAATGCACTCCAATGACTTTGTCTCACAGGCTGCCAGAATCACCATATGTCATGGTGAATCCAGTGACCACACTTGGGGGGGGGGGGGGGGCTTGGCGGACCTGTCGCCCCATGACCTGCACCACCTGGCTCAAAAGGAAGCTGATCCCACGGAGGAAGCATTGACTACATGGCTTCCTCTCATTGTTTCTTGTGCAACACGGGAAGCTTCCCATGTTGCCACTGCAATGGCATATGCCAGCTCCACTCTAAATGATTCATGGAGACCTGCCAGAAGTACACATGTGTCATGAGATGGGAGCTGGTGGCCTCCATGGGTCAGCGAGTGCTGGACTGGCATATGCTGTCTGATGAGGTCATAAGAATGTGCTACACTAATCATTCACATTTCTTCAGGCTCCATAGTGCTTTTATGATGAGGTGAAGTGGGGTTGTTGCTGTGGCTATGATGTTATGGGAGAAAGATGCTACTACTCCAAAAAGCAGTTGGTTTCTGTTCTTGAATTCATGGACATGAGGTTGTACAAAAGAAGTAGCCTATACCATGGGAGAGACATTTTCTCAAGCTAGCCTTCTGATTTTCTTCCCCCATGAAATGAAATATGTTCAACACAAAATGGTCTCCTATCTACCTTTTCTTTTATCAAGTTGGACTAACTTGTTTCTTATGAGCACGTTCCACCAACAACTTTCTCTAGAGAAAATTTACCTTTAAAAGTGCCCATGCCAGGCTATTTTTTAGAATATTTATTAGCCTCCCAATGGCACCAGCCTTAGGTCTGGAAAGTGACCATTGCATTATCTCTATTAATCTAATTTTGTTATATTTTAGCCATTCTTGTAAGCCGCTCCGAGCCCCAGGGGAGTGGTGGCATATAAGTTTAAATAATAAATAAATAAAATAAATAAAAATAAATAAATAAATAAATTATGCTGCTTCAATGTTTAAGTTATTGCCAGAGTGGCATGTGAATGTGCTCTAAGGGAGAGAGAGCTGTACTGCAGACATGAGGAAGGCTGTAATAGTTTGAACATTTGAGTATGACCCTGGATACCAGGGTTTGAATTTCTGCTCAGACATGGAGACCTTGGGCAAGACTAATTTTCTCAGTCTCACAGGAAGGCAAAGGCAAACCCCTCTGAACAAATACTGCAACAAAAAACCATCACCCCATGATAAGCTTGTCTTAAAGTCCCCATAAGTCAGACATGTGAAAACATACAACAAGAAGAGGTTATCAGGCGGAACAGGAAGGATTTTATATGTTTGCAAACATTTGGGAGAACTTTGAAGTTAAATAATTCATCGTGCTTTGAGGAGCTAGTGGGGCCCAGGGACCACAAAAATGGGATGGCCTATTGGCTGAATCTTTCCTACTCTTGAAAAAAGAAAATACAAAAGTCTCACGGTTTTGTGGATATTCAAGACACTAGGACATATGGGAGAATTTAAGTTCCCAAACAAAAGTACTGATATGTTTGTCTCCTTGTGCACTTTCATGTAATATTAAGAATTTGTCTCCATCACATATTGTTCCTAGTACAAACAATAGGCTGGCACACAAAAATATCTATAAAGACACAATGTGTTTTTTTCTCTCTAGAATCAGGTTGATTCTACTGTTAGATCAGCACTTCATTATTTATGAAATATATAGACCAATCAGAACACATTTAGTGGAAAGCAGTGACTGGAGGCCATGGTAAATATGCCATATGGTGAAAAAGGTTAAAATGAGATGCTGTGTAATGTTAAAGTAATGTGGAGGGAGAGATTCATTTTCTCATTCATTCCTCTGATTTAAGTCCCATCTTTCTGCTAGAAATGGGAAGCAAAAGTGGCTCAACATGCCAGCAATCTTCAAATAGAAGGATGGTCTTGAATTACAGGGAGGTAGATTTGGGAGAATTAGGAGTACCCACTTGACCTATGCAATAGACAGATAAAGAATTATGTGGAAGGACTACTGGAAAGGCCCGGATTAGGATTATGAACAGCATGATTTAACAGTGGTGATATTGGTTTAAATGTTTTGAGATGTATTGATGTATTTATAATCCTATTTTAAATATTTATTTTAATTTACATTGTTCTTAATGGCATCAAATGGTTGCCTATGTTGTTAAGCCACCTTGAATCCCCTCCAGAGTTGAGAAAGGCAGGGTAGAAATGTTCCAAATAAATAAATAAATAAATAAACAGTCAGAGTAGTTTCATAAAATGTCCTAGTAGAGGGCTCTCCCTCACTGGAGGTCTTCAAGCAGAGGTTGGACTGCCTTCCATTAGAGATGTTCCAAATCTGGATTTTTTTTAATCAAGCAGAGAGATTGGACTAAATGACTTCCAAGATGCTCTTTATGATATTTACTTCTCTGTTCCTTCTCAGAGCTGCTCCCTGTATGTCTATATTAATCTATCTTTAAATTATGTTTCTATGTGACCCAATGTAGTATTCATTTGCTACACTGGGAAAACTTAATTGGGAGCTGGGATGTGTGTAAAAACCTGAGGATTTTTTATATTTACATTTGTTTATGCTCTGAACAATAAATAATATCAAGATAACATATTATCAAAGTAGGAAAATTCACAATCAGATGAATAATGGAACTTCTACCACCTCACTAGCTCATTATCTGTTATGCCCCCCCCCCCCCAAATAATTGGCCTACTGCTAATGCAATGCGATCCTGACTCACCACACCCCCATTTCGCCCACCTTCCTTCTAGCAGAAGGCACATGAAAATCTGTCTGTAACTCCTTATCTTACAATCCCCTATCTCTGCCTTTCACTCTCTATTGGACTTCTTCCTTGGAACCAGATAATTCCTACCATTGGCTAATGATTTTTCTCCTCTGGTGGCTTACAAATGAAGCAACTTCATCATATGCTCGAAACCTACAGGCTCTTCTTTCAATGTGACGGAAACAGTTTGGGGAAATTACTTAACGAGATACGGCCCTCATCTAAATGAACATCCTGTTTTCTAATCTCTTGAGGTTTTTGGAAATGTGAGATTTCCTGCCAATATACTGATTATTTTCCTTTTTTGGCTGAGTAGTTGCAGTAAATAAGCATAAAGTGTATTCATACTGTCTATGCATATATATTTTATGACTTTTTTATTTTGTTTAATGAAGTTTAATGAATTTCCTCCCCACACCACCCCCATTTCCCCCCCAAAGCTTTCAAGCTTTTTTTCATTTGTCTCTTTTGGCGGCCTGAGTTTAATTAGTTGATACTCTCCTTTTTCTTTCTAATCCCATCTACAGTTCAGAGGCACGTAAAACCACAAAGCAAGATAATAAGCAATAAATGGAATAATTAATTCAATGTGCTGAAACTAATTTTAATTTATATTTCTCCAAGATTCTCACTAGGGAATGGAGAACCTGGAGTTTTCTAGTTTGAAGTGCTCTGTTTCTGGTTTGAGTGTGTAGAGGAGGAGGGAAGCAAGTGCTCTTCTAGATTGGAACTTGAAAGAGTGTAAATCAGAAGGGAAATTAAAAAAAACTCCTTAAAATACAATTTTAAAAAGTGATTTGGAAGGTAAAAGTTTTCAACGAATTTCTTCTACACCTTGAACTGTGCAGAACTGGATGGCAGAGGCCTGGCAGTGTAAGCCTCACAGCAATCTATTTTGTAACATTAAGAGAGGATGTCCTCGTGCCAGTAATGATGCCTGCCAGGCCAAGCTGTCTTCGGCAGCTTTCTGTGCCAATTCAGGAATCAGAGCAGTTGTTCTGCTATTACCTGAGCTAATCTCTATTTTCTTTGCCAAGCTGTTTCAGATCCAACAAAACAGGGGTCTTGGAGTGTAGCAGAAAGCAGTGTGAAGAAACACAATCAGAACTGTGTGAACAAGAGTTTAATGCTATGTTTTAGTTATGGGGAGTAGTGAGGGATGCCTACAACATTGCATGTTTTACAAAAAAACATGTACCAAAAGGCCTATGCATTTGGGATGAGACAGAAATGTGATGGGATTTTGATAAGCATAGGAGCGAGGGAGGGAGAGAGAATGAGAGAGAGAGAGAGAGAGAGGAATGGGCTAAAAACGAAAATACAATGTATTGTCGAAGGCTTTCATGGCTGGAATCACTGGGTTGTTGTAGGTTTTTTGGCCATGTTCTAGAGGCATTTTCTCCTGATGTTTCGCCTGCATCTATGGCAAGCATGTTCAGAGGTAGTGAGGTCTGCTGGAACTAGGAAAATGGGTTTATATATCTCTGGAATGACCAGGGTGGGACAAAGGACTCTTGTCTGTTGAAGCTAGATGTGAATGTTTCAACTGACCACCTTGATTAACATTTGATGGCCTGGCAGTGCCTGGGGGAATCTTTTGTTGAGAGGAGATTAGATGTGCCTGATTGTTTACTCTCTGTTGTGATAAATTCAAAAATGGATGATTTTGAGAGAAAAGGCAAGAAAGAACACTGTGTGATTTGCTTTCTAATGTAGCAGGACATAACACCATGGATATATGACACCCCAACACATGGGATAATGTTCCAAAGTATGAAAACAGACTGTTTTTAGCATGTTTTGTTGCTTAAAAATCCCTTACACTAATATATATTTTTTAATTTTATCCTTACAGCACTAGAATTAGTGAGTTGCTGAATTGCTGAATCAAGAAATAAGGAGGCCTTGTGACAACCGGAACATCTCTAAGGTAGTTGCAGATATCCACATCTAATGTCAAAAATCACATCATGAGCAGAACACCGCTACCAATTTCTCTTCCCTTTATCCCCCTTGTAGAATTGTTTCTTTTGCTGTATAGAAGCAAGACTAGATGGTTGTGTGTGTGTGTGGGGGGGGGGGGGGGCATTCACTATAGCTATGAGGGAAATAATGCAGCAACTCAGCAACTGTAGAAGATTGACTACAGGGAGCTCATTACACCTTCAATCTGGAGTTGGCATTAGTTTTGCCTGAACCCCATGAGCATACTCATGTATTGAATTAAATCTGTAAAGCTCTACCAAGTCTGGAGTGCTGTTACCTTTGGACTCCCTCTTTCCCTCTGCACTTTCTCAATATTTAAGATTAGCCTGAGAAGTTATCAAGTAAATAAAGTCAGTGGTGGAGTGTGACAATGCTCTTCCATCCACGCTTCTGGGAAAACTTTTAAAGATTTTACTAAACATCTGAATAATGGGTGACTCGCAATGTGAGAATGTGTATTTTAGTATAGGATCATTTTTTAGCCATGGAAATGATGGTTTGCTTCTAAATTGTTATTGTTACATGGTAGTTATAGCTGTTTTAAAAGCAATCCTTTACTTTCCTGTTTCTCAAACATACAGTAATTGAAACAATTGTTTTTCACTGCCTGCAAAATAACAACAAAAAACCCTCACACATATAAACAGTAAAAGCCCATGTCTTGTGGTACAAAAACTGTCACTGCCCATTTTCTTAATAGAGCATGAAGCACAACATCAATCAGTACCAGAATCAAGGTATATACTTTCCCTAACATTTAGTGATGTGATGTACTGCAACTATGAAAATGTTCAAGAGTTAAGTTACATACGCATGATGTTAATCCTCAGTAAGTTATAGTCATAATGGGATATAGAAATAAATATCTGCCTTGTTTGAAAATAAATGTATAATACTATCACTATTAATTTGTAACTAGGTACTTCCAAGGGATCCAAGAGTCTATGTTGTAGAAGTTTCTGTTTACAAAGAGATGGGGAAAAGTAATAATTAGAATGACAGTGTCAATCGTAGCTACTGGCTGATTCTTGATCCTTTGAAAGTTACAATGATGGTCAAATTTGCATAAGAGGTTAATGAATATATTTCTTGGTAACCTATGCCTCAAGTAATTGTCTTAAACTAGTTTTCACTCTGAACTAGTTTTCACTTCTGATCTACAAAGTGATTTATATGATTTATATTCTACCTTTCTTCCAAAAGGAGACCCAAACCAGCATACAAAATAAAAGTGATGTGATCTTTCTGTCCAGAGCCTTCCAAGAAATGAACTGTTATTAATATTTCCCATGTTCCTATACAGCCCTTCATTCTTTTACATAAATTGGTATATATTATCATCTGAAAGAATGAATTGCTATTGCTTACCGTTGCTAGGATTTTCAATTAAAAATCTCTCGTTTACTCTTTATTTATGTTTCAAATAGTTTAAGGTTAGGGTTTCTTGTCAAGATTTGTTCCAAAGCAATTTGCACACTTTCCCAGCCTCCCTATGAGGCTGACAAAGTATAATTTCCCAAAGGTCATCCATTGTGTTTCCACTGCGGAAAGCTCTGGTGTCTAGAGTTGTAGTGCAACACCCAAATCACTACCTTGATATCGATTGTATTTTTTGGTCTTCATTAATTAGCAAAAATATTTACAAAAAAGTTAATTTATTATGTGGTTTCCTGAATAATTGAACCAGCAGTTTAGAGGAAGTCGCTAAACTGATGTTATTTAAAGATTGATGTGTTTCATCAATCAATAGCTTAAATGTTCCCCAGTTTTAAAAGTACAGGGTTTTTTTTTTTTAGTTTATGAAAACCAGTTGGAATAGTGGTGCATTTTGAATAATAACATCTCTTCATATTTCAACATGAAGTTCAAATTTAATTACTGTTCAAGTGATTAGACAGATTGTAACATTGATTGCTCTCCTATGTTCTTATCATTGGATCATTACATTTTGTTGGAAAGGAAATAGTTTGAATAACATGATTAAAAATATTGTGGGGGTGTACGATGCTGCCATGTATGAAAACCCAATGCTTTGATTCTCCGGTCTTTAACAATATGCTATTCATTGCCAAAACTAATGGACGATAATACTAAGAGTTGTTTGTGAAGTTGGATTGTAAAAACCAATATGAAAGGATCAGTGTTGCAATTGTTCCTAATTGGAATGCCATGAGGAGATGATTTAATGTCATGGGATATATATATATATATATATATATATATATATGACATTTTGATCTGAATTATTGATCATTTTGGTTAAAAAAAAGTCAGCATCTGAGGTTGAAAAGCTGTTGTGATTTTTTTCTTGTTGAGAATCCTGACATTTTGACCTGTAACCACCAGGTTCTCTCAGGTTCCACCTGTGATGAGAGTTCTGTCAATAAAAATAGTGGTTTTGCTGTCTTGTGCTTTGCACATTGAAATCAAGAGATAGCATATGTTAAAATTAGTCAAAGAAATATTAAAACTACAGCCTTGAAGTCTGTCCGGGATTAGAGCCAGGTAACTCCAAATTAGAGATAGCAGTGGGACAAAACCAAAGGGACATCAATAAAAGCAGAACCATGGCATAATATTACATGGCAAAAACACAGGTAATGGCAACTGCTCCAAGAGGCATGAGGAAATCAGGAAGGAAGCCAAATTAGATCTGGTATGCCTCTCGTCACTGTCACTTTCCACAGCCAGTAAAATTGTCTCTGTCTTGTACAAGACAAATAGATAAGCAAATGCTGTGAAAACTATATAAACATATTAAATCATTTTGAGATAGATCTGCATAGTATGACCATTCCAAATAAACAGAAATTCTGTTGGCAGATTGCAGTCCCTAGAATGGGTTAGAAGACTTTATTTATAATGCCTTAATTTATTAAATGTAGTTGTAAACAGAATTAGCAAATACTGTGTGTTGCAGGAACAATGATGAATGAATACAATGTACGTACATGTTTCAAAGGTATATGAACATGACTTTACTTAAACTACAATGAATTGGGAATGATAGGCTAACAAATATTGACACATATAAAAATACACTCTATGAAATCATCAGCAGATAAAAGATGAGTTGTTATGTTTCAATAATAAGTTTCCTATCACTATGGAACTCCAAGTACTGTGTGGCATGAAAATATGAGAAATATTCCTTCTGATTAGTAATATGCACAAAATGCCTAGACCATATGATTTCTATAAACATAATATGCTTGGTTCATTTATTGTCTATTTAAAGATGATGTGTCTAGATTGGAAATGTCTCTGTGATACAATGATAATCCACAAAGAATGCATGACTGCATATGCTAATTGTTTGCACAATAAATATACAGTTTAGATTCAAGCATTAAGGTGTTGAGGAAACTGGGTAAGAAGGAGAAGAACAATGAGGATCCTCAAGTATTCTGCTTGTCAAATTCCTTGAAAGGACAGGAAGGATTCTCTCCGATACCGACATTTTCTATTTTGATAGGGAGATCAAGTAGTTGAAGCTTGTTTTTTTTTTAAATGAAATACTATTATGAAACATCATTGTTTATATATAGAAGAACAAGAGATAGAAGGAGGAGAGCAAGTTTGTTTACAGCAGTGGTTCTCAACCTGTTTTGGCTTTCAACTCTAAAAAAATCCCAACAGCTGGAAAACTGGCTTACAATGTTTCTTCCAAACCCATACTCACTGAATGGACTGCTGGCTGTCTTCGTGATGTTCTGTAAGAACCCAGGGATTTTTCTTTCAGGATTTTTCTTTCTTTCCCCATATTTTTGCTGACCTTGTTGGTCAGACATTTGGATGGAGCTATGGGACCAGCTAGGAATGGCAGAAGTGGAGACTCTGAGGAAGTGACAGATGAATGTAGCCAATACAATCCTGGCCTGTCTAAACAATAGCCCTAGCTTCATAATATAAGGGCTACTTTGCGCCAGATTTACTCCAGGATAACCCGTCCAGTGTAGATGAGCCCTGTGTTATTTGAAACTATGCTTGTATTTGTCAAACAAAAATGAAACTCAAAGATATTCTCAGATATATAGATTTCTACTTTTTTGCTTAGAGTAACTGATCTGATAAAGAGTAAATCAAACAATATTCAGTATTAAGGGAGAATCCTCAAAATGTTGTTGCCTTGCAAGATAAGGAAATGTTTAATTATCAGGGGAAATTCATATTAGCGGCTTGGTGCAACCACAGAGCTCTACAGTTCCTTTCTTTATTTTTTAAAAGCATGCAATCAAGGACACTCATGGAGAAAGGATTAACTTTTTACTTTGCAATGAAGATGGACAACCCACTACTCACCCAACATTATACATCACGGCCTCCCAAAATCATGACAGAAGCAGATTCTCAGTTTTACTCATCATGATTTCTTGTTTTAATTTAATTCCTCTGGATTTGTTTGCATGATTACTACTGTTTATATTGTTCTTCCTTGTTGTAAGCCACTCCAAGTCCCCTTGGGAAGAGGGGTTGAATGTAAATAAAGCTTTGTTATTATAGTATTATTATTATTACCGCATGTGGGAAACCATTGTCTATAGCTCTTTGAATGCATGTTTAAAAGAGTTAAGATGGAGTAAGATGGAAGGGAAATAGTTTTCATCTACAAATTTAATATACTTTGAAGATTGGTTGGGATTGGTTTAGGATGACAACATGTGGTGATATTTTTTAATTTGTGTCTCAAGAACCTCCAGCATGGCTTTTAGCCTCATGTGATAATTTCCTGCATTTTTAATTAATATTTTGTGAATATTCTAGACCAGGGTTTTTCAAATCTTTTCAGCTGCAGAAGCCTTTTTGAAGACCAAAAGAATGTTTATATATTATATCAGACATGGGCCACACCAGTGGTATACGGATAGTGTGTCTGTGTGAACTAATTCACATAGTGAAAAAAGAAAAAGAAGAAAAGAGGGATAGGGGAAAGAAAGGACAATACAATTTTTTTTTAAATGAGGGACAATTTTAATCAACATAAGCAGTATTTCAGTGAAAGATCTCAGGGACCATTCAGTCCAACCCCCTACTGCCATGCAGGAAAAGCACAATCAAATCATCCCCAACAGCTGGCCCTCCAGCCTTTATAGTAGTAGCAATAGTAGTAGTAGTAATAGGAGAAACCCGAGGGGTTATCCAGTAGGCCTGGGTAACAACGGAAAAATTTGTTTCTAAAATCGATTTGTATTTGGGGGGTTTTTTTGTTTCGATATTTAAAATAATTACAAAATTTTCCTTTTAAAAAGTTCGATATTTACGAAATTTCGTAAATGGTAAAAAAAATAACGAATCGATTTCCGAAACAATAACGAATTGATTCGTTAATGGCAGACGCGACCGCGAAATACGCTAAAAAACCTCCAAAACCTTCTGAAGCTTCCCTCTCCCTCTGTTGTTGACTGTTGGTGTGATATTATAATTTTTTTTCACTAATTAAACCATAAAATTGGCCCAGACATGCGGAAATAATAACGAAACGACCTCAAAACAATAACGAAACGAATACAATATCGAAATACGAAGCATTTACAAAACGTTTTTGAAAATTCGTTTTTTTAAATAATTGCTCCAGAATGGTTCGTTATCGTTTTGTAATTGAAAAAATTAACGAATTATTAACGAATTACGAATTAACGAAATGAAACCGCCCAGCCCTATTATCCAGTCCAACCCCTTCAAATCATTTGCAACTTATGGAGACCCTATCATGGGGTTTCTTGGTAAAATTTCTTCAGAGAGGGTTTGCCTTTGTCTTTCTCCAAGGCTAAGAGATCGTGACTTGCCCAAGATCTTTCTCTGGATTTCAATGGCCAATCTGGGATCCAAAACCTGGTCTCCAATGTTGTTGTCAAAGATTCAAACTACTACACCAAAGTGGTTTGTGTCTTAGGCAAGAAAATGTATACTTGTCTCCTCAGCTGAGATGCAGTGATACATATTTGCTCTCTGGACTATTTTAGAGCCAAGAAGAAGTCTGTCTTTTCAGAAAAAAAAATACCAAAATGACTTTCCGATGATTAAAATGACCCAGGGAGACAGGAGTTTGACAAAATGTACCTCAGAACCCACAGGGGAGCATTTAGATGTACCTTTCCCCTTTAAAAAAAATATCCAGCCTTGGGCCACTGTGAGGAATCAAAAACAGGACAGACCACACTTTTTCTAACCTATGTCAGATGAAAAGCAGTTGATTGGAGTCATCACAGAAATGATTGAATGTTTTCTGGGACCACTTTGAAGTAGGTTCAGATGCCAAGATAGCTCAAGTAATCAGCGAATGATGGAGTGGGAACAAACAATTAAAACCAGGACTAACTTCCAAGCAACAGCAGTCTGTATTTTATAGATCTGGCATCAAATGGTCTTTTTCGGGGCACTGGTAAATGAAATCCGTGAGGAGCCAGGTAGCAGGAAACAACCGATGATGGTAGTATCAGCTTTCAGCCCTCCCCATCACAAGGATCTTAGGGAGATAAGTCTTGATGATATGGGGTCTTGAGAGGGAGATTTCTAATGCCAAATCATATTACAAAATGCATTAAGGGGAAAAAAGGATCACTGGAACTTAGGCCGTATCTGCACTGTCATATAATCCTGTTTCTGAATCCAGATTATCTACTTTGAACTGGATTACATGGCAGTGTAAACTCGTATAATCCAGTTCAAAGAAGATAATCTGGATTCAGAAAGTGGATTATATGACAGTGTAAATTCAACCTTAGTAAGTAATACATGTATTCTTTGTCATCTGCTTTTTTATATGTACTGTGTTATTGGATCGTACCAGATCACTTACTGGTAGAATAAAGCTAAAAGTGTCTTCTCTTTAAGGATAATGCTAATTCATCCTTATCATCAAGATCAATGTCATCAATGTTCAACTTTAATGGAATCAGCTGATTGACACTCTGGGGACCTCATCACATGGACAATTTACCACCATCCATGATGAATCAGCGAGGCAATCCCAGTGCCTTGTGTCCCACCTACCCACAGCTGATGCTTCCCCATCCCACATGGTGAAGCATTGCTGCCAGGGCTTGGCCCCATAGTTTTCTATGGAACACGGAAAGCCTCCTGTGTTCTGAGGGAAGCCTCCTACACTGCTTTCAGGACACTTCCTCCCCAGGACCCCATTGGAAGTTGCCGTCCAATGTCTGGTGAGGAGAAAGTGTCCAAAAGGCTTCCTAGGATGCTTAATTTGCCTCATGTCATGAGGCAGAAATTGGTATCATGTTGTAGTTGTGTGCTTTCAAGTAATTTCTAACTAATGGCAGCAGTAAAGTTTTTCTTGGACCGAGTGCATGTGACTTATCTAATGTATTTCCATGGACAAGTGGAGAATCAAATTTTGGTCTCCAGAGCCATACTCCAATGTTCAAATGACTACATTGCATTGATTCTCATAACAAAAGTGCATACCATGAAAGTCTGAACACAGCCTACACCTGTCTTTCTTGAATATTTTTGAATTCCTGAAAAAGAGCAAACTCCACAATAAACCCTGGAATTACCTGTGATTTTTTCCCTCTTTAGAGTCAATTGTGTTTCTAAATTTTATATGATGTGTGGGAAAATAAGAAAGTGATAGACTTTAGGATTTTCTAATGCAAGAAAATGGAAGATGACCAGTAATCCAAATTCTACAATCTTAATTCCAAAACACATGAAAATGGGTAGTCTTTGGTTCAATCTAAATCAGTCCCACATCTCTGAAGTGAATCTGGATACTTATACATCTCCACTCAGAAGCAAATCCTACTGAATACAATAAGGCTTACTTCAAAGACTGTGGTTATACAATGGAATTGCATCCATGCAGTATTTGTGTATTGGAGAGCAGATCATTCCTCATTTTCCATGCTGCATCATGTAAAATGTAGTGGTATTTAAAACACACACACACACAAGTTGAAAATTACATAAGTTAAAAGATGATTTCTCAAATGTAATGTTGACACAACACATACATGTGTTAGAGTTGCAGAACCGACAAGCTGGAAAGATACAGCCACTAAGGGGGTTCTTTCCGAACATGCTGGTAGCCTTTAGTGCCAGCAATAATTTCCCCCATGTCTTAGCAAAATATATTGTGGTATATAGTTCTTGTGTGTGCCACTGAAAGAGATGCTAGCAGCCAGCTTGTGATGAAGACTTGGCTAGTCAGCTCCAAGCTCTTATTACTTGCTTGGCAAAAATATCATTGCAAAAAGATGGTATTGATTTAATTAAGGCTAATTGAAACATTGATAAATCTAACACATCTTTCCAATTGTAGTGAAGTCCCATCAAGGACATTTGTTGGTACCATATGGCAGAGTATAATTTGGGTGTGAACAAATCTCATTAGTAAAATTGATGGTAGGGAGATGGCACATTGTAAAACTATTTTTTTTCTGAGACATTTCCATATTTCTCTGATAAAATATTTCTATACCGAAAGAGATAATATAGCTCAGGCTATACCATGTGGTAATGTATTGTATTTCGGGCCAGAAGATTGTTGAGATCTCTCCTTCCAAGAATAAAGACTAGTCTTGAAGATCTAACCTCAGATGCCCTCTCTCAACCCCCATGTAAAAAAAAAAAAACACAACACGATAAGTTGGGACTAAAGAGGTGAAAGGTCTGGGCACTATCCTGGAGAGGGCATGGAACAGTTTTGCAATGAGCTATGTTAAAGATAAAGCAGTTAAATATCTTCACCCTGTTTTCAAAGTAAGAATGTTTGAGATTTTTGACTTTCTAGAAATTTTGGACTTTGTGTATGTGTTTGTATATGTATCTACGTTCTAGTCACCTGTTGACCTATGGGGAGCTTATGGATTTCATAGGGTTTTCTTAGGAGGTGGATTTGCCAGTTCTCTCTTCTTAAATATAGCCTACAGCACCTGGTCTGCATTGCTGATCTCCCAATCAAATACTGTCCACAGCTGAGCCTGCTTAGCTTCCAATATAGAAGTGGAATTGTGTGCCTTTATCCAGCACAACTCCAATAATCCTTTACCATTGGCCATACTGGATGGGGGTTCTGGAAGTGATGTTCAACACTGGAAGGCCAAAGAGACCCTAGCCTGTTTTACAAGTTGCACTAAATCCAAAATAAACTTTCAACCAAAAGACTTTAATGTGTGCTTCTTTTCCAATGCCCAGTTGGAGGTCCTTTATTTTAGACAAAATTCAAGTAGACATTATTTTGGAGTGACAATACCAAATAGTATCAGCACTACAAATACTAAAAAACACTATACATAATTCAAGAAAAAAAAACCTATGAGCAGATAATAATAGCAGGTCACTGAAGAAATCCTCATTATATTATTTATTCAAAAGTCAGGTTTTTTTATAGCTCCTGAGACTTAGGACCTCATCATTTGAGGTGATGTTAGTGTCCTAATATGCTTTCAGGACACTTCTTCCTTAGAGCCTCTCACTGGCCATCACATGACATCGTGTGACTTCCAGTGGAGGCCCTGTTCCCAAATGGGGTCAAAGAGTCACTGGACATTTTCCCTTAACACAGGAAGTTTGTTGTGTTGTGCTGGCTCCAACCTGTTTGTGTGACACTTCCCCTGTGCAACAGGGAAAGCATCACTGCCCTTGAGCGGTATGCAAAGCAATAGAGTTTCCCCTCACATCTGCCATTTTGATGCAATTACTGGCAAAACAGTGTGTGTGTGTTTGGGGGGGGGGGGCTTCCCTGTGTTATAAGGTCGTAGATCATGAACCAATGGATTTAAATTATTGTAAAATACAAGATCTCCTGATAAGAATTGTTTGACAATATAGAATGCCTAAATGGGTGGTGACCTTGACAATCTTTTTTAAAAAGATAGACATCTTTCATTAATGCTTTAGTTATGTAGGTTAGACTAGTTGGCCCTTACTGTCCCTTTCAACTATGATTTAGACAGGAAGATAAATATAAGATACTTTAAGGAACATCCTTAAAGTATTTCTCTAATATCAGCATTTTGCTGTGGGGCACACATACCTGTCGTAGGGTTTTTTTTTTTGCTTTCCTTAGTGAAACAACAGATTTATTATTTGTTTTCTTTGTTATACTGTCAAACAACCCATGTTATATGCGTCTGAAACATGGACAACAACAAAGTTAGAGGAGGAAAAATTGATGGTGACTTGGAGAACAATGGAAAGAAGGATGTGTGGCGTGAGAAGAAGAGATGAAGTCAGTAATAAAGAGCTGCATCAAAGAACTGGGGTGTGTGAAGTGGTCAATGAAATCTATAAGGGAAAAAGAAGATGGGCAGGGCATATAGCATGAACAAAAGACAACCAATGGACATGACGAGTCACAAACTGGATACCAAAAGATCGGCACTTGGACACTCCCCATACTCAATGAAATGAACCAATGGTTAAGCTATTCACCCAGAAATGAAAAAGAAAAGCACAGGATCATATATTTTGGTAAATGGTAGCTTTGCGTGAAGGCCAAATGAATGAATTGTCTACAAATCCAAAAGGACAGGATTGGATAATGGCATGAATTTTACCAGGAGTAAAAGGATCTCATCTTGGTAATACTAAATTCCATAGATTGCTAGATGCCAGGGTTTTCCAGGATTTCTCAACCTTGCACTTTATAGATGTTAGAGTACAAATCCCACTAATAATCCAGTTTGCAGATTTGTATGCATATTGAAAGTCCCCGTTAGGGAATACAATGTAAAGTACCCCAAAAGGATACTTTTGAACGAACCAGCAAGATAATGTTGCAGGCAGTAATGTTAATTAAAACATTATATGGCATTTTCTCTTTTACTCCTATGGTTTCTAACATCAAAATAAATAACTAACATAATGGCAACTTAGCATGCTAAATTTTCCCCACCCAATGTTTAATTGAAATGGATCACATTTTTGAGCTCAGTAACAGTTAACAAAACGTGTTAAGCCTTTTCCAGCAACATTACAATATCTGAATTACAGATACAGAACACATTCTGAAAAAGAAGGGGTCATCTCTGTTCTTGCAGATACTGGTAGGTCTTTAGATTTTCCTGGTGGTTTGATATCAGAACAACCATCAAACTGTGTTGTTATTTTCTTTTTGACTGAAACACCTGCAAAACTTTAATTAGTTGATTAACCTTTTCTGCGGTTTTTAATTTGGCATATAGAAAGCAATTTCATATTGAATCTGATAGTTGATGTACCTAGCTTTGCACCTTATTCTCCAGTTATGCCTGCTTAACCTTGAGACGCCAGGGATCTTTTGCATGCAAAGGAGGGCTCCACATCTAAACCATGGTGCTTCTTACTCTGTAAGAGCAAACCTTAGCTGTTAGTGAAATAACAAACAGCTACAATCAAGATTCACAAGATTCAAGAAGTGAGAAGATACAAAACTACCAGTTGGGCCCTTCTATACTGACGGCATTTGGTGGCCACAAAATGCACACTGTCAATACATGCTGCAGCACGCATCAAGGGTGATACAGTTCTTTTTCTAAATCCCTAGGAAGTCCAAGGGCATCAAAAATGTGCCTCAACTGATCCATGTATATCCAAGATCCAGGCTGAAAGTGGCTCTGGAAATTATGGAGTGAATTGTGGACCCTTGCTTAGGTGCAGTAAAAGATCCCACCAAGAGTAGCAGGTGGACTGGGAAGCGTAATTTATTACCTTCACTCCTATCTATTATTCCCCCCCCCCCTTATGCCTCTGGTGCACTGCTGTGCATCTCTTTGGTTAATGTGGGGGGGGGGGGAGAGACCCTACAAAGTAGTTTGAAGTCAGATCTATGTTCAGTATAATCACTCTCCTGGCCTCAAACTGGTTCGGATTACTCCACAGTGAAAGTAGTTTTTTTCGAACTGGTTCCAAGATGGATTATAGCGTCAGTGTAGAAGACCCAATGTCAACTTCATATAGACCATCAGTTGCATCTGAAGAAGTAGGCTGCAGTCAACAAAGGTTTATGTTGCAATAAATTGATTAGTGTGCAGAAGTCATTGTTATTATGTTTGTGTTTAACTGTTAGAGTATGTATTTGTGTTTGTAACAGTAGCTAAAACTGGAGTCATCTGGTCTGAATCCACAGTGAGCGTTGCCAAGGAGACGAGGCTGGCTAGCTCATGAGAGGGAGAAGTGGGTGGAGCCAAGCAGGAAAAGTTATGTGCGTTTTTAAAAAAGGCCTGAGAGTGAGGCTTGGAAAGACCTGAGAGAGAGGCTTGTGTGTGAGCGGCTGTTGTTTTTTCAGTCAAGGAGGGCTGAAGAAAGAAACCTGGCCAGATTCTTTAGTCAAAGAAGACTAAAGGAAGCCTAGTTAAGATCCCTAGTTAAGGAAGGACTAGAGATCAGAGATTTGATCGAGGGAAGATCAAATTGAAAGGCTATTTATAGTAGTGAAACATTGTTCACTAGAGAGCTTCTTACCTCAGTGAAAGTTAGCCACAAGCTGTGCTATCTGGAAGAGTGGACTGTATTATAAACCACGTGATATTCAAAGTTCCATAAGTTATTTAACAGCCTGCAACTATAAGCTTTGTACACAATAAACTTGTTATCTTTTGTTGAAAACCGTCTCATCTCAACTAATCTGCGTCTGTAGAGCCAGATCTCATTGGTGGTACCTCAAATACCTCACGTTGGTGGCAGTTACCTTAATTTACTAATAATAATTGGCCTCCTCCATAATATACTCTTCTACACAATTGAGGCTTGAGGTAAAATACCTCCATTATTAGGGTCTGCCATTGCCAACCTCAGCAACACACAAGCACCTCCTCGCAATTGGTGATAGCGGTGGGGATCTTCAAAGATAAATCCCTATACCCTGTCCATCGTTGAGTTCACATCTTCCCAAATAGTTTTGGGGCTTACCTATTATAGCTCATCCTAAATTGGCTCCTGCCACAACTGTGGGTTATGGAGAATGTGTGTGGCCACTTTCAGGGCAGTTCAGAGCATGTCTATTGTGGATTGGCTCTGGATTTACTGGGCAGTGTAGAGACGGACTCAATTGCCAAAAAAGTTCTGTTTTATTCCCTTTCTAAAGTCTAGTATTTCTTCTATATTTCTTGGAATGCACCAATGTAGTTTCAGTCTGGGAGAATGATGCTTAGAACTTAATTCCTTGAGAGTCTAACAGCTGAAAATAATATGCTTGTACCATATCAAATTTAACACTATGGTTTAAATAATCCAGATTGAGATTCATGGGTTTGACATATGAGCATCTGCTCACTGAAATTTATATTTTGGTTTGTATATTTATGTAAGCCATAAAAACATCAGTATTTGAGCAAGTCTGTTGCAGATTGTGCAAGCAAACACTTTTTTTGCTTAAATGACAGCCATCAAATTTTGATATATAAATTACAACATGAATTCCTGTATAGAGAAAAGCATTGGGGGCAGCATTATGAAGAAAGTGATTAGCAGAGAATGGATTTTATGATTTTCTTTCTATTCAACAGGCCTCTAGTATAAACTTTTTCCTTTCAAACTGGTACTTGTACTAGAGGAACAAAGATTTGATATGTGCATATATAAGATTTGACCATTAGAACATAATTCTGAACATTTGATAAATACTATTAGACCTTTCTGCTGAATACATAAATTAATAAACAGGATCAACACTTTTGTTTTAGATATCACAAACAAGTAGGTACTCAAGAGGTAAGTTTAGAAATCCATTCTAGAATTCTTTGTTCACATTAATTAGAAATAATTCATTTATAAACCAAGACAATTTTCCGAATACGACTCATCTAAAACATTTCCCTCCAGCTGTCACCTGCAAAATCCAGTCTCTTTCTCTCCCTTTAAGGGTTGGCTTTAGCACAACAGGTTAAACCACCAGCTGTAGTTAATCTTGTCAATAGAAAGGCTGCCAGTTTGAAGCTGGGTCAGGGAGAGCTGCTGGCCTTTAACTCAGTTTCCACCTGCCTAGTGGTTTGAAAATAAAAGTGAGCAGAAAAATAGGTACTGCTTTTTTTTTTTAAAGTGGGGACGTATTCTGAGGCACCCATAAGGAATGCCAGTGATTTGATTCAAAAAGGAGCGACAGCAACTCCCATGAACTGAACCAAGCACAAACACCTTCCAAGATGCCAAAAGATGGGGAAAGCTGATATATATACTTCTTATCTATGTATAATTGTCTGTCTAGTTGTGTATAAAATGGCATTGAATGTTTGCCGCATATGTATGTTCTGTGATCCGCCCTGAGTCCCCTTCAGAGTAAGAAAGGCAAAATATAAATACTATAAATAAATAAAGTACTCTCTAGGTAGGGTTAGCAGGAGTGGGTTTTCAGGCCCCATCTACACTGCTATATAATCCAGTTTCTGAATCCAGATTATCTAATTTGGACTGGATTATATGGCAGTCTATATTCATATAAACTAATTTAACACAGATAATCTGGATTCAGAAACTGGATTACATAGCCTTGTAGATCCAGCCTCAGGTTCCAGAAAACCAAGGATGTGCAATCATTTCTTTCTCTCTGGTATATTTTTCATGTGGTCTTCCCGTTCTGAAATGCTAGAAATGCACTAGAGAAAAGAGGGAAGGAATGATCTCCCCCATTGATAATCTTCTTACAATTACTGTTAGCTCTACTTTTTGAGATAGTGGGGCAATTGTAGTGTGGACTGAACAGGAAAAGCTTGAAACATTTTCTCCAGCTAAACATTTGCCATAGTCTTTAGCAAAGACATGCTTCATAGCCTAGGAGATAACAGATGGTAGAACATTAAGGGAGCTGGCTTTTATATATACATCTCTGAAGAGTATACATGTAATTCCTGAATAATGCTGACAAGCGTCTCATAGGCCAAGGTAAAGAGAGAAGCAGTCTTGAAAGATATTTTGCAAAGCACCAGTTAGAAGCTGCACAAAGCTTTTAAAGTGCCTTACCTCCAACACTATTTCTCCTCAGCCCTTATCTACATAATTGTAGTGCCAAAGAGCAATACCACAAAAGAGAATGGAGACCTACAAAACAATTGCACGCACAAGACCCAAATGTTTGATGTATGGCAAAGGCCATAACTCAGATTCCTATGCATCCTCAAGCTTGATGAATATCCTGAAGCACATGCCTGGTTTGATTGCAGAATATGCTACAGCAACATTGGGCATCAAAGGATCTCTTCTTTGTAGTCTCTTTCCATTGCTTTCATATACTAAAGGATATCTCTTTCTTTAGAAGTGGTAACTTCTAATAACAGTGCTGCAACTTTTATCTGAATATCACGGGGGAGCAGTAGATAATTTAGATAATTGAAGCTGAGCCATACATGGAATTACTTTCAGTTTTAAAATGAGGGAAGCTTCAAATCCAGGGTACCTTTTAGATTTTAAATTTAGCTTTATTCTCCGGTGACATCAGACTGTTGAACCAAGGGCAGCTATAGCCATTTGATTTCCCTTATGCACAAATTATTACATCTAACATAATAAACAGTGCCACATATTTTTTGTGATTCAGTTACTTATATATCCTAGTTTTTCTCTATATCTCCAGTCTCTGTACATTAGAAATGGACAACGTTTTGGATACAAGAGCCTACGTTGGCTTCTCAGAGCATACTGTAGCTGTGCACCTCCATTTTGATGAATTTCCACATTTCAGCAGAATAGTGGCAGCCAAAACATTTACTTGAAGATATGTCACACAAAGTGTATGTAGCTTGTTTTAAATGATACTTTTACAAGATTTCTAGAAGCAGTTTGGCTCCCAAACAAATGCATTATACCCATACCTGGAATCAATGTGCAGCTATGAATCTACTTCATAAACTTCCCCTCCACAAACACTAATATTCAGTGCATGTCAGGCACAGACATTCAACGTGTGTTAAGCATCACCCAGTTTACTCCTGACACTTGTCATATAATAATATTTGATGCTGTATGCCCACTACTTGATATGCTATATGTCCACTACTTTAAGAGACAGTTGGATTGATATTGAATAGTTTATACATTAGGATTCAAAAAAAGGGAGTCCTTTGAATTGCCTCTTTTAACTTTAGCTAACAGACATCCATGTTAGCAAGGAAAGGTTTGTTCTATGATTGCCCTGCCAGAATTCAGGGACAGTAGAATTGGGAAGTGATATGTCCCCACCCATGGTTGCTGTGGGGACAACCCACAGTTTACAAAACCACATTGTGCCTATCTTGCTGTACTGCAGATTATTAGCTCTATTCAATGAGCCTCCCATGTACACATAGAAGAAGGTGACCTATTTCAGACTAATTAAGAATGTGTCAGTCAAGCTGCCACTGCATTACTTTGGGGGGCAGGAATGATTCTGTGTGTTCCCACTTGGACCTTCAAAGGGGTAGAAACCAACACATGAATAAAGCTACATTTTGCTATGAGATGATCCTTCTTATTTATTACATCCTAAAATAGATTTCATTATATCAGAATTCTCTGGAATATAGAGGACCTCTCTCTGATATTGCAGACACAATCTGCCCATCTTAACAAAAAAACTCTGATGAGCGATCATAGGTTAATGAGACAATATACAAAGCTGGATTGAATAAGGAACACTTTATTTAATCCATGTTGTATTTAAGTTAATTTGACCTGAAAGGAGCAAGAGAGGCAGCAACCTGAGGTGGATCCTTCGGAGGCCAGTTAGACTACTCTGTTGTTTTCCTCTGAACTATCCAATATTTGGGCTGCCTGCTTAATGAAAGCTACATTCACCAAGGACCTTGGATCTCACTAAGAAGAGCTAAATCCCCAGGTCAGACTCAAGAGTACACTTCCAGGTCCCACAAACTGTAGAGGCCATTCCAGAGCTCTACCCATCACCCAAAGGAGTGTCAGGGTATACACCAACGTTTTAAATTGTCCTCCCACTACCTGCCAAATAACAGCCTATTTATAGACACTATCCTAAGCCAATCATCAGAGTCCCAGATAAAAGGGGAAAATAATCATGGTTTGAGGTGCCTAGAAAATTCACACTGCTCTGTGGCTGGGATTGCGGCCCACATTGTCATGATTCAAAAAAGTATGTAAAAGTTGCAATGTTTCAAATAGCCTATGAGTTCAACTAAACCCACCCCATTATGTGTTGCATTCTCTGACTGTGGAAGTCATGAAAAGAGTACCATCTCATGCAATTGCTTTTGACACATTCTCTCAGCACATATTTTACAATAAGAGTTGGTTTGGGATTGTAGATATAGCTGACATATTTGAGTTTTAAAAGTAGATGTATTTCTGGATATTATTTCTTTAATAGAAAAAAATATGATTTTAAAAAAATAGCATAGAAAGATGAAGGATAAGTTCCTCCTCCACCCACCCACCCCCTAAAAAAAAAGAAAAGAAAAAGCAATTCAACACGTTTAAGGACATTTTTATTCAGCATGCACATGTGAAATAAAACAATCAGGTCAGGTGCGTTTTGTGCACGCAGACAAGAACAACAAGATATTACATTCTAAAACCAAATGAAGGTTGCTTCTATGATGAAGAGCAGTCTGCCTATGCCATTATCAAGCAGCATATCACTGTATCTATCTAAGCAGTTCTCTGAGGCTGTTGTTAGAGGATTGTGAGTCACTGAAAGCTATGAGTCACTAAAACTCTGAATACAAAATGTGAACCAGTCTATGAGAAAACCTGAACATGAAGGAATAAAGTATATTTTACTTAAGTGATAGGCTGCTTTTGAAATCCCTTAGAGCCACTTTCTCTCTGTGTGTGTATCTCTCTGTCCATGGGAAGAGGTAATTTTCCTCTATACTGGAGAGATGTTTTACTTCCAGTAAATCTTTATTAGCAAACCTAAGAGTTAGTCTTCTCTCTGATCTGCCACTACACATTAGAAGCTGATTCATGAATACAGTTTAATGATTGGTGGATGGGATCCATTGTGTTGGCACAATTGGGAAGATTTTCTCTTCCGCTGAGAGGACAGGAATCTACTTCTGGTCATGTTTGTCCAAAAGTGTTCATCAAAAGTAATATTACTAGCGCAGGGTTCTTTAAATAAGGTATGCCTGCATTCACTTTAAAAATGGGAAAATATTCAAGGACACAAGAGAAAAAGTTGAATAGGGGGCTTTTAGAGTATTTGAAAATCCTGAAAAGAAAAATCCTCCTTGAGCTCCTTTCTCATTCCCTCTAATGTTGTTGAGTCACAGCAACCCCCTCCCCAGAATATGTATAGATGTACATATTTTTCTTTATTTTTAAAACATTTTCCGCAGTTCCAAAGTTGCAAAATATTGATGCTGCTAGAGGTTCTGGAATGGACCTAGCAGCAACTTTACTATGTCTAACCCTTTAGTAATTGTATCTACTTGATGATTTTTGTTTAACTTGTATCTTTTATGTGCTGTGTCAATTCCTAAAAATATAAATGTCATTAGTTTGCATAATCCCTTGAGACTATGGCCAGGATCCTTCCAGCTGTTTCCCAAGCCAGATAACTATCAAAACCTGTGTGTGTGTGTGTGTGTGTGTGTGCGCGCGCGCATGTGTGTGTGTGTGTATGCAGACAGATGATCCCCCTTGTCACCAGAATAAGTTAAGGATGTTTGTTCATTCAATTTGAAGTGGAGAGTCTGCCACTCCCACAGAAGAGGGGGCTCTGCAAATATGAATTCATAAAGAGTTTTTCCAGACAGGGCCCAAAATTCAGCTCCTATAGAACTTTTACTGGAGGTGTCCAAACAATGCGTCAGGTAAAAGACCTGGTTTGGGGTTTTTTATCCAGGGGGAAATTGATTGTCCTGAATCAATTAGATAGCCAATTAGACCTGGGCCTTCCTGAAAGAGGCAGAGAGTTTCGCTGTTGAACAGATCTTGCAGTCAGGAAATTCTTCCTAAATCCTTTCACACATTTATACATGGCTAGCATGTCTCCTCTCAACATTCTCTTTTGCAGGCTAAACATACCCAGCCATTTAAGATGCTCCTCACAGGACATGTTCTTCAGATCTTTTATCATTTCAGTCGCCCTCCTCTGGACGTGTTTTCCAACTTGTCAATATCTCTCTTGAATTGTGATGCCCAGAATTGGACACAGTATTCCAGGTGAGATTTGAACAAATTAGAATAGAGAGACAACATAACTTCCCTTGATCTAGACACTATACTCCTTTTGATGCAGCTCAAAATCCCATTTCTTTTTAACTGCGGCATGACATTGTTGGCTAATATTCAATTTGTTTTCCACGAAGACTCCAATATCTTTTTCACATGGACTGTTGTTGAGCCAGGCATCACCTATCCTGTATCTTTGTATTTCATTTTTTTTCTACTAAGTGTAGTAACCTACATTTCTCCTCATTGAAATTCATTTTCTTAGTTGTGGCCCAACTATGTTAAGGTTGTTTTGAAGTCTGATCCTATTTTCTGGAGCATTAGTTATCCCTCCTAATCTGGTGTCATCTGAAAACTTGATAAGCATGCCTTCTAAACCTTCATATAAGTCATTGATAAGGATGTTGAACAGAACTGGGCCCAGGACCAAATCCTGGAGCACTCCATTAGTTACTTCTTTCTAAGATGAAGAGGAACCATTGTTGAGCACCCTTTGGGTTTGATTGCTTAACCAATTACAAATTCACCTAACATTAGTATTGTCTATCCCACATTTTACTAGTTTATTTGAAAGAAGATCATGGGAGAACTTGTCAAAGGCCTTACTAAAATCAAGATATGCTACATCCACAGCTTTCCTTACATTTATTAAGCTGGTCACTCTATTGAGGACACATATAAGGTCAGTCTGACATGTAGAATTTAAAGATGATGCAAAAAACAGATTTACTTTATTAAGTCTAATTGATTGGGAGGGAGAAGAACTCTGGACTGATTTCAGATACATTGTTAGAGGGGAATTCAAAACGATACTACCTGCAGCCCCCCCCCCCCCCCCAAAAAAAGCGAAACCTCAAAGGATGGCAAATGAAGCTCTTCAAGAAATTAAGGACAGATGAGATAGAAAAGTAAATGGTGAAATTGTCAGAAACTTGAATGCAACCGTTCAGCCACTTTTGCACAGGAACAAAGAGAGCTTAACTATAATCAATTGAGATAAATAAAATATAATAAAAAAGGAGGAAGAATAAGAGCTCTCTTCCACAAGATCAAAAAAAAATCAAAGGGAAATTTAAAGCAAAAGTGCTTTATAACTAGTGTAGGGGACATATTATATGGCAAAGTACAAATTAAAATACTATAGAAAGCAAACATTAAAAAACCATATACAAGGGATAAAATTGCATATTGATTAAGGGAAGAACAACTTAAATATGAACTGATACGTTTAGGAGGTGACATGGAAACTGCATTCAAAACACGGGAGAAAGAAACTGTGAAACACACATCACATAACCTATAAAAATCTAGTTATAACTAAATTTTGTCAAGATAATTCATGTTGTTTACAAAAGCAGACAATGTGAATTACAGTAACTACAGAGCAATTTATCTCCAACAGTAAGATAGAATTGTGCATAGCATCATATTTACCTTTGGTATGCATGACTGATAAAAACTTATAAGTTTCAATTAAGGAAACCATGTATCTGTGTCTGCATGACCCAAGCAAGCTTTTTATGATAGGATGACACGGAGAGCTCTTGTTCATGGAGTCACCATAAGTTAAAGTTAACTACAATTTACAACATCAGAGGTAATAATGCAATCACTAAAGTGAATATAGAATTATTTTTAAGTTTTACCAACAACAGCCATAAATGATCCATACTTCCACAAAGTTCAGAAAACACCCATAAGTCAATTGTATTACGGTTATAGATTTATCAGAATAAATGAGAAAATGATTTGGAAAAATTCTACCAGAAGAATCACTGCAATTACTTGTCTGGGGATGGGGGAAGCATGACTGTGATGCATCTCAAATATAAATGTTTAAAGACATTGTATCAATGTTACTTAAGTTCTATAAATTAAAATTGATTAGTCATTTATCACATGACAATTGTTTATCTTGTGGCTAGCCACAAGCATGATTTGTGGGAAATTTCCAGTTCCCTGCTTTTCATGCCGGCTGAAGAATTATTTTCAATAAGCAATTAACTAGAGTTATTGTTCCAAGTCATTCTTATAGACAGGATATTTTGATTTCCTTGTGTTTAAAAGTTCTTAGAATAAAATATTTGTTTTTAAAAACCTGAACAGTACATGCTACTGTCCCGTACTCGAATGCACATTCTTCTTCCATGAATTCTATCATTGTGCTGCATGTGCATGGGCAAAACACCTCCTGCCAGCAGAACTAAGAAGTTTCTCATACCGAGTTGGGATCAAAAATTGGCCACAACTGTTTATTGATTGCAGGAACAAGGGTTGGCAGCCATGAATGGGTCCTGGATCGGGATTGGGTGGCCTGCTGCTGTCCAATACACATCAGGGTGCAGCTAGCACAATACCGGGCCAAAGTTAACTTGGCACCCCTGGTAACCACTGGACGTTCCCCCCTCCCAATGGAAGGGAAAGAAGCAAGCCAGATTCAGGGCCCATGCCACATGCCAACCAACAGAGTTGTGACAAGATAACAAGAACAAGCAAACAAGAACCGCAAAACATAACAAACATGCAAGGCAGGTGGGATGGATCAGCTGACACAGGTATGGTGCCTGCCAGGGTTCAGGACAGCCTTAAATAGGCGGCCTGGATGAAGAGAGAGGCAGGCCCCAGCCAATCCAGAGGTGGGGCAGGGCCTGCCCTGAATGGACAACCGACTGGGCAGTGGGAAACTTTTCCACCACTGAGGGGCTTCTGGGAATAAGAAGCCCCCTGCATCCATGCTGTCCAATGGAAGGGCACCCTGCGCCACAACTGTTCTGGCCTGGTAAGTTGGGCCATACATTTATCACACCCACAGCATAGCATTAAACAAGAGCATGGACCACAGCATTTCAATTATATTTATATGCCACTATTTAATGAGGGTATAACTATAAAAAAGTAAATGTTAGTTATCCCACTAAAGGAAAGTGATAACTCCTTATTAGATCATAGTTAAGTAAGATGGTGCTATAACGAAAAAGCATTTATTATAAGTTCTGCCACATCAGCTGGTGGTGTTCTAGTGTGCTGATTAAGTAATAGAAATAAAGCAACTTATGCTGTTGAAAAAAGGTTGGAAAATCATAATATTATGTGCCCCTGATTCCCAGATTGAATAGGGGTGTGTGTACAGAATCCTGCTTTGATGATATAAACACAGAATATGCACACGATGCACATCTGGCCCTATCCTTAGGCTGAAAAAATCATTCGAGAAGGGATAAGAGGAAAGCTCTTAATGACTGACACCTGTATTCTCTAAGCTACCTTGATACTTCAGATGCAGTTGAAAAAATTACTTGACCATCTATTTGGTGTTATACATGAAATTTCTGGGTGGAAGGTCATCTTGGGTTTTTGTCTCAGGCAACAATGTTTTTAGATTGCCCTATGCATGGGTGCAGTGACGTGTGCTCAAAAGTTTCCTTGCAAAACAGTTGATCAAGACAATTCATGTTTATTTTATTTCATTGTACTTGCATTACTGTGGCTCCAAGGCGCACCACATACTTTCTGGAACCCTGCAGCTGTGGTAGCTTCCAGCAGCACCCCCACTGTCTTTGGTCTTGCAAGATCGGGATGGTGAGAAATTTTGTTCAATAAATCTGAAAGGCACTATCTAGTATAATATTGTTGCATTTGATGGCTGATTGAAGTGACAAATTGCATTATACCTCATTAAACTAATATTTACCTATTACAGATTTATAACACATGCCCAAGTCTTCTCACTATTGCCATTGCATGACTGAGTCCCCTTCAGGGTGAGAAGAGCAGGATATAAACATGGAAACTAAATAAATCAATCAAAGGAAATAGAAAAGCTTATGTAATGTCATAGGTTTTATCATTTTTGTTAGCTGAATCAGGATAAACATATAGTGTGTTTGCTCTTTCTTTCTTTCTTTCTTTCTTTCTTTCGTTCTTCACGTATTTCCTTTTTTTTTCATTTATATCCCATTGACGTGAGACCCAAGGGAGCCTTGAATCAAGGATTAAAATGAAGTACAGTTTAAAAAGTAGTAAATGGGAAGTGATGTTGGGAAAAGAGTTGCTGTTTTCTATCTGATCGAGTAACGTTCAAACTCTGTAGAAATGCTTTCCCATTCCTGAGATTGTCAGTATACCTCTTTGTGGAGATCAATAATGGCAAACACGGTTACTTGAATAGCATCTTGTGCACTGAAACCATTCACTACAACATGCAGCCCGAATGGGGTGACAGCCTGATTTATCTTGAGTGATAATGAGTCTCATAAGATCTGGCCCATATGAAGTGACTGAGCTGAATCTTTTGCAATGCTCAATGATCTAGTCATGATCTGAGTGGTGTGGAGCAGGTTCTTTAAAGGTAGAAACTGTAAAAATATTCATTTATATATGTTAGGCCTTTGCAATCAATGAAAAAAATGTTTCAATACCAGTTATGAAATTAAGGAGTGGGGGAAAGGTATCTAAAGTGTTTCTAAAATTGCATGGGGTCCATATCATAACTATAACAAGTTAACTACTTTTTAATTACTTTTTGTTATGTAATTGGACCAATGGGTAAACTTCAGGGACTGCTTTCTCCCTCATTGTTAGAGCTATTGGCATCCAGTTTGCTATGATTATACAACACATTTATCACTGTTAGCCCATCAAATTTCAGAACGTTTTACTTATCCATTATTTTTTAACAACATTAAAGATACTAAAAGAGCTATCTCCTTGAATTTTCTATACAATGACACAGGGGATCATTCCTCCCAAGCTTCAGAAATATTCACACATCTACTGATTCTGGGGATTTTTTAAAGTTTTAACAATTTTTTTAAAAAAGCCAAAAAGCTATTTCATTGAATGTCTCTCATATTAACCAACAGGTCGATCGTAAACCTGACCGGGGTATAGGGTGGCAACCTGTGTTGGACAGGGTTACACTCCCCCTGAAACCACAGGTCCGCAGTCTGGGAGTCCTCTTGGACTCATCGCTTACGCTTGAGGCTCAAGCGTTGGCGGTGTCTGGGAGGGCTTTCGCACAATTAAGACTTGTGCGCCAACTGCGACCGTACCTCGCAAAGGCTGATCTGGCCAGGGTGGTCCATGCCTTGGTCACCTCTAGGTTGGATTACTGTAATGCGCTGTATGTGGGGCTGCCCTTGAAAACGGCTCGGAAATTCCAACTTGTCCAACGAGCAGCGGCCAGGATGTTAACTGGCGCTCCCTACAGAGAGAGGTCAACCCTCCTGTTCAGGGAGCTCCACTGGCTGCCGTTTATCTTCCGAGCCCAATTTAAGGTGCAGGTGCTTACCTACAAAGCCCTGAACGGTTTGGGACCAGCCTACCTGCGTGACTGCATCTCCGTCTATGAACCCATGTGTTCACTACGTTCATCTGGAGAGACCCTGCTCATGATCCCGCCTGTGTCGCAAGCGCATTTGGTGGGGACACGAGACAGGGCCTTTTCCGTGGTGGCCCCCCGCCTCTGGAACACCCTCTCCAAAGATTTTAGACAGGCCCCTACATTGGCAGTCTTCAGAAAGAACTTGAAGTTCCGATGTGCCTTCCCCGATTAGGAAATCTCCAATACCAAGTCCCAGAAGCACTTTATTAGAATTAAGATTGCCGCACACTGCACACTGCACACTGCACTTGCCCTATAATCCTTACATATCACCTGTCACATCAGCACTTTTAATCCTGTACCCTTTACTCTGGCCCGGCCCAGTTTTATCGTGTTTTGATGTATTGTTTATTGCTTGTTGTTTTGTTGTTTTAATACTGCTTTAATTGTTTAAATTTGCTTTAGGTGTATTGTTATGTTGTGTATTGAGGCCTTGGTCTTTGTAAGCCGCATCGAGATGCTAGCAGGGTACAAATAAAGTATAATAATAATAATAATAATAATAATAATAATAATAATAATAATTACAGAATTTCTTCACATCCCAGCACAGAGATTTACTAACTAGTAATGAAGTATGTCCCCGGTGTTTCTTAATATGTGTCCATATATACAAAACTTATGAATTAGATATGAGTTACGATTTAAAAATGAAGATTTGCACACACTGTATATATATAGTCCAGAGAAAGATTCAGTGATAAAAAAATACTTGTAGAAACAACCAAACAAATTTTATGGGTGGGTTTAATAGAAGATTATGCAAATGCATTACTTATTTCATTGGAATCAATGTAATGAAAAAATATTGAAATTACAATACATTTAACCATGCCAGAATCATTTAAAAAAATAAAAATAGCATTTTTAAGTATGCATTAAAGAATCATATTTGCTGTACACGTTTTCTTCATCTTCAACGGTGTTCCCCAAACATTATTCTTTTACTTAATTATTTCCTTTAAAATTGCTTTACATTTATCAAAATAACATCAGCAGCTGCCTCATAGGCTCCAGTACTAAGGATAATCCCAAAGTGTGGAGTAAATTCATACTTTCTGGTTCCTTCAATACAATGGAAGATAAGGGCATTTAAATTGTAAATTTTATCTTAATTCAACTAAATTGGATCTTCTTAATCCAATCTGGCTCAGATTACCTTAGCCTAGTTCTTTTTAATTAATGCTTATATTTATGACATTCTTCCATATGTAGGAGTAATGAATATTTATAAATAATCTCATTATTCACTAAATCCTGTATGTTTCTAAGCTGCTGAAATCATTCTCTTTGACCTGCCAGTTGGGAGCCAGGTCTTGGTTTGTTGTTTATTAGGGCATCAGGCAGAGGCAGTGGTTACTAATCATCCTGCTATTTAGCAAGATCAACCTTAGATGCTTTCTTAGATGCTGCGCCCCTGGTGGCGCAGTGGATTAAACCCCTGTGCCGGCAGGACTGAAGACCGACAGGTCGCAGGTTCGAATCCGGGGAGAGGCAGATGAGCTCCCTCTATCAGCTCCAGCTCCTCATGCGGGGTCATGAGAGAAGCCTCCCACAAGGATGATAAAAATATCAAATAATTTGGGCGTCCCCTGGGCAACGTCCTTGCAGATGGCCAATTCTCTCACATCAGAAGCAACTTGCAGTTTCTCAAGTTGCTCCTGACACGACAAAAAAAACCCAACAACCTTAGATAGGGCTACTGTTACGTTACCTCTATATCATACTGAATCTTATAGGCCTTGGCTTTTAGATGGACACAAATTATTTGATCTTGGACTTAGTAATTTGTATTTGTGCAACTGGCTTAGTTTAGGTTTTGGAGGATTAAGGGTGGAAAGAATGCTCACCAGTTTTTGCATTCTTTAAAGAACACTCACCAATTACTAATGTATCATCATTACGAATGATAATTACAAATCATCATCATTAATAATAATTACTAATGTATCATTAGACCCGAAGTTTTTTTCCCCCAATTTTGGACTTTTTGCAAACTTTTACCTAAAAATGTCTAATACTTCCCAGGGAAAGCAATGGAATTAGCACAGAAGAGACTAGGTTCCTTTCCCAAATGGAAATTCACCATGAAATCATTTCACAAAGAACACGCATGCATTCATTTGATTGCCATTGTTTATTTGGTAGTACAGGGGCTATACAGTTTACTTGAGCTCATGGATCTTTAAAAATAAAAAGTTCAATCAAGAAGTACAGACAATAAAGAGCGACAAACATCAGGAGAAAAGCAACATCAGTACACACAGACTATATCATAGTACCAAAATATTATCTGGTACTTTCCAGAAAGTAAATATAGTATCATTTTTTTGCTTTCTTTTATTAACAACAACAACAACAACAATCACAGATGTATGTGGAAAACATTCTCCTGCAACTCATGGAAACATTTAGAACAATACATTTGAATAGACTGAAAAATGATTTTAGCTCACAGATAAAGAATGTGTGTCTATTTAAATGTTGCTCAAGTACAACTCGCATCAATATCATTTTGTGGTTTAAAAAGTCAATGGGATTTTGGCGTGCATAAATAAGAGTATAGCGTCTAGATCCAAGGAAGTCATGGTACCCTATTCTGCCTTGGTCAGACCACACCTGGAATATTGTGTCCAATTGAAGGGAGATGTTGACAAGCTGGAATGTGTCTGGAGAAGGGCGACTGAAATGATCAAGCATCTAGAAAACAAGCCCTATGAAGAGTGGCTTAAAGAGCTGGGCATGTTTAGCCTACAGAAGAGAATGCTGAAAGGAGACATGATGGCCATGTATAAATATGTGAGGGGAAGTCATAGGGAGGAGGGAGCAAGCTTGTTTTTTGCTGCCCTGGAGACCAGGACGCAGATCAATAGCTTCAAACTAAAGGAAGAACTTCCTAACTGTGAGAGCTGTTCATCAGTGAAACTCTCTGCCCTGGAGTGTGGTGGAGGCTCCTTCTTTGGAGGCTTTTAAACAGAGGCTGGATGGCCATCTGTTGGGGTTGCTTTGAATGCAATTTTCCTGCTTTTTGGTAGGGGGTTGGACTTGATGGTCCACAAGGTCTCTTCCAACTCAAGAATTCTATGATCCCATCAGGTCAAATATAGCCAGTGTTGAGAAATAATGGGAGTTGTAGTCCAGCTGTATCTGGAGCACCCACGTTTCTATTATTCTGAATGTTCATGAATCAATTGGATTTTCACAGCTTCAGGATGAATATTAGCTAAGAAGATTAATATGAATATTAGCTTAGGAGATGAGCAGACAACTGCTTCCACTTGATTTACTGTCAAAAGGCAATTTTAAAATTCAAGATGTATTAGATAAGAAAGACCCTGGTATAATTGCACTCGTCCTATCTTAGATTTTACGAAATTTGTTTAATTGTTTGGCATATAATATTATATAAACATAAAAATAAGAACCAGCAGAAGTTAATAACAGAATGGGGGCCACTCTAGTCCTTTAATATAGGAACAATGTGGGAGACATAGGATCACACATTCAATTGGTAAAGATAAACGTATTTTCCACCAGGCCATTCAAGGATTCCAACAGATCTTGCCCTCTTGTATGTTCCCTCTGTTTCCATATCCTGAGAAGAAGTACCATGGCAACAGTTCCAACATTTCAACTATCAGAAAATGGAATTGCTCAGGATATGGTACTAAATTGTCACAACAGATTTTACTATAGCCTAGGTCTCCTTCCCTCTCTAGTGACATCTGATATCCAATTATTCTCTCTCTCCCTCCCCCCTCCCCCCCCATATATATATACTTTCCTACTTTGTATGTCTAACCATTGTTGGAGCTTGGAATTGTAAAATAAATGCTAACATTAAGACTTTTTGCAGACAAAACAAAAGAAATGCAGCCCTATTCATGAGCATCACGCAAAACAGTAGATTATTAATGCATAAGTTTAGATGTCAAACTATGTTATATTTATTTTGGATGAGATAGATAACAGCAACAACAATGTGTATTGATTAGCCAGTTGGCCTTATCAAAAACAGACAGTGCAGACACGACATACAACATACAACATTGTAAAAGATAAACGTTCACCTGGACAGGGGGGACAAACAATCACACCCACTGTCCTTTAATTCACAGGGTTATCATTCAGCTGGACACTAATCAAATAAAGATAGTTAACTATAACAAGGGGGAAAGACTCTCTTATCCCACCTTAGTACTATATCTTTTAAGTGACCAACTGTGATGTAGTTGTAGACTGATGTATTTGTTAAATCACTGCCACCACCTCAATTAAGTGGGTCTGAGGAAAACCATATGTGTGAAGGTGAAAAGAGGCAAAGTTGTATTCAAGCTCTTTGTTCTTCTTTGACCACTGTTATTTTTGCTGACTGGACTGAAAGAAATCTTCTTTAAGTTAGCTGAGATGTAAAGGTTGTAATAGACTGAGGCAGACTCCAATTTGAAGGTGAAATAAGAAACAGGTTTATTTTAGAACTTGATAAACAGATCAACTCTTAAAAAGAGTGGTACAATAATCTTGATGCAGTTCAGTTCTTGAGGCTTAGCTGGTTTTAAACAGGCAGTCTTACTTAAAGGCTTCAAGTTTTGTTTCACAGTGAGTTCTTTGTCCCCACACTGATCACTAACTGACACAGTGTGTCTTTGAGCACAGTACACAAACTGCCTCCCAGAGCAACTCAGGCTTCCCTTTCACTGTCCCTACTCTGACCAGTGAATCAGGTTCCTTTGCCTAACCCTTGCTCTAATTTCTCAAGGCTCACACAAAAGTCTTCCCTCCCTGCCTAAGATCTCCACAGCTCTCTCTTCCTAAAATATACGTCTTTACTCCACGATGTCTAAACTCCAACTCCCTTACTTGTCAAATAAGCCAGCCTTCCCCCCCCTCTAAATCCTAACTCCACCCCTGACTGTCCTAACCAATCAGGAGTCGGCTGACTCCTCCCTCCTGCCTCTGGCTCTCTTGCCTAACCCAGAACATGTCAGCTACTGATTTTCCAGGCTTCGGCCTTCCTGCCAAAAAGGTCAGTTTCACTACAAACATACATCTAGTCCTCTTAAAATAAAATATAAATATACAGGTAGCCATAGATATATGCATCAGATGATTGATTGATTGATAGATACATAGATGATAGATAGATAGATAGATAGATAGATAGATAGATGCAATTTCTATATCTGTTTATATTAGGTATGCATGTGTGTATATATGCAGTATATACACATCCATCCAGATACATACACACACACATAATACACCTCTCTTGCAAATGCAGCTCCGTCCCTACTCTGCTAGCCACAAAACACACTCCAACATCAAAAACTCTTTCTCTTTTTGTTGATCTCCAAAGGTCTTTCTATTCCATCACTACTTTTTTATCTTCTCCATTTCCAAACAATTAGAACTAGAGGTTTTATTTCAAGTGTACACTGGTTACTTACATGCTTTGTTTTTAAGTACTCATGAGCTTGGCCAATTTTACTAGATTTAAAGTCGGATTTTTGATGGCTTCTTGTGATGTAATGTTAGGAAAAATGCATCTGAATATGTATTATATATACATTTGTTATTTTATTTATATGTCACCTTTTTTCAAAAGTCAGATCCAAGACAGCTTGCAGGTAAAATTACTTTAAGCCATAAAATAAAAAGTGATTTTTTTTTTAAAAAAATGCAAAAGTTAAAAACATTCTTTAAAAACCCAGAGCACTCACTCTGATTAGATCCCTGGGAGTAATTGCAAAAGCCTACTTGGACAGAAACATCTTTGCCTGTAGGCTAAAAGAAGGCAGGAAGTAGATCTCCCTCTTTTCTCATGGAAGGAAGTTCCAGAGTGTGGGAGCTGTGATGATGTCAGGACCAATAGAAAGTCTTCCTCTATTGACCTTGGGGTTCTATTGCATTCTTATATGGAGATGCAGTATTAAAATAGTCTGGACTAAACCATATAGGACTTTATAGTTCATAACCAGCTGCACTAGAGAATGAATCAACAGGTGGATTCATTCTCTAGTGTGATTTATTTTTATTTATCATGTCAGGAGCAACCAGACATTTGTATTACATTTTTAACAAAACAAACAAACAGACAGACAAAACACAAAGTTTGCAAGCTTGGTAGTTGATTAAATGTCCTTTGACCAGTAGCTGGCCACTTGGAGTGCCTCTGGTGTTGCTGCAAGAAGGTCTTCCATTGTGCATGTGGCAGGGCTCAAGTTGCATTGCAGCAGGTGGTTTGCTCTTCTCCACACTCGCATGTCGTGGATTCAACTTTGTAGCCCCATTTCTTGAGGTTGGCTCTGTATCTCTTGGTGCCAGAGCACAGTCTGTTCAGCACCTTCCAAGTCGCCCAGTTTTCTGTGTGCCCGGGGGGAAGTCTCTCATTTGGTATCAGCCATTGATTGAGGTTCTGGGTTTGAGCCTGCCACTTTTGGACTCTCGCTTGCTGGGGTGTTTCAGCGAGTGTCTCTGTAGATCTTAAGAAACTATTTCTTGATTTAAGTCGTTGACGTGTTGGCTGATATCCAAACAAGGGATGGGCTGGAGATGTCACTGCCTTGGTCCTTTCACTATTGGCTGCTACTTCCCGGCATATGTCAGGTGGTGAAAAACCATCTAGACAGTGTAATTTCTCCAGTGGTGTAGGGCGCAGACACCCCGTGATAATGCGGCATATCTCATTAAGAGCCATATCCACTGTTTTAATGTGGTGAGATGTGTTCCACATTGGGCATGCATACTCAGCACCAGAGTAGCATTGTGCAAGGGCAGATGTCTTCACTGTGTCTGGTTGTGATCCCCAGTTGTGCCAGTCAGCTTTTGTATGATATTGTTTCTAGCACCCACTTTTTGCTTGATATTCAGGCAATGCTTCTTGTAGGTCAGAGAACGGTCCAGAGTGGCTCCCTGGTATTTGGGTGCGCTGCAATGCTCCAGTGGGATTCCTTCCCAGGTAATCCTCAGAGCTCAGGATGCTTGTCTGTTCTTAAGGTGTAAAGCACATGTTTGTGTTTTAGATGGATTAGGGATCAGTTGGTTTTCCCTGTAATAGGCGGTAAGAGGACCTAGAGCTTCGGAGAGCTTCTGTTCAACCATCTCAAAGCTCCCTGCTTGAGCAGTAATGTCACAATCATCAGCATAGATGAAGCTCTCTGTCCCTTCTGGCAGTGGCTGGTCATTTGTGTAGATGTTGAATATGGATGGAGCAAGCACACTCCGCTGAGGCAGGCCGTTCTTCTGTTTCCGCTGTCTGCTTCTCTGGCCCTGGAACTCAACAAAAAGTTCCTGTTTTGTAGCAGGTTTCCTATGAGGTGGGTGAGGTGGTAGTCCTTTGTGATATTATACATTTTTCTCAGGAGGAGGTGGTGGTTTACAGTATCATAAGCCGCTGACAGGTCTATGAAGACAGCTCCTGTGATTTGCTGCCTTTCAAAGCCATCTTCTATGTGCTGAGTCAGGTTCAGCACTTGCGATGTGCAGCTTTTGCCCTTACTGAAGCCAGCTTGCTGTGGAATCAGACAGGGGTCTATTTTTTTCCATAATTCTATGCAAAATAAGTCTCTCCAGGACTTTGTGAAGAGGTGATTGTGGTGTTATTAAGCTCTTTTGTTATAACCTCTATATTGTTTTCTTCAATGTTGTGGGCACTCCTGACTTGGAGGCCTGGTTTTACAAAGACAGCTCTTCTATACTGCGCATGTGGTCTTTCCACTACTAAGACCATTCCTGGAACTTTTGGTCGTTTCTGTTGTTCATCCCTGTGTGTTTCTTGGACACACAGCACATCGCATTTCTTATCTTGGCACAGTTCATAGAGCAGTTGTTCTTTGGCAGTTGACATGCCTTCAATGTTGATTGAGATTATTGTCATGGTAGGTCCTGAAAACGTCCGTTGGTTGTTTTGCTTGCTTGCTTGCATGCTGCAAGTTTCTTCTGGTCGCTTCTGGAGTGAGAGAATTAGCCATCTACAAAGACATTGCCCAGGGGATGCCTGGATGTCTTGCAATCCTTCGAGGAGGCTTCTCCCATTTCCCCCTCTAGTGTGATGAAATAGCACTTTGGATTGTGCCACAAAATTAACACAGAGACAGCTGTTTTAACAAGGTCCCTATAACTGGCCATGGTAGGGCATTCTGGCTGTAGTATGTCTATACTTAATTTAAAAGTGTGGACAATGTTAAAGAAGCCATGTCAGATTGATAGTGAACTTCCATGGTGAAAAGAAGCCTACTAATTCCAATATGACATACTGCAAATGAATGGGGAGGTTGTTTTTTTTATTCCTTTAATGGCATCTCTCATATGGAGATCATACGCGCGTGCGCACACACACTAACACACACATATCTGAGATGGAATATACTTGCTACATTACAATTCAACCATACAACATTTATATTTCCTTGGTGAGCAGTTTCTCAAAGCCAGCTTCTGCATCTGGGATTTCCTCAAGAACAAAAGTAGATTTTACTTTACCAATAACAAAAATATTCAGAGTGAATAATAATGATCTAAACCAATGCTTCTTAAATCTGACATTGGGGACTGGCAATTGCTTATCCTATTGTGTCAGGGATTGTACAGTGTATTTACTCAACACCTATAATCACTTCTTTCTTTCCTATAAACCTGACAGAGAAGAAACCCATGGATTTTCGAGAAGAACCTGGACCTCTGAGGCAGGGACCCTACCACACAGCTATATAAAAGTCACATTGAACTGGATTATATGGCAGTGTGAACTCCGACAACCCAGTTCAAAGCAGATATTGTGGATTATCTGACTTGATATTCTGGGTTATATTAGTTTGTGTAAAGGTCCTGGATCTACACTTTCATATAATCCATATTATCAAAGCAGATAACACTATGTAATAAAATTAGAATAAATTGTCTGTTCCTGGTTTGAAAATAATATTCTGTTTAATTGTGTGGTAACTACTTCACAAGTAGTTGTTATACTCTAGAAACTTAGTTTTTATGGCTGCCACAAACTATGTTGAATTGGTTGAGACTCAGTAACATATTCATTGAAAAACTATAGCAAAATGTGCTGCAAGATGTCCTGCAAAAACAAAGTTTTTGCAGTTTAATAAACTTTCCCATGTTTTTATGATAGAACTAATCAGGAAATGACATTTATAACCCAGGAACAAAATTTGTGTTACATAGTGTAATCCACATTATGTGCTTTGAACTGGAATATATAAGTCTACACTGCCATATACTCCAGTTCAAAGCAGATAATCTGAAATTGATATGGCTTTGTAGGCTGGATCTACATTGCCATACATCCCAGGATCTGATCCCTTATTATCTGCTTTGAACTTGATTACATAAGTCTACACTGCTAGATAATCCATGATCCAACCCTGGGATGTAGGGCAGTGTAAATCCAGCCATGGATCCAGCCTGAGTAGACTAAAGTCAGAAGAGTATGAGTAATTTAAAAGTAATTCTTCAATTCTCATAGGCTTCCATACCCCTTATCCTTTCCTGTTCCTCTTTGGGTATGGAAATGAGTCCAAAGCAACAAGAAAGGCAGACTTTCATAAACTATAACTATAAAGTGGACCCTTGGTATCCACTGGGGTTTGGCTCCAACATCCTCCGTGGATACTAAAATCCATCATGACATTGGTCTTCCCAGAGAACAGATGTAACATTTCAAATGATGAATTACATGAAAGGAAAGGAAAGGTAATTGGTAGAATACATTGTAGACTTCTCACCAAGGCTTGTTCAGGTTAAATCTGTGGTGCGTAATATTTCAAAGGAAAAGAAAAGAAAAGAAAGAATATACACCCAAATTCCAAGTGGGGTTGGGTATTAGTTACTGGACCAAATGCTAGGTCTATAGCATTGCTGCCTCATTTTCTTTTAAGGAAACTGGCCACACTTTGAGACCCATTGAGAGAGAACTCCAGTTAAGATCACTGGCCCTTCTACTGGAACACTTAGCTAATCCCTGACTGCTAATGGAAGACATAAAACTCTGGTCATGAAGAATAGAATGAACCTCATGCTAGCTCCCCAGTGCATTGTTATTTCACTTCTATTTTCCTAAAATGAGCAGCACAGTAGGGTGTAATGCATCTGGAGGTCATTAAAATGAAACTTGGTAATTTTTGAGAACGGAGATGGTAACAAGATTGACTTTGTTATGTTCAGAGTGTGCTGGGTAATTGCCCAGTTACTATAGACAGATTTCCAGAAAGTCAAAAGTGTTTTAGCCTTTGTGCAGCAAAGAAAGATGGAAGATGTGTGGTAGCATCCATAAATGGTGATTGCAAAGCACAATGCTGCTATCTTGTCTGAAATAAACAGTACTCAGAAGATAAGTAGCATTGTTAGAAAATCCTTGTATTCACAAAGTCTGTGCTCCATTGCCAAGTTTACTTGGTAAAACTTTGCACACTTCTCTACTCAGCCATAATGTTCAGTTAGAGATGAGCATTACATTGGTCTGGAGACTAGAGTTTTAATCCTTGCTCTGCCATAGAAACCAACCGGCTGAACTTTGGGAAGTCACTCTCAGCCTTAGAGAAAGGGAAAGGCTAAGCCACTTCAACCAAATCTTACCAAGAAAACTTGTGATAAGCTTTTTCACATAAAGGTCTACAGTTCAAGCCCAAGTTGGCGTGAGCTCCCACCATCAGCCCAGCTTCTGTTCACTTAGCAGTATGAAAGCAGCAATGTGAGTAGATAAATAGGTACCAGAGGTGCCAGATATAGAAAAATATGGGAAAAACCTTACCTTTGTTTAAGTTCTGTCTGTCTTTGTTAACTGTATATCAGCGTTGAATGTTTGTCATATATGTGTGTGTACTGTAATGCGCTCTGAGTCCCCTCGGTGAGATAGGGCGGAATATAAATAAAGTATATTATTGTATTATTATTATTTCTTACTGTGATTATGTTGGGCAAGACAGGGAGAAAAGCCCATGTGCACAGATGCTGTCATGGCACATCTGAAAGCAGTCTATATAGGCTTCCATGTGATCTGTTTCAGCCAAGTTAAATTGAGCCCCATCACTCACCCCATTTCCAGACATTTGATTGCCGGATTTCCTGGATCCAGTTTTGAAAAAAGACACCATGCACACACTTAATTGGAAGTGGATTACTAGAGCTACCCACATTGCCATTTCTGCATTGAATTATTCCCAACTTTATGATGCATCTACACTGTAGTATTAATGGAGTTTGACATCACTTTAACTGTGGAGTGCGGAGAAGAGCAAACCACAGACCACTTACTACAATGCAGTCTGAGACTTTCCACATGCACAATGGAGGACCTTCTCACAGTGACACCAGAGGCACTGCAAGCTTCTGGTCAAAGGAAATCTAGTATAATGTCAAGTTTTTGCTTGCATACTTTTAAATACATTATAACTATACCCACAACTCATTTCTGACACGATAAATAAAAAAAAACCTTAACTGTCATGGTTTAATGCTATGGAAATCTGGAAGTCATTGTAGTTTTACTAGATCTTGAGCCTTCTCTGCCAAAGAATGCTGGTGCCTCACTAAACAACAAGTCCCTGGTTCCACAGTATTGAGGCCGTTAATGTTGTGTCAAACTCTACTAAGTGTAGATGCACCCTGAACAATCAGGTACCACCTAAAAATTCCGGATCATCAGATGATGTGTTAATCCATGAAATTCACTGTCATTGGTGTGAAGAGAACAGATTTTAATGTGATGATGCCATGCCATATGACTAGTACTTCCAGAATGTATAGCAGTGAAGGAACAATTCAGTACTGGGGTACAATATTGTTCATCTCAAGGGAACCAAGCCCCCTCCCTTAAAATTCCCTTAAAAGAATTGATTTAATCTCATTTTAAAGGAAGTTGTCATGTTAGTCACTAACAGCATTAGAAAAGTACGGGAGGGAGAGAAAAAGAACTATACCATTACCTTTAAGGCTAACGGTTTATATTTTAACAGGATTTTTTTTGCAGATATAAACCTACTTCTTCAGATGCAGTAAAGAGTAATATTAAGGACTCAACATATTTATACTGCTGTGAAAGTGCTTTAGAGTGCCCTAAATTTTAAATGAACTTTTCATTTAGTAGGCTATTTAACCTACAAATGAATTAGTCTATATAATACAGACTCTGAGGTTTACAGCTTGAAATTCTGTATATCTTGGTGTATGATGTTTTTGTGGTTAAAAAGGAAAAATGGTCACAGTTCCGCTGCTCCTGAGAAATGGATTTTAATGAATGGCATGCATATATCATGAAACATTATGTAGTTTTCTAATGGTAAACTTTCCAAAACTGCCTGTCCTTGTCATGAAATCCTTTTCTCAGTGAATTGAGCTAAAACATTATCCCTTAAGAAATGAAAGTCTAAGTGAAACTGTGTCCATCGATTTAAGTAACTGCAGCACATGATCTTAAAGGTAATTTATTGGAAGTATATCCACATTCTCTGTTGTTCCTTAGGTGTGAAAGCTGAGCTGACAACTTTGGGCTTAAACAAGAGCCGGGTAGAAAAGCATTTCTTTCTTTTTAGCAGTTTTTATTTTCTGGCAACATAAAATGTAAAGAGAATGGAATGGTAAAAGAAAGTCAAAAGTGTATACTCCAAGCCCACTGCACCACCATGGATTGTTTGCTCAATTTCAATATATATATCCAGAGATTTGTTTCAAATATGTCTCAAGTTCATAATCAGTTTTTAAGGGATGGGGTGAGGGACACCACAATATTACCTTATTACATGGGAGACAACCCCCACCCCACCCGCATGTGTGCCATTTCACTAGACTCTGGGGCAAAATGGCAGGAATGAGAAGTAACTCTGTCACCCTGGACACTACTTTGTTTCAGTGACTTTTCCCCCATCTCATTGAAGCCAGCACAACAAGGGAAGGTGCCCATGTTATGAGGGAAGCATCACATGATGCTTCTACTCCAGTTGTGGGCACGACTTCTGCCAGAAGTCCAGCAATGTTATGTAATGGGTAGCATTCTCATCCATCTCTGGACTGGTGGGGACGCATCCTAGGATGCTAATAAAAGCCCCATGTGATGAGGTCACAACTGATAAATGATGCCATCAAGGAACTTTGCTTTTTGTAAAGAAAATTTGCAACCATCTTTGCACCTGTGATATGAACAAATTTCATTGGGAAAAAGGTTTTCTATAACAGATGACAGTGGGAGTAACTAGAATAGAAGCTAGAACACCAAAAGAGTTATGAGGAACTGTGAAATCCATGGAGCTGAAAAATAAGCTGTTGCCTCCTTTTCTTCAGAGTCCAAACACAGTTCAAGGAGAAAAGATATTTACTGGTCATCTTTTTTTTTCTTGCTTTCCAACAGCCAACTGACTATTGGATAAAGAAAAAGGGAAAATCACCTTTCCTTGTCCTCCTCAAAACAAAGCAAGAGAGCCAACAATATCTGCAGCCTACATGGCATTTAAAATATGGGCTACAAAGCACAGTATAGGGGAGCAAAAGGCAAATAGAAAGGGATAATGTGAAAAGAAAAAGGGAAATGAAGGAAATTTTCAAAGACTGTCAAGGTATGAAAACAAGGAGAACACTACCTTTGAACCATTGGAAGTATAATTGTTCATCTGCACCCAAATTAAGTAGAAGCATGTTGTAGGCTATGTTGTACCTGGCTGCCTTACTAGGCTTGGCTGAGTGAATATTTCTGTTCTCATTTCTAACACAGTTGATTTTTTTTCTAAATCCTGCATTTTGAATATAGAAAAATACATTTTTCTATTTGTTATCAATTCCAAAATGGGGGACAGGGGGTCACCTTGCCTAAGCGAGACATCTTTAAACTGGATACTGATGTGAATGCCCCCTGTGACTCTTGGCTGTGTTTATAAGAGGTGAAATTCTCTGAAATAGTTTGCTCTGGAACTGTCCTGTATACACTATTGGAATCTCTCAAAGACAGTTCAGACAGTGCTCTGTCATACTGGGGCCATCATTGTCACCTGAATCTCACCAGCCAAAAGCAGTTCCGCAGCACAGCCTTGTTGTCAATGTAACTTCTGGTGAAATTACTAGTCAGCCATGTGATCACGAGAAGTGAAATCATTAGGAAGACTATGCCAAGGAACTTTTTCTGGCTGGCAAAACAGCAATAGGTCTTTAAAACTTGTGGACAGTCCATCATTCCATATCCAAACCAATCCATCTATAAAGCAAAAATACCCTGAAGTTCCCTAGGAATTCTAGAATAACCTGTTGTCCTTCTTGTGACAGGTTAGCAATGTTTCTTCCATGGAACCGGACATATGTTGTGTGAATAGCTCAGAGAGGGTTTTAGGTGAATTTGTTTTATTTGGACATGTAGACATGGTCCTGGTGCAGATGCAGGAACTGTGTTTGTGTGTGATATAAATTTGCTCTGACAAGTTTTTTTTACAACCAGCAATAATTTGATGCCCACACATACAAACAACACAATATAATGACATTAAACATTAGTTAAAACATTATGTTAAAAATATCAATTTTAAAACATTGTTACCACCAGTATAGCCACATCCATTGTCAGTTCTCATGAAGCATTGTGATTACTGTTGCTGTATGAGTGTAGACTCATACAATCCAGTTCAAAGAAAATAACGTGCATTATCTGCTTTGATAATCTAAATGTTATTGCAGTATAGAAGGGGCTGTATGCCCTATGCTTTAAACTCAACCATATGGCATTGTAGACTAATATAATCCAGTTCAAAACAGATAATCTGGATATTATCTGCAAGTGTAAATGGATGTTTACGAACACCAATTTCTGGTGGCAATCACAAGAAGTACAAGTGAAGGAAGGTGTCTGAAAGCCTACTTCCAATCCTTGAATGTTATTGCATATTGGCATTCTGCTTCTGAGGGCCCTTCCACACAGCCCTATATCCCAGAACATCAAGGCAGAAAATCTCATATTATCTGAGTGTGGACTCAGACAACCCAGTTCATGGGCTGTGGGATTTTCTGCCTTGATATTCTGGGATATAGAGTTGTATGGAAGGACCCTGAACCACATTTCTGAATTTCTGAACCACATCAGGTCCCAGGGCCCTTCCACACAGCCCTATATACCAGAATATCAAAGCAAGAAATCCCACAATATCTTCTTTGAATTGGAATATTTGGCAGTGTGGACTCAGATATTGTTCAAAGCAGATATTGTGGGATTTCCTGCCTTGATATTCTGGGTTATAGGGCTGTGTTGAAGGGCCCTCAGAGGAAATATACCTGGCCTGGAAACAGCTGCAGTTCATCCCACATTGAGCACTGAACCATCCCAAATGTGTATGCATTTGGTTTACAGAATAAGCAAAACTGGTTTCCTTCTATAACATTCACTTTAGGTCAGGATAAACATTGCTTTCCTTATTTTAAAATCCCATTAATAATTATTATTAGTATTTTTTAAAAAAATCCCTGTAAGCTGTTATCTATATTTTATATGTGACCTTTTGGGGATATCCCAAAATAGCTATCTCCCTGAGATGTAGGTCCCTTCAAGACAGCCATATAACCCAGAATATCAAGGCAGATAATCCACAATATCTGCTTTGAACTGAGTTATCAGACTCCACACTGCCATATAATCCAGTTCAATGTGGATTTTATACAGCTATGTGGAAAAGGCCTATGGATTCCAGGTGCTAAATGAGTCAATGTTTCTTATTTAACTGGTGTTGGTACCTACGAAGTCTCTGGGCACTTTCACACACCTATATAACCCAGAATATCAAATCAGAATATCCCACAATATCTGCTTTGAACTGGGTTCTCTGAGTCCACATTGCCATATATTCCACTTTAAAGCAGAAAATGTGGGATTTTATTGACCTTTGTGGAGGGGGCCCTAGTCTGTATCCTACCCAATCAAGGAAATATTGCAGTACTCTCACCCAGCACCTCTGCTATTTCATGCTTCATCCCATCATACCAGTATTGGTGAGGACAGTTTCTGAAGCAGTATCAAGATGAATATCACTTGCAGGACCCAGAAAACAGTGATGTAATACAGAGTGGGACATGAAGATTTGCAATTGTAAGGTCGCAGTACTCAAAGTCCTATGAACCAGGAAACAAGCTTTTGACAAAGTCAATGCAATGGTGGGTGGAGAGCCAGATCTGATCCTCAACTTTAGATGGGAGCCCAGGTTGTCTCTTAGTATCCATAAAGTGTTTGTCCTTCTGTTTGGCCAAATTAGAAATAATTGTGTTGCATATAATCCTTGAAGCAATTGATCTACTGCACGTATCAAAAACATGGAGGGCACAGCTGGAAATTTCCACTGGTAGAAGTAAAAGTTGCCAAAAAAGGAGATCTGTTGAGTTAAGATGTAGAAGACGTTCTTGTAGACAAATTGTCAATGACAACAGTTTTACCTGTTAAGGAGTTGCTCAGAGATTGATAGGGAGTTGTCTCTGCTTAGTGAGTCAGTGAGTCTGCTTTGAACTGGATTATATGAGCCCAAGGAGCTGGAGTTACCATATAATTACCATATAATCCAGTTCAAAGCAGGTAATCTTGATTTTATATGGCAGGATAGAAGGGGTCAGTGTTTCTTATTTAATGGACTCTAGTGTCTAAGCATCTCCTTACCTTTTCTGTGGTTTTCAAAGAAAGGAGGTTGGCATCTGCCACATCCTGCTGGGCTTCTAGTCCATCAACTTCCTTAAACTCCAGCTCCTTGGGCTCAAACCGGGTGACATGATCTGGAGCCATACTGATTCTTGGCAAACTGACACTTCTGTGTCCAGTTTTTCAGATCCAAAGACAGTGAGTTATGACAATGTGTCACTGTAGCGATATCTGGCTTCTTCAAGAATAGGCAGAACCAGTTCCTTCTCAAGGAACATGAACAACTGGATGTGGTATTGCCTCAACTCCCAAAACATAGCTGAATCAAACTGTTCTTGATCCTTGTTTTAAAAAGCATGTTTTTACAGCATCTAATTTACTCATGCTTATGCACAGAGGCAGAAAGTTAATATATTTAGAACGCTGGATTGGTTACTTAGCATTTACACTGGCACAGAGCATTAGCACCAGTGCTGATGCATGAGGATTCCAAATTAACAGAAATAAACACCGTAGCCAGCCTGTTGCAGAAAACTGATCTTAGAAAGTGAAGCAACTTAGTGTAACATACTCTACCCTGACAGCATTGCTCCTGACAGCTTTCATATGTGATAGGCAAAAGCATTAATCCACTTGTCTTTTCTGTTTTTATCCAAGGCTGCGTAGTTACATTTGCTGTTTTTTTGTTAATTGACAAGAGGAAAAAAAATCCTCTCAATATCATATATTGTTATCCTTATTGTGCAAAATCAACACAGGAGGTTTAAAGTAATTCATTGCTCTTCCTTTATAATGAGCATTGCTTCATTTAAACTGCAAGTCTCTTAAACTAATATCATACAAATAAAATGCAATAAAACATAGGTTTCCTCAGAAATTATTTGTATTTCATTTCTATGCACCAACTGATTTGTTATGTTCCTTTTATGCCCAACATATTAACCATATAGCCTGGTATATAGTGAGTCTGTCTTCATGTACCTTTTCCTTACTACACAACAGCTCTTGAAGTAGGTTAACCAAGAGGTTGTCATTGGTGAGCTCCATGACTGACTTGGGATCTAAATCCATAATTGTAATAGTAAAGATCAACCACTTCATCTACTGCATCAGTAGAGAGCAATGCATTCATTCTAAAATACCAGCCTCTTTTCATCTGACTTCCTCACCCCCATAAATGTTATGCTTCTCCACAATGTTTCCAAAGTTGAAGGATCTCAACTTGAAGGTTTCCCAATATTTTGGACAGCATTTCCCATTAACCTTCATCTGATGAGCAATACAACCCCTGGGAGACCATTTAGTTGCCATCCCTCACCAACAGGATTCTTCTCTCCTTGAAAAAAGAAGAGGTTTCAGGGAATGATGAATTAAACATGTGAAATGATGAGGGCAATTGGAAAGAGAGGGGCAATGGCATCAATATGGGGGGCAGAAATTGTTTAGAAGGCTCACATTCATTGTGACTTTCTTCTATTGTACTAGTTCTGTGCATCTTTGGTTTCCTCCCATCTTGTCTTGTGGAAAAGCAACTATAGAAGCCACAAAGCAACTTCTCAATGTCCTGGAGTATACTGAGAAAAGGCCTCCAGCCTCTCTAAGAGAAGGCACTAATGAAAATTAGCATTCCAAAAGGATCTCCTGCAGCTGTCATCATAAAAAGAAACTGATTAGTGGTTTGGACAGTGCTAACTCTGTAAATTATCAAACAAAATTCTGCCGAAGCATCCATTTGCGTATATGAAAATTACAATTTGAACATCACACTTAGAGCACATTAATCAACTTCATTCTTTGTTTTTATGGGTAATGAGGCTTTGCAGAAAGGTAAACAGCTTTCTAAATAAAGTTGCTTTGGCAAAATGAATTAAATGCATTCTCACTGCTTTCTTTTCTCAGAAAAAAAATTATAATTCAGTGACAGGTGGCTGAGCAGACAGCACAGCTATGCCGCAGCTTCATAAAATGCAACATCAATAAGGACAGAAGTAAATGTAGTCCGTGTTAGTTCCCTTGCCTTCTTTTTATTGATTTTTAACTCATTCACAGTGACACTGCCTTGTAATTGTGAAAGCATGAGACGCTGCAGACTTCCTAATGGCTGTATCTTGCCACCTTTTGTCTTCACTATCCTCTTTTAAGGCTTTTTATAGCATTGATTGTCAAAAGGACATCCTTCACCTGACTTCAGCTGTGAGGTGTTTGTGTGAAGAGAAGCCACTTATTTCTCTGCTAAGGGACTTTCCTTAAACATTTTGGAGACTTGGGCTTCATAGTTTGCAATTGCAAGGAAAAAAGGGAGGGAACTAGCATTTTAAGGCACAGATCCCACAGAAAGTTGTGTCTTGATTGTTTGGTTAGTGCTTCAATATGCTCTTATTTCTCTAGAGATGCTTGTGTATTTCTGCCTTTTTAACCTCAGAGTTTGACTACACTAGGCAGTGGAAATGGGCAGAAAGAATAAACATTGTTTTGTCTTGTTTTGCACATTTGAAGAATTAATGTGGGTGCTGTTTGCAGTATTATTTAGCTTATTTCATATAATACAAAGTAAAATAAGGTGAAAAATCTTTTCCTGACAGTAGAAGATTGTAACCAAATGTTTTGACAATGTTGATGGCAAAGGAGGGAGCAGGGAAATAAGCAAGTATGGGATCAATTGGATGATTTTGCACAGCTGCAGGTATGTTTGCTTTTATTTTGCTGCAAAGACTTCATAGAATAGGTAGGTTTGGGGGAGGAATTGGAAGAAGAGACAAAGATAAGAATCTTCAGAGTTAAAAGAAATGGAGCATCATGAATAAGGTGGATAAGAAGAAAATAGCAATCTCACTTTTGCCCCTTAACCCCTGAAATAACGAGACAGACAACAAAGGTATGGATTCAAATTGGGCAACTTTTATTGAATGTTACCTATTTAACTTTTCCTGAACTAAACTAAGTGTCAAGGAACTTGGTGGCTAACCGAGGCAGCGTCCTCGGCTACTTAGTGTGTAAAATTTGTGTGCCCTGGATCCCCAACCGGGCAACCTGAAGGTAAAAGTCTGGAGAAGCCTGTGTCCGATTATTGATATCAGCTTCTCTCCTTACTGTGCCAATTGATGTCCCCTCACCCATTTGTTGACTTCTAGGTGAGTGTTTGTTGTATAGTGACCCCCACCCTTAAGGGGTGCCTTGCGTATACCTCCATGTCTGTGTTTTCCTGATCTATTTATGCCACGGATTGGGGGCAAATGTCTATTTCGCCCCCATCCCCCACCAAGCCCCTCAAAACTTCCTGAATGCCTAACTGCAAATCAGCCAGCAATTGTGCATTACCCCAATCTGTGAGGTGTACACCATCGTAACGGTAAAACTGTGCTTTATCATGTGTAATGTCTCCATGGTGTATGTAAAATCCCCTGCCCCGTGCCAAAGCCGTGTGCATGGCCCGGTTCACACGCTTTCCGGCCTTCTCGAGCTTCCTGACGTCACCGCCTCCTGGCCACCGAAGGCGTGTAATGATGGCCGACCAAGCGATGTGAACCCGGGGCCATGCCTGCCAGATCTTAAGAATGCCAGCACGGGCATGTAGATACAGGGCCCTGCCGTTAAGCAGGCCCAGATCGTAACCTCCGATATGGAGCACCGGCCCAACGAAGGCCCCGAACACCCTTCCACTCGACCAATGCAGTGGAAGCGCAACCCAGACGCTGGCCAAAGGACGAGTTCCTGGCGTATCTCTCCGCCCAGTGGACATAATTATGCCCACAAACAAGGATTCTCCATCTATGCACCAGCCTGGCAGTCCCTGCAAAATAAGCGACAAACAAACAAGCACCGAGCGAACATATCGCTAGTAAGCGTCCTATTTCCACCTGCAATTGATTTAATGGCCCCATCGTTGTAACCCACTCCCTATCTGCGATGGCCCAAACTGTTATTCTGTGAGGGGGGCGGAATCCTGATGGCCAAACAAATATCCCCCCAACTCATCCCTAACTTGTATGAACTTTTCCTTCGTTACTATTCCCAAATGTGACACCCACAACGTCAGCGTTGGTGTCGCCGTAAATGGGCCCAAAACCCTCCCATCTACTACCCCCTTATCAATTTTACGCTGTACTAAATCTACCATTCCTACAATGGATCTCAAATTTGGGGATAACATGGGAAACCGGGGACCCAGCGCTGGAATACGAAAACCCCCTGAAAAAACCTTCCCATAGGTATTAAGCTAACCCCCTATCCGGGTACTGATCCAACCAAACCTTCGACTGATTAACTTAATTGGGCTGGGACCCTTTTGGAACTGTGGCCTGTCCTGAAGGTTTCATAACAAATTGGGTGTCCCTAGGATTACCTCTTGCGGCTCTCCCCTTGGGGCAATTTCGGGACGGGTGAGACCCATCACAAATAGAGCACGAGTGCGCGTATTGACAGTCCTTCCGTGAACAGGCTCCCTGAGCCACAAATTCCCAGCATAAAGGCTTTTGGCGCTGGGACTGCAGCTGGGGAGCCCCCTGCCAAAGGGACTGTCCTGCCTTGTTCTGAATAGTGTGCCCACTGTCCGCCTTCAAGGCAGATGAAGCCCTAGCTGGATTCATAACTTCAATCCAAATTTGGTCGTCGATCAAGTCCCAGCGTTTGTCCGGGTGGCAAGCCGCTTCGGCTCTAAAGCGCCTATCATATTCTAGCCAAGCGTTGGGAGGGCCGCTAACATAAGCCTTGTTAATAATATTCTGATACTGCCACAAAGCTGTAGCCCTTTCCGGGGCAGCATCAGAGAGCAAGTTCGCGTACATCGTGAAACAAGGGAGCCAGTTCTCCCAATTCCGCTCAACCTTGCGTTTTTTAATTCTTTCCTTACTATCCTCATCTAACTCCTCCTTCTCCTTTTTCTCAAGGTCCCTGAAATACAACGAAAAGATATCGATATATTCATTTCTCAATATCCTCTCCCTAGTTTTGGCAGCCAAATGGGAACCTAAACCTGATACACTGACAGTGGGAGTAGCCTGCGGTGGCCATTTCGCCGTGCCCCAGAATTTGTTAGCTTCACCAATTCGGGCCGATTCCAGAGTGATGGTCGCCTGTTTGGCCAACTGAGTGCTAGAATCAGCCATCTTGTCCCCTGTACTGGGCTCTGACCCAACCGCAGACTGAATCCCGACTAAAGCATGTGACTGAACCCCCACTGCAGTGTGAGCCCGCCCCTGGTCCCAAGGCCATGTAAGTGAGGCAGAAGTGCTTGTTGATGTGAGTGTGGTGGAAGTACCTGCCGATGTGCTATGGACAGCAGCCGCCACCGCCTGCTCTGGGCCTGCCACGGCAGTGGAAGCAGCCGACGACACCACTGCCTGCGTGGACCCGGCCGCGGCACTGGACGCGGAGGCCAATGTTGCGGGCTGACTGGGTCCGGCCACAGCAGCCGCCATGGACCCGGGTGCCGATGGACCGACGATAGTCTGCACCGCAGAATGCACTTCAGGGCTGGTGATGGTCTGCACAGCCGACGATGCTGCAGAAGAGCCCTCCGCAGCCCCCAGAGCCGCCGATTGGTCAGGAATCCGAATCGCCCTACCAGCCCCCGAGATTGTGACCGACTCTAAAATAGAAACCCGAGACAACAAGGATTTAAACAATTGCTTCTTGCTTGCCCGGCGAATGGGGCGTGAATCAGCCCCACCAATCCCGACCCCCCTGCTCTTCTCCACTTGGTTAACACTCTGCAGAAGGGCCTCTAGATCTTCCATAGACACGCCATCTTCATCCGACGATGACCCGTCCTGACATAAAGGGCGCTTGTGACCCGTCTTCTCCGCGGGACCCTTCCCCTTAGGGCCCCCTTTGTTCTTTCTTGAAGGCATCCTAAAGAAACGGAGATGGGAAGACACAGGCGCATGAGTATACCCTCATCTGAAAGAACCCGGAACGCACAAGAAGCCTTTCTCTAAATGAGCCATCAGATTCGTCCTATCCTCATTAATAGGGAGGTGGGAGGCCATGGCCTGCAAGCCTCACAAATCAAAGAGTTGGAAAAGACCTCACACACATGCATATACCCATATCACCACCATCTTATAAGGCACCCTATCACCACCATCTTATAAGGCACCCTATCCCCGCCATTATATAGCGCAGTGCCTCCCTTTCCCTAGTTGCAACACGCCTTAGCCATTTTTTTTAAAATCACCTTAGCAAAGGGGAGAAAGTGCGTGGTTTGCCTATTGCCCCGATAGAATCATAGAATCAGAGCCTTGGGAAAAATTGCTTTCAAAGCACCCCCAACAGACGGCCCGTCATGTCTGACTCTGGTGAGTGGTGCTCCTCTCCATTTCCAAGCCGAAGAACTGGCATTTATCGCTCTCCAGATATCATATAATCAAAGAGTTGGAAAAGACCTCGCGCATATGGATATATATCATCTATGCATTGACAAAGCACAATACATTCCAATTACAGAGTTGGCCATTTATAAAATACACCCAGGCCACGTGTGCCATCCAAACATCAGCAAAAAGGGGAATGGGGTGTGGGGTTTGCCCCTTGCCCCCATAGAATCAAAGAGTTGGAAGACACTCAAGTGTCAATCCTAGAATCGAAGAGTTGGCAGAAGCCATGGGGTTTTGCTTATTGCCCCCCATAGAATCAACGAGTTGGAAGAAGCAGGCAGTGTGCCAAAAGCTTTACGTTTTAAGCAGGCACTGGGCCGCGCCCAGGGACCATGCACCCGCACGCGCTGCGCCTCGCCTAGTACCCAAAATGGCGGCTATACACCTGACAAAATGGCGACGGCCATCTAGAACGGCCGCCGCCGTTCTGCCTGAAAACCAAAGCCGGGTATCCGGCAGCGCGCAACACGGCCGGATCGAGGTCCCGCCATGCGGCGCTCATCCATGCCGGATCGGGGCCCTGCCTCGCCCTTACGCGAACCGCGTCAAAAAGACGGCTGCTTAAGCCAAAATGGCGGCCGCGAGGCAAGGCCTAGAACGAGCCGAGGGGGCGGGAATAGCGGCCCTGCCCCAGCGTCGGCGAGAAAATGGCGGCCGCGGCTCGAGACGACCCGAGCGCGCGCCTCTCGCTCCGCCGGCTCGGGGCCCTGCCTCGCCCTTACGCGAACCGCGCCGCAAAAGACGGCTGCCCAAGCTAAATGGCGGCCGCAAGGCAAGCCTGGAATGAGCCGAGGGGGCGGGAATAGCGCCCCTGCCCCAGCGCCGGCGAGAAAATGGCGGCCGCGGCTCGGGACGACCCAAGCGCGCGCCTCTCGCTCTGTCGGCTGAGCAGCCTCGCTGCTAAACGCTCCGCCGTCGCCCCTGCCACCGAGGACCGCCAGGGGAAGGAGGGAAGGACCCCCTCCCTCCCCATCTGCCACAAGACCGACCTGAGCAGCAGAGAGCGAGCAGCAGAGAGCGAAGGCACGTCTATCCTCTTGAAACGTCTAGCAAGACTGAGGTAAGGAGGCTGGCTCACGTGACTAGCCAGCCCCCGCCCCTCTTCCAGGAGGTTCTAAAGGAACCTCCGATTCTCTCCCTTCAGGGGGTGGGGCAAATCGCTCTCCCCACCAACTGTGTTGGTGTGGAGAGTCCCATCTAAGAGAACAAAATATTTTGAGTTAATGAGTTTGGTAGAAATTAGAACAATGCCTGCTGCCAGGTGTATTTTCCTCACCCTGCTGAAAACACAAACAAAACAAAACCCTTAAATGATCTTAAGATTGTAAGAGTACATGAACATGGTAGACCTCTCTAATGGGACTATACAAGATGTCTAAGCCCAAGGAAGCCCTGCTTGGTGGGACTTTCACGCACTTTTTGAAACTCATTGGTTATTTGGGAGTTATTCAGCACAAGCTTTTTACATGGTTAATTTGCAAGAAAACAGACTTTTTTGTGTATAAAATAGTATACTTCCCTTACACAAAAATATTGTTTTTCTCACAGAAACATCAGTTTTCTGCACAGTACAGGACTTGTTCTGCCCAAAATTTGCAAATGGTTGCTATGCACAGAAAAGGCTGTTTTCTGTGCATAGCAACCATTTGCAAATTTGGGGCAGAACAAGTCCTGTATTGTCAAAGGCTTTCATGGCTGGAATCACTAGGTTGTTGTAGGTTTTTTGGGCTGTATAGCCATGTTCCAGAAGCATTGTCTCCTGATGTTTCACCTACATCTGTGGCAGGCATCCTCAGAAGTTGTGAGGTCACAATCTCTGAGGATGCCTGCCATAGATGCAGGTGAACATCAGGAGAGCATGCTTCTAGAACATGGCCATATAGCACGAAAAACCTACAAGAACCCAGAACAAGTCCTGTGTGCTGACAATTGGTATTCATCTATGATCTATTTTGTCACATTTTCTAAACACAAAAAACTCCCTCATGTTTTAACTATTTTTGTTTATTATTATTCTTATTCAATATTATTTTCATCCTAAATCTCAATGGATTCCTGACATCTATTTTGCACAATTTTCATACCAAATTTATTTTAAAAAAAAAGCAAGATTTTTTTCTCATTTTCTTTGGAGAGAAAAAAAAATCAAAAGGGGACACTTTGAGCAAACTGTTAAGTAGTCAGAAGCACAGCAGTTGGCTGTTGGCAGTAAATGAATGAGGCACTCAATTTCTTATGTATAGCTTGAAGGGCTTACCTCTCAACCTTTTCTTTCACTAATCATATTTTCATACTACAAGAGAACTTCTTTGACCTTTCTCTCTATATCCCAATATATTTATCTCTTTCATAAACTTGTTCCCATGGTACCCCAAATATGCAGTCTTTTAATGCTGTCTGACATATTTAATCCACAATGGTTCCGATGCTATTGTATAAAGAACATAGAATATTCATAGAATATTTATGCATTTATTTCCATTTTCTCCAAAGCAGTCTAGACCCTTGGTTGATATCTCATTGAAATGTTACAAAATACTTCAAGGGTTATTCACCTGAGAGTCTTGAGGGATAAGCAAGATAATCAATAAACTTAGAGTCTGAGCAAGAATTTTGAACTAAGATCTCCTCCAGTCCACATCCAAAACTTATTAGCAAATTTTGGTGGTTTTTAAAACCAAACATATAAAGGTATATATTTTCAAGATTCAATTTGCAGTATTTATGAAAGAGGGCCATATCAACCAAAGTGGTAACCCAAAGTGGCAACATGTTGGGACACAGACTCCTTAAAGGGCCAGACTTAGAATTAGTTCCAAAATAGAGTTTATTAAACAAAGAAAAAGGACATCATAGACACTTAACTCAGTGTCTCTGGTCAAAACTTAAAGGCAAAAACCAGTCCTGGCTCAAAAAAGGTAACTGAAGCAATAATCCAGATTATCTGGAGAAAAGAACCAGATTATAACAAAGCACTCCAAGAGTCACACAAAATAGCACAGCAAGTAATAATAATAATAATAATAATAATAATAATAATAATAAACCTTTATTTATACCCCGCTACCATCTCCCGCAGGACTCGGTTCGGCTTACAAGAACCAAGCCCAAATACATCATAAAACATAACAACAACAACAACAACAACACAACAATAAATAACCCATAACAAAGCAAAACAATACGATAATGACACAACACAATTAAAAACTGGTGGTAGGGCCAAATGTAAGAATTAAAATTTTAAAATGCTGGGCATGTCCAGGGAAATAGGTTGTATATTTTAAAGATAGGTGGGCGTGCAGACAGTACTAAATCTCTCGTAAAGTGCATTTGGGACATATTGCTTGGGAGTCGTTATTCTGGGAAGGCACACTGGAACATCCACGTCTTCAAGCTCCTTTTAAAGACTGCAAGTAAACAGTTAACAAACAAAAGAGCCACAGGGAAGAAAGCGTAGTCAAACCAAGTCCAAGGTCGTAACAAGCCGAATCCAAAGTAGCAAAGTTCCAAAGTCCACTGGTCCAAAGTCAAGGAAGGGGGAAATTGGCACTCACGAGAATCCAAGCCAAGTCGAAAGCACACACGAACGGAAGCTGTAACCTGTAGCTCCAGGACCCAATGCCAACACGAAACAGGCAGCGACAAGAACCCAATGCATGAACATAAACCAACACCTTGCCATCTGCAAAGAGTCCCCATTTCAGAGCCTACTTTTATCTTACACATCATCATCATCAGATGAGCTGACCTCCGCCCCGTTGTTATCTCTTGCAGCTGTTATTGATTCCACATGTGAACTCCTACTCCCATCCCTCCAACTTCTCCATCTTCTGTGAAGACTTAGGTCTCCCCAAGACTCAGCTGTATTCCCCGACTGCCAGTCCTCATTACCAGAGAACCCTATAAATGTATCACTGGACATCGGCTCCACACATACAGCTTATACTTCTTTTTCCTTCGTCCAGTCCAGTGTATCATCTCTGTCTTCATCACTCTCTAACCCATCACTTCCAGAGATACCCAAGAATGATTCCTCATCTGTGGGCGCATTAAGTATATCCCGGATCCTCTTTCTCTGTTGCTCTTCATCGGACTCCTGTTCCCGAATAGCCCTTTTCATTCCCTTAGACCAATCCATGATGTTTCCTTCCTCCTCTTCACTTGTTTACCCATCATCCCCAGAGAAACCCAAGAATGAGTCCTCATCTGTGGGAGCATTAAGTATATCCCGGATCCTCTTCCTTTGTTGCTCCTCATCAGACTCCTGCTCCCGAGTAACCCATTTTGCCCTTCTAGTACCCAAACGACTGTTAGCATCGTTACTCGCAGGCTCTATTACAACACAACATACATGCATAATTCCCTAAAGACCAACACGGAGCCAATAAAGAAAAAAACCATACTGCACAATTTTATACATTTCTGTGCTTCAGTGCCTACTTCTTTAACAGAAAAGTTGGTACCAGAAGCTAAAATGACTTGAAAAGAAGGTTCCTACATAGCAGAAAAGATAGCAGTTCAGTTGCATAAGTCAATTAAAATATTTTCTTTTATTGGTTTCTCCTTTTTGTTATACAGTAATCTATTTTGGGGGCCAAAATCAGAGATCTGTGTTGTTTTTGTTGGTTTGTTTCATTTCGTTTTTTTAATTGCTGAGGTATCTGGTGAGACAGGGATGCATCTGCACTGTTGAATGTAGTTTGACATCCCATCATCTGCCAAGGCTCAATGGTATGGAACTTCAGTTTTACAAGATCTTTAACCTTCTTGGACAAATAGTGCTGGTGCCTCACCAAATTACAATTCCCATTCTTGTATAGCATTGAACCATAGGAGTTAAAGTGGTGTCAAATTGCATTAATTTAATTATATAGTGCAGATGCACCCATGCTTATTTGCTTTCTCCTTTTCTCTTAGGCCCCTTCTACACTGCCAGATAATCCAGTTTTCAAAGCAGAAAATCCACATTATCTGATTTGGACTGGGTTATTTTATTTACACTGCCATACAATTCAGTTCAAAGCAGATAATGTGGATTTTATATAGCTATGTAGAAGGGCCTTAGTTTGCTGGTCAAGGCTCCTGAAGGCAGCTGCTGTTTACTTTGTTTGTTATAGCAGGATCAGCTGCAGTAAAACCCTGCTCTTCTCCTATTCAAGCCATATTGCATTGTTTGCTAGTCACATTGCTGCTACCCAGCACCAAAATCTGCATTTCTCTAGCCTTTCGTGCCATTCTGTAAATCTCAATGATGGCAAAACAAAACACCTTTCATATAAACAGTGGGTAAGGAGGAAAGGGTGGAGCTTTGTGTCTATAAAACTGTGTAAAAGGGAGATTCTTTTCAAGAAGCTTTATAAACTGTACTCTCATATCTTAACAAAGCCAATTTGATTGCCATGTATAGCTTTTAGTAATTAGAGTTGCCGCTGTTGCATTAGCAATACTTATTATTTAAGGAGGTTGCAAGAATAAATTAATAAACTATCATCAATAAAATCAGAACTTAGAAACATTTTTAAAGACAATCAATTATAAGGACTTTGTAAATCCACCCAGAACTGATCCAGACCATCCTACTACCACTGCTTAGTCATGGTTGGCTTCAGCATATTGTTTTATTTGTTTCTTTTAGAAATAACTTCCCAAGCTCTGTAAAAATCCAGCTAAAACTTAAAATACAGAGACTAAAATGAACTAGTCAAAGAACCATGGTAGCAGAAAGCAAGAAGAAAACTTTATGTGGTTCTCTGTTTAAATGACTCTAGAGATGAAATGGATGATCAGGGATATAATTGTGGAAGCAGGAAGAAGAGGGCATTCCTCCCTTCCAAGAAATCCATTTCCCGAAATGAAATTTTAATTCATGCCTAGAATGCTTATGTTGTGTTTCCATGACCTTGGTAAGCCTGTCTGTTCCTTTTCTGTATATAGTACCTATACTGTTTTTCTAAGTTATTGCAAAGTTAGAAGTTTGAAGACTGAAGGGAAATACATTTTTATTGGGGTGACAGGATTCTTATTTGAGAGATAGCAATGTCTTCATGTTGCTTCCTCCATAGTTATGTCCTTAACTTGATTAAATTCTGGTGAAGCCTAAATCTCTGCCAGCATACGTCATTGACGTCTACCCCAGCAGAACACAATAACATAGCCAATCATATTTCAATAGCTTTGGAAACCAGGTATCTGCATACATTTGGAAAAGGGGATGACCATTGCCCTTCTAGACTTCAATCCACTATTTAACCATGTGGGTTGGGGTTCTCTAATATCATTAAGCTGGGAGATCTTGATATTGGTCCCTCAATGACCATAAAAGTACATGCACTGGTGTACTGGAAAGTTATTATGAGTAAAATTCTGGCCTGTGAATACACTCAATGCCTGAAATTGAATATCTACACAAAAGTAAGTCTGGTTAAATTACATGCAACCTGTTTTGAAGTGTCTATAGGATTACAGCCTAGGAGCACAATCTTGTATGCATTGACAGACAAGGTAAACCCAGGATAATTTGATTCTACCTCAGTAAGTATAGGGTTGTATCTTAAGAGATTTTAATAGTATATGCATGCTATATATCTAAACAGATTTTTCACTAACTAATTCTCCCAAAGTGATAGTTTGGATAAGGCATGGCACAGATATCTTGCACAGCATTCTTCCTTCTGCTTCAACTACAATGCCTAAGATAGTTTGCCAGAAGCTACGTATTATCATTTTAATTAGGTTTTTTTTAAAAAAAAAACTTGAGATGTCAAAAATTGAGTTTGATGGAGAGTGGTCTAGAATATATTCACACATAAAGAAAATAGTAAAGAAGCAGATATATGTTTTTAGTACAGGTATGATTACATTGACAGCCTATGGTCTTCCATTCTTACTAATGCACAGGAAGACATTTAGTTACAATAATAAAAGGACAGTGAGTGCACTTTATCTTACTGAGAAACAGAAAGAAGCATCAGGAGCTGAACTGCATGCTGATCATTGGGTTGCCATCTGGAGGACAGTTTTAATGTTGCTGTGTGAAATAAACACTTTGAGCTATTTATTCTGCCATAGAGAGTAAACTGTTTTAATATTCTCTGTTAAAAACAACAAGCCCAACTTTTTAATTTATTGCATTGCATAAGCAAAGTTAAACAGCATACGAAAGTACTTCCTTGCAGGAGGCAATCAATATGTGTGCTCAGCCAAATTCTCATGGACTTCAGATTTTCTGGAAATAGTATTTAATAGTGCAACTGGAAATGTAGATAACATGGGATGTTTTCTTCTTTGAACAACCCATAGATAATTTATATGCATTTAGGAAAAAGTCCAAAATACAGAGGACTTCAATATCGGAACCGTCAATCTATTGAAAGTCCCATGGAGCAGTTGAAATTGCAAAGGGAACTCTGGTTTACATTTTCTCCCTTTAATGGAATCTTTTTTTTTTCCAAATGGGAGTGAGGCAAACATCCTCTTATTGAAAAAAAAATGTGAGAAAATTCATTTGATCCAGGCCTGGTCTATGTTTCCTCATGTTGGGAGTGTGATAAGTAGGTGAAAGAGCTATACTTTTCCAGTCCATCTCTGTACACTACCCAGTCCACAACTTTACTTGTGTCTCCCCTTGGGCAAAACTGTTCCAGTCTATCACTGTGGGAACCTCCTGGATGTTAGAAAAGAAAAAAGTAGACAAAGCAAAGACCAATATTTATCGTATTCTTTCTTTCTTTTAAATATTATATATTCTGTGTTGTATCTGGAGATTTCAGAGTGGGGTACACATAATTAAAAACAAAAAAACCATTAGAAAACAGAAATCATACAAAATTATACAAAACAATTCAACACGTGAAGGGTGCATATATACTATAGAATCAATGTAGTTTGACACCACCACCTGGGCATCACAGTTCAAAAGAGCTATTGACAAGCTTGAAGGTGTCCAAAGGAAGGTGACTAAAATGATCAAAGGTCTGGAGATCATGCCCTATGAGGGTGGTCTTAATGAGCTGGGGATATTTAGCCTCCAGCAGAGAAGGTTAAGATAGCCATGTATAAATACATCAAAGGTGTCATAAGGAAGAGGAAACAGGCTTGTTTTCTGCTGCATTTGAAAGAAGGACTCAGAGCAATGGGTTCAAATTACGAGTTTCCACCTGAACATTAGGATGAACTTCCTGACTGTAAGGGAGCTCTTCAACAATGGGACTCTCTTCCTCAGAGTGTGGTGGAAGCTCCTTCTTGGGAAACTTTTAAACAGCGTCTGTATGGCCATCTATCATGGGTACATTGATTGTGCTTTTCCTGCATGGCAATGAGTTGGACTAGATGGCTTATGTGTTCTCTTTCAACTCTATTATTCTATTATTCTAACTGCCATGGAATCCTGGGACTTGTGAAATGCCAGTACTCTTTGGCAGAGGTCTAAAAACCTGTAAAACTACAGCTCCCATTATTCCATAGCATAGAAACCTGAGCATTAAAATGATGTCAAGCTGTATTAAATCTACAGTGTAGATCAATGGCTCCCAACTTGTGGTCCGTGGATCACCAGTGGTCCACAGAAACTAAAATATGGTTCATGGCCTCACTGTTAATACATTGTTGCAACGAGGGTGACTGGTCTCGTGAAACTTTCTTATAGTGCTGAGACTCATTAAATATGGTTTTCAGTGGGCGAGCACATGGCATCTACTGGATGGCAAATCAGAAACTAGAGCTGATGTGGTCTATCCAATGCAATTTTCTGAATCAGCACCCAAATAACCAAACCAAATCTAAAGTTGACCAAAAACTGATTTGTAATCCTTTTGGTAGTAATGTTGGAGAGTGGTCCCTGGTCAAAGCGGTCCCTGGTCAAAAAAAGGTCAGGAATCACTGGTGTAAATGCATCCTATGACACTATAAACATTAAGAAAACAAGATCCATAACCCAATAGGTAAGAACAAAGTACTTCTCACAGAGAAGAATGTTGGTCAGTCAGGAATAATTGCTGTTCAGGACTTATTCTGTCCAAAAAAATCCACACATAGTGGTTTTGCACTCAGAAAATAATGTGTTTGCATAAATATTATTTTCTGTACATTTTTTGTTGCTTTGGCCATATTGCAAGAGTCCTCCAGCATTTCATAGATAAATTGAGAGATGCATGTTTGACTGAAACATAGCATATGGAGGTTTTGGTGTTGCAATTAATGTTCATACATTAGGCCTGGGTAACAACGGAAAAATTTGTTTCTAAAATCAATTCGTTATTTGGGGGTTTTTGCGTTTCGTTATTTAAAATAATTATAAAATTTTCCTTTTAAAAGTTCGATATTTACGAAATTTCATAAATGTGAAAAAAATTACAAAACATTAACGAATCGATTTCCGAAACAATAACGAATCGATTCGTTAATGGCGGACGCGACCGCGAAATACGCTAAAAAACCTACAAAAACTTCTGAAGCTTCCCTCTCCCTCTGTTGTTGACTGTTGGTGTGATATTATAATTTTTTTTCACTAATTAAACAAAAAACAACCATAAAACTTGCCCCAGACATGCGGAAATAATAACGAAACGACCTCAAAACAATAACGAAACGAATACAATAACGAAATACGAAGCATTTACAAAACTATTTAAAAATTCATTTTTTAAAAAAATTGCTCCAGAATGGTTCGTTATCGTTTTGTAATTAAAAAAATTAACAAATTATTAACGAATTACGAATTAACGAAACGAAACCGCCCAGCCCTATCATACATCACAAGCTTTCCAGGACAATTAATCACATTTGTAATATGAGGGGTAGCCCACTGGTTACAACTGTAGCTAGTGGGCTATCCAAATATACCCTGAGGCACTAACGTCCATAATTTCATGCCTGGAACTTTAGACAGCTAAATATGCTTGGATGCATACAAACAGCATACTTGCTCCTTCATGGAGAGTGTCACCCCCTCCAAGGAAGATCATTTATCCAGTTCTTGAACCTGGATGCCATCAGTCCTCAGAGCCATAGTTTTGCTGTGAATCAGCATCAATTATTGGCCCTTAGTGAACCCATGACTACATGTAGACTTTGATACACCAGTTGAAGAATTGAATGTCATTTTCATGACAAGGAGATAAAATAAAGAGTCATTCCCAATACCAGAACCTGAATTGACTTCATTTAGTAACTTCATTTTTTTTTAAAAAAAGAGAAGCTAAACATGTGTCGACATCACATTCTGTGAAGTTACCATTATGATTAGGAATGGAAATATTGTAATAGCATATCTCCTACAGAGCTGGTCCAATTAGATGTCATAAGTGATTGTATTGGGGGACATGAGAGAAGCCTCTTCGCAGGATTGCAAGACATCCGGGCGTCCCCTGGGCAACATCTTCATAGATGGCTGATTCTCTCACTCCAGAAGTGACCAGAAGCGACTTGCAGCATGCAAACAAGCCAGCAAAACAACCAACTGACCTTTTCAGGACCAACCATTACAATAATCACAATCAACATTGAAGGCATGTCAGCTGCCAAAGAACAACTGCTCTATGAACTGTGTCAAGATAAGAAATGTGATGTGCTGTGTGTTCAAGAAACACACAGTGATGAACAACAGAAATGACCAAAAGTTCCAGAAATGGTCTTAGTAGCGGAAAGACCACATGCACAGTATGGAAGTGCCATCTTTGTAAAACCAGGCCTCCAAGTCAACAGTGCCCTCAACACTGAAGAAAACAATATAGAGGTTATAACAGAAGAGCTTAATAACATCACAATCACATCTGTGTACAAGCCCCCAAATGAAGAGTTCTGCTTCTCCTCCCCTGAGAACTTTGATAGGCACCAAAGGGCGGTAGTAATTGTTGACTTTAACAGACATAGCCATGTATGGGGATATGCTCAATAGGATAAAAATGGAGAGGCTCTCCTCTCCTGGTCTGAACTGCACAAACTATCACTTATTTATGATAGTAAGCTCCCACCATCCTACAACAGCAGGAGATGGCACCGAGGATATAACCCAGACCTCTTATTTGTGAGCAACAGCATTGTACAGCAATGCACTAAATCAGTGGGACTACCAATTCCAAACACACAGGACCGACCAATAGTATGCCAACTGCTTCCAACTATAAGGCCCCAGGAAGTTCGATTTAAATGAAGATTCAACTTCAGAAAGGCAGATTGGATTAAATTCTCAGACATGTTAGATGGCATGATCATATCGGTCACGCCAATTCCTGAGTAATACAAGCACTTCATCAAAATAGTGAAAACCTGCTCATGGGCCTCTATACCGAGAGGCTGCAGAACCAACTACCTTCAGGGCATTACTCCTGAAACAGCTGCCTTGTTGGAAAACTATTAGAGGCTCCACAACAAAGACCCATTTAGTGAGCAAACCCTTCAGGCAGCGCAGAGCATTGTGTCCTCCATCTCTGAAGCCAAGAAAGAACAGTGGATAAAGCTGATAACAGGAAGTCGACATGGGCAGGAGCAACCAGAAGGCATGGAGGCTGCTAAGACGGTTGAGCAATGACCCCTCACAAACTAATACCCATGCCAACATAAAGGCAGATCAGATAGCACACCAACTCTTGAAGAATGGGAAATCTAACCTTGCCACCAAAGTAGGAAAGAAACCAATAGCAAGACAACCAGATATTGAGAACAACAACCTTCACGAACCTTTTACATCTACTGAATTGGACATTTAAAAATGGCAAAGCAGCTGGCCTGGATAATCTACGGAAGGAACAAATCTAGAACTTTGGTCCAAAAGCAAGGTGCTGGCTGCTGGAACCGATGAATACCTGCACTGCATCCTGTCAGATCTCCAAAATCTGGAGGAAAGCAAGAGTCATAGCCATTTTGAAACCAGGCAAAGACCATAATGATCCAAAAAGCTATAGACCAATCTCCCTTTGTGCCACTTTTACAAAGTCCTGGAGAGACTTATTTTGCATATAATTATGGAAAAAATAGACCCATGTCTGATTCCACAGCAAGCTGGCTTCAGGAAGGGCAAAAGCTGCACATCGCAAGTGCTGAACCTGACTCAGCACATAGAAGATGACTCAGCAGATTGAAGAAAACCTGACTCAGCACATAGAAGAAAAATGTATAATATCACAAAGGATTACCACCAATAGTAAAAGGACCAAAGCAGTGACATCTCCAGCTCATCCCCTGTTTGGATATCAGCCAGCACTTCAATGACTTAAATCAAGAAATAGTTTTCTAAGATCTACAAAGACACTCGCTGGAACACCCCAGCAAGCGAGAGTCCAAAAGTGGCAGGCTCAACCCCAGAACCTCAATCAATGGCTGATACCAAATGAGAGACTCCCCCCTGGCTACACAGAAAACTGGGCGACTTGGAAGGCGCTGTACAGACTGCGCTCTGGCACCACGAGATGAAGAGCCAACCTTAAGAAATGGGGCTACAAAGTGGAATCCACGACATGTGAGTGTGGAGAAGAGCAAACTACAGACCACCTACTGCAATACAACTTGAGCCCTGCCACATGCACAATGGAGGACCTTCTTGCGGCAACACCAGAGGCACTCCAAGTGGCCAGATACTGGTCAAAGGACATTTAATCAACTACCAAGCTTGCAAACTTTGTATTTTGTCTGTTTGTTTGTTTGTTAAAAAATGCAACGCAACTGTTTGGTCTGCTCCTGACATGATAAATAAATAAATAGTGATTGTATTAAAAGCCATGGTAAGAGCCAAGGGATCAACAGGCCCTCTATTGCCTTAGAAATTAAACAGTGAGACTGTTTTGCAGTGCAGCAGCATTATGTCCATATTCTTTCTTTAGTATGACAACAAGGTACAAACCCACCAAACAAGTGCCAAAAGAGGTGGGTCTCCTCTTCATGGAACAAATTGATTCTTCTCAAATGAAAGCAATGTCCCCACAGGATCCTTCCAAGTACCAAGCTTTACTTCACCTCATGGAGGGTACCAGTAAATAAGAAGATAATTTTCCAGGGCAACATGAATCCTGAAAGATCTGAACCATTACCCTCTCACCCAGCAGAATTTAGACATTTGCAAACTATAAATGGCATGCAAGATAAATAAAATTCACAGAAAACTTTTGTAATATATATACACACACACTCTTCTGGCAGTTTACCTCTCTAACATGCCTTGTATGCATTGCAAATGTCCAAATTCTTGAAGTAAGATTCTTGTGTTCCGTAATAAATTTTAATAGGAATGCTACTTTTATCAAGCCTGTTAAATCCAGTGATTTTTTCCATTTCCCTATAGGTGGTTTCTTATTGCATTTCTGTGAATTCCATTGCAAGGTTGTGGAAGGGCTCGATTCAAAGAGAGGTGATGGGAGATTGGGTGAGGTCAATCAGATTACTCCAGTTGAGAATCTAGTTAGTTAGTCCTGACATGACTAAACTATTGAAACAATTATTGAATAGTGAGTTAGCATTCAAGCAAACCAAGCTGATTTAATGGCTTTACTCGAGCTGAGACTAACAGCAGGATTTAGGCCTATGTCTGTCAAAAGCTATTATTGGCACTTTCATATTTAAACAGGTAGCATATAACAAATACTGATGGCGAGTAATCTGCGAACTTCATTTCACTTCATCATGAGTTTCTCAGCAGCATCTAGTTGGCAACTCAAGTATATAAAACTTTTGTCTGACCCGTCATTGGCTATTTCCCCATCCCCAAGAAAATATATCACCCTATTGTTAACTCTCTTTTGTCTGTACTGTTGTTATTTGAGCAAATCATTTTTGATGCTTGTGACTTGAGCAATTATTTTTCTGTCCTAGAAAGATTTACAATTGTGATGGGTAACTTTGTGATACTGATGTGCAAATGAGGACATAATACATTCCCAATGTATTTGTAACTGTCTTTTCATTCCTCCCTTTCTATGCCCAACAAGCTAAAATTGCATCAGAATGTGTGCCAGGTTATTTCTATGCAGTTTTTGAATATGAGAAATTAAGAAATCAAACCTTTTCAGGCTCTAAGTGATTCTTTTGCAATTCCAAATGCAAAGCAGTTGTGGGCTTTTACAATGCCACACATTCTTGTAGTGCTGAAACCAAAGGAAATGAACAGTTGAAATCAGCAAGTGGTTTCAAGGGCTCTCTTTCTTCATTTTTGTTCAGCCCTTCATCAATTGCTCTTCATATTACACTCTTTGGGAGATGAGCAATCAAAGCCAGAATGTAATAAAGTTGAGCACACAATAGTCTTAAAAAGAAGGGGATGGTTCCATGTAGAAGCATGGATTCTAAGGCTTGCTCTCACACTGTGCCCAACTATTTTTTTCCTGATCACCAAGCATATTCTTTCCACAGTGCTAGTTGTCTAAATTGGTGAGCAATGATGTTCTGTCATGTAATTGCAAAGTATTTATTTAACCTGAAGGCACACTGAGCTAAACTGCAAGTGGTATGATAGGAAAACCACTCAGTAAACAAGGCTTCACTTCTGTATCAATACAGTAGAGTCTTGCTTATCCAACCTTTGCTCATCCAACATTCTGTATTATCCAACACAGTCTGCCTCCTGCCCGGATCCAGCTGTTTCAATACATTGTGATACTTTGGTGCTAAATTCATAAATATAGTAATTACTAAAAATGTCCTTAACCTTTCCTTATTATCCAACGTTTTCACTTATCCAACATTCTGCCAGCCTGTTTATGTTGAATAAGCAAGCCTCTACTGTATGTCATGTAATGAACATACAGGTGATATTGTGTGTGCCTTAATATAGAAAAGAGAATTACATTTTTATGTTGATTCCTAAGACTCAAGACTCTGAGACCTAAGAGGGAGAGCAGTAACTCAAAGGGCAAGGACAGTGATGAGGTTAGCAAGTGAAAAAAAGGTACTGGTAGAAAGGGTGCACCTTATGCTTTATCTGGGCTCTTTACATATTTAGGTTCTATAACAGGTGGATAGTAAACAACAATGGAACTTGATAAACATGAGAATAGCTCTAGTATCAAAAGCCCTCCAGTGAGGCAGAATATATCAGTTGTTGGGATTTTGTTGGTGCACATTGATATTCCTCTGTAGGCTTTTGAAAGAATGCTAGCATCCTGAAAATTCTTGCCAATTCTTCAAACCTTAAAAGCCTTCTGCCTGAAGGCAAGTCGCAATACTTTAAACTTTTGTAATGTAAATCATTGCAACACCCCCTCCCCGCTCCCAAAAAGGAGAAAAAAAGAAAAAAGGAGGGGAAAAAATACCATGCTAGGGTTGCTCAAAATATTCACTTAGTTCAGTATCCACCAAACAAATTAGCACGTTCTACAGTGATGAACAATTTCATCCAAAAGCTCACTTTAGTAAATATGTTTTCTTTGGCACCTTTACTGAGTCCGTTTTTTCCTTATTACCATTGAACTTGATCTGTTATATGTATCTCTCATGGGTTTGTATGGAAACTTTCATGAAATCATTCTGTCAACATAGTATTGTCATTGATAAATTGCATGGGCCAATATGACCAATCAGCTAAGGCCTAATGGGATGGAAGAAACCAAGGATGGGGGGAGGCGGGGGGGGGGGGGGAGATAGGAAATGAACCCAAGGAAAGTAACACACCAGAGTGACAAAAGATGTTGAACATAAATGAAATGGGATACAATTAAACCTAATTCTTTTTTTTAAGAAAGAATAATTTCAATATTGTTTCAATTTATGTCATATGTAGGAGCCCTTCAAATGCCTGTTAAAAGTTATTGCCTCTGTCCATATATATGTCCTACATAACTAATTTTCTAGATTATGATGATTTTATCTTCATGTTCCTTGCTTCTGGTTGTTCAACAACCATTTATATTGTATATTAATAATTCTATTTTTTAAATTTCTTTAGCACGTTTTCCCTATGTGCTTTTTTCTATTGACACCTTCTAACTGTAGTTCCAAACACAGCAAAATGATATAGCAATGACTTCTGGCAAGAATGAAAACAGTATCAGTTTTTCCTCAAATGCCAAAGGGGGGGGGGAGATAGAAAAAGATGATGGCTTTGCATACTGATGGAAATGAACATTAAAATGGTGACTTAGCTTTAGCTTAGCCCCAAAACATAGACTGTCTACTTCAGTCGGGCAAGACAGCTACTTTAGAATAAAGGAGGCAGGGAAGTGCTTTCAGCAGCTCATGTGCCCTAGATCTCTGCTAATGGTGATGGGCATGGAGCTCATTGTGGAAATTGGAATGGTTATGAAAACTAAGATAAATAACTATGCTCATCCATTTCATGAAGAAACAGCAGCATGGGAAGAGCTTGAAAATAACAGGTTAAATATATGAAATAATTAAGTAAATGGCTAATTTTAATTATCTACTTAGGTGTTCATTCTTCCAATAAGAGCCAAAATCTGTTAAGTTAGATAACAGCACTAATGATCAGAGCTTGGCATTTAATTAAATTTAAATAATTGTGGCTGGCATAATTTTTTTGAATGTAAATCAATGGACAAACAGCAAGATTTAGGCCTATAGTGCTTGTGCCAGTTTGTGTTTTCTGATTCTAAATTGAGGAGTGGGGGTGCAGTTGTTCAAGGGTGCAGATAATTGTTCTGCCCATGAGCACACATTGTAAAAATATGACTGATTAAGAATGTTCCATCTTTGTTTTATCAATGGGTCTTTGTAGTTGCTCATTTTTGCACTGCATTATCCTCCAGTCAGTGGTGTCATTAAAAAATAACTAACAGCTGGTTCCTTGACCTCATCACACTGGGCTTTTTCCCCATCCTAGAACGCTGCTGAGACACAGCTAGGATGGAGCCTGGTAGAGCCCATCACATGATATAGGCTTACTTCTGGCAGGGCTCTCTCCCATCTCCATCTCAGCAGCATGTTCAGAGGCTGTCTTGAGAACACCGGTGACTACCTGTGTTCTCATTCAAGAAGCTAGGGACAGTGCAGAACATTCAAGAAGCTAGGGACTGTGGGGGCAGATGGGAAATGCTATGTGATGGTAAGGGGGTGATGCAGAGTACTCCCCAATGGTTTTCCCTGCTTCTCCACAGATTTGCCCCACTGCTCCATGGATTCCCCTGTTGCCCCCCCCCTCCCCCAACTTATGGACCTCTGCAGCTCTGGAAGATCAAGTTCTTTCCTTCCTCTGTTCCTCTTCTCTGTGTATTGTCCGTTCCCACTTCTCTACACACGGTCTACTTTTAATCTCCCCAACTATCATATCTTTTAACAATTCTAAGAACTGGTTCCAGTGAACTGGTGCAAACTGATAAAATAGTATCACTACTGATAAAACAGTATCACTACAATAGTATCGTAATGGGAATGATCTTTTTCTTTATTCAACTTTCCTAATAAATTGTCAAAGGCCTTCATGGCTGGAATCATGGGGTTGTTGTAGGTTTTTCGGGCTATATGGCCATGTTCTAGAAGCATTCTCTCCTGATGTTTCACCTGCATCTATGGCAGGCATCCTCATAGGTTGTGAGGTCTGTTGGAAACTAGGAAAATTTGGATGCCTGCCATAGATGCAGGCAAAAAGTCAGGAGAGAATGCTTCTAGAACATGGCCATATAACCCGAAAAACCTACAAGAACCCAGTTTCCCAATAAAATTCACAGTTCAAAGGGTTAGTGAACAACATATGTGTTGGTGAGGATAAGCTATGACTAAAAGATGAAAATAGAGATGTAGTGGCGAGATTATACAGAAGATCTGTATAGGAAGGATAATAATATTGAGGATAGCTTTGATGGTGTGGTGAATGAATTAGAACCAGACATCCTGAGGAGTGAGGTTGAATGGGCCTTAAGAAGCATTGCTAACAACAAGGCAGCAGGAGACGACGAGATCCCAACTGAACTGTTTAAAATCTTAAAAGATGATGCTGTCAAGGTGATGCATGCCATATGCCAGCAAATATGGAAAACACAAGAATGGCCATCAGACTGGAAAAAATCAACTTATATCCTCATACCAAAAAAGGGAAATGCGAAAGACTGCGCCAACTTCCGTACAGTGGCCCTTATTTCTCATGCCAGTAAGGTAATGCTCAAGATCCTGCAAGGAAGACTCCAGCAATACATGGAGCAAGAGTTGCCAGATGTTCAAGCTGGGTTTAGAAAAGGCAGAGGAACCAGAGACCAGATTGCCAATATCCGCTGGATAATGGAGAAAGGCAGGGAGTTTCAGAAAAACATCTATTTCTGCTTCATTGACTATCCTAAAGCCTTTGACTGTGTGGATCATAATAAACTGTGGCAAGTTCTTGGTGGGATGGGCATACCAAGCCACCTTGTCTCTCTCCTGAGGAACCTGTACAAGGACCAAGGAGCAACAGTAAGAACTGACCACGGAACAACAGACTGGTTCAAGATTGGGAAAGGCGTACGGCAAGGCTGCATACTCTCACCCAACCTTTTTAACTTGTATGCAGAACACATCATGCGATGTGCGGGGATTGATGAATGCAAAGCTGGGGTAAAAATTGCTGGAAGAAACATTAACAACCTCAGATATGCAGATGACACCACTCTGATGGCCGAAAGCGAGGAGGAGCTGAGGAGCCTTCTAATCAAGGTGAAAGAAGAAAGCGCAAAAGCCGGGTTGCAGCTAAACATAAAAAAAAAACCAAGATTATGGCAACAAGAATGATTGACAACTGGGAAATAGAGGGAGAAAACGTGGAGGCCTTGACAGACTTTGTATTTCTAGGTGCAAAGATTACTGCAGATGCAGACTGTGGCCAGGAAATCAGAAGACGCTTACTTCTTGGGAGGAGAACAATGTCTAGTCTTGATAAAATAGTAAAGAGTAGAGACATCAGACTGGCAACAAAGATCCGCCTAGTCAAAGCCATGGTATTCCCTGTAGTAACCTACAGATGTGAGAGCTGGACCTTAGGGAAGGCTGAGCGAAGGAAGATCGATGCTTTTGAACTGTGGTGTTGGAGGAAAGTTCTGAGAGTGCCTTGGACTGCGAGAAGATCCAACCAGTCCATCCTCCAGGAAATAAAGCCCGACCGCTCATTGGAGGGAAGGATACTAGAGACAAAGTTGAAGTACTTTGGCCACATCATGAGGAGACAGCAAAGCCTAGAGAAGACAATTATGCTGGGGAAAGTGGAAGGCAAAAGGAAGAGGGGCCGACCAAGGACAAGATGGCTGGATGGCATCGTTGAAGTGACTGGACTGACCTTGAAGGAGCTGGGGGTGGTGACGGCCGACAGGGAGCTCTGGCGTGGACTGGTCCATGAGGTCACGAAGAGTCGGAGACGACTGAACGAATGAACAACAAGAGATGTAGTTGAGTGACAAATTTTAATTGATCAGATTCCAAACTTGATCAGTGTAGAACAGTGGTTCCCAACCTTCCTCATGTCGTGACCTTTAACACAGTTCCTCATGATGTAGTGGCCCCCAAGCATAAAATTATTTTAATTGCTACTTTACAACTGTAATTTTGCTACTGTCATGAATCATAATGTAAATATCTGATATGCAGGATGTATTTTAATTGTTACAAATTGAACGTTTTTAAAGCAAATTGTCATTTTACCTCCAATACAGCTGCTTTCAACACAGTAGCTGCTTTCAGCCACATGTGTGATCGGTCCACATAAGTACATTATAGACAGAGGAACAGTGAACAGAATGGTATGAGAGATGGGGAGGGAAAGGACAGGGCCCATGTCATGGGGACCATAAGGCACAGCAGAAGGAAAGGAGATCGAGCAAGTGAGAGAGGACTCCATTCAGGATGCAGGTAAATTGAAGTAAGGAAGGAAAGCAGGCCCATTTCCAAAGGTGGGTTAAGGCTTCAACTCCCCCCTCAAAATGTGTCTTGTTAAAAAACACCTGGTCCTCTCATGAACTGGTTAACCAGTTAACACTCATTAGTAAACCAGGACTTTTTTAAAAGCCTGACACATTCAACCCCCTCTGGCTACAACCCTGAAAGGAAGGGAGGGAGGAGGCCCCAGCCAGATCCCCTCCTTCACCTTCTGCTTAATCACTTCCACATCCTCCTCCTCTTCCTCCTTTCTCTTCCCTCTTGGCTCCAAAGCAAACCTCACCTCTGTCATTCCTGTCTCTGACTCCTAAAATGATGGAGGGGGTGGGGCTGAGTGACATCACCACTTTCCTCCACAGAAGAATAAGCCTCTGGGAAGCAAAAGGTGTGGGAAAAGGTTAGCAGTGTCTCAGTTCCTAAGACCATCGGAAATATGTGTTTTCTGAAGGTCTTAGGAGATGCCTGTGAAAAGGTTGTTCGACACCAAAAGGGGTTGTGACCCCAGGTTGAGAATCGCTGATCTAGAGTCAATAAATTAGAATAACCTATCCCAACCTCACACTATCCAGATTAATTGTGCTAGAAATTTTATCATCCAGAGTTATCAAGATCTGTAGTCCTGTGGATCTGTAAAGTGTCAGGTTGATGAAGGTAAATTAAATATGTCAAAAAGAGCATTTAAAAGGTACTGTTAATGAGTGAGTTAATTAAAATTCAGTGAATTAAACTGAGGATTTCCCATGTTAATAGTGATGAATGAATCCTTCCTTTTTCAATGATCAATTTTTAAAAAGTAATCTGCAAATTTAATGTTCCAAGTTCTTATCATAGAATTCTTGTTGACTATTGGGTGATGATGACTCATAAGTTTTTCAATAGAGTCACATTTTTGCTCAGGAGGAAAACTGATTGGGACTAACAAATGTGTTGTATCATTCAGCACATACCCTAGGAGGACTTATAAGGCACAAATGGGAGGTATAGCCTTTCCCAGGCTACAGGGTTTATCAGAAATGTTTTCCTTATGGTATTTTCAGGTCCAAGCTCACAACTCAAATTTGATTATGATGCTTTGGAGGGGTCTCAACAGCTTCGAGGACAACCAAGTAAATCTAAGGTTTGCTTCTCTGACTTTTGCCATCTCATCTTATGTGTTTCGTTTTTATCTTGCACAACTATGCAAAAGTCTCCAGAATGTCAAGTGAACCAGTGGAGTCTTTTATTTCCAGCAGTGGTATGAACAACTAGGGAATCAGCAGGCCATCCATTTCAGTTAGCAGCATGGTTTTGCACAGTGTGAGAACTAACGTATTGTGCTTTGTGCATTAGAGCAGAACTTCTATTGGGAGCACTGCTACTATTAGTTGTTTGGCTGGTTTATGAATGACATGAGCCATTGTATCTCTGCAAATCTAGGTCCTTCTATGCAGCACAATTATAGACTTCAAGTCTAAGTGGCATGACTGCAGCCTATGGAAACTTGGGACTCATAGTTTTAAGAGGCGTCTATAATTTTCAGCCAGTGGGACCTGAGCCTCCCCAAATAACAAATTTCAGGATTCCACAGGGATCTTCTTTGATGTAGATTAAGAGCCTGAAGTCATCACATGATAGCTGAGTGGATAATTTGCAGTTGGGCTTTCAGTCTTCCCTAGTTTAGCAAGAATGCTGACACAGCAGCATTACCACTTTTGTTATGTGCCTTCAAGGTTACTCCTCCTTACCATGACCTTATCACTGGGATTTCTTGGCAATATTTATTGAGAAGAGTTGTTTTTGTGTGTGCAAGTTGAGAAACTGCAAGTCTCTTCTGGTGTGAGAGAATTGGCTGTCTGCAAGGATGTTGCCCGGGGGACGCCTGGATTTTTTGATGTTTTACCATCCTTGTGGGAGGCTTCTTTCATGTCCCCACATGGGGAGCTGGAGCTGACAGAGGGAGCTCATCCTGACTCTCCCTAGATTTGGACCTGTGACCTGTCAGTCTTCAGTCCTGCTGACACAAGGGTTTGACCCATTGTGCCACCGGGGGCTCCTAATGAGAAGAGGTAGCCCATTACTTTCCTCTTATGATGAAAGAGTGTGACTTGCCCTTGGTCAACCAGTGGGTTTTGGTGGATTAAGCTCAGTGTCCCAAAATTCTATGCCAATCTAGCTCTACTCCCACACAACTACTGAATAATATGTAAATGAAAAATGTGTTTGGAAAGGAATAGATTGGTAAGACCAATACATGTTTGAATTTGGTTAAAATAACTCACTTGGCCTTCCTCAGAAAAGCTTGTAAAATTGCTGCTTTGAGGCAAGGTACACTTGTGTGTGTCTCTGTGTTTAATGATACAAGACCACAGACTATTACAAGCCTGAGACATCACTCACAATTAACACATTCTCATTAGAACTTGGTGATTGCTCCCTTTGGGTGGGCAGACAGGCAGGGAGGCAGGCAAGTGGCTGTCTTTAAAACTAATGACAAAGCTGCTTTGTTAATTAGCCAGCAGGGGGTGGCCAATTTCCTATCTGCCTATAAACCAGACTCGGAGTGCATCATTTCTGTGAAGCATACAGCCTCTGATGTATTGGACTTTTTAAGAGCCATGGTTTCCAGGCTGTAGATGTTGTTCCAGTAATCTAAAGCTCTACTGCTTTTCCATTTGCAAATGATTTCCCTCCTATTAAATCCCTAGCAAAAGGGCAAAGAGTATTATTAAGGATGAAGCAATTGTAAGTCTTCATAAATCCATTTATTCTTTTCTCCAGTACTTTGCCTTCACCTCTGAAGAAGTGAGTGGACACAGAAAAATATTAGTGTACAGGGCTGATTGCCCTCCCTCCCTTACCTTTTCTTTTGAGTAAAAATCTAACACAGTTATAGAACCAAAATGAACTATCTTCAGCTGTAATGTTTTTTGGGTTTTCTTTTTTTGCTTGTACCACATGCAATCAGCTCCTTAGCTGTCAGGTACTCAGGTGCAATTTTTTTTCAGTTAGAAAAGGCTTTCTAACAGAACCTGCCATAATTACACAGTGCTTCTGAAATGAAGCAGAGGGATTGCTCAAATGCTGCCTGTAAAGTGGCCAATCAGAAGGCCAAAACGGGATGTCTTGCCTGATTTGTCCACTGAAGATGCAAAGCTTTCAGTTCCAAGTAAGGATCATTTCTGAAATGAAAGGTTATCATTAAGCCTCCAGCACAAGCCATTTGGGTGCAGAGGTGAATGGAAGAAAGCATGCTACTTAGCAATTTGGCTTTATCTCTGTTGAAAAGAGACTGATGACCAAAGAGTCTCGGCACACTTCACCTTTTGCTGACCATCTGTCTCCATGAAATTCCCAGCAGAGAAGCCATTCATCTGGGAAAGAGGAGCAGAAGGGCACATCCACCTCTAGGTGGAAAGAGGTGGCGGTGAATCCACCCAAAAACATGCTAAAGGCTGTCAATGAAAATTCATTAGTCCAGGAGGAGCTGCCTGTTGGAGTGTTGAGTGTGCACAGATGCTGCTATTACAAGCGTAACACCAGTAATTAGGCAACAAAAGAAGGAGGACTTCACAGCCTTTCAGATATAATCTCTTAATACTTGCATACACTTGCTATTGCTTTACTTTGGGCAGATTTCATTTGCTCTGATGACAAGGAAGGCTCAGCTGAAACATCTTACCTCCTGTCATTTTTCTTTCTGCTTGTATATAGAAAAACAACTGTCTTTTCCAAAATTGGTTGCAACCATCTTTGCATTGTTGCTTTGTTTGTCTTCTCTAGAAAGATAAAACATTTTTCTTTATTCTCATACTGCTCAAACTCATTTCCTCATACAATTATTTAATCCTGTTGGCCATCTCAAAAGATGATAATAGGTACCCATATCTGACCTGACAGTTCATGTTACACAATAATCCCACTTTAGTTGCTAGGGCTACATCTGTAAAATTTTGGGTGTTATAACCAAATGAGATACAAGAACTTCTGGCTAAAAATCAGAAATGCAACCCCAACTGACAATCTCAGAATTCCTTAGGAAGATGCCATGGCAGTAAAAGTGGGGTCATAATGCTCTGATTATGTATGAAGGGGTGCAGTCCAAGCAATACTACCATTGCCAAAAGAATTAAAGAGCAGAATGAGATCAAGAGGGACAACAGCAATGAAAAACTGTGTCATGAATCAGAATCAATCCGAGGAATGAAATGTGATTATAATTTGTTTGTTGAAAAAGACACGTGATAAAAAGAAAATAATAATCCTTTTGGGGCTGAATCCACAGTGTTAATTCAGAAGGAAATGTACCAGAATGAGAGAGTATTCAGTGCAGCTCAAGTTAAAAGAAATACTCCTTGTCTTGTTTAACAAGTTCCAGGCCTGTTGCTTCCTAATTAGGTTTAAGGCACATAACAAAAATCAATGAGATTGCTGCATGGGAAGAAAAGTGCTAGGCTATTATAAGTGCATTTAGTTATGATAGATGTCAATACTTAGTCAAGAGAAAAATTAAAGCCCAATTTATTCTTATACATTTTCACATGGCCTGTCATAGTTGACAGATGGCTTGTCTTTTAGAGTACATCTGCAATACTGGAGAATCACTATCTACAGACAAGCTGGTGGGAAATGCTTTCTAGAAGAAAGGGAATGAAGAGGTGGATGTGAATGGCAGCAATTAAACAGAACTTGGCTTATTCAAGAAACATCACAATAACACATTAGTTATTAACACCAGCATGGGATATATCAAAATAACATTATAAAATTTTTAAGATCAGCATATACATTGCCTGACTTACCGGGCAAGGTCTGTTGCGGCGGGGGGCATCCTCCTGCTGGCCATGCTGGAAGTTTCCCACTGCCTGGCCAACTGGCCAATCAGCAGCCGGCCCCACCAGGCCCTCAGATTGGACAGGGACCAGCCGCTCCCTCCAACCCAGCAGCCATAAATAGGCTGCCTGGGCCTCCGCAAGCACCTTCAGTTTGTCCATTCCACCCACCCTGCATATTTGTTATATTTGTATATGGTCACTTAGTTTGATCTTTGTTAGTTTGTCACAACTTGGATTGGCATGTGGCATGGGCCCTGGATCTGATTTTTGCACCTTCCCAACAGGACCGGGGGGGGGGGGGCACATCTGGTGGTTCCCAGGGGTGCTGTGTTTCATTGCCCGATATTGTGTCAGTTTTAAAGCTTTTAAAGACTTATCTGTGTAATCTAGCTCATGGAGAGGAGGAGGAATAACATACTGTACATACATCCTCACCTTGACATTGGACCACACTGATGTGGTCTGATATAATAATATATTATGGTTTTAATTGTATTGTGTTTTATTTTGTGTTATATTATATGTTCATTTAGTGTATCCTATTAATTTCAGATGTTTATGCCTTGATTGCTGTTTATTTCTAGCATTGAATGTTTGCCATTTTTGTTATATTTCCTTCAGGGAGAGAGGGCAGGTTATAAATAAAGTATATTATATTATTCATACTGCTAAAATGTGATTATAAATAAGCAAGGCACAGCATTAGTCAAATAGACACATACAGTTAATTTCAAGACCTTAAAGCCCAGGTTAGAAAAAGGGTCATTTTAGGAACTTTGAAAAACTTGCTCTGGTAATATTATTATTAATAATAGCAAAAGCAGCAGACATATTTCTGTTTCACATTCTTCCCAGCACAGGATTCAAAGTGATTTACAACATATAAAAATGTTAAAAATTTGCAAGATAGAAATGTTAAAATGAGATCAAACCATTTAAAAAAATCAGAAGAAATAGATGTCAGTTGTGTGCATATACAGCAGCACTACAATAATCCAGTATATTATTTCAGTGGGGTGGGCCTTACAGAGGCAGAATGGACCCAATTAGTCCATATTGAAAATAAAGCAATACATCATCCAACACTGCACTCCTGCTAAAGCAAGTTGAAGAACCTCTTTTTCATTAGTTTCCTTGCATTACTTCAGTCTACTTTGTTGCCTTCCAAACTGCTTCTTCTGGTGAGTGTATCCTTGAGAACAGAATTGAATATGACACATAAATATAGGGGGAAGGAGAGATGTGTGCAAACCGGGTGGACTGATAGTAAGGGCTGGTTGACCCATCTCAGTTCGACACTAAATCCATTCCAGGTGTTGGTTTCCTTTAAAGGAGTTCTTTGGGATGCTGCACCCATTTAAAGGTTCCAGCACAATGGAGAGTTCCTTTAACCCTTTAGACCAGGTTAAAAGCTGGAATGGATTCACTGCGGCCCCTTCTACACTGCCATATAAAATCCAGATTATCTGCTTTGCAGGGGAATTTCTGGCAGTGTAGACTCATATAATCCAGTTCAAAGCAGATAATGTGGATTATATGACAGTGTAGAATGAGCCTGACATAGAAGCTACCAGTCACCACTACCTTCCCAAATTTCTGCACTACAGCTTCTGTTATTGACTAGTGATTCTTCCTTGAACTGATCATTACATAGTCATTTTGCTTGGTGCTGAGATGAAGCTCAGGAACATCTGAAGTCACAGGAACTAGTGCAAAGTCAACATTGTATACTCCTTTGTGTATTTTTATAATGATGCCTTATGTTATATTTGATTGTTATATCTACTGTCCTGGTTCACCCAGAGCTAGCATCTCTAGCTCTCTACATTTCTTGTTCTACCAAATAGTATGTAATTTCCCCTTATTTAGGGTCTTCTTGGGACGTGCCTTCCAGGGAATTTAGAACACTGAGAACATTTTTATATATATACAATGTATTTAGTTCTAACATAGACGAAATCTTTCCTGAGATGCCTTTAAAAGACAAGAAACAATTCAGTTCAAAATTACACTTTGATTGAAGTGCAAAAGTTCAAAGCCAAAAGAGCTAAATATATAGTAGAGAAAATAGCACACCTTCCTTAGTAATGAAAAGTATAGCAATTTATCACATGCTACATTTGTCTAGTTTGACTTTCATTTTTTATCTAAAACTAAAAAAAGGATATTCCATTGAAGCATAAAGAACTCCTGGAGGCTCATTGAAAACCTGGCAATGCATGTGAAATGAGAGAACAGGCAAATTTGAGTAACTGGAGACAATTGGTATTGCAAATATTTCAAAATGTAAGGTATCAATTAAGTTAATTGCGAGAAACCACACATACTTTATCTTCACCCATATTAAAAAGCAAAGCAATTTAATTGTGACAAGAAATGTATATCATAAAAACCCTACATCAGTGAACAGTGTGGATGATATTATTGGCAAAATATAATATATTCAAGCTGTACAGCTCAATTGATTAGGAAGTGGTCCTATGCAATATCAATGGAAATGAATGGAATTTTTAGCAACTAAGGCAGTGCTGCTCAAAGTTCTAGATCAGTGGTTCTCAACCTGTGGGTTCCCAGATGTTTTTGGCCTACAACTCCCAGAAAACCCAGCCAGTTTTACCATCTGTTAGGATGTCTGGGAGTTGAGAACGACTGTTTCAGGTCCTAAACTGACCCTTTAGATGCTAGTCCTAAGGAGGAAAGGAAGGAAAAAAGAGAAAAAGCAGTATACAAGTCAACAAAATATGGTCATCAGCATTTAAAAAACTCCAGAATCAAGGCAGTAAATAAAGAACACCACTCAGCAACAAGGGAATTGCAGACAGCAAACAATCAAGTGCCAGTTAACAAACTTCCCAATTGCAACATTTACACTTGCTTCAAACAGACAAAGGTTCTTTCCCCCACCCTGGACAGTCCACAGATATATATATATATATACATCCCACTTGCCTCATGCTCACCAGACCTCTGAAAAACCTTGGGGGATGCTTGCCACAGATGAAGGCAAAATGTCAGGAAAGAATGCTACTGGTACATGGTCATACAGCCTGAAAAACTAACAGCAACCCGGAGTCATATGTTGTATGTCAGAAACAAGACAGCCTTGAAGTAAATAAAATGTATTTTGTCTATATAGACAACATATGATAAAATTAGTTGCTCCTTGTCAGATTTCTGTTATGACTGTAGTTATATTCTGCAGGTGATTTCTGATGGAATGCAACTCCAAACTGGGTAGATAGTATACCATATAGGTGTCTTACATTGTACTTAAGTTTTAAATTTACTGCCTGTTTCCAACAGAAACATACTATTATTTTCCCCTCAATCATTTTACCCATGTTTGTTTAAAGGGGAGAAGACTGTAAGTAAATATGTCAGTATATCCTCCTGTTGTGAGCTAGAGTCGAATAAAAATCAATTTTTCTCATATTAAAGATTTGATCCTATCTATCTATCTATCTATCTATCTATCTATCTATCTATCTATCTATCTATCTATCTATCTATCTATCTATACACACACACATAATTTTTTCCACTGCATTATTGATTCACAAATTCTTTGCAAAGTTCAACAAGCTTCATTAGCTTATTTTAAGAAAATAGGCTTGGTACTTCTCAGGCAGCTTCTCAGTGTCTTTTCTAATTAAATCCCTTTCATCAGTTGACAAGCTGCCTTCTTCCTTTGACAAATATTTGTTTTAATATGGCCTTGATCAGACTTTGCACTTTTTCAACTAGCTGCTGCAAAACCATAGAAACACATACATGCTCTAAACTCTACTCCATTCTTGTTGAGCAACATCTGCTAGTTCATGGAATTACATGAGCTAATTTTTACTCCTAATAGGTTTGAGGAGAAAAAAATCAAATAAAACTATTCCTGCATGTGCCTTCAAAAATATTTCAACATATGAAGAGAGTGAAAACGTGGCTTTGTAACCAAGCTTTTAGAAAACTTGTGCAATAGATAGACTTGGAGTAAGTGCAATGACCATTGGAATGGCCCGGATTATACTCATGGATTTCGTGTTTAACTCTGAATGTATTGTTTTTAAATGTTTTAATTGTTTTAATGTACTTTTAAATTCTATTTTAATATTAATTTAAGTGTACTTTGTGTTTTAAGGCATCGAATTGTTGACTATATGTAAAGCCACCTTGAGTCTCCTCCAGAGCGAGAAAGGCAGGGTAGAAATGTCATAAATAAATAAATAACTATGCGAGCCCCATGTTTTATCCGGTTTTCTTAGGCAAGAAATGCTCAGAGATGATTTTGTCAGTTCTTTCCTCTGAAATAAATACTATAGCATCTGGAAGTTATGAAAGAAAAACTTGACTGGATGACAAATGAAACTATTGAAATGGTTATGGCTATGTCAAAAGCAAAAGTATAAAGTGACAGAGAAATGGTCAAAATTATTAACACAATTGTTTAATAATTTATGCGTACAGTTAAATAGAAGTATTGATTATAAAATCAATATAAAGAAATAGAGGAACAAAACTGTTAGAAAGAGTTATTTTCCAGTAAATTAAAGGGAAATTCATATCAAGAATCAGGATGCCATATGACCAAGTAGGGAATTCATTACATGATCAAGACACACAATTGAAGTGGAATATTCTTAGGAACATTTCTAGAAATGAGATGATTGTTTCATTCAACTAGCGACATTTGAAAAGTAACCTATTATTTTAAAAATATGGAAAAAAAACCTCTAAACACTTGAAATACATACATAATCAGGAACAGATGGCATCCCAATAGGACTCTTTCAATCTGTAGAGTGAATAATTTCAAATTCCAACAAAAAAAGCCATCAGCAACCATGGAGAACAAAACTATTGTCCCCGGATTGGAAATGTTCAATGTAATTACAGTATATGTAAGGAACTGGCCACGTTTTAGTGGGATCACTACTCAGTGTACAGTATGTGTTAAGAAAAAAGAGTCACCCTGGTGAATTACAATAAATAGGTTGGGTAAATGGGATAATTAAGGTCAGCAAGTTTGGACCTTTCCCGAAGGGGTATAACTGGAGAGTGTTTGTAGTTCAACTTTGGACTTATTGAATATTTGCTCTTGAACTTACTCTGCATTAGCACATTTATTTTCTCTGCATGTTTCTGTGTCCAAAAAAAGGAAGATTGGAAGAGACATGTTTTCTGTGGGAAGAATTGCATGAGTTAAATGCAAGGACTATATGTGAGTGTGCTATTCCAGAGGGACTGTGATTGTATTAATGCAATATTCCAAATTTGTGTGGAAGCTACTGGTTTTTTGAACTCTGCTGCATAAGAGTAAAATTTATGTTTTCCTTCTTCTACTTATGTAGCTCATATGAAAATAAAAAAGGACTACACTTCTGCTGTTCTGCATACATTGTCACCTGTAACACAATGCACATTCCAGTATCTAAGAAATGTCATGGATTGTAGGAATCATCAGACTAATCTTCCATGAAATCACAGTGATGCTCATAAAGTATTACAATAACAAATGCCAGATACTCAGCTAGATTCAGAAAAAGAAGAGGCACTAAGGATCATACCAAAACTATATATTAGATAATCATATGCATCAAAAAACTGAGAGGAAAACCAACCTATGCTTTATAGATTACAGCAAATCCATTGACTTTTCAGAGGTTGGTGAATTTGTTCCAAACCTTATTACAAAGGTAAAATGCTCTCCAAGATATCAATTCTATTTTAGGGGCAAGCATTGAAGACACCAGCTATCATTGGTGCTGTCCCTGTTGGAATGCACAATATTTGGGGTTTAAAGGGTCTATTTATACAATTATATTTACAGAATACACCCAGGAAGGTGAAAAGAGCTCAGACTGATTTGTTGGAATAGTTCATGATGACCCTTCGCAGAACAAAATTTATTTTTGTATTACTGGATGAAATTACTTTGGCAGGTATACCACATTTCTAAACAATTTTTGTAGGCATTGAACCAAGAAGCAGGGACTGAGGTCTTTCCTTTCCTATTGTTTGCTTTCTTGTTTTTTGGACAAGATCCATAATCCCAGTTCTTGTGGTGGCCACCCTGCAAATATCCTGAGGGTGGTAAGGTGGAGAGAAGGGAGGGAATTCTTTAGAAATTACTGTTTCTAGCTTCAAATGGGAGCCCTTGGTGGCGCAGTGGGTTAAACAGCTGAGCTTCTAAACTTGATGACCGAAAGGTCCTAGGTTCGAATCCGGGGAGCGGTGTGAGCTTCACTGTCAGCCCCAGCTTCTGCCAACCTAACAGTCCGAAAACATGTAAACAGGTATCCCTCCAGCAGGAAAGTAATGACGTGCCATGCAGTCATGCTGGCCACATGACCTTGGAGGTGTCTATGGACAACGCTGGCTCTTTGGTTTAGAAATCGAGATGAGCACCATCCCACAAAGTCAGACACGGCTGGACTTAATGTCAAGGGAATACCTTTACCTTTACTGGCTTCAAATGTTACTCTGGAACAGAAGAATTTTATTGAGTCTTTTGCAAGAATATAATTAAACTGGTTGGAAAATGTTATTTATGCTTTTATTATACTCCATGCAAAAGTTTTGCAATTCTCATATTTTTGAATCATAGAGGCAAAAGCACATCAAAACACAGACTGAAGCTGCAGCCAGTTCTGGACATTTGACTCAGACAAGGGACACAGTTTTTCTGCCATAATAGATTGGACAGTTGTAATTATTCTTTTCTTTCCCTCCTTTCATACTGTACAGGTTTTTGTGTATAGTATAGGTAACGTGTTTTGGAGGCTACGGTTATGTTGTGCATATCTGAATACATTAAAAAAGCTTCTTACTGCACTTTTTTTTCTTTTAATGGCATACTGTGTCTTTGTTATACATGAATCAGAACTTTTTTTTTGTTCCTACTGGCAGTACCTTTGGATATAAGGGATGAGAAGTACCTCCAGTTAAATTTAGATGAAAAAAGTGGCTCTGTTAACAGAAATTTTAAAAACTCTGAATATCTCCATGATAAAGATTCATTGATTCAATAGTGAAACTCATCATATTGACATCTTTTAGTAATTAATCATTTACTTATGGAACTATTCCACATTAACCACCAGTTGTATTTTATACACACACACACAAAGTTGAATACACCTCACATAATGCTTTTGATAAATCCACTTCTTGTGACTTGCCTGAATACATATAAAGAAAAACAGCCAGTTTTTAATTTGTTGAGCTACCAAGTTTTAGATGCCGGTTGAACATTTGGATATTCATTGTTTTACTTTGGGCAGCTATGCACAAACACTGCATTACAATGTTATTGTTTTTCTGCCATCCTTTAACTCTCCCTAGCATGATTAGCTTGCTAGCCATGTAGGCTGTAAGTAATAGGCCACAATAGTGGCTGAAACTGACAAGTGCATAGCCTAGAGCAGGGAATGAATGTAATTCATAGGGCTCACGAGTTAATTTCCAATACCTATTTCATCAAGGCAGCTGGATAGATGTCTGCTACTGTCTTTTCACTTTATTAGTAAATCCTGTAGTTTTCTTTTAAATCATTGACACAGATTTCTTTTTCAGATTTCAAATAATAAAAATGCAAGCCCTTCTTCTCTCTCTTGTGCTCCACCCTGTTTCCATAACTTCAAATGGAGTTCACTTGGTAGACACATCACTCATTTAGATTAGAGGCCCTTGCAGCGACTGCAAGACCTTCAAATGTTATTGGAGTGCATTTTTCCATGTGGCTCCGTTTAAAGTGATGTTTCTTTAGGGACTGCATGGTGATAAATGAAGTTATCTGGGAAAGTAAATCTGAGATGTTGGACAGATGGTGAAGCATCACTGCATCCACAGAAATGCATTTCATTTTTATGTAGGGGATGCTTTTTTCCAAGTTTAAGTCTGCAAAGAAGAAAAGAAAAGAAGTACAGTTGCTCTCAATACATTGCCATCAACCTCCTTTTTAAAAAAACCTGTAAAAATCAATAGATAAGTCAATATAGCCATAATAACTGGAAAACAAATTAATTAACAATTTGATTTGGGAAAATAAGCATAAAACATTGGTAAAAATCATTGGAAAACAACAAAGGCTGTTTGCTACAGTGAGGTCATCTGCACCTCAATTTTACCAAAACATATTTAGTGAAATTAAATCTTAGATCTTTTTTTCTGTATTCTTTTTTAATGTTTACAAGATATTTTAGATACGCATGTATATTAAAATGTTAGTTGTGATTATGTGTATCTCTCATACAAACATAGTCAGTGGGAAGCAGAACTAGCAGTGTGTTCTAACTCAAAATTAGTGTAATAATTCTCATTCTTAGGTATAGGGGTGGGTGTGCATGTGTGTATATGTTTGTGTGTGTATGAATCAACTAGTGAATAGTAATATAAAGTAATTGCATCTCCCCCCCCCCCCAAGCACACACTGCCATACACTTTCCCTTCTGCACTGTCTTATTTTCAGTCATCCTCCCACCTTTGCAGTTTCAACTCTTGTAGTCCATGTCTTCTAATCCTCCCATCATTATAGTTTATGTACTGGACATAAGGCTAGATCATGACAACTTTCCAATGTTACTTTTTTTCTCCCTTTCCCCATCACCACCTCAGTTCCATCTTAAAGTTATATCCTATCCAGAAAGACTTAAATCCCTCAGTTTCAACACTTTACCTGCTCTCCACTAAATAACACTAGTTCATTACCCTGATAGAAACAAAAAAGCAGTTAAATGTGCTACATGAAACAAAATGGACTTGTAATCATAAGAGTAAATAGCAATTTGAATATAACCCAACTGCTTTGGTTTATGCCTTTCAGACACTCTGTCTTGCTCTTTTAGCACTTTACATATTCTGAAGTCACTCATGTTATCCTAGCATCATGGAAGCAAAGGCGAAACCTCAGGAGAGAATGCCTCTAGACCATGGCTATATAGCCCGAAAAAACCTACAACAACCCAGTGATTCCGGGCATGAAAGCCTTCGACAATACATTGACTGTAGTAGATAGATACGTTTTATTGATTGGCCTATTGGCCGTATCAAAACATTTAACACATAACACAATTAACACATAGTCATACATAGTCATACATACAACATACAACTCTCGGTATAAAAGGAGTTAAAATAAAATAAATTAAATAAATTAAAATAAAATAAATACATTGACTGTAGTAATACTTGAGGAATAAAACTTTCCTTAATCATTAGCTATGTTGGTTCACTAAATGGTATCAATTTGAAGACCCACCATGAAAACAAGGCCAGACACAAATATATAGATAAAATATTTCACGATTTTTTGACCGAACATGACCTCAAAACTCTCCTGGGCAACCCAGCAATACATTGAGGAAGGCCAGATGGCAACCCTGTGACCATGTCCTCCGCATCCTGAGCAAGTCACCAGATCATGACTGCAAACCCAACTTAAACAGGTTGCTACTCTGCTATGATCATACTGGAGGACCCTCCCAGGGGGTTCTCTCCCTCAGGCCATGACATCTTAGAATAGGGTGCCAATGACTTATCCAGGCCCCAAGGGTACAGATTCTTTTCCCAGCCCCTCAAACCACAAAACCTAGAGGGGCCTTTCCGGGGACACCGATATACCCAAAGTGGTGCCAAGGTGCATACCAGTCGTTACTACCCCCCCCCCACAACCCAATTTCAGCCACAAAAAAAGACTCAAGTGTCTGTGTATTGTCTTTTCCTCACATTTAACGCCCAAAACTTATATCAAAATCTATTTGCTCAAAATGTAGTTTGGAGACAAGAACACTTGGGTAACTTCTGTTATATTTCCCAGCTCCCCTGCTCCATCTCAATCTAGAGATGGAAAAATGCATCATCCTCACACTCTAACATTTGACCTTTTGAAACCTTGGTTTTCTGACCGCAAGCCAAATGAATTTGAAATGTTGATAATCTGTTTGAAATTGACAGAAATGACACACTCTTTATTGTGGACTAGCCAAGTACATGTTCTTCAAAGTCAGAGATGACCATATTGTACCTGCCTATCATACAAGTATAAAAGATAAGGAAACTCTCATGAACAAAGGAGGTGAAAGCTCTAATTCATCACTAGCGTGATGTAATATACATGGAATCACACCCAGATAGTTTACCTGTAAATGATCTGAGTTTGAATATAATTTATTTGATGCACTTATTAACCGCCATTCTCAGCCCATAAGGGCGATTCTCAGCCCATAAGGGCGACTAAGTTTGGGTGTAGTAATGGCTTTTCACCTATAAAGGGCTTTTTAAACACATCTTTTCATAAACAACATCATAGTAGGGATGATGCAAGTATTGGAGGCAGGAGTAGAAGCTCCTTCAAAATCACAGTCCAGATCCAGGCAGGTTTAGATTTACTTTCAAAATGATTTTTGCATACTTAAACCAGGCTGCTCTCTCCCTTCCATTGCCTTGCGTGAATTACTACAAACAGACAAAAAAAATACTGAAAATGAAGCAGGATTTTATGTTTTAAAAACTACTAGTCATTAAAGGGTTGCCAATAAATACATCCTTGGAGTTTTCTGTATTCAAATAGCCCCACATGGAAAAAAGGAATGTGCCATTTGTATTAATAGGTTTCACACCAATTTTTGGTTATGTCTTCTATGATTTTATTATTTTTATCAAGAGCCACCATGAAGTCTTGCTATGAACTCAAAAGTAGAGAATAAATTAGTTTTTGTGGCAATCCCCACTATTTTGTGGGTGACAAAATTAATGCTAATACTTAAAATCATGTTTTGTCCAATCAAATACAATTTAAGAACAATTGGTACAGCCCTAATTTCTGCTATGCATTGAACATTTAAAACATCTAGGAAATTTTCTTCAGCTTCGATAAAATGGGGAAAAAATAGGGGCAGATAGGTTTTGCCAATCTGGAAAGAGCACCCGTAGGCTAGAATCTAACTGCTGACTTATGTTGAGTAAGGGTTACTTAGATGGGCGTAATTCTTTTCTTTATTTTCAAGCCTAGTGGGACTGAAGTGAAAGCCATTTCTGTCAGATAAAGCTGCCCTGCTGGCTCCCAAGCAGCTCCAGAGCTGACAGGTAAGACCTTTTGCTGCCATCTCTCATGTAATGACATGGTGGGGAGGGTGGCATTTTCTTCTGCCACTATGCATCTGCCTTTGCCACCTCTACCAGACTAAGTCACTCCAGCAAACAGGATTTTGTACAAAACATTCTAGTCTTTTTGTTTCTTAGAGAGAAAGGAAAACCACTGAAGATTTTTAAACAGAGAAAGGATGGGCATCTGTCAGAAGCTTTAATGTATTGTCGAAGGCTTTCATGGCTGGAATCACTGGGTTATTGTAGGTTTTTTTGGGCTGTATGGCCACGTTCTAAAAACATTTTCTCCTGACATTTCCGCTGCATCTATGGCAAGCATCCTCAGAGGTAGTGAGGTCTGTTGGAACTAGGAAAAAGGGTTTATATATCTGTGGAATGACCAGAAATGAATTTGACTAGATGACCCTTGGAGTCTTTTTTCAACTCTGTGATTCTCATTGTAAAATTTTTGAAGTTTGGAAGGTGTAGAGAGACACAGGATATGGTTAAAAATAATGAAAACCACCATTTCATCATCTACTTCATTTATGTCAGTTGTGGATCTGTCTCAATCATCCTACTTTTTAGTCCTAGACATGCAAAACAGCTGTTCCAGATGTTGAGCAGCACCTGCTGAGTCAGGGCCTCCATCCTGCAAAACTTAAGGCAGTTCCTTGCATGGGCTTCTCACTTCAACTATCATTCATCAGACAATAATAGGAGGGCAAACAATCCTGTTGTCAGAACAATGCCAGGCCTAGAGGGCATTCACCTATTAATTGGAAGGCACACATTTCCAAAGAGAAAGGGTTTTATTTTATTTTATCGTCTTTGATGAAAACATGTTGTTTCCTTCCAACTTCTGTAAGTCCTCTGGGTATGTGATATATATATATATATATATATATATATATATATATATATATATTATATATATTATATATATCCCTGTAAGCTAGAGCAGCTAGATTTGTACACATTTAGTAAGACAGTTTCTGCAAGAAGTGTTGTTATTAGCTCAGCCATGGATCACTTCTCGCCAGTGGCATTTACTTCCATAACAGGAAAACATTTTTCTTAACAAAAAAAAAAGGGAGTAAAAAAAAAAAGAAATCAGTGTTTCCCTTGTAATCATATTTGCACTAAGTATATTAGTACTTCTTAAACAGACTTTTTCATGCAGGACCCCCCCCCCCCCAACCCCTAGTTGGGAATACTACAACTGTTCAAAATATGGGATTTGTGAATGTTGGTAATATTTCACTAATAGATACACATATAGAAATATCAGGAGACCATGTATGAACGGGGTTTCCAGCTACATAAAAGAGTGTATCATCACTTTATTTATATCCTTCCTATTTTCCCCAGATTGGGACTCAATAAAGATGGACCTTTTCTCTTATTAAAATCCAGTTTCTAAAGGCTTGCCAAAAAAGAAAAGTCTGAACCTGCTGCTACAAAATGAACCAAGAAGGAGCCATCATAGATGTCCTGTGGGATGGGGATTTCCAAGCTGTGGTATTTGTGTGTGGTGGTGGGGGGGGGGGGGACAAAGAAGGTCTTCCATCCTGTTAAATTGTCATTGTTCTTTTGAAGGTAACTGGATAGAAAGAAGGTCCTGCCTTCGGCTGCTAGAGCTTAGTACATTCATACAGAAATATGCCACCATAGAATAATAGAATCATAGAGTTGGAAGAGATCACACAGACCATCTAGTTCAACCCCAATTTTCCAGGCAGGAATACAGAATTAAAGCACCCCTGACAGATGGTCATCCAGCCTCTGCTTTAAAAACCTCCAGAAAAGGAGACCCCACCACCCTTTGAGGCAGACTATTCTCCTGCCAAATAGGTCTCACAATCAGGACATTCTTCCTAATGTTTAAACAGAATCTCTCTCCCTGCAATTTGAAACCATTGCTCCATGGCCTATTCTCCAGAGCAGCAGAAAACAAACCTCCTCACTCCTCAATATGACATCCCTTCAAATATTTAAACATGGTTATCATGCCCCCTCTAAGTCTTCTTTTCTCCAACGAAACATCCCCAGCTTCTTAAGCCTTTCCTCACTGGGGTTGGTTTCCATACCTTTGATCATTTTGGTTGCCTTTCTCTGGACATTTTCTAGCTTGTCAACAACAACAACAATTAACCACAGGGCTATTATATAGGGATTTATAGCTCCATGGCCTATTCTCCAGAGCAGCAGAAAACAAACCTCCTCACTCCTCAATATGACATCCCTTCAAATATTTAAACATGGTTATCATGCCCCCTCTAAGTCTTCTTTTCTCCAACGAAACATCCCCAGCTTCTTAAGCCTTTCCTCACTGGGGTTGGTTTCCATACCTTTGATCATTTTGGTTGCCTTTCTCTGGACATTTTCTAGCTTGTCAACAACAACAACAATTAACCACAGGGCTATTATATAGGGATTTATAGCACTACCAGTTAGCACTTGTGGGTAAAATGTGGAGTCACTTTCAGTTACTTTAACAAAGTTGCAGGAGGTTACACATTTTTCTGCAAGTTAGAGCAGGCTGACAGATGTTTCCCTATTAAATAATCATCACCTTTCACCACAATTATCAGTTACATTCTGAACATGGATATGAGGAATCCAGAACTGCAATATTCTTGACAGATGTGGTACAGAACAAGTACTTTCAGGCACATGGAATTGTGGGCAGGATTGTTCAAGCAAATCTCAAGGTGAAGTTTGAGGCTTTGAAGTCAAGTTATTTATTAAACGATTCAAGCTAAAAGGGTAAGAGAAAATGGGAAGTGTATAAAAAGAAAATAATCAGTGATCACTACTAGAATGTCTAAGTGAGTTCAGCACTTAAATGAATAACAGCATCATTTATATCAGGGACAGGTAACATATGGCTTTTTAGATATCATGGGATGGTATTTATTTATTTATTTACAGCATTTATAATCTGCCCTTCTCACCCCGCAGGGTGAGTACTCATTATTCCTCTATTTTGATTGTGTTTGGTATTGCAACCCAAGAACAACTGAATAACCTACACATTACCATCCCTACTTTACATGTCTAGTTATATAATCCTCCTGTGGACACTAAAGTAAGGAAGGAACTAACAACAAGGTAAAAGAAGATCCTGCCTGCAAAAATAAAATCCTATACCCATACTAACCCATATTTGAGTGAACACATGCTATCATGGATTCAGGGCATGGGGGGAAATTATCCAATAAAAGAACAGTAAAGGAATGTATTGTGTTATGAGAGTGTCATTTCTGTGGATATGAGAGTATTATTTCTAGTCATTCAAAGGAATAAGAAAGCAGCCTCCATTGGATTCTTGTGGTGATAAATTGGGAGAATAAAATTATCTGAACTAGTTATTTGTTCTGCTCAGCAAAAATCTGGCCATCAGATCCAGTTTGTTGAGAAAGTAAGGAACACTTTCACAGCAGTATAGCAAAACATAATTTCCAGTTCCAAGTGATGGAACCATTGAATAAAATATTGAATAAAATTTTCAATGGCCCACAAAGATTTGTAGAAATTCTATTGATTCAGTGGGTTAGCACTAATTGGGACTAATTGGGACTCATAATTGGATTTAATACACAATTATTTTCTTTACTTCTTCCTCATGAGGGAAAGAGATAGTGAAAAAGAGGACCCTTTCATTTGACACCTTTTTATATTCTCCTCTTTAGTAAAAAAAAAGTCTTCCAGAAATTTACAAAAATTAGAAATGTGCCAGTTCTTGCCAACAGGTTTATAAACTATAAATGTGTATAAATGTATGCATGCACATATGTGCATGCCCGCCAACTCACCCACCCACACACACCCACCTACTCATCCACCCAAACACACACTTACACAATGCCTTTCTCTCTTGTACACATATGCACACAGAGATAAATAACTTTCCTACCATTCTAGTCATCACTGAGATTATTGTGTGTGTATATAGGATAGTAGAGGTCAGGGCACTTCTTCAGCAGGGTGACTAAAATATGACAGGTAGTGGCTGTGAGGTCATAAACAGAATTGGAATGGCCCATCACTCCCATCTTCTCCTATTGAACAGAGAGTTCACATGCACTAAATTGGAAAAAAGTAAAGACAAAAGATTCTGTTAGAGCTTGCTAATTATTATTAATTTATAATTATTTATAATTTATAAATTTTATTAATTCACAAGAAATTAACCCTGGAGATTGAAAGAAAACCTTTTAGTGAATTAGACCATTATGATTTTGAAGTTGACTGCTTCTCTCTCATTCTTCTTTAAGAGCAAATATAACAATGAGAGGGAATGCATGATATATCTATTTTGTTAGGTCGGATCATCTATGTTATTTCTTTAGGAAGACAGCAGGAATCAGAGGTAGAAAACTTTCCTGGTTTCTGATGAACGTCAGAGATAGTTTTATGAAGAGGAACAGCTATATTTGGAAAAAGAAGAAAAAGAATGGAAAAGGAATATGTGAGTCTCAGGGTGGAACGTGGTAAGGGAATTAACTGGAATTCAAAGCCCTCAGACAACTAGCACCTTTTTAGAATGTGATCCCTTTTAGTATGAGGGATAGACCTGAATTGAGGGGGAAATAGGTATGCACAATGGTTTTCTTAGGTAAGATCTTTCCACTGTTACATCAAGTAGCACTTAAACAGAATTGTTTTGTTTGTCAAGGAATGACTGTGTCTTTTCTTCTTAACATCTTCAGGATAAAAGAAAGGAAATGTGATGACACAAGGAACTCCACAGCATGCTGCCTTTTACTGGTGTGTCCTAAAATGTCTGTATTGGTTCTGGCTTACACTCCAACAAGCAAACTTACAAACAGCAGGGGATGGGTAGCTATTTGGTGCCCTGGGAGGCAGGCACGAATGATGAAACTTAATATCTGAAGGATGGCTGTTCATATACTTTCATTTCTGCTAGATGCAACCTGACATCAAATAGTGAAAAAAGAGAATGTTGAGAATCCACTGCTTTATAAAATATTTTATAGGCTATTTACAAGGTCACCTTAAGTTTCACTACACATCCACCCAGATTGCCTACTCTGTCAAGGCACTGCTGCAAATCTGACTCAAAAGAAAATTTCCACAAAGCAGGTCTTCCCGGAACAATTCATGTCAAAGACTGCTGTGTTCAATATTGATGCTGATTTCATCTCTAATTTTTTATTATCTTATGCTATTCTTAATTAGCAATATTCAATCTCTGTCAAGGTAAGCAATTTGATATAACTTAATAAAGCAAAAGGCTCAACTGGGAAAAGAGCAAAAATTATTCTCTTACAATGAGAATGAAAAGTATCCCTGCTATTTGCATATCCTGCACAGTTCCATTTTTTCTTCACTTTGTGTGAATGGAATATTAGTAATATAATAGGGATTAATAAATGACTTTGTTATAAAGCAAAGCTTTCCAGTATCTCTCACCAGATATTTTGGACTTCAGATATTTATATCCCTGAACATTGTCAAAACTGTGGTGGTGGAAATTATAGTAGAAATGGTCTTGATGGACCCAGATTAGGAAATAGTGATGTAGTTTTAAAATGCCATCTAATTCAGGAATGGGAATTACATGGACTTTCAAATGTTTTGGGGTTTTGACCTGGTCTATGGTAGCTAGACCTGCTAGTATTTGCAATCTAACCACTTGTGGAAAATCATATAATTCCTTCCTTGATCTAGTATATATTAGAATCATAGAATCACAGAATCATAGAGTTAGAAGAGACCCAATGGCCACCCAGTATAACCCCCTGCCAAGAAGCAGGAAAACTGAATTCAAAACACCACCGACAGATGACCATCCAGCCTCTTTTTAAAAGCCTCCAAAGAAGGAGATTCCACCACACTCCGTGGCAGAGAGTTCCACTGATGAACAGCTCTCACAGTCAGGAATTTCTTCCTAATGTTCAGGTGCAATCTACTTTCTTGTAGTTTGAAGCCATTGTTCCGTGCCCTAGTCTCCAGGGAAGCAGCAATCAAGCTTGCTCCCTCCTCCCTGTAACTTCCTCTCACATATTTATACATGGCTATCATGTCTCCTCTCAGCCTTCTCTTATTCAAGCTAAATACGCCCAGCTCTTTAAGCCGCTCCTCATAGCGATCGTTTCCAGACCCTTTATCATTTTCATCGCCCTCCTCTGGACACATTCCAGCTTATCATCATCTCCCTTCAATTGTGCTACCTAGAATTAGACACCGTATTCCAGGTGTGGTCTAACCAAGGCAGAATAGAGGGGAAGCATGGCATCCCTGGATCTAGACTATGCCTCCAGTGTCATCAGTAGGGAGCCCCCGTCCCTCCAGCACCAACTGCTGCTCTGAGATCAAAGTGAAGAGAGGGGCCAGGAAGGCGGTTCCATCTTGTCTCCTGCACTGTGCTTAATATAATATAATATAATATAATATAAAAGGAGCCCCTGGTGGCACAGTGGGTTTAAGCGCTGAGCTGCTGAGCTTGTTGACTGAAAGGTTGCAGGTTCGATTCCAGGGAGCGGTGTGAGCTTCCGCTGTCAGCCCCAGCTTCTGCCAACCTAGCAGTTCGAAAACATACAAATGTGAGTAGATCAATAGGTACTGTTCAGGGAGGAAGGTAAAAGCGCTCCATGCACTCATGTCGGCCACATGACCTTGGAGGTGTGTACAGACAATGCCAGATTTGGCTTAGAAATGGAGATGAGCATCACACCCCAGAGTCGGACATGACTAGTCAGGAGAAAACCTTTACCATATATATATATATATATATATATATATATATATATATGAATGAGACAATATTATAATGTAATACCATATAATGCTACTACTAATAATATGATATTATAGTTAGATATTTTATATTACATGTAATATTTCTATTTTTGGGGGGGTGGGAAACTTTGGGCTTGTATATTATGGCATCTGTAACAAATTGGCCCACTCTGCAGGGTTGGTGTGATTGGCTGTAGAAATATTGGGGTTTTTTTAAAGGCAAAAGCCAGGCCTAACCATTTTGTTAGCACAGAGCTGAGGGGGCGGAGCAATCAGGCAGTTTCTAGAGCTAGAGGTGCAGCCTGATTGGCTATCGGAATTGGAGGTAAACTGCTCAGTGAAGAAAGGTGGGCAGAGCTAAGCTGAAGAGGGAAGGCAGAAACATCTTTCTCTGTTTGAACCAACGAAATGTCTCCAGGATGGATTCCTGATGGCTCTTGGGGAGTTTCCCGCCGCCTCGGTAGGTGATCCTGTCGAGGCCCTGGTCACTCTCTGGAATGGGGAGATGACTAGGGCAATTGACACGATCACTCCGGAACGTCCCCTCTCAAGTAGCCTAGCTAAACTAGTTCCCTGGTTCACCGAGGAGCTGGCAGCAATGAAGCGAAGGAAGAGGGAACTAGAAAGTGTGTGGCGTTCGGATCCGAGTGAGCCAAATCGAACACGGTTTGTGTCCTTTTTAAGGGCATATGCCGCGGCAATAAAAGGCCACTATTGCGTCTGCAAAGAACCGTCCGGCTGAGCTGTTCCGAATTGTCAGAGGCCTTTTAAATCCCACCGCTCAAGGTGGGAACCCTGACGATTCGACTTCTCGCTGTGAAGCTTTTGCTCAGTTCTTTGCAGACAAAGTCGCTTTGATCCGTTCTGGTCTGGATACCATGCTAATGGCAGTCTCTGAGGATGTAACACGAGCACCTGCTTGTCCAGTTTTGATGGATTCATTTCAATTGGTGAAACCCGAGGATGTGGACAAGATACTTGGAGGAATGAGGCCAACCACATGCATCCTGGACCCCTGCCCATCCTGGCTTCTAAAGGAGGCCAGAGGGGGATTGGCTGAGTGGGTTAAGGTGGTGGTTAATGCTTCCCTTCGGGAAGGCAAGATTCCAGCGAGCTTAAAACAAGCTATAATAAAACCGCTGTTGAAGAAACCATCACTGGACCCCACTCAATACGACAACTATCGGCCAGTTTCCAATCTCCCCTTCTTGGGCAAAGTCTTTGAACGTGTGGTGGCCTCACAACTCCAGGTATTCTTGGTAGATACGGATTATCTAGACCCGGCACAGTCTGGCTTTAGGCCGGGACATGGTACCGAGACAGCCTTGGTCGCAATAGTGGATGATCTGTGCCGGGAGCTCGACAGGGGGAGTGTGTCCCTGTTGGTGCTGCTGGACCTCTCAGCGGCCTTCGATACCATCGACCACGGTATCCTTCTGGGACGCCTTGCGGGGATGGGTCTTGGAGGTACTGTTTTGCAGTGGCTCCGGTCATTCCTAGAGGGTCGATCTCAGAAGGTGTTGTTGGGGGACACCTGTTCAACCCCACAACCATTGTCTTGTGGGGTTCCTCAGGGCTCAATATTGTCTCCCATGTTGTTTAACATCTACATGAAGCCGCTGGGGGAGATCATCCGGAGATCATCATCTATACGCGGATGATGTCCAACTCTGTCACTCCTTTCCACCTGCTACTAAGGAGGCTGTCCAGGTCCTGAACCGGTGCTTGGCCGCTGTGATGGTCTGGATGAGGGCGAACAAATTGAAATTGAATCCAGACAAGACAGAGGTACTCCTGGTCAGTCGCAAGGCCGAACAGGGCATAGGGTTACAGCCTGTGTTGGATGGGGCCGCACTCCCCCTGAAGACGCAGGTTCGCAGCTTGGGTGTGACCCTGGACTCATCGCTGAGCCTGGAACCCCAGGTTTCGGTGGTGACCAGGGGAGCATTTGCACAGCTAAAGCCACGGTAGTCCACGCTCTGGTTACATCCCGTTTAGACTACTGCAACGCTCTCTACGTGGGGTTGCCTTTGAAGACAGCTCGGAAGCTCCAACTAGTCCAACGCTCGGCAGCCATGATTTTAACAGGAGCAGAGCGCAGGGAGCATACAACCCCCCTGTTGCGCCAACTCCACTGGCTACCTATCTGCTACCGGGCTGAATTCAAAGTGCTGGCGTTGGCCTTTAAAGCCGTAAACGGTTCGGGCCCAAGCTACCTATCCGACCGCATCTCTGCCTATGAACCCACCAGGACTTTGAGATCTTCCGGGGAGACCCTGCTCTTGATCCCGCCTGCTTCTCAAGCTCGGCTGGCGGGGACGAGAGATAGGGCCTTCTCGGTGGTGGCTCCTCGGCTGTGGAATGCCCTTCCTATGGACATTAGACTAGCACCATCTCTAATGGTATTCCGCAAAAAAGTGAAGACCTGGCTGTTTGAGCAGGCGTTCCAATAATTAGTGCAATGATTGGTTAATGAACACTGGAATGGAACAATGGATGACGAATCTGGAACATGTTTTTGATGACGAGACGACAGTGAATGGGTATTGTAGTAACTGTTTATTAATTGTGTAATGTGTTAGGTTGTTAACTGTTTCTATACTGTAGCACGGAATTTTTGCTGTTCGTATTTGTTGTGAACCGCTGTGAGTCGACTTCGGGCTGAGAACAGCGGTATATAAGTAAGGTAAATAAATAAATAAATAAATAAATAAATGTGCCTCAGATACATATATCACATATAAGGAGGTAACCTATTGAGGAATATTAATTGGCGGCAGTGTGTATTAAACTTTAAGAAATATAAAGGGGACAGAATCCTCTACAGTTTAGTATCACTTCTAACAGATATTAGGGAATCAATTTCAGCATTCAATCGGAATATTTCGCTATTTTCCCTGTATGTTGTTTCCTGTGCAAAACAACTATGCAAGATTTTTTGTGGGCAGAATATGTTCCATTCTGCAAAGATTTTAATCTGTCAAATAATCTTCTTGTCTAAACACTTGAAAAATCATTTTTTAATATTTTGATGTTCTTTCTTTTATTAAACCATTCTATATATAGATAATGATTAGACATCACTAACATGTAGTACAGAAAATATCAATATCACTTGTAAAGCAGTTTTAAATACTTAATTGATGTGATGAGGGCATGTACACTTGAGAGTCAGAACAGATCATACAAAGCCAAGATGTTGACATTAATTTTATTAAATTGCTTTTTAAACAATATGGAATGCATGTTAACTCTTCCCTAATGTAATCTAACATAACCTACTTTTTTTAGCTGATTTTTTTCAAGCAACAATGTGTGGCATTGAAATTCTGTTTGTTTCATTACTTTCCTTCTATTCACCACCTATGTTGCTATTTTGGCCAGATTTTGTTTTTGTTTTTTGTTTTTTACTTTTATGGTGGGTGGCAGCAGCAGCAGGGAAAGTGGAGAAAAGTACCAAAATAAGGACGGCATAAGGAAGATTATTTTCCACTCATTTCTCTACATTATTCTGTCTACCTTTCCGTTCATTTCTGTGGATCTAGTCTTTTTATCTCTCCAGGCGAAGTTCAACCGATCAGCTTCATGTATCTTATTTACAGTTGACACACACACGCCGCTCCTTCAGCTTCAGCCGGGGCCGAACCATCGCCGAACCATCGCCGCTCCTTCGGGGCCGCCGCGGAGCTACAGCCACCGGTTCAATACCATCACCACCAGTCACCAAGGAGTAGCTGACCACCTTAGCCGCCGACCGCCGAGAGGGAGGCCGGGTGTAGCCTGGCCCCGCCGCGGCTACCGACGAGAAGACCACCGTAAGGAGACCTTCGTGGGGCTACTGGGCTATTGGGTGCCGCCGGTCGCTGGGTGGGGAGGCCGGGCGCTCCCTGGCCTCCACAGCCGCTGCCGGTGGGAAATTTCCGACGCTGGGCCGCTGCTGGGCCGGGAAGCTGTTCTCCATCTTGGGGCGAGTTCGCCCCTGCCATCCATCTTCGGGTGAGCCCGCCCCTACCCTCCATCTCCTGGCTTCTCGCTGAGCAAGAGTGTGATTGACTGTCTGCGCGGCCCTTTCACCGAGTTACCAACTCCGGAAGCCCATCCGCTGGCTTACAATCCGTCGAGAGACTCTGGGGTCATAGCAATATTTAGCTAATTACCACCATACCACCCATAACGGGGGGAGTCGTATAACATCAACCAGTTCATTCCTGGTAGTCAACTACTGTCATTTGCCATCTGTAATAGAATAGATCACTTAGGCGCCTGATATCAACTCCAGATTGCACCAGCACTTACTCCCCTTCCTTATCCCTCTGTGCCGCACTTTATTATCGTTAAGTAGAGCACTTTAGACCTAGCACCTTATCTAGACCTGCACTTTATTAATGTGTCTTTAGACCTTGCACTTTGTTAATGTGCTTCTATGAATGTGTGCTGCTGCTAACTAACTACGGTTATTACGATCATTGACAAACTGCTCCTAACTCTATGCACTTTAAGAACTGCTCCGTTGTAAGAGTCGGAACATCAACCACCATCTATATTACTGCTACCCATGTGGCCCCCTGCCCCCCTTTGTGTATTGATCCTGTTGCTTTACTGTAGCGGAGGGGGCAAAAGGGGTGGAGTTCTGGAGCCTGCGATTGAAGATGTGGGGGGGAGGGGGGAGGGGGGGGAGAGGGGAAGTTGGCAAGAGCCTATAAGTATAACAACAAACGCAGGAGAAAGTAATCTTATGGTTCGGAACTGCGGCATAGGGGGGGGGAGGTGTCCCACTAGCCGAGGGGCCCCCATAGAGGTCGTGGTGGGAAGGAGGAGATGCGGGAGAAGGAGACCTCGAATTCGGCTTAATTCGGACCGCTTAGCCAAATTGACTATTCCCAATCGGTCTCCTAAGGTAAATTGGTGTAACCAGGTGAGCGGGCCCTCTGGCTTGAAGGTGGTGTTGTTGAACGCCAGATCTGTCAACGGAAAAACAACTTGGATCCAGGATTTAATCCTGGAGGAGCGGGCAGATCTGGCGTGCATCACGGAAACCTGGCTGGATGAAGCGGGGGGCGTAAACCTCTCCCAGCTCTGTCCTCCAGGTTTCTCCGTGCAACACCAACCAAGAGCCGGAGGACGGGGAGGCGGTGTCGCAGTGGTCTATAGAGATTCCATCCATCTAACCAGGAGCCCCATCCCGCAGACCACAAATTTTGAGTGCGTCCACCTGAGGGTGGGTGACCGGGACAGAATAGGGATTCTGCTAGTGTACCGTCCACCTCGCTGCACTACAGTCTCCCTACCTGAGCTAGCGGGGGTGGTCTCGAGCCTGGCGGTGGAGTCCCAGCGGCTCCTTGTGCTGGGGGACTTCAACATCCACGCCGAGGCAACCCTCACAGGTGCGGCTCAGGACTTCATGTCCGCCATGGCAACCATGGGGCTGTCCCAACGAATAACTGGCCCCACCCACTGTGCTGGACACACATTGGACTTGGTTTTCTGTCAGGGATGGGAGCAGGGTGGCGGTGTGGAGGAGTTGTCTAGCTCTCCGTTGCCATGGTCCGACCACTTCCTGATTAGATTTAGACTCACTGCGCCCCCTAACCTCCGCAAGGGTGGAGGACCCATTAAGATGGTCCGCCCCAGGAGGCTAATGGATCCGAGTGGATTCCTGACGGCTCTTGGGGAGTTTCCCGCCGCCGCGGTAGGTGATCATGTCGAGGCCTTGGTCGCTCTCTGGAATGGGGAGATGACCAGGGCTATTGACAGGATCGCTCCGGAACGTCCCCTCTCGAGTAACCGAGCTAAACCAGCCCCTTGGTTTACTGAGGAGCTGGCAGCGATGAAGCGAAAGAAGAGGGTTCTAGAGAGCGTGTGGCGCTCAGACCCAAGCGAGTCAAACCGAACACGGTTTGTGTCCTTTTTAAGGGCATATGCCGCGGCAATAAAAGCCGCAAAGAAAACTTTCTTTGCGGCCACTATTGCGTCTGCAAAGAACCGTCCGGCGGAGTTGTTTCGGGTTGTCAGAGGTCTTTTAACTCCCCCTACCTCAGGTGGGAGCCCTGACAACTCGACAGCACGCTGTGAAGCATTTGCTCGGTTCTTTGCAGACAAAGTCGCTTCGATCCGCTCTGGGCTGGACGCCGCATTAGATGCAGTCTCAGTGGATGTGACACAAGCACCTGCTTGTCCGATTTTGTTGGATTCTTTTCAGTTTGTGAAACCCGAGGATGTGGACAAGATACTTGGAGGAATGAGACCCACCACGTCCATCCTAGACCCCTGCCCATCCTGGCTTCTGAAAGAGGCCAGAGGGGGATTGGCCGAGTGGGTAACGGTGGTGGTTAATGCCTCCCTTCGGGAAGGCAAGATTCCAGCGAGCCTAAAACAGGCTGTTGTAAAGCCGCTGTTGAAGAAACCATCACTCGACCCCACTAAATTGGACAACTTTCGGCCTGTTTCCAATCTTCCCTTCTTGGGCAAAGTCATGGAAAGCGTGGTGGCCTCACAACTCCAGGTATTCTTGAGAGACACGGATATTCTGGATCCGGCACAGTCTGGTTTCAGACCGGGACATGGTACCGAGACGGTCTTGGTCGCCTTAGTGGATGATCTGCGCCGGGAGCTAGACAGGGGGAGTGTGTCCCTGTTGGTGCTCCTGGACCTCTCAGCGGCCTTCGATACCGTCGACCACGGTATTCTTCTGGGGCGTCTTGCAGAGATGGGGCTTGGGGGCACTGCTCTGCAGTGGCTCCGGTCATTTCTGGAGGGTCGTACTCAGAAGGTGTTGCTGGGGGACTCCTGTTCAGCGCCACAGCCGTTGATCTGTGGCGTTCCTCAGGGTTCCATCTTGTCCCCCTTGCTGTTTAACATCTACATGAAGCCGCTGGGTCAGATCATCCGGAGTTTCGGGGTGCGGTGTCACCTGTACGCAGATGATGTCCAACTCTGTCACTCCTTCCCACCTGCTACTAAGGAGGCCGTCGAAGTCCTGAACCGGTGCCTGGCCGCTGTAATGGTCTGGATGAGGGCGAACAAACTGAAACTAAATCCAGACAAGACAGAGGTACTCCTGGTCAGTCGCAAGGCCGAACAGGGTATAGGGTTACAGCCTGTGCTGGACGGGGTCGCACTCCCCTTGAAGGCACAGGTTCGCAGCTTGGGTGTGACCCTGGACTCATCGCTGAGCCTGGAGCCTCAGGTTTCAGCGGTGACCAGGGGAGCATTTGCACAGCTTAGGCTCGTGCGCCAGCTGCGCCCGTATCTTGGGAAGTCTGACTTGGCCACGGTGGTACACGCTTTGGTCACATCCCGCCTCGACTACTGCAACGCTCTCTACGTGGGGCTGCCCTTGAAGACGGCCCGGAAGCTACAGCTAGTCCAACGTGCGGCAGCCATGGTGTTAACGGGAGCAGGACGCAGAGAGCATACAACGCCCCTGCTGTCCCAGCTCCACTGGCTGCCGATTCGCTACCGGGCCCAATTTAAGGTGCTGGTATTATCCTACAAAGCCCTAAACGGTTCCGGCCCAAAATACCTTGCAGACCGCATCTCGGCCTATGAGCCCACGAGGGCCTTGAGATCTTCCGGGGAGGCCCTTCTCTCGGTCCCGCCTGCCTCACAGGCACGTCTGGCGGGGACGAGAGAGCGGGCCTTCTCGGTGGTGGCCCCCCGGCTGTGGAACACCCTCCCGGTTGAAGTTAGACAGGCGCCCTCCTTGTTGGCCTTTCGTAGGGGCCTGAAAACATGGCTCTTCGAGCAGGCCTTCAACTGAGAGTACCTTGAACGACACTGGAATGGACTAGGATTATGAAATTTGGCTATGACCCCAGGACTTGACGAAGCGGATTTTTTAGTATAAGTATATGTCATGTTGTACTGTCTGGTTTGTATTGTCTTGATTTTGTACACTGTCCTTTATGTTGCTGTTCACCGCCCCGAGTCGCCTTCGGGCTGAGAGGGGCGGTCAATAAATGCAAAAAATAAATAAATAAATAAATAAATAAATAAATTTTATTTTCCAAGCATTGTGCAATTCTGTAGTTTGAACTAGAGAGGAAAGAAACTAGTTCATTCATATATGTGTTTTTGCATAAGAAACAGATTTTTGTGTGTGCAGAATAAATACTCATGGACAGAATAATGCAAGACAGCCACCCATGAACTTTGCAAAGAATAAGTCCAAAATTGTGAACAGTTTTTTAAAACCTTTTTGGTTTCCAATGCATCATAACAACAATTAAATTGCAAAAATTACACTTTGCTTTCTTCTACAAAAAAAAACAAAACAAACCCTGGTGAATAATTACATCTCTACTTCCTTCTTTGCCATTTTTCAATATTTCTGATGTTTTTCATGATGCCAAAGTGACAGTTTGGTGTGCTAACTTGGATCTTCAATGACAAGAAAGGCATTCAAGGAGCCATACACATTTAGTGATTCTGACTCTAATAGATCTTGAAATATTAGCTGGTTTCAACAATGTAGAGGTGTTCCATCTATACAAATCCCTACATTGGGCCAGATGTGGCATGCCAAGTGCTGGATAGGACCCAATTGGCATCCAGATTGTTCCAATTTTAGTATGTATGCTGCCAAAGCTGGCATCCACCCAGGCGTTACTTCAGCTACTGCAGAGACAAGAGTGAGTCCCCACCATCCAGCTACACCAAACATGGTGTAGCACTACTGGATGGCCAGCTTACATGTTGCTCCTGCCCCCCATGTTGTGGCAGTCCTCGGTACCTACATTTTTCTTGTGGCTAGCTCTGATATCTGATGGACCGAGGGGAGGGAAAAATCCACCCTCCTTTCCCCCTTCTCTTCTTATCACTCCCTGTAATTCTGGCTGACATCAGCACAAATGATGGGGGAAAGCTAGGTGCTATATCATGGCTGACGAACCACCATAACAGCCATACCATGTCCCTGGGCCACCCAAATCTGGAAAATATGGGACAGCAAGGCAGTTTCAGCTAATTTCAGTTGGGAACCAGCTCAACTGTCTTTGCTGCCCCTAAGCCCAGTGAAAGTACTCCAGCAGGGTTTGTATTTTCTCCCAACTTGGGTTAGCCCAGGGAAAGATCATGTAAATGCCTTGGATTACCCTTGCCATGGGTAATGGGTAATTTTCTACCATGGGGCTGATCCACATTTACACTGACCTAAATGGTCAATTTAGATGTGTTGAAAGAGAGAGCAACTTGTTCCTACTGGACAATCTGCCCCACTCCTAATGTCACAAAGTTTTGAGGAAAAGCTTAATTAACTCACATTTAAGACAACATTCTGTCATACAGATGTGTTTATGAATATACTTAGTATACTTATATTACATGCCAAGTTTTAGTTACTGAATCTTCAGTGTTCAGTGGAAACACTTTTATTCTCACAAATGGGACAATAATATAACTATAAATTAAATAAGGCAGAATAAAAATGTTCCTTCTCTTTTGTGTGTGAGTATAATTCCTTTAAACATGCACTGCGAATTCATTGGGAGAAGTTGGTTTATAGCTGTTTTGTTACAAGGGAGATGTCCTGACTGACTGGTACAGGGAACCACCTCAAAGATATTGGAACTGGACTAATAAGTTTTTGTACCTTTGTATGCCAAACACATGAAAGTTGTGAGTAAACCAAATATGTCATTTCCATCAAAGTCTGCTTCATTTTAGTCTCTTGAGTGTATGATACAAACAAGTTGTTTTATGGGAGAGTGCTTTTTGGGGGACTGATAAAAGCACTTCTAAAGCTCTGCAATTTTTATACACTGGCAGATCTTTGTTTTTCCTGACAGATCGGAGATTGCTGGTTATTCAGTCTAACAACTGAAACCATTGCCTAGCATAATTACATTTGGTTGTATACTACAAGAGGAGATTCTACTCTTCTCTTGTAGAGATTTTTGGCTCTTCTCTAAAAGGTTATATTTTCTAATAAGAAGATGGAAGTATTGAAAGATAAAACTGTGTCATCAGTGGATAATAGCTGTAAGAAAATAAGAAAATAAAAGAATTTGGGGTGGGAAGTGAAAAAAAGTAAATAGTGTTGCACCAGTCATTTTTCTGTGAAAAGGATAATGTGCAAACTTTTATATGCAAACACATATATAATACTTTCATCATTGAACAAAGTAATTAATTACGGTAACTAATTTGTCTCACTAGGTACTTCCAAGCTCTGATTTTATAAAAGTTGGGAACACAGCAGTTCAAATAAAAATACTGGCTGTTGAAACGGAGCAAAGGAGCCAAGCAGTGTATGTGAGATGAGAAACCCACTGAGACTAATCAACTGTGTCTCAAAATTCAGCTGGACATTAAAATGAAAACTTTTGCAATCTCAAACATATTCAAAGCAGACAATGCTCTGCTTTTTGAAGAAGCTGAAAATTATACCAGACTTTGGCATCCAAGTTCATTCAAAGGAAAATTATCCCTCTCTGGTCCAAAGCTAATGGAGTCATAGAATGATTCATGAGAAACAAGAAAGGTGGGGGGAGCAATTGAGGAATAAGGGAAATAAGAAACTGAGCTGTAGAAGGAAGGGTTATTGGAAAGTGGGAAATGTAAACATTACTACATTTAAATCACAGAACATACCTAGTTCAGAGAAGCATTCATACTGAGTTGCTAAATTACACCAAACAAATGGATGAATACGTGCAGTTTAGAATCAAATGATGTGGTCAGAACAAGGCCTTTTTGGCAATTGCTTCAAACCTCACCCATGGAGGAGAACTTACCAATATTAACATTGCAGCATCATTGGGAATGCATTTCTGACAGAATCCCAGTAACCTTAGGTTTAAAAATATAACGGGTGAAATGTTGAAACTCCGTTATCACATGTGTGCTTTTATCACCTTGAATCTCTGCTTAATGAGATAAGCAGGACATCAGTCCTGAAAAGTTTCAGGATGGCTATACTCTAAATTATTGCTAGTGGTAATAATCTAGTGCATTTATTTTCAGAGATATAATTTTATTTTGGTTATATCCCCCCTTTACTGTAAAGGAACTCAAAATTACTTACATGGTTCTTCTCCATTTTATTTTCACAACAATGAATACCTGACCCATAGTCACCTAGTTGACTTCATGGTTGAGTAGGGATTAGAACTTGGATTTCTGAACTCTAAGTATTGTGCCATTATGAATCCAGTTCAATGTTGTAATAACCACAGCACACTGATTCCAGTCCAACACTTTAACAACAAAATCATATTAAGTTCAAAAGAATGGTGTAGAGTAAACATTCTGTCTTGACTAAGTGATTATCCCAAGGAGCTAAAGAGTTAGAGTAGAGGTATTCAAAATGACTGAAATCTGATTTGGAGGGGTCCCGTTTCAATTTGTAATGTGAATCTCTGAAGCTTCATAATTACTTCGTCAAGATTCTTTCCATTAGCAACAATGGGGAAAATTGTGAGGCTGGTTTCTCTGTCATTTTTATGGCTATCAGAATGAAACTGGGCACATTTCTAGACAACATTTATGACTTTAAGAATGTTTTATGTGTCCACTGAATTTTAGAATTTTTTAAAGATTTTTTTATTTTAAAATAAACTATAAAAGATAGCTCCTTGAATCTCTGCTTAATGAGATAACATAAGCAGGACATCAATCCTGAAAAGTTTCAGAAGGGTTGATTAATCTACTGATTTCTAGGATTTTAAAAAGGTGTTTCAATTTATATATATATATATATATATATATATATATATACACTACAAGACGTATCCCCTCAAATTGTGGCAGAGTGAGATAGCATAAGCTGGACACTAAGCCTGCCAAGATTCAGAACAATCAGTCTATCTGCTGATTTAAAATTATTTTCCAATTTAAGCACATGTGATGCTGAGGCTTTAATGCTTTGCTTTGTGGCACAAACAGAATTCTGGGAAATGTAGTTTAGGGTGGGGCCTTTTGAATTCTCTGCTGCAGAGGTCCTTGCCTTCCCAAATGACATTTCCCAGAGCTCTACTTGCACCAGAAGAATGGGGCTGCAGATTGGAGTTGGATATAATTTCAACAGAGGAAAGATATAGACTTGATATGAACAGAGAGAAAGAAACAGAATTCTCAAAAAGCTACTATAATAAGTTTAAGTTTTAAGTAACCCACATAAACAGAACTAATCTTCAAAGAACATGTTTTATCTCTTTGTCCTGCAAAAGCCACACCACACAGAGCAGATGCCAAGGGGAGTATGCAGAAAGCCTCGTGATTTATCTTTCTTCTTCTGATTGTCTGACAAGAAAAAAAAACAGCATTCAGCTATCCTTGACAATCACATCAGCCCTTTCCCCCTCCCACCCTAGCCCCCACCCCCGCCAACCCCTCACAATTATGGGCAATGGGGCACCAAAGTATGTTAATTGGGGAAAAAAGCTCAGAAACAACAAATATTTCTGCATTCAATCAGAGTAGCCCTCTAAGGAGGAAATGCTTTCTTTAAAATTCTGGAAGAATTGTGGAGAGATTGCCTTCTGAAAAAAAATCAACCCTATTTGGTTGTATGAGAAGAGGAAATCTCTTCACAGTTCATGATTTACCTTGAGCATGTTCTTCACATTTTTTGTGTGTTTACTATCCAACATTTTATAGACAAATGTCTGAATTTTGCACAAATGATTCCCCAACCATAGCAGTTTTTACACAGAAAATTGCCTTTCCCCTGACGGCAAAGCTGAAAAGGGGGAAAAGCCTTTGCCTCCTCCTCCCAATGAGGAGAACCAACCCAAAGTAGTTCCAGCCGGAACTACTTTGGGGGGCGGAGCCTGAAGGAAATAGCCTCCCTCTGGATCAGTCTTTCCTGGACGTCGACCCACCTCACCCGCCCATTAACCGTATAATTATTGGTTGCCCTAAGGAGCCGGGTAGGAATTTTTCCCTTTCTATTGTCAGGAGGGTTTTTTCGCCTACCCTATACTGTTACTAGGGGGGCAGATTGGGTGTTGGGGGTTTTTAAATAGCGTAGCGGAAAACAGCAAAAAAGAAAGACATTTGGTGTGCACCCAAAGCATCCCCTTATGGAAAATAAGCCTTTAACAGAAAACATCACCGGTTGGTACTCTAACCAAGGTGACTACAAGATAAATGGCTTGGAAATGGGGAGGGTCTTACCTCAACATCCTTGGGGAAGATTCCTCCAACACATTTGCTAAAAGGTTACCCAGGCTTTGGTCACCCGGGAACCGGGTGCTTCGCCCTGTATAGCCGAGGGGTAGGCCGGGAAGGGACACCACCTCGGCTTTATTCATTACACGTTCATGCTAGTCTAATTATGAGATTCAATTATTGATTTAATTAGGTAACAGTTAATAAATTTGCTCTGTTTTAACCCATAACTGTTGTATGTGTCTTCATTTGGGGGGTTGGCAGGCAATATTGTAATTGGGGGATTTGTTTTTGCAAAAGTCAAAAGTTTCTCACTGAAATATGTGCACAATGTGTCTAAAACAGAAAAAAACCCTATATTTTGAATGTTTTCTTGCACTGGGAAGAGCTGCCCTGGTTAAGTATGAGTGGAAATTACATTTTTCTGCATTCCTTCATCTCCATGGTGTTTTCTTTCTAGGAAGAACTAAGGAGAAATATCAATTTTCTGAGAGATGGTAACTCTGTCATTGTGTTTCCCCAGCCTAAAGGTCTTCAGAAGTCCTCAGATTCTGATTTAGTACAATTCAGTTTGAACATTTCCTGGTTCAATAATAATCAACTTAATTTAGTACATGATTTTGGTTGTGTACTATTGTAAGCAATCCCTTGCTGCAGTGGATGTACTATAATAATAAAAGAGAATTGAGAGTGGTTTGTTAGGGCCTATCCACTGGTTCAGGGGTGAATGGACTCCATGATGGCCACACACAGGCAGCATTTGCCATAATGTAGGAGAAGGTTGCTTAAAGCAACCTTGTCCATCATTTAAAAATGTTATGGGATATGGCAGAGCTTCCCTGCATTTGGGCACAGTTGTGCCATATCTGATTCAGGATATGTCTTTTTCTTTGTGTGATATGTGCTGTTATTTTATGTGATGTGTTCAATAAAGTTTAATGTTTTATCAGGGGTGGGTCAATTTTGATGTTTTATACTTATTTTATCGATGGCATTGAATTATTGCCAAAATTGTGAACTGCCCTGAGTCCCCTTCGGGGTTGAGAAGGGCAGTATGTAAATACTGCAAATAAAATAAATAGTTAAATAAGCAGGTACAGCTGTTAAGACCACTTTTCTCAGGTTCAGGCAGACCAGGGATGGGAGGGTATGTAATGTGCCCCCATCATTCTGGGCTTTGCAGTGCCCACCACGCCTGAAAGAGCAATGGGGCAATTGGAGAAAGGAGGGTGCAATTCATCCTTTTCCCCCTTCACTCTCTTGCACTGCTTTGTTGCTCTGGCTATTATCATTATAGGCACCAGGCAATGAGCATGCTTGGTGAACAGTGCAAAGCCCAGAAAAAAAGGGGCAAGGCAAGGGTGGTGGCCCTGTGACACCTAATCCATTCTGATTTTGCTGGGCTCAACAGCCATCTCAGTGATATGAACTAAAGACATGAGACAGCTCCTGAGCTGGTTTGAGTCCTGGTTGACCATGGTGATGCTAATCCAGACTACCCCTGTATGGATCAGCATTGCCATTTGTAGCCATATAGGTGGCCATCTGTTGGGGTGCTTTGATTGTGTTTTTCCTGCATGTTAGAATGGAGTAGGACTGGATGACCCCTGGAGTTGCTCTTCTTCTTCTTCTTCTTCTTCTTCTTCTTCTTCTTCTTCTTCTTCTTCCTCTTCCTCTTCCTCTTCTTCCTCTTCTTTTTTTATTCCAGAGGTTGGATGGTCATCTGTTGGGATGCTTTGATTGTGCTTTTCCTGCATGGCAGAAGGGGATTGGACTGGATAGCCCCTGGGATCTTCCACTGAAATACTATTAAGTTTATATTGTTAAAATTGTTCTTCATTTTAAATATTCTATTATTCTTTTTTCCTTTCTTTTACACTGCAAACAAGATATGTGGAGTGTGCATAGGAATTTGTTCACGTTTTCTTCAATTAGTTCACACAAACATTCTCCATCCATCCGCCACTGGCCTGGTCCATCTGTCAAATTTTAAAATGTAATGCAGCCCCTCTGTTCAAAAGTTTCTTGGGGCTCAATGAGAAACTTTTCCTTTAAAAAGGGCTCAGTGTCTTTATAAGTCTGAGAACCCCTGGTTTAGACAGTACACAATATGTAACAATACTAATGGATTTCTGTTTCACTAAATTAGGAAGAAATATTATGGCATATATTTGAAAATGTGGGTGCAAGCTTCATGTCAGTACTCTAGCAGTTTTCATGAATTATACAGTGAAGGTCTTGAAAGATGCTCAGCGCATCACTTCTGCTTTCATGAAATGGCAGGCTACAAATGATTGCATGCTTGCAAATTTATGTACAGACAAAGATACCCAGGAATCTTCAAATATTTATTAGCACTACATAATTGACAAATTTACTTCACAAATGGTGCTGCATTTGTAAAATAGTATTTTGCTGTTTTATTTAAATACAAGTCATGCTTGCAAGGGAAAGAATAGGATGGCAGGAATGAGCTATATATCTCTCCCTCTCCCAAAATATGGCTGTCTTCCCAAACGTAAAGTACCATATATGTCTTATATTAAACATAACTGAAGACACTTTTTTGTTTGAGTTCATTTCATATTGATATACTTGGAAAATTGGTAGGTTTTTGGTACATAAAGAAAAAAGATGCATGCCAAATACTCTAATTACCTGAAAAATAGTGGAATATCCCTACCACAGTAATAATAATAATAATAATAATAATAATAATAATAATAAGAAGAAGAAGAAGAAGAAGAAGAAGAAGAACTTTATTCATTGCTCTGCGGCATTTTTAAAACATCATTTTCCATCACTCAGTTTTACTATAGAGTCACTAGCTGGACTTTTCATGTTACTACACTTTTATTTATAGCAGTGGTTCTCAATCTGTGAGTTCCCAGGTGTTTTGGCCTGCAACTCCCAGAAATCCCAGCCAGTCTAGCAGAAACAAAGATTGTAGGCTTTTTTGGCCTAAGATCAAAAAATGAAGGAGAGCTACTGATTGAATTTTGTGAAGTCAACAGTGGGTTCATCACAAATATATTCTTCAAACAGTCTAAGAGGTGATGGTATACATGGGGTGCATCACCACTTTAACTGCCATGACTCAATGCTATGAACTTAGGGAAGATGCAGTTTGGCAAAACACCAGCACTCTTTGGAAGAGAAGATTAAAGACTTTGTAAAACTTTGTAAAACTTCAGTTCCCATAAGAAAAAGTTTGAAATCCTTCATTTTGTTCATGTGAAAATTAAATGAGTGAAGATGTACACGCCAAGAATGGAAAAGCAAGATTTGTGATGAAATTAGTAGAATACCTAAAGAAAATTAGTAAACAAGTCAACTGTATAGTAAATTAGATTAATTGGTAGACCTCCTGTACTGGTGAGACTGGTGAGGTGGAGTCTTCAGAAACGCTGCAAAGGGTCAAAGTGATCTTCTTAGGCTATGGAGGCAGAATGAGTGCTTCTTATCCAATAGAGCTTTGCCTCTAGCAGAGTTCTTTGACTGAGAAATGATTGCCAGGACTACTTCTGGAAATGGGTCTTACAGCCATTTTATTTCCAACTAGATTAAATTCAGCTTCTGCATTGTTATGCTTGTGCCACCTTTGATCACCAGTATTCCAAATCCTCACATACGGAATAATCTATATGGAAGGAAAGCAATGAGAAGGGAGACCTTTTTATGACAACTTTATTGACGTTTTATTTTTAAAAAAGAGATGGAAATCATTCTAGATATGAAAGAAATGGAAGAAGTTTTGTGGGTTTAGGTTTGCAGTTCCTCTGCAGCATCTATAATGACTACTACAAAACTTTCAGCTTGGCTGAAAGGATTTGCACAGAATGTCTGCCCTTTGGTGGAGTTACTATTTCAAGATAAATTTGGGAGGTCAGTCTTTGATATGTTAGAACAAAGAGGGGATGCCGAAGGCTACAGATGAAGGCCTTTCAAAATGGGGTTGCTTCTCTCCCCTCCTTCACTTTCATTGATACCACATACCTTCAATAAAAGAGATGCAAAGGAATTTGGCTATGTTGCCTTCTTTTCTTTGCAAAGAAGATTACCTTTATTTTAAAAGAGGCTTTGTATGCCCCAAAGTCATGATCCTATAGGGTGGTGTCACTGTGCTGATGTACAAGTAGAAGGGGTTGATGTTGTGACAAAGAAGCAATAGAAGTGGGGAGGTCTGTATGAACTGCCTTCTGTCAGAAGATAACATTTCACTGCCAGTCCCTAAGCTGCGCGAGAGCTGCTTGGCTCGCTTTATCTACTTGAAAGAGATGACTTTTATTGCTGTCTCCCTAGCACTATCGAGCCCTACTTTTAAAAAGTGACCAAGTGGATTCAAGACAGACCATTTCCAATAAAAAAATCAGCAACATCATTCTCAAGATGAGTGGAATGAATTGCCATAGGAGTCAGTTTGAGGTTGAAACAGTGGCCACAGATTGTGGATTAAAACCCACATGTTTTTTTTTCTTACCCAGAGTTCTGAGATGTCACCATATCAGTTTGTAATCAGCACTAGACCAGAGCATGGCACAGAAATGAGGAAAATGGGGAAAAATGTGAGAGTCCCCATGGGAATTATGTGGTTTTCTTCCTAGGGGAGTAATTCTTTACCTTCCAGCCAGCTGTGTTTTGGCATTGTTGAAATGCTTCATTATTAGTGGTGTCCTAACAAGTGTTCCACATTTTCCAGTCCCAGTTTTGAGCTCTGCATGGAGTATACTCTGATCAGCACATTATCTGGCTTGTTCTGGACTTTCTTGTGATTTCATGCTGTTAATGTCTTGATGTGTACTGCAGCATGCATTGGGGTCGTAGGTTTATGGACAACCTGCTTCACACTTCATTATAGTGGCTTTGTAGAATTCCCTTGGGCCATCAAAATTACCTAGATTAAAGTGCTCTGGAGTAACTATGACGAGAATACCCTTGGAGCCATTTCTCTATTCATGTCAGTCAGGCGGCAACCATTGTGTTTCTGCAAGCAAGCAGATATTTGCCAGAGGCTAGCTGGTGATATCATATTTCAGGCTAAATGGTTGGGTGCCAGAAATATGACATAAACAGCAAGCCTCTGGCAGTAATGCAGCACTGGGTCTGTTAGAGATATCAAACGTGGATTGTGCTGAATCCTTCCAGATGCACCTGCCTACACCTCCAAACTATAGAAATATCTGGAGTAAATCCCATTTCCCTTGACCATGATTAATGGCTTAATACAGCACTTCTGCAAATCCAGATGTTTCTTGTGTGAACTCCCCACATGACCAAAGAAGTGAATCCACTTCATTTTGTCTTTATAGACATAACCTTAGGTTGTATCCACACTGTAGAATTATACAGTACCTGTTTGGCACCACATCAATTGCCATGGCTCTAGGCGATGGAATTCTGGAGTGTGGATGCTCTCTTGGGGTTTATCACTAGACTGTAGAATTAATGTGGTTTGCTACCAATTTACCTGCCATGGCTCAATGCCATGTAATCCTGAGAGTTGTATGTAATATGGTGTCGCTCTGGAACTCTTTGACATGGAAAACTAAAGACCTTGTAAAATTACAGCTCCAATGATTCCACATCATTGAGCTATGTCAGTTAAACTGTGCCCTAATTCTACAGTGTAGTTGCAGCCTTAGTCAACAATAGCTTATGCTTCCAGTTTTACCCTCTCAACAATCCCTTTGCCTACTGATATTCCAGACTAACATGGCTACATCTTTAAATTCTTTTGTGTGATACTCTGACATTTAAAGAAATATTTTTTGCAACTATTGGCTTTGAGGAGAACTGTTTACAACAGCAGTTTTGTTTCAAAAAGAAATGCTACCGAAATGGATTGTCTCCAGAGTGCTGAAAATCCTTGCTCACATACACAGAGCTTGTAAAACCCCAGAAAACTCATGTTGTTTTATTTTGCTTTCAGTTCACTGTTGTTTTGCAGATCCTGCAGCTTGTATTGAAATTTTTGCTGATCTATCACCTGCTTCAGTAGTAAAAGACTTACTCTTAAGTAAGCCATAGAGAGCACATTCTCTGTCCATATCTAAGAAAACAAGCAAACACTTCTCCCGGCCCCATGCTTATCTTTATTAACATTCACAGGAGCCTTGTCTATTTTAGTGAAAAGCAATTCCATCTCAAAAGCTTCTGTCATTACTAAGATGCATGACTTTGTTGTTCTTGTGTACCTTGAAGTCATTCCTGACTTATGGCATCCCCAAGGTGAATCTATCATGAGGTTTTCTTCGCAGGATTTGTTAAGAGGTAAGTTGCCATTGCCTTTTTCCGAGACTGCAAGAATGTGATTTGCCTAAGATCCTCCAGTCTGTGGTTTCCATGCCTAAACAGGGTTTCAGATCCTTTTCTCACACTTTCCTAGTCCAAACAACTACACCACACTGGCTCAATATGTATACCTACTCAAAAGAAATCCATACATCTCTGCTCTGTACAATAAATTTCAAGACACACGGTATTTTTAGTCTCCTTTTGCTATTTGGGGCATTAACAGAAGGATTGCAAAGATATGGCAACCACAGAGCAGAATCTCCATTAAACAAAGTCACCCTGATACTTACTCCTCTCTCCTTGGCACCTACAGAAACAAAACAAAAAGATTACTGTCATTGATCCAACTGGCAGAGAGCAGGTTGAAGAGAATAATGAACAGCTGAAATGGAAGGGCCTGGAGAGAGCCAACATGTGGGAATACAATACATTTTTCCCTTGTACATTTTCCATCACTTTTTAAATTGTACATATACATATTTAACAGAAAGAACAACAACAAAAAGAACAAATTTTGATACAATAAACCTATCAGGCCAATGAGTTACCATCACTCATAAAAACACTGGAAAACACAGTGAAAGAGACTTTGAAAGCCAAAAACAAATCCATTACAGCACATAACCTCATATACACAAATACACATACACACACACATGTACACATATATATCTACACAAAACACATATACACAGACTCGACCACAGCAATGCGTGGCAAGGGACGGCTAGTAATATATATATAGGAAATTATATTACATTACGTGTAAAACCTTTCCAAAAGGTGGTTAAAATATCAGGCACCTTTGAGACATTTTGGCCCAACCTGTATTTACATAGACATATTCATTCCTAAACAATGTTTCCTAACATTTGAACATTTTTGTTCCTAATTACACTATTTCTTTCCCACACATTTTGAGATGATTTTGCATAATTTGAAAACAATTTTATGTAATTGTATCCTTTGTTTCTACTGAAATATTTTTCCATTCTTCTCTCTAGCATAATATTATTATGCATATTATTATGCATATTATTATGCATATTATTATTATTATTATTATTATTATTAAAAAGTTCCATGCAAAAAAAATCCTCTGGCAAATTAAATTAAATTATGAAATATTTTGTGAATACTTTTCCCTCTGTCTTTTATTTACAAAATTTAGAAATTATTCCCAACCCTTGATAAAGTTTTTGTGTGCCTCCCTCTTCGGTTTATTGCCAGTTCATCCATTTCTGCTTTTCATAGAATCATAGAATCATAGAGTTGGAAGAGACCTCATGGGCCATCCAGTCCAAGCCCCTGCCAAGAAGCAGGGATATTGCATTCAAAGAACCCCTGACAGATGGCCATCCAGACTCTCTTTAAAAGCTAACAAAGAAGGAGCCTCCACCACACTCCAGGGCAGAGAGTTCCACTGTTGAACAGCTCTCACAGTCAGGAAGTTCTTTCTAATGTTCAGATGGAATCTCCTCTCTTGTAGTTTGAAGCCATTGTTCCTTGTCCTAGTCTCCAGGGAAGCAGAAAACAAGCTTGCTCCCTCCTCCCTGTGACTTCCTCTCACATATTTATGCATGGCTATCATATCTCCTCTCAGCCTTCTCTTCTTCAGGCTAAACATTCCCAGCTCCTTAAGCCGCTCTTCATAGGGCTTGTTCTCCAGACCCTTGATCATTTTAGTCACCCTCCTCTGGGCACATTCCAACTTGTCAATATCTCTCTTCAACTGTGCTGTCCAGAATTGGACACAATATTCCAGGTGTGGTCTAACAAAGGCAGAATAGAGGGGTAGCATTACTTCCCTAGATCTATACACTATGCTCTTATTGATGCAGGCCAAAATCCCATTGGCTTTTTTTGCCGCCACATGACATTGTTGGCTCATGTTTAATTTGCTGTCCACGAGGACTCCAAGATCTTTTTCACATGTATTGCTCTCGAGCCAGGCATTGTCCCCCATTCTGTATCTTTGCATTTTGTTTTTTCTGCCTAAGTGGAGTATCTTGCATTTGTCACTGTTGAACTTCATTTTGTTACTTTTGGCCCACCTCTCTAATCTGTCAAGATCGTTTTGAATTCTGCTCCTGTCCTCTGGAGTCTTGGCTATCCTCCCAATTTGGTGTTGTCTGCAAACTTGATGATCATGCCTTCTAGCCCTTCATCTAAGTCATGAATAAAGATGTTGAACAGTACCGGGCCCAGGACAGAACCCTGCGAACAGGCCCGTAGCCAGGATTTCGATTTGGGGGGGGGGGCGAGTTTTTTTTTTTTGGGGGGGGGGGCTGAGTCTGAGTGAAAGAGGGTCTACCCTAGCAAACCTTTTGTATCGTTACCCCAATACCCCCATGCATATGGGATAGATTGAGGATGGTGATCAGATCATGATATGAATAAACATAACAGTTTAAATAATGCACCAGTAAGGCCTTTTCGCGAACCACCATGATAATTTTGGGGGGGGGGGGGGCTGAAGCCCCTCAACCCCCCCCCCCCCCCCCCGGCTACATGCCTGCCTGCGGCACTCTGCTTGTCACTTCTTTCCAGGATGAAGAGTAAGCATTTTGAGCACCCTCTGGGTTCGTCCATTTAACCAATTACAGATCCACCTCACCGTAGTTTTGCCTAGCCACATTGGACTAGTTTGTTTGCCAGAAGGTCATGGGGGACCTTGTCAAAGGCCTTACTGAAATCCAGGTATGCTACATCCACGGCATTCCCCACATCTACCAAGCTTGTTGTAACTCTATCAAAAAAAGAGTTCAGATTAGTCTGGCATGACTTGTTTTTGATAAATCCATGTTGACTATTAGTGATGACCGCATTTGTTTCTAAGTGTTTGAAGACCACTTCCTTAACAATCTTTTCCAGAATCTTGCCTGGTATCGACGTGAGGCTGACTGGGCAGTAATTGTTTGGGTCATCCTTTTTTCCCTTCTTGAAGATTGGGACCACATTGGCCCTCCTCCAATCTGCTGGAACTTCTCCCATTCTCCAAGAATGCTCAAAGATGATTGCCAATGGTTCCGAGATGATTTCCACTAGTTCCTTCAATACTCTTGAGTGTAGTTGATCTGGCCCTAGGGACTTGAACTCATTAAGAGTGACCAGGTATTCCTGGATGATTTATTTCCCAATTTGGGGTTGGATGTCCTCTAATCCATCATCCACTCCATCTTTCTGAGGTTGAAGATGACTTTCTTTTTGTGAGAAGACTGAGGCAAAGAAGGCATTAAGTAGTTCTGCCTTTTCCTTATCTCCTGTCAGCATTGCCCCATCTTCTCCTCGAAGAGACCCTATCACCTCCTTGTTCTTCTTTTTTCTACTGACATAAGAAAAGAAGCCCTTATTTTTTTTAATGTACCTGGCAAGCCTAAGCTCATTTTGTGCTTTAGCCTTGGGGACCTTTTCCCTACAGGGGTTGGCTATTTGTTTGAATTTTTCTTTTCTGAAAACTTTTACTGTCCATTCTCCTACTGTGAGGAAATCAGACTTCCTTCAATGTTGTGCATATAGTACCTGTGCTCCAACTATCTTAAAGTGCAGTACTTTGTATTTTAGTGATTTTATTTGTTTGTTTGGTAATCCCAACATAAATTATTCTGATTGTATCTTCAATCTGAAAATTTCCAGCATTGTTTTTTATACCTTGCTCCAAAATTTCCTTGGTTTTTTCCAAGACCACATGTGGTAGAAAGTTCTTCCTTATTCCTTACATTTCCAACAATTATTTGTTGCTCCCTTATACATTTTAGCAACTCTTACTTGGATCAGGTACCAACTGGTCATCATCTTATTAAAAACATTCTTTAAGGTCATTCATTGTCTTAACTTGAAATGGAAAAGTATGCATTTTCTCACTGAGCTATAACCTTCTTACATGATGACAGCCTAAAACTTTTACTTCTCATTCCTATAGATCTTGCCACAATTTTCCCTCTATAAGATGAGATGTACTGTGCTAGCAATCTTCAAATGTCATATAGCTGAAATTACTATAACAGTGGACAGAGAATCTGCTCCAACCTATAGTAATCACAGCATAGAAGGGTTTAGAGAAATCTCACAAAATCAGATTGCAGCATCTGGGGGATGTTACTTATGTCTGAATACAAAAATAGTTACAAGTTGCTTTTCCACTGAGAGAGGGATTTTACATGTCTGGGTTCATATGCTTGCTGATAGTTTGTGTAGATCACAAGTAGTGGAGCCACAAGATGTTGCTGTGCGGGAAATAGTCGGCCCAGTTGTTGCCATTCTCCTCTCTCATTTGGCAGTATACATCGAACTGGTAGTCGCCTTGGCCTTGGAAGACTTCCTCGTCAGTGGAGAGATCACAGTAGACCGTCAGCCTGTCCTGCTCCAGCCGGGAGAAGGTGTAGTCGATGATGCTGACCAGGATGCCGTGCATGGGGAAAGCGAGCGTCTCGTCCTTCAGCCTGATTCTCACTTCCTTCCGGGCGGTGCTCTTGACAAGCACATTCTCCCAGTGGAGGTCCCGGTGCTCGAAGCACAGGGCCTCCTCCACCACGGCCAGCGAGGCCGCCACTTGTTGCAGGACGCTCTTCGCGGCTGCTACCGAGCCCAGCTTCCGCTTGCGCATGTTTTCCAAGTCAGTGCCTCCGTCCTTGAACTCCAGCACCACGAAGAGCTGCTGGGCCTTGAAAAAGTCTGGCCGGTCGTTCTCGGAGGTGTGGTGCCGGTGGAATTCGTCCCAGGCATCCAGGAGGTCCACGGGGTAAGCGCCCTGCACACAGTGGACAGAATGCAGCCGGATGAATCCCGACACCTGGTTCTCCTCCTCGCCGTCCTCCGCCAAGAGGCTGAGCTCCTTGACGAAATGGTTTCCGAATTTTTTCTCTTTCTTTAAACCTTCATACCACAAATAATGGTGCCATCCTGTTCTGAGATCTACTCCTTCTAGATTTAATAATTTCTCTTTTTTTTATTCTGCCCAATCTTTCGACCACAGTAATGCGCAAGCTTCAAAGTATAATTTTTAATTTGGCATCGCTAATCCTCCCTTTTTTGTTTCCTCAGTCATGTTTTTGAAATTTATTCTTGGCTTTTTCCCTTGCCAAATATATTTCATCATGTCTCTATTCCAATCTTTTAGTAAATTTTGATTTTGTATTATAGGTAAGTTTTGAAAGAGGAAGATCATTTTTGGTAGTATTTTCATTTTCACACTTGCAATCCTTCCTAAGAGTGAGAAGTTCAGATTTTTCCAGTTTTCGAGGTCCTTTTTTTATGGTTTTCCAACTTTCTATGTAGTTATTCTGTAATAGTTGTAGATTTTTTGTTGTCAGTATTATTCCTAGATATTTTAATTTAGGTACAATCTGTATGTTCCATCTTTCTTTTATTCTCTCTTGTTCTTTTTTTGTAATATTCTTTGTCAATGCTTTAGTTTTTTCTAAGTTCAATTTAAAGCCTGCAACTTCTCCAAATTCCTTAATTGTCTTTATCCAATTTCCTAGATTTTTCTCTGGTTCTTCTATTATACAAATGATGTCATCCGCATAAACTCATAACTTATAATCTTGTTTTTGGATCTTTGCTCCTTTTAATTCATCGTCTTCTCTTATTTTGTCGAGTAATACCTCTATTGTTAGGATAAATATTAGGGGTGAAAGGGGGCATCCCTGCCTTGTTCCTTTTTCAATCTCAATTTTTTCCGTTTCTTGTTTGTTTATCCAAATTTTTGCCTCTTGTTTCTCGTATATAGCATTTATCATGTTTAGAAAATAATACCCAATGTTCATCTCTTTCATAAGTAATTTAAAGAAATTCCAATTCACATTATCGAATGCTTTTTCCGCATCTAGGGCCAGAAACATTACCTTTTTTTTGGTTTCTAATTTCGCAATATTCAATTAGGTCAATTATTATTCTTACATTTTCTTTTTGCTGTCTATTCGGAAGAAATCCTGATTGTTCCTCTTTTATCCTTTTTTTGAGTAGAGTTTTTAGTCTTTCCGCCACTATAAAGCTGTAAATTTTATAATCTAAATTTAACAAAGAAATGGGTCTATAGTTTTTAACTTTCTCCGGATCCGTATTTTCTTTATGTATCACTATGATGTTTGCTTGTTTCCATGTATCTGGCATTTTTTGAGTTTGTCTTATCTCGTTCATGCTCTTTTTTAAGAAGGGCATTAGTTCATTCTGGAATGTTTTGTAGTAAGAGGCCAAGAAGCCGCCTGGACCTGGAGCTTTGTTCACTTTCAGATTCTTGATTGCATTTTTAATTTCTGAGTCTGAGATTTCTTTATTTAGTTCTTCTCTTTCTTCGTCTGAGATTCTTTGTATTTTTCTTTCTCCTAGATATTGTGAGATCTTTTCGTCAGATCAGCGGTAATGAAAATTTGGCAAAAATATAATAAATTTAAAAACCCATTATGGATCTCCCCACTTGAGGCCACACAAAGAATAGAAATGGGCTGGAATAATTGGCCTAAATACAAAGAATTATTAAAGAATGAAAGAGGAGTGAAAGTAATGAAAACACAACAGGAAATGAATGAGATAAACAAAAAAAATATATCCTGGTACCAATATAGACAAATAAAGGAATGCTATAAAATAGACAAAGAAAAAAGCTTTCAAGAACACGATACCTTTTGGGATACCATATTAAATACAGAAAGAAAAATAATAACAAAGATTTACAAAAAAATATCGGAATGGAACACAGAAGCAGAGGGAGAAAAAAACTATATGAGAAGATGGTCAGAAAATTTGGGAAAAACAATTAAAAAGGAAAAATGGAAAGAAATATGGAGAACAAAAATCAAATACACACAAGCAACAGACCTTAAAGAAAATTGGATCAAAGTAGCACATAGATGGTACATGACACCTAAGAAACTTGGAAAATGTTATAAAAGCATAAACTCTAAATGTTGGAAATGTGGAAAGTTAGAAGGGATGTACTTCCATATGTGGTGGTCGTGTACCAAGGCCAAGATATACTGGAGAAAAATACAGAAGACACTACAGGAAATACTAAGTATAAGAATCCCATTTGACCCAGAAATATTCCTATTAGGAATAATAGACCAAGAAATAGAGAAGAATACTGATAAAATCCTCTTTCTGTTAAATACAGCAGTGAGAATTTGTTACACGAAACTGGAAAAAAGAAGACATAACGGAAATTAGTGATTGGTTAGAAAAAGTGATAGATATAAAAAACATGGACAGATTAACATATTTAATCACAAAAAGTAAAGGGACCCCAATAAAAGAGACCGACTGGACAAAGGTAACAAACTACCTAACACAGAGAAATGGACACACAATAACATGAAGGGAAGAGAAAACAAGACTGAAGAAGGAGAGAAGAAAGAAAGAAGAGGAAAAACCACCAGAAAGATACTCAGGAAGTCAACAAAGGAGCTATAACAATCTGCTCCTAATCTGTGTTTTGTGTGTGTATGTGTTTTTTTTGTTTTTTTAACACTATTTTTTACTATTATTTTTTATTATTATTATTATCACTATTTGCTTTTCTTTTTGTACCTGATTACTTGCCTTTCATCTATCATCTTTTATTTCTTTACTTTATTCTATTTTACTCTTCTTTTGTTTTGCACCACTATTTGCACTATTGTCTCTCTGCACAAAATGGAAAAAAATTCTGTCTTTCAATAAAGATAATTACAAAAAAAAAAAAAAAAGAGGCTGAGCTCCTTGGAAATTATAATCTCCGGCAGAATCTCGCCAAAGGTCTTCTGGGGCTCGCCGTTGACCCTCTCAGCGCCTTCGATGGGGATGATCTTCAAGGCCACGGCTCCCTGCTCGCCCTCGGCCCAGAAGACTTCCCCAAAGACCCCTTCCCCGATTTTCTGGCACTTGCGCATCGTCCAGAGAGGGAGACACTCTTCAAAGGAGATGGGCCCCTTCTGCTGGCATTCCCCGTACACCTTTTCCGTGTCCGTCGGCATCACCTGCGACACGGAGAACGGTGACAGCAGGACCATGGAGGAGGAAGGGCAAATGGAATAGCCCAGCCTTTGGGTGAAAGGGCTCTGCGGGGTTTCGTTCCCGTAAAGGCGGAAGGAGCCGCCAGCCCCGATGCTCCTGCCGACGAAACTCTCCGACTCAGAGAGGATTTTCTTTTTCGTATGGAAGGAGAAAGTGGCTCGGATCCTCCACCACAGAGTGGAATTCTGAAACGAGGATTCGGGAGACAGAAATGACAACGCCAGGTTGTTGTTGTAGTCGTCGTCCGCTTGATTCTGCAGGGATTGCTCCGCCTGCTGCTTCTTCTTTCCGTGACGCTCTTTGGGTTTCTTTTGTTGACCCCACCGCTTGGAACTGAAACCACTGATATACGCCTTCCTCCCAGTTGTTGCTGTATTGCAAATGGGGGGCGCCCGACGAGTGCTCCTGGCTGGCAGGTTGCAGGGGGATCTGGGCCAGAAAGCATCTTCTGTCTTCTCGGAACAGCGATCCAACACCCGCTTTTCGGAAGACTGACTGGCTAGCCAACCAATTGGGGATGGATTGATTGTCTAAAACCACTATAGGCTGGAGAAGAGGGCTCTTCCCGTCAATCCTGCCCTCACCCAACTCTTCAGAGGTAGCACCACCCTGCTCAGTCGGTGCCTTCTTCATCCGCTGTCTCTTCTGGGCAAAAGGTGCGTGCTCTCTCGATAAGGAAAGGGCAAGCTTGCCATCACTGAACCGGGCCTGCAGCTGGCAAGCTCCCTTTGAAGAGCACGCCTCAGTCTTTAGTGGCACAGCCGTTGTTCGGTCTTGGACTGAAGCTACAATGTCTTCCTGTTGCCCCTAGGACACTTTACCCCTGCCAGGCGTTGCTGTGGCCCAGTCTGGTGACCTTGAGTGTTGTGGCTGTGCAGAAGAGTCAATTTGGTCTTCCCGATGCCTTAAGGACATTTTCTCCTTACTCCGGATATCCTGAGGCTACAGAGAGTTATTTTGAAATGGAGAATCGGCCACAGAGTCATCCTGATGGTGCCTCGGGGACTGTGGCTGTGCAGCAGAATCACTTTGGTATTCTCGGTACCTCGACGATGCTTCCTCCTTGCTCCAAATGTCTCGAGGCTGCACAGCTGAATCACTTTGGTATTCCCAGTTCCTTAGGGATGCCTTCTTGCTCCAAATGTCTCGAGGCTGCACAGCTGAATCACTTTGGTATTCCTGGTTCCTCAGGGATGCCTTCTCCTTGCTCCAAATGTCTCGAGGCTGCGCAGCTGAATCACTTTGGTCTTCCCGGTGCCTCAGGGATGTTTTCTCCTTGCTCCAGATGTCTTGAGGCTGCGCAGCTGAATTACTTCGGTCTTTCCAATGCCTCAGGGATGCCTTCTCCTTGCCCCAAATGTCTCGAGGTTGTGCAGCTGAATCACTTCGGTCTTCCCGGTGCCTCAGGAATGCCTTCTCCTTGCTCCAAATGTCACTAAGTTGCTCCGTGGAGCAGTGTTGTAACGGCGAATCGGCTGCAGAGCCTTCCCATCGCCCCGAGGACACTTCCCCTGTCCTTAGCAGTACAGAGGGATGACCCTGTTCTTGGGCATAGAGGGGCACTTCTGCACAACGGCCCTTCTGCTTGCTCCGGATGTCATTTGATCACTTGGTGGGGTGACTCTGAAATGGCGGAGAGTCCTCCCGGAGGTGCCTTGAGGACTGTGGCTGCGTAGCGGAATCCCTCGGGGACGCTTCCGCTGAAGAACGACGTTCTCCATAGAAGGACACTTCTGCACAAAGGTCCTTCTCCTCCTCCTCGTCGAAGAAGGAGGAATCCTCGCTGTCATGGTCGGGAGGGCCGTCTTCCTTCTGGAAGCCGTAGAAGGCATCCCAAAGGCCTGGCCCTTCTCCAGGAGGAGGTCTGGCCGCAGTCTGGGGCATGCTGCAGAGGAGCGGGGCCTCTCCTTGGGCCGGAAGGGGCGAGGGAGGCCACCTCAGCCGGGCCTTCCTCCGGAGAGTGATGTTCCTATGCAAGGGCGTGGGCGGCACCAGGTTCTCCTTGGGGTCCTTCTCCTCCTTCGTCTTCTTCCTGGCAGGCCGGGTCCTCTTCTTCCCCTTCCTGGGAGGCCTGGCTCTCTCCTTCCCCGTCCTCCAAGGCCTTCCCCTCCTCCCCTCCTTCTCTGGAGGCAGGAAATCCGGATCCTCGAAGGAGGCCCCTCCTGAGGAGGCGCTGGAGCTGAAGATCCACTTCCTGTCCTCTCCAAGGTCTCCTACTCCAAGGGCGGCCGGGGGGAACCACTCCAGGCCCGTGTAGGTCCTCAGCAGCCAGGGCCACTCCATGTGGAGGGAGGAAATGCAGTCCTTCTCGCCCTTCCTCGGTTTACTAGTAAAATTGAATGATTGTGTTATGAAATGATACAGGTCTGGAAAGTGAGTCACCAACATGGAATGTTTGGAAAGCTCTCATATAGAAGAATGAAAACACAATTTTATCTTTCTATTCAATTCAATATATATATATATATATATATATATATATATATATATATATATAAATGCTCTGTGTGTAATCAGTACCTTAAAAATAAAAGAACGAATGAAGGTAACAAAACGTCTCAGAACACAAGGAGTGACTATCACTCAAAAAATTATGATTTGGTCATTTGGGAGTTGTAGTTGCTGGGATTTATAGTTCACCTATAATCAAAGAGCATTCTGAACTCCACCAACCAAATTGAACCAAACTTGGCACACAGAACTCCCATGACCAACAGAAAATACTGGAAGGGTTTGGTGGGTATTGACCTTGAATTTTGGAATTGTAGTTCACTTCCATCCAGAGAACACTGTGGACTCAAACAATAATGGATCTGGACCAAACTTGACAGGAATACCCAATATGCCCAAATGCGAACACAGATGGAGTTTGGGGGAAATAGACCTTGACATTTGGGAGTTGTAGTTACTAGGATATATAGTTTGATGACCCTTCTGACATCCCCCTGGTAACCCCCCCCCCCCCGGGGTCTTGACTTTCCAGGTTGAGAAATGCTGCTTTAAGGCCATCCAGTCCAACTCCCTTCACCAGAGCAAGAAAACATAATCAAAGCCCTCTTGACAAAGGGCCATCCAGCCATTCACACACACACACATATGTATATGACAGATGCAGTATCAAAGATTTGAAAGGGACCCCTAAAGAAGGACAATGATATGTTGCATGTTCCAGAGTAGGCAAACCAGACAATCTCCACATCAACACTGGCAAAGAAACAGCAAGAAATACTGTTTACCCACAAGCATAAAGACATTACATATATTAGAAACCAACACTTTCTCATTATTTTCCAGATCACCAGACTGGGCCACAACAATGCGTGGCAGGGGACCGCTAGTATTTTATAGGTAGTCAGATGTGCTGAAAGAACAGAAGATATCCAACTACCAGACTAGAAACTATATGAAAACGATTATATATATTTTGCTGCTTCAAGCCTACCAAAGGATTTAGCTGTGCATACCTGCTAGCCTCATAGGAAACCTGCTACAAAACAGGAGCTTTTTTGTTGAGTTCCAGGGCCAGAGAAGTAGATGGCGGAAACAGAAAAATGGCCTACCTCAGGGGAGCATGCTTGCTCCATCCATGTTCAACATCTACACAAATGACCAGTCACTGCCAGAAGGGACAGAGAGCTTCATCTATGCTAATGATCATGCCATTACTGCTCAAGCAGGGAGCTTTGAGATGGTAGAACAGAAGCTCTCCGAAGCTCTAGGTGCCCTTACTGCCTACTACAGGGAAATCCAGCTGATCCCTAATCCATCTAAAACACAGATTTGTGCCTTTCACCTTAAGAACAGACAAGCATCCTGAGCTATGAGGATTACCTGGGAAGGAATCCCACTGGAGCATTGCAGCACACCCAAATACCTGGGAGTCACTCTGGACCATTCTCTGACCTACAAGAAGCACTGCCTGAATATCAAGCAAAAAATGGGTGCTAGAAACAATATCATACTAAAGCTGACTGGTATCACCCAGCAAGTCAACGACTTAAATCAAGAAATAGTTTTCTTAGATCTACAGAGACACTCGCTGGAACACCTCAGCAAGCAAGAGTCCAAAAGTGGAAGGCTCAAACCCATAACCTCAACCAATGGCTGATACAAAATGAGAGACTCCCCCCTGGGCACACAGAAAACTGGGCAACTTGGAAGGCGCTAAACAGACTGTGCTCTGGCACCACAAGATGCACAGCCAACCTTAAGAAATGGGGCTACAAAGTGGAATCCACGACATGTGAGTGTGGAGAAGAGCAAACCACTGACCACCTGCTGGAATGCAACCTGAGCCCTGCTACATGCACAATGGAGGACCTTCTTGCAGCAACACCAGAAGCACTCCAAGTGGCCAGATACTGGTCAAAGGACATTTAATCAACTACCAAGCTTGCAAATTTTGTGTTTTTTGTCTGTTTGTTTGTTTTGTTCTGTTAGAAATGTAATACAATTGTCTGGCTGCCCCTGACACGATAAATAAATAACCTGCTAGTATGTAAACCTTTTCCTTGTTGAACAAAACTGTGTGCATTTTAAATCATAGTAAAAAAAAACAACCTCATGTACATAGAAATTATTTAGCATGGAAATGCAGCTTTTACAAAAAATTTAAACAACTTATGCAAAATGATTTAAAAACATAGAGGCAAATTTTAGATGTAGAAAACCATCTGGAACTGCACATGACTAGCTGACTTCAAGGCTGTTCCTTTGATCTTCCCAAATACAGACATTCGGATATGTCACAACTTTCACTTCAGCATGGATGACTTTGACAGCCCTTATGTACTAAGCATGTGTTGTTTGTCAATTGCCAGTGATACTGTTTATTAAATGGCTTACTTTTAGAAGGAAGTATAACTTTATTTGTTAGGTTTCTATTTTATTCTGCATCGTGCACTGCATTTGAGCATTTAAAACTCTAAAGCTTGAAACCTTTTTTTTTCCTCCTGAGCTGAAGAAAATGAATGCTTTTGCTTTGGAACTTGCTGTTTGCCTGCTCAGTCTGCTAATTTGTCAAAATCAGTTACTAGTTTTATTGAAAAAGATGTGATCAAAGCTCTGCTGTTTTTGATTTCATGATATGCAACAACCATTGCCCTCTGCTTTAAAAAGGAAATTTGGGGTTTTGCCTATATTTCCACCTAAAGGCTTAAGATGTTAGAATGCCAGGCATAGAGGTGTTTTTAAATAAGTGAAATGCTTTCTGCCTTCAAGTGCAACAATTGATGCCTCTCACCTCTCCATGGAGACAGTGCATACTACAGTGCCCAAAAAGATTGGGCTGGGTGAAAATAATTGCCTATGGAGCACTGCTTTTGAAGAAATCTCCTGCTCACTCCCCAAATACACATATCTGTCTTCTAATGGGGAAAGATTTCAAAGACTGTACGCAATTTTACAAAGCTCTGGTTTGTTATGAAAGTGGCCCTATTCTTATGTCAGTTAACAGGAATTGTATTTATTTATTTAGCTACCTGCTCCAGCACTTTTCATTTGATTAGAAAAATGATCTTCTGTGGTGTGCTCTTCTAGTCTTCAAGGAGACTCTGTATATGAGTAGAAATACCTGCCAGTTTCATTTCATACAATACCTTTTTTTAAAGAAAATGAATCAAGTATTTTCTTGCCTGAATAGTGAAATGTACAATTGTCAGTTTGGTGAGAACAAATGTGGCATTTGTTTCTAAAAGGTGCCAAATCCATCTGAATAAATTTAACAGAAATTGAAAAAATGCGCTGAGAATATGTATTCTTTTGCTATATAATGCCATTTTCCCAGGCCCTGTATTGAAACAATCTGATACATTTTGCTAGTTTTAATCTGTACATAATATTCTACTCCTACCTAACAATGTGCCATCTATAACTCTTTCATTAAAATTTGGTACCTTTGCAAACAAATTCTACAAATGTGGCCCTTGCTGTCATTAAGGTTGATGGGAAGCCTCTTTTTTTTTAGGGGGGGGGGAGGTGTCAATGCTCATTTTGCATCATGAACATGGTGAAACACACTAGCCTTTAACACATAAGTATCAAAAGTCCAGGGGATTGAGAAGGTAATCTAAGATAGCCATGAAGCTTCCTTATTGAACGAAAAGATGGGGCAGAGTGAAACTACATGAAACATTAGAATTCCACTTCTGATTTTGAAAAATATGAGGGCTAGTAATCTATTTGAAAGATATATCACATCCTTGTGGACTCAAGAAAGAGAAGTCAATATCAGTTGAAAGCAGATATTGTGGATTTTCTGTCTTGATATTTCAGGTTATATGGCTGTGTGGAAGTATCCTTAGTTGGCTCAAGTGAAGATTGGGTTTGCCACATGCTTTCAAGGTGGGTGGTTTGAGTACAAATCACACACACACACACAGAGAGAGAGAGAGAGCGAGAGAGAGAGGAAGAAGGAGAAAGAGGAGGAGGAAGAGGAGGAGGAGGAGGAAGAGGAGGAAGAGGAAGAAGAGATGCTGCAAGAGATTTGTTTATAATTTGGGCAGTTTTCTCCTGATAATGTGATGTGTTCGTTTGGGCAGTTGGGAGTCAGGAGGCTGTGGTTTATTTCCATTTCTCTTTTAATTTGTCTTTTTCTGATCTGATTTATTTGCTTTAGTTGCAATTTAAATCCAGATTCTATGTAAAATAAAATACTCATTATTTCTATAAGATCCTATGGCTTTTAGAGGTACCTTATTTGCCTCCAGTGCACCAAATTTCAAGAATTCAATTTTAAAAGGTGTTTTGTCCTACAACTAAAAGAAGAAAAAACTTCCTCTAGACTTCATTTTCTTTGTGGACTTTGCCACAACATAGTGTTTTTGAAGGATATATGTCCTGTGTAAGCCACTTTAAGTTAGAAATCAATTTACCAAGAGGAAGTGGGATATTCTAAAAGAAATCTAAAACTATTTTGATAATTAAAGGGAATAAAAAGTTGTGCTAGCAATATTGTACAGACCTGGGGCACAGGAAAAAATAGTTACAGTATTCTTCCATCGATTACATGATTCATGTTGAAAAGGTAACAAGAATGTCCAAGCTTTCCCCCTCTTGATTGTTATAAAAAAGTTCTTGTACTTTGCTAGAGAACACCTTTTGTATCTCTACCTCCAGCTGCTGCTGTTTCAGGAACAAGTCAATACTGATAACATACATCCCGGAGGAAACAGAGCTTAATTTCTTTCTCTCTTTACACCCCTCCCCCAATTCCTGCTGTTAAGCTTTTTCAAAGTCAGAATTTAAGACAGTGAAATATGTGGCTAACAAAAGCTGTCTTTCGATTGTTTTAGGGTTTTAACCCACTTAAGGAATCTTGAAATCAAGGATCTTATAACTTTTTTTTTTCCACTTTTCCTCTCAAGCACTTAGGGCAACATATTAAGTTACTTTCCATCCACCCGCTAAGGATAAATAGAAAATAGTGTCCCCACTGTCACACTATTTTATTCTACAGCAGCCCTATGCACAAGTCTATAGACGATATTACATGATTTCCGAAGAGCCGCATATATACTATTGAGAAGGCTAAACTAGATGCAATGTGAGAAACCTATGAATAGAATTTCCAACTTTTAATATATATATATATTAATTGTACTCACAGATTTATTCCTAGTTACTGGTTGTTTTGATACACTTTTACAATGTTTTATATCTTGCTGTTTTCAATTGTTTTAATTAGATTGTTGATGCTATATTATATGTTACTGTTTTAGCTGTGTTATTATGTTTTAAACTATGTTTTAGCTGGTAAATTTTGCTGTATGTTGGGCTTGGTCCCCATGTAAGCCACCCTAAGTCCTTTCGGGGAGATGGTGGTGGGGTATAAAAATGAAGTTGTTGTTGTTGTTGTTGTTGTTGTTGTTGTTGTTGTTATACCAGAGCTGTAACTACAAATCTTGTGAAAGAAAGCAGTTTCCCCCAGTTTCTTTCTCTCTTGTCCCTTTCTCCATTTTTAAAAGCATACAGAATTGTTATGCAGAGACACTCAGAAAGACACTTGCCATTTTCTTTGCATGCAAACACTTTCCCAGTAGGATTGAGAGAATTGCTTTGCCTTGAGTGTTGCACTTGATAAGTAACAGAGCACAACCAAAGAAGCCCAGTGAGACCCTTAACACCGAAAGTGTGAACAAGCAAGAGATCCCATGATCCCATATTCCCTCCAGCTGTCGAAACTGCCTTCTACAATACTTTAAAGAGTGTTTTGTAGAGCCATAAGTCATAATTCATTTAAAATTGGTCCCCACTGACTAATCAAGACTTGTGTTGATTAATTTGGTGGAAGCTATTTTTCCATTGGTAAAAACATTTTAACTAGTAGGGGAAATGGGTAGAAACAAATCTTTAAGGGCAATTCTGGTTTGTTGTAAAGAGAGAATAGAAAGCAAATATAGACAAAACCTTTTTCCTGATAATTACTGTAAATCCATGAAGGCTCCTTACATATATAAAAAATTGTTTGATCTCCTGAGTGATAGTACACTTTCTCCTTTTATGCCCTTATTTTCATTCTTTTATTTTATTTCAAAATTGTTGATAGTGTTTTTTAAATATTTGAACGATACATGCTTTTCTTTTCTTTTCTTTTTTCACTTTTTCACTTTTAGAACCAACATTGCATATTTCATATGAGAGGAATTCCCCATCAATAATCTATTGTAGAAGGGTATATTTCAATGCCTTTCAGAGCCTTGTATAAGTACAGTTCTATATGCAGAGGCTTGGATCACACTTACAATATGTTAGCCATTAGATTGGCAGCTATCAGCTTTATGACTGCTGTCAAGTATATGATTAGTGCACCCAACCCAGCCCCCAAGTGGAAAGCAGGGAATGCAACAACATTCCCTGCCTCTTTATCTCTTTACATGAGACATTATTGCCCCATTTTGCGCTATGTTTTGTGGCTTGAATGGGGCCTGCCATGTGCCACCACACAATGCATGGCAGGCCCCACCCACATTCCTCCCAAAGAAAAAAATTGTGCACTTTTCTCCCCCTTTTCCTGTATGATAGAGAAAGGGTTTCAGAGCAAGGCACATTGCTGTACATTACCAACCTTTCTCCTATCTGGCAGACATGTCCTCCTTGCATTAAGAGGAAAGACAAATAAAGGGACAGTCTGTTGCACCCTGGCGTATCCCCACCATATGATGGGGAGAAGGAGGGAGGGCACGTGGGGCACCACTAGCTGCCCCACATGTCTTCCCTTTAGCTGACAACTGCTGGTAAAATGGCATGGCCTGAAAGGGCTGTGTGAAGATGTCCTAGGTCTAGTGCTGGTATTATAGCATTTCAGATGGAATACATACTCTTTGCCTACTCTTTAAGCTCTAGTGTGATAAAGCACTAGAGCAAAGTTGACAGTGTCACAGTGTTATGTAGCTGATTAGATTTTGTTCCATGGCTATAATTTATTATAAATTAAATGTGTACAGTGCTTCCAGAATAGGCAACTAATTTCCAACAAAAATGCCTGTAAAATAATCAGAAACATAAAATGGTAATGTAATACTTATTCCTAAAAAATAAATCGGAACAATTTTGCTCATTTTTTTTATAAAAGTCTGAAGACTGAATAGGAGAGAAATGTAGAAAATTTTGAAAATGTGAAGAAGTCCAAAGTCTTCAATAGCAGAATACCTACAGCCACTCAGCACCAAAGCAACAGGCTGTCCCTTTGATTGTCTTTCCTCTTAATGCTGGCAGGAAATGTCTGCTATGATAGTAGTAACAATCCCTGCATCAACTGCACAAATAAATGTTTCTTTTAGTCAGGGGGTATTTTGGTGGCTGGTCTTGTAATGCTGTGGTAGAAGGGCTGCAAAAAATAGGATGGGAAAGGAGAAAATGATGAGAAGGAGACCAGAATTTGTGGTAATAAGCAGAGGCTTGAAACTGGACTGTGGAGGTTAAAAGAGAGTTGCAGGGTAGAGAAGAAGAATTGTATGGTGAGGTAAGAAGTTCAGAAAACTGCTTTAATGTGAAAACACGCTGTTTTTGTAGAGTTAACTGTGCATGAATATTATAGACTATTATTCACTAATGTTTGTAGGATGATACATGTGCATACACATGAGCGAAGGGTTTCGTGTGATTATGTGTTGTGGGTGAAGTGTTCAAAATTGAGTATCTGCATGCATGATAATTATGTTTTTAGTACCCTCTAGAGTTGTATACAGATCTGTTTTCGAAAATGGTATTGGGCTGGTTCGGCTGGTTCAGACACCTGTAATGCAATGGGCTCCGCTACCATTTTTGTTTTGGCTGCAGAAGAACAGTGACTGCTGAAAAATGCCTGCTTTTGGTTTCTTTTGGCTACACGAGAAGTGCAGGGAGGGAGGCAGCAACTAGAAGGGAAACAATCCCAGGAAGGGTGGTTTCTTAAGCCTGTTGTCTTAAACCACCTTTTCTTGAAAGGCAGAAGGGAAAGAATCCCAGGAAGGGTGGCCTTTGTCAAGCCAAAAATGTTTTTTTTTTCCATTAGCTGATTTCAGGAGGCCCTTGAAAACGGATTGAGGTACAGCCAAATTGCACAACACTAATACCCTCACAACACAAAACTACTCAAAGATGCATATTTCTTTACTTGAAACTTACCACACACTCCAGGAAATATGTCCAGGAAAAATCAATGGGATATTGTCCCAAGTAAAAGGGATCATTGGTTCAAGGAGCTCCCTTGGATACCAAACTCAATGAAGGCTAAAGTCCTATTGCATACAATATGGTGTCCTTTCAAAAAATGGTAAAATAAAGGTTTTGGGTTTTTTAAAAATATTTTAAAACCATAAATGGTGGAATCTATGGATTCAGAACTAGTGGACAAAAAGGTGCCTACTGTAAGTGTACAAGATTGGGAGACTATAAAGAGCCTTGCAGCACACAAAAAACTTCAATTTTTTTGTTTCACACTTTAATCTAGGGATAGAAAAAATAGTAATAAAATATTTTGAAATGGTAGAGGGAAACTGTGAATGTTTTAGGAATTCTTGATAAGGAGAATCCCAGAATAATTGGAATCTTTACCGTTCAGGACTTATTCTGTGCCCCATATTGGATGTCTGTTAGCTTCCTACCAGGGCAGTTTTTGTTTACCTTCTTACATTTTATTCTGCTTTCATTTCCTTCCTCCAATTTGCTGGCATGTGATTGTGTGAAATGCCTTTAGGCTAACATTTTTGCTTTGTGTAGTCAGTGAGAATTCATTATGTTTGTAGATTCACTGTAGAAGTAATAAACTCTGCAGCATGGGATGTGACAATAGACTTTGCTGCTTGCGGTGCTTTCCAAAATGTTGATGGTATTATTAGCGACATACCTGTTGTAAGCTGCTGTAGACTTTCATTCTTCATCTCTTCTCTTCCACATGTTATACATTTTTTTCTGACAATACAACAGAAATCTTTGCTTTTGGACATGAAAAAATGACACATTTGAATTAGATTATGTTTTTCAAATGCTTATATTAGTCATTAAACACTTTTCTTCACTCCTGTTGTAAAGTATAACAAGTGCTTGTTACTGCATATGAAAAGGAACATGCCTGAAGCGTTGACCCATAATAGTTACTTTCATATATTTTGGCTTTTGGATACATTTTGATTTTAATGAAATGATGTTCTTATCACATTTAGTTTTCAACTTCAATGTCAGATTTTAATACCAATTATTCTGAATTGTTATTTTAATGTTATTGTGCCTCAACTGGAAGAAATATTTGGAATTTTGTTCTATTTAACAACATGTTCAATTGGCAATATAAGATGCTTCTAGTTATTCACTAGGATATGAGAAATTCAGACAGGAAATGCAGACTGTATGGGAAATGCATATGGGAAATACAGACAGTTGATGCTGATGGTATATTGATGCTGATGATGAGGATGATGATGAGATGTTAATGATGATGCTGATGATGAAGAAATGTAAATGGGAACAAGCACTAGAGGGTGAAGTTGAAGTCTCTCACTGTATTCATGAATCACATGAGCACAAAAGGGGTGACTGGATTGGTTTCTTAAATTATGCATGAAAGGTGAGAAAGACTAAATAGTATACCTGACTAGAATGCTATCAGCATATTCAACAAGCACTCCATAACATTAATATTGTCCTGTTTTCTGACCATTTAAGTGAAATGGAGATCATCAGTCAGATATTGTGCTCTGCATTTTCCCAATTCTCTACTATTTTGCAGTGCCTGCACCATCGACTGTCAACAGTTTATTAAAGCTCCATGATTTTTAAATTGGTTTCTAAGTGGTTATAAGTTGCACATGTTGTAGAGGAAAACAGGACAGTAGCACTCTTCAGACCAAATTCATCTTGAATTTTCCATTAGGAACAATTTGATTTCAATTTCATTTTTGATACATATGAGTCAGTATTCTGAATAGCTGATCCTTCTACATTACTGTAATTTATTTGAAAAACCAAACTACTTTATATATATCCTCAATTCTTGAGTTTTTGTTTCACTCCATTCATATTGTTGAACAGTGCTATTATGAGGAAGCTAGTTTTCTGGCCTCAGACCAAGATAATTTTATACTATAATGTTATCTCAAGATCCGAAATATATGTTCGGAGAGATGCACTGAGTGATAGTGTTGGCTGCACTATTATTTACGCTCTGACATTAAGCTGGTGGACTAAGCATAGCTTGCACTGTGTAAATATTGATTAAATGTAAGAGATGTCAGCTCGCACTGCTGAAGTAATTCAAAGTATGTAACTGCTGAAATGCATGCTGGTGGCTTATTTGGAAAGAAATGGTCACAAATGGTATTTATGAGAAAAGACCACAAAGAATTGTGACATTACTATTGTTTTGGGGTTACATAATCATTGACAGCAAATATTTACAAAATGTTAATTGCTATTTTAATGTTCAAAAATCTGTCTGGGAACCAACATGTTTATAAATTACTTCTATAAAGGAATAGAAGACATGATCATAAAATTTGCTGGTGATATTAAACTAGGAGTATAATTTATACCTCAAAAGACAGCATTAGAATGCACTATGAACTGAACAGACTGGAGAACCAATTTAATAAACTAATGAATTTCTTTTTTAAAATAATATTTTTATTCAAGAAAAAGACAAAATAAAACACCCAAACAAGATTTCTAAATGTATAAAACTACCCAAACTGCACAACTTCATACTGTCCACTACAAATAAACCACAACTAATGACCCCAATATAGGGGGCTAAAATTGGGAGCTGGCTGGCTCCCATGAGACAATGTCATTCCAGCTTCATGTGTAAAGGAAAACAGAACTGGCATGCCATCACCACCATGGCAACACGGGGTGCTTTCCTGTGTTGCCATAATCTATGGGAGGAAGCTGTGCATTCCACATGCACCCATGCTTCCCCCCCATGTGATTGCCCTCCCGACAATGCTGGTGATGTGAGGCATGTGGCATCAGATTCCTCATGCCCACAGTGAAGTGGAATGCCGCCACCTCCTGCCACTAGCCATCTTATGAGGATGTGAGTAACAAAGAAGACACAGACAAAAAAAAAACATCAACAATTTTCCCACTCCCTTGATGGTTGTTATTGCTTATTAATATACTCCCCTACTATTGGTCCTCCTGTCATTGATCTGTTGGACCTTTCCAATAGCGTTAGCCCAAATAATTTAAGGCCCTTAGTTCTGAGAAGGGACAGAATGTTCCATCCCTGGGCCAAATTCATTCTTAAGAAGAACAGCACCCCCAGTCCCAGAAACTACCTTTATTTAGCCCCTCAAGCACCCTAGATGATTCTCTCCTTTCGCTTCTCCAGGCAACCCTCCCCCCCTTCCATCAAACATCTGTACCAGGATATCTTTTGATTCCCTGGAAACAGAAAGTTGACTAACTCTGTTAGATATTACCTCTTCTCTGGCCTGCCCTGGGGGTGGGGGGGGGGCGGCTCCTGACTCAGGGGAAGACCATTGAGGTGGTGTGGGGAAGGAGGGGAGGATCCGGTCAAATTCGCCAACTCAGGGAGCAGAGTTCTTGCGACCCTGAGGCAAGTTAGGCCAGTTAACTTACATGTCAGATCCCCTGGGCTTAAAGTCCTGTTGATGAATGCTAGATTGGTCAGTGGTAAAATAACAGTTATCCAGGACCTGGTCCTGGAACAAAAGGCTAATCTAGCTTGTATTACTGAAACCTGGTTGTGTGGGTTGGGTGGGGTTAACCTCACCTAGCTATGGCCACTGGGCTTTAAGGTACATCAACAGGCCAGACCTGGGGGGCGGGGAGTTGGAGTTGTGGTAGTCTATCAGGAATCCATCCCTCTGACCAGATGCTTCGTTCCGCAAACTACTGGGTTTGAATGCATCCACCTGAAAGTGGCTAACCAGGACAGGTTGGGGATTCTGCCGGTGTACCGATTACCCTGCGATTCAGCAGTCTCTCTGCCTGAGCTTGCTGAGGTGGTATCTGGTGTGGTGTTGGACTCTCAACGACTGGTGGTCCTGGGAGATTTTAACATTCAAGCTGAAGCCACCTTGTCTGGTGCAGGTTAGGACTTCATGGTTGCCATGACGACCATTGGCCTGTCCCAAATGATATTGGGGCCCACTCATCAGGTGGATCATACTTTAGACCTAAAATGGAAATAACGTTGGTGTGGAAGAGCAAAAAAATCTTCCATTGTCATGGACCAACCATTATCTGGTCAGTTTTAGGCTATCCGTTACCTCTAACCTCTGCAGGGGTGGAAGACCTACTAAGATGGTCTGCCCCAGGAGACTTACGGATGTCCTGGGGCTCTTGGGGATCTGTCTGTCATGATAGCTGGTGATCTTGTCGAATCCCTGGTGGATCTCTATAACACCAAGATAGCCAGGGCGTTAGATGTAATTGCTCCTGAACGTCCCCTCTCATTGCTCAGAGTCAATCCAACTCCTTGGTTCTCTGAGGAGTTGGCATTGATGAAGTGCTCGAGATGGAGACTAGAGGACATTTGGTGGAAATCTCGAAGTGTTCCCGACCGAACACAGGATAGAGCCTCTATTAAGGCCTACTCCTCGGCGTTGGAGGCAGCCAAGAAATCGTTCTTGCCTGCCCTCATTGCGTATGTCTGTGAGCTCCTTCACCCTCCTGGGATGGAGGAGCCCCTCAACAATCCAGCCACTCAATGCAGTGAGTTCGCACATCATTTTGCAGATAGAGTCACTCAGATACACTCCAACCTGGATGCCAACTTTCCTACCATGTCAGTTGAGGTAACTAAGGCATCTGTCAACTCGATCTTATTGGATTCATTTCAACTGGTGCAGCCTGATGACGTGGAAAGGATCCTTGGAGCAGTGAGGGTGACCACATGCACACTAGACCCTTGCCTGTCGTGGCTTATAAAGCTAGCCAGAGAAGGGCTGGCCGACTGGTTGTCAAAAATAATAAATGCTTCATTGAAGCAGGGGCAATTCCATCTTGCAGGCAGTCGTGAGACAGCTTTTGAAAAAGGCGTTGCTTGATTCATCTATATTGAACTACTATTAAACAACTATTTCAAATCTCTCTTTTCTGGGCAAGGTTCTGGAATGAGTGGTTGCTTCTCAGCTCCAGGGATTCCTGGACGAAACCAATTTTCTGGACCCATCACAGTCTGGTTTCAGGGTTGGTGGATGACCTCTGCAGAGAACTTCACAGGGGGAGTGTGTCCCTGTTGGTTCTCTTGGACATCTCAGTGGCTTTTGATATAATCAATCATGGTATCCTTCTGGGACAGTTCTCTGGAATGGGTCTTGGGGGTACCTTTAAAGCCCTAAACGACTCCAGCCCTGTTTACCTCTCCGAACGTATTCTCCCCTATGAACCATCAAGATTATTAAGGTCGTCTGGAGAGGCCCTGCTCTCGGTCCCACCAGCCTCACAAGCGCGTCTGGTGGGGACGAGGGACAGGGCCTTCTCGGTGGTGGCCCCGCGACTCTGGAACTCTCTCCCACCGGAGATCAGAACCGCCCCTTCTATCCTGACTTTTAGGAAACAGGTGAAGATGTGGTTATGGAGACAGGCTTTTGATGACTGAGACAACACCCTAAGACATGGATGGAAGATGATGTATAATTGTTTTTTAGTATGACGACTGACCACTGTAGTTTTGGATATATTTGTTGTTTTAATGTGTTATTGTAATATGAACTATGATGTTTTTACCGATTGTATGTGTTTTTATGGTTGGAAACCGGTCTGAGTCCCTCAAAAGAGGTGAGAAGGTCGTATATAAAACTCTGAAATAAATAAATAAATAATAATACTGCACTGCAGGCTCCACTCCTTTTTGGAGGGCCGTACCCAGTTGGTGAATCTGGGGGATACCTGCTCGGACCCCTGGCCTTTGACCTGTGGGGTCCTGCAAGGTTCTATTCTTTCCCCCATGCTTTTTAATATCTACATGAAACTGCTGGATGAGGTAATCCGGAGTTTTGGAGTTTGGTGCCATCTTTACGCAACTCTATTACTCCTTTCCACCAAAATCCAAGGAAGCCCATTGAGTCCTGGACCAGTGCCTGGCCACTGTGATGGGCTCGATGAGGGCCAAAAGGTTGAAATTGAATCCAGACAAGACAGAGGTCCTCTAGGTCAGTCATTTGGCTGAACAGGGTATAGGGTCGCAACCTGTGTTTGACAGTTACACTCCCCCTGAAGACACAGGTCCACAGTTTGGGGGTCCTCCTGGACTCAATGCTGATGCTTGATGCTTAGGTGTTGGCGGTGGCCGGGAGGGCCTTTGCACAGTTAAAACTTGTGTGCTAGCTGTGACCGTACCTCGAGAAGTCTGACTTGACCATGGTGAACCACGCTTTAGTTACCGCAAGATTGAACTATTGAAATGCATTCTAGGTAGGGCTGTCCTTGAAGATAGTTCGGAAAGTACAGCTGGTGCAAAGGTCGGCGGCCAGATCGTTAACGGGAGCAAGTTAACCCTCCTGTTTGAACAGCTCCACTGGCTGCCGATAAGTTTCCGTTCCCAATTCAAGTGCAGGTTATTAACTATAAAGCTCTAAACGGTTCAGGACCTGCCTATCTACGCAACCGCCTCCTTTCCTATGAGCCCACACGATCCTTAAGATCTTCCAGGGATGCTCTTCTCTCGCTCCCGCCCCCGTCTCAGGCATGGTTGGTGGGGATGAGAGAAAGGACATTCTCGGTGGTGACCCCCCCCCCCCATCTCTGGAACTCCCTCCCCAGGGAGTTTAAGCTGGCACCCTCCCTAGCCACATTCCGCAAGGAATTAAAGATGTGGATGTTTTGTCAAGCTTTCAACTGACAACTTTCAAATGACATAAGACCTGTATCGTGATCTAATCATCATTCAACATGAATTCCTATATTATATTACTATTCAGATTTTGTAAGTTAAACTGAATTGAGTCTGATCCTGTTAAATTGCTCTGTTTTCATGATATTTCCTATGCTATTATACATTTCCATCCACCTTATTGAACCAATTATTCTTTAATCAGCTCGTATATTGGCCTTCCCCCCTTTCAAAATTACTTTTTTGTTGCTTGATGCTTGTCTATTACTGTCATGCTGTTTTATGCTTTTTAAATTGTAATTTGTTATTGCTCTGCTTTCAATTGTATGTTGCCTGGGCTTGGCTCCATGTAAACCGCCCCGAGTCCCTTCGGGGAAATGGAGGCGGGGTAGAAAAATAACATTCTTCTTCTACTACTACTCCCTTTAAATAATAATGTGATCATGCTTCTACTTTTGGCAACAGTCTACTAACTCATGAATCCCACCATTGATTAATACCACCATCATTGTTGTGGACAGCTGAAGATTGGTATATCTTTCTTAAATTTGATCAAAGATTTCTCCTTAATCACCATAGTCATTTTTTCCATCTCAATTATTTTACATATATTCATCAGCCAGTTAACCTGATGAATTTCAATAGGAATTCAGCAAGTGTAAAGTGATGTATTTACATAGAAAAAAATCATATGCAAAAATATAGTGCATCGGGGTTGATAGTAGGATTTGATAGGTTTGCTTGGATGTGGTGTAATTTGGAAAAAGGTCAGATGTTTTTGCCTTCTGAAGGGACTTCTGTCACATTTTCACCAGGCTACAGTCCTCTATAGTTTCAACTCACCTTGCGCAATTGATTTCAGGGATGCATAAGTGAGTCAAAACTATGATTAAGCATTTTTAATGCAACTAAGCCTGCTGGATGGCCAAACCTAAGATGCTTGCCTGCCTGCCAATCAGGGGTTATGTTTTGGGGAGCAGAGAGGTTTGCAGCACCTGGCAGCCATTGGCTGGTAGGCTCAATGGCAGCCAGGGAAGGGAGACGGGCGTTTGGGCCATTGCTGCTGCTTGTTGCTGTTTGGTGTGTGATAGAAGAAAGGGTTTGGAGCCAGAGGAAAGGTGTTTTAGATAACAGAGGAAGGCAAGACAGAAGGGAAGATTTTGAGAGAGGAAAGGTTTGGAGCCAGAGAAGAGAGAGAAAGAAAGAAAAGTTTGTTTGGAAGGTGGGGAAAAGATGAAATTAATAAAATCATTTCTGGTAACTTTTTTTGCTCACCACTAAAGCTTTGCTTTATTTATTGGGGGCTCTCCATTTTTTCTGGAGTCTATATTTTGAACAACTCCTAACAGTCCTGATCCAAAGGAAAAGTGGGTTTGGGAGGGAGGGAGAGGGTTAAATCAATAAAGTCATTTCTGGAATTTTTTTTTCGCTCACATGTCATAACACGTTGAAATTTGGTATGCTAACAGAGGAGGATGTGTTGTAGCAGTATATCAAGTTTCATCAAGATTGGTGTAAAAATGAGGGAGGGAGAAGGCCCTGGATTTTCCCAGTGCCAGTGCTGTTTTTTGCTTATTGTGCAATCGCATTCGCCATTAACGAAGCAATTCAGAAGTTTCAGAAAGTTCCAACTTTTTTTTGGAAAAAAATTGGAAAAAATGACATTAGAACCCAATCACCAGCGCCATCTACACCTGAAATGAGTTTGGAACCATTTTATAATCAACCAAGCCTAGTTGATAGTATCACATGCAGAAAATATCTAGGAATCATGGTAGACCATGTGAAGAACCCTTACCTTTAGCAGCCAGAATGCGGGCCTACCGAAGGCTGGCGGCCTAAACAGTTAGAATGTGGGCCTAGCAGAGCCCTGACAGCTATTTTAGATTAGGGAAACAGGGAGACGCCATCTTAAGTCAGATTTTCTTAGTGGGGGTGTGTCCTAGTACAGTAAGCAAAGAGTAGATGGACAGGATTGGTTAGGACTAAGGGGTGGAGCCTAACATTCAAATAGAGGAAAAAGTGTACCTTTTGAATTTGAGGCTTGAGTTTTGGCAGTTGGGATTTGTCAGTTGGGAGTTAGGTTGGTGTTCACACTTGGATAGTACTAGATAGGAGAATTGGATTGATCTTTTGCAGTATTCAAGGGCTAGAGGAATTAGCCAGGAAAACTGACAGTGGAAACAGGACCTTGCTTATGGTCTGTTTCTTTTATTCCTGAGGAAGGCTAAGCCAAGGTGGTTTGGCTAGATTCCAGAAAGTGGGAATTTGGATTGGAATTATCATCAGAGATTAGTTTCCTGAGATAATCTCCTGTTTATTAACTCTAGATCTGAACCCAGTACCCATCTAAGAATTGTACATCAAACGTAACCAAAAGCTTTTGTGCCATTGACTTACAGAAAACCACTATGCATTTGTACCAGAAGAGTTTTAGTCTGTTAAATAAACGTTTTATTATAGTTAACACATTACAAAAGCCTGTGTGTGAATGTCATTGGTATTTAAACCCTCTGAAGAAAATAAACACTATAGTAACACAGAAGGGCGTTACTAAGTATCCTCTCCACACATACAATTCAGCCTGAATACTAAGCAATGAGGTGGCAGCGTACCCAATTGAAAAAGCCTTTTAAAACCATCACAGTTCAGACGTCATTCAAATACACAGTTACATTTTTCCCTGTTTCATCAATCTCCCTCCTGTGATATTCCTTATAAAGGTTGGTAGCTTATGGGATTCACTATTTCAGAATTCCCTGTTCCTTCTCCCTGCTAAAAGAAGATCCCAAATGTAAAGTTTTCTCTATAATTGGTGGCACAATGGTGTGATCCTTGGTGTGTTTCCTTATAGACCACGAGCTAAATGTAAGTCAAAGTGAAATGTATTTTCAAGTTGCCATTGTTAGAATTATAATATCCAAACAAGAGGAAATAATACTACCACTATATTCTGCTTGAGATAGTCTTTATCAGAAATACTGTTATCAAGTATGTTCAACAAATTTGAGAACTAAAGTTTGGAAAGTAGGTGCTATGAGAAAGAGTATACTTAGCTGGGGTAAATGAAGATTAAAAGATATTATGAGTGCCATCTTTACATATCTGAAGAGCTGTTCTATGGAAAATGGAGAAATAGAGGACTTGAATCAAACTGGTGAAATTATGAGAAAGGATATTGCAACTACAAATTAAGAACTTTTTAACACTTCAGATATAGAACAGATGAACACAAAAGGTCATGGCCTTGTTGGAAGATATCAGAGTGGATCTCTCAATCATAATAATTAATTGCAAGGCAGAAGCTGAAAATCCAGCTGCATGCCTATACACCCACTGGGTTGTATGGGGGGGGGACGACGATGAATGGGGGGACGACGACAACGACGACATAATAGCTACAAGACAGAATGATTCAAAAAGAGAATGAATGTATAAAAGCAAAAAAACCGGAAAGTTTTATACACACACAATGTCTACACTTAACTGTGAATGTTTAATACTGTTTATATTTACTTCTGTTTTAATGTTTTCATATTTGTATATTTTAAATTGTATGCTAATGTTTTTATGTTAAGCCACTTTGAGTCTCCTATGGGAGAGATAAAGCAGGGTGATGATGATGATGATGATGATGATGATGATGATGGGTATTTTCAGAATGGGGTCAAAATGAGAGTTTCTAATGCATCAGGTGCAGGAAAAAAAATAACACTTGGGAAGTTTTTTAAGCTTTACTTTGACTTTTTCTCCCCTTTCTGGCCCAAAGCTGCACAAGTTTCATTGAAAAGTGTACAGCGTTTCTAACTGACATGTTGTGAGTACTTTTTAATGCAGCTTTCCCTTCCTTTTCCCTGCCAACCAGACCAAAAACTCATTTCAGACTACAGACTTTAGCCAGGATTTCTGTGAAAGATTGGGTGAAGGAGTTGTAGATGGTATTTTCTTTGATATACAGTACTCTCTGGTTTTCCTGCAGTTTCCGTTCTCAAAACTCCAGTCCTGATGAGAGGCTGTGAAAAGACACTTCATTTGCTGTCAAACCAGTTGGGATGGGCTGTGGGAGGAAACAGAAATGTCTTTTCACAATCTCTCATCAGGATTTCTGTGAAAGATTGGTGGGGAGGAGTTGCGGATGTTTGGCAGCTGACAGTTTGGCTTTTGTTTTTCCTGCAACTTCACCTCCCTGAAGTTTCTCAAGTCACTCCTGACACGACCAAAAAATAAAAAAACCCAAAAAAGCCCTGACGCCCCAATTTTTCTCATAAATCCTGATTGGAAACTGTGAAAGGATGCTTCATTTTCTTCCATACGTGTCTGCACTGAAAGAAGCTAGACTAGTTGTTCATGTTGGTCCCTTCCAACTTTATGATTCTGTGTCTATCAGTGCAGTTTTCTACATGTCTGATTGGAATTATATTTCACATTGAGGCTAACACCCAGACATATTTGTATAGTTTTGCAGTTGAAAAGCTATCATTTTATATCCGGTGAGCCAGGAATAGAATTACACTGTAAAATTAGACTTCTAGAAATGTTAGGATCATAGAATCGCTCCAAAACATCAAAATGTATTTCATATTGAAAAACAAATAGAAGCATAATTCACATTCCAAATCAATCAGGAACTTCATATGCGGGCATCCAAGCAGCTTGCACAAACACATATATATTAGCTGGTCACTGATTAATTAATATAAAATTAATTAAAAAGCCTCTCCTGATATATCCCAGTGAAACCTTATCAACTAAAGCATTCATTTCTGCCTTGTCTCCCCAGTCCTGAAAATGTCTGCTTAAATTTGAAAAGTAACTACATCAGATACATTCCTGGCTTAATTTGGAACAATTAAGCGCATCTGAGCAGATAATGTTTCAATTCTCCAGGGTGACACGTTTATTTATTTTTAAAAAGATGAAATATTCTTTTTACAATATAGAACAACACTTCCTTGTTTTTTGCAAATGAGCATATGCATTATTTTCTCATTTAGTGCAATAATTTGACTCCTTTGTAATGATAATAGAGACATATTTAGAAATGCAAACTTTTTTACAACTTGTTTTTTAAAATTACGAAGGCATTTGTTGAGCCTCTCTTCTTACACCTCTAGTTTTATTTAAACTATTTATTTCTTAAATCTATCTATACTATTTTACTGATTGCAAAGTGAAAATGCTCTCACTGTTTATTTATGATATCCTTGGGAAATCCTTTTGTTTTGCTGCCTCACTAATTAGAAAAATGGCATGTGTGTGTACGGAAGAAGGATCATGTTTGTTTGTGTGTGTGTGTGTGGGGGGGGGGGGGGGTGACATTCCGATGCACTTTATTAAGTTGCAAATTAAACTAAAATGATGGTAGGAATACCTATGACACACTATGATACCATTAGAAAATGAACTGTGATTTTTTAAAGGTGTGCAATCACAGTGTAATTAGATATTGTTGAATCGTGAGTGATGAATTTTTAAAATTCAAGACGTTTTGGTCTTCAGCTCACCAACACTTTAATCAGTACAGCCAATGGCAAATTACTATTACTGTCTATTGGACCCTATCATTGGCACAATAGATTGATTGATTCATACATATATTGTTCTTAATGGCTCTTTTCAGTGTACAATTTTTGAGGACTACTTCATCTAGGTGAATTGGAAAAAGTTGGGGAGGCTCTTCTTATGTATTCCTTTTTGACCATATCTCAGAATATTGAAAGTATTTCTGAGCCAGTGCTATACTTCTGAATAAGAAACTCTTAAGTCCTAACATGGCCCACTGTAAGGAAGTTCATGGGCATGCCAGACCAAATAAGATAATAAGAAAAAAAATATTTTCTCTCCTAAGGCAATCTACGAATCTAAATGATAAAAACTAACTGTGACTATTTCTCATCCAGCCCTTTATGCACTTCTGTACCTCTCGTTACAAATTCAATACCATATTTTTGGCAAAGCTGATCTGGAATTAACTTGGGTTAAATAAAGGGTGCTTTACTTAGCTTTTAAAAGAGATGAAAACTCAGCTCATACTAGAGTATATATGGTACCTATAATTTCATTCCTTTGCAAAGAAATTCTCTGTTTATTTTCTCTCTGTCCTCTCTGTTTTCTGAATTTCAAGTAATAATAATAATAAGTATTGGTAATAATTCTTTGGCTGTTGCCAGTAATAAGAAGATGGTTTTTCATGTCAAAATAAATGATTTTAACATTTATGTATGTGCATAATCCATTTATGTCCTGGCATTGAATGTTTGCCGTTTGTATGTTGTGCTCCTCCCTGAATCCTCTTTGGGGCCAGAAGGGTGGAATATAAATTTTTAAATAATAAATAAATAAATAAATAAATAAATAAATAAACAAACTACAAATTTTTGTTTTGGGCTTCAATCTGTGGATAAACTTTGCCATTTGCCAAGCCAACAGAACTCATGGTCTCTCTGAACTCCAACCTCCATCAGGACATGACAATTGTTTCTGTTAATAAAAATAAAAAGGACAATAGATGGGCTCAGGGACAAGAAGGATGACTTCAAGTCAGGGGCAGAGTGGTTGGCTGGCCACTCCACCCCACCAAGAGCCAATCAGTCCCCTAATGAAGGAAAGGGGAGGACGGGAAGGAGGAAACCCCCTGGATGCTTGGGGTTTGGGGGCAGAGTGGTTGGCTGGTGACCAGTTCAAAGCAGATGTAAACTGGATTCAGAAAATTGATTATATGGCAGTGTAGATTAGACTTTGCCTCTTCTTGCCTGTCTGTAAGGAATGAAGGAGCCCTTGGTAGACAAAGCGGGAAAGGCTTTGGAAGGGAATCAGTCTCCTAAAGGAGGAAAGGGGAGAAGGTGGAAGGAGGAGACCCCCCAGGATGGTCAGGGTCGGGTGCAGAGTCATTGGCTCAGACAATTAAAAAAACAAAACAAAATAAAACTGAGATAACAAATCACCCCCTTTAAAAAGTTGAAAATAATATAGGAAGAATATGATTCATGTAAAATAGGTCTAACAACAAGAAACCCAGTAATTCAAAATCATCAGAGTAAAGAGGAAGAAGGTGAAGCATGGACTTAATATCATATTTTGCCAACTCTGTCCTGACACCATCCCTACATATCTCATGCATTGTTGCATCAAAGGACTTGTGCTCTCAACTGATTCTCCTTTAGAGTCAGACAAATGGTAAATAAGCCTGTTTTGCCTACTGAATCAAATAGCCAGAATGACATATCCCCAAAGACTCCATATTCAATCACACTACATACACTGTAAAAAAAAAATCAAGCAGAAATACTTAAACCATAGAAATTGACATGGACAGAGCAGCTAGCTGTACTCTTTGTCCTTTGTGCATCGGCCAGCTAGCCTTACACAATCAACCAAAAACAGACAATTTATCACACTATCGACTTCAGTCCCATGTTGTAATTATCCAAGGAAACACATGGGGGGGGGGGCAAGGTCTTAATAGCCTCCAGCTATGTTCCAGCATATGCTGAATCATGGTGTTTTATGCCACATGCAACAAGCCTCTGTCATCTGATAATGGAAACCATCAGAAAGATACCTTCCCATAAAGTGCCATTCACTAGACATGTTCAGGTACATATTATTCTCTATATGTGGCCATTTGTCTAAAGATGTGTGATCTGGAGACAAATTTCTCGACTAATCTGTTTCATCTTCACAGGAGTGACTGTGTAAGCAATACATTATGTAAACTAATCTAGATAGTAAAATCAATGACAATTGCACTTGGATTGGGCTGCAAAAAGCAGCTGTCCGTCACACATGGGAATGCTTGCTTCAACTTTGCAAACCTTGATTTCAATAAACGGATAGACAGTCTTTATATGATAATGATTCATTGTAATGAAGGGATCAGGGACTGAGCAATAGTTCATCAACACAATGGCCAGCTGTTTGGCAGGTAAGAATAATTGGCTCTTTGGGTTCAGTGCCTGCAATGAATTCATGATGAAAATAGAGTCAAAAGTGAATCAAAGAAAGAAGAATTAAAAATAAAATTATAAAACTCAAATATCAAGAAAATTGTTTAAAAAATTAGAAGTGACTCTGCATGTTAGCAGAATTGATTTGGTATCTAGATACAAGAAAGAAAAGCTTTGCATAGAATATAGTTTGAGGAAATGTGGAATCTGCTCATTTTCAACTGCAAGATAAAAGCTTTATGATATCAGACACACTCTAATGGTTTTTTGCTCACACAGTTGCCTTCATGACAGCCTTATACTAACGATATAGTCAGACTGTGCTGCCAGTTAAATATATACTATCCGTATATGCTTCAAATGAGCAATAGTAATCTTGCCAGAATAAATGTCATTTTTCTTTAATTGACTTCTTATCTTTTTGGTTTAACACTATTTTAAGTTTATTATACTTCAAACTTACATGGTGTATGTCAAGTATTTTAAGAGTTTCACATATGTTATCTCAGTAATTCTTACTGCTGCCCAAGAAGAGAGTTGCTCTTTCCATATTGCATGTGCTTGAGGTTTGATTTAAATATTTATCAGATTAATGAAAATATTGGCATGGGGTAAGAGCATACATGCATCCTCTTTGCTCCATACATAGTATCCTATTCAGGTGCCCCAGTTGTATGCTAAATGAGTGCAAAGACATTTTATTCTCTCCAAAAGGCTACATTTTGCACACACAAATATTCCCCAAAATATTTTTTCAGAATGCTATGCAATTCAATGGTGCTATGGATTTGGAAGAGGCAGGGTATTGTTTCTATCAAATTTAGTTTGAACAAGGGGGAGTGCCCCCTTTCAGATGTGGAATGGACTATGTTCATTGCTGTTAATTGGGGAAGTGCTCCCTTTGAATGTTAGTTGTCCACTTGGGTGGAAATGACTTAGGTCTTCTGAAAGGCAAAAAAGGGGCTGCAAGCATTTTCGGGAATTATGATGTTTGGTCTCAGATGCATGTGATATGGAGACCTTCAGAAAATTGATGCACCCCATGAGAGGCTAATTGGGCAGTAGTTTAGGAAGTGCAAATTCCTTTAAAATATGAACAAAACGAGACTCTGTACCATTTTTACTCTCTATGGTTTTTCCAAAATAATACTAATATACTACCTCCCATGACATTAATATAGTACCCTGTGAAATGTAAGGGATAAAATGTGTAAAAGTTTATCAGCCTCAATGTGAAATTTATGAGTTGCTCAATTTCCTTCCATGGTTGATAGAACTATTGCTAAAGCATCTGTACATGAAGCATGTCCATTGATGTCAAAGTGCACTTTGATAAGGTGTGACATTCATTTTCAGTGACCTCTGGTTAACTATCGCTTTCTTCCCCTTTTTCTTTATAGTCCTTTTATACACAGACACAGACACATTGAAGGTCAAATATATTTGAGATGCTGGGTGTGACTCCACTATGACAGACTCAGTGAATGCATAGTACAAACATTTTTAAAAACGTTTATTTCTTTTTGCCAGAGAGACTGTGTACATCTAAGCAAGAGATTGACTTACCGACTCAAGGAAGCTGTGCTTTTTTATACTCCCTCAGGAGATTAAGCATGACTTTTTCATCTGTAATGGCAGCCTGCAAGTGGTACTCATAGGTGTGAGAGTGAACTAGCTCTAGCAACTACTTTAGCTACTTACAACTGACAGATAGTGAAGCCAGACTGTTTGGTCCTCATGGTGTTGTACCATGATAGGAAACATCTGAAATGAGTGGAACTTCATCCATGAAAAGGATGTTAGGAACAGACAGAGCTTGCAAAGTTGGCTTCTATGAAGAATAAATATAATGTGCTGAAGTCATTAATTAGCGAAGTTGTAATAAGTTGATGGAGCATCATCCAACCACTACTCAGGTATAGAAGCTTTCAGCTTGTCATTATATCCATTCTTTTTTTTATTTCCACCTGATGAAGTTTTTTCCATTCCTATACTAAAAGACTGGTATTGATTCTTGCTTTAATGATATAACCAATGTTGGGCTGTACTCAGTTGTATATATCTGTCAGTGAATAGATTATTCCTTTCTGAAGAAATAAAAAATGACCAAATTGAAATATTATTATGTTTTAAAAGGTATAGAGAACAAAATGTCCAATTCTTTGATGGAAGTGAGATGACAAAAAACATATATGCTAGAAATGAAAGGAAATTGTTAGGGAATCACAAGAATGTTTGTTGGGTAAGGAGAAGTTCTGAGAGGAGATGGTTGGGAAAGAAAAAAAAACACATTTAATTATTAAGGCAGCTTGAAAAGCAAGAATGCAGCTAAAGCCATAGAAAATAACTACTGCTCACCAAAATGAAAGGTTTGACTATTAACCCCAAAGGTTCAAGCCCATACTTGAATAAAAAGTTCTTTTTCTTCAAGCTGAAGTGAAATTGGGATTTAAATTTCTGCAAGCAGCTTGTGAAGAATATGAAATGGCTTATGGAGACATTAACATGTGAATAAAATGTGAGAGCTGGACCTCCAAGGAATTAAGAGGCTGACAAGTGTGCTTCAAGAACAAATCAGAAGATCAAACACACACTCTGGCTAATTCTATTTTGTCTAGCAGGAGGATGAGGAGAACTCATGTTCAGATTGGGAAAACTTCTTTTAACACAGTATTGCATATATTTACAAAAGTTGTTGCAGAGATCAGGTATCCAAGTTGATGCCAACTACACAACACCATGCAGAATCAGTCTGTCATGATCATTTCAAAATATTGTCTAATCATCTGACTCCTGTGTATAAGACTGCATTGGCTTGTGAAGATTCAATCTGGAAGTTTGTTTAGACACCATGGCCACAACCCCAAGCACCATATTTTTTTTGCCAACACCTTCTTCTTGTAATTGGCTGAAAAACTGGACCAGAAACTCTGGTTTGCTTAAAAAGTGGGGGTGGGAATGGGATCAGAAACACAAAATGATCCTTTTAAAGACTTATTTACTTCTAACATCACTGACTTCCCACCCCACCCCCAAGCTCCAGATGAGCCCCAGATCAGGTTAAGTGGTCTTCTGGGCAAGATCAACAATGTCTGAATATGGCTTGGGAAGCTAACAGAAAATAGAAGTAAAGCTGAACTTACCATATTTTCTATTGTTATTAGCCATGAAAAGGATTGGGGGCTAGCTCAGATTCTCTCTTATTGATCTAGTGTTTTCCATTGTTACGACACCCTATACATGGAAAGTAAACAATCCCAAAAGATTTGATATGCTTTTTTCTAAAGTTTGAAGAGTAAGGTCTCTCCTTTGTAGACACTCCTCATATGTAGAAAGTGATAGAAAGGTGAGTAAGTCATCTCAGACACTGCTCGCACATGTAGTAAGGAGAACTCCTAGACATTGCTGATACTAGAAGGGAAAGGGATTGTGAGTCATGGGGAGGGGGGACGGACTCAACCACCCAGACACTTTTTCAACTGAGACTGGATGGGCATTTATTAGGTGTATTTTGATTATATATTCCTGCATGGCAGGGAGTTGGACTGGATAATATCTCATAACTCTATGATTCTATGAGGCACTGAAAATTACTTTTCTCTCAGTTGGAGCATTATAAGAGCTCTGCTTACTAGTTTCTTCCCATTTGCTGCTGGAAAACACTGTTAGGGATAATTGTAATGTAATAATGGATTTCGTTTTATCCGAATTATTCTTTGTCATCAAAATAAGAGCACTCACAGAGCAGAAAATGAATTTTTGGGGAATGTAATGTTTCAGTCATACTCAACACCATCAACATTTTAGAATTTGAAGTGCGTTGATGATACCAATAGAATTACATGTTACAAAGTAACCATCAGGAAAGAACAGAGAAAGTGTGGAGAAAGGGATAACAAGTCAAGGACAATTTCACTTAGATAAATGAGCTGGTGCTATCCAAAGCCGGGAAAACAAATGAGTAGGGAGAGAACAAAATAAATGAGCAATAAAACTAAATAACCCAGTGGGCAGATCCAAGCCTGTGATAAAAGGAACTAGTTGTATATTTCAAGAGCAAACCACGAAGAAAATATTATATAAATTGGGGAAAACCAACACATTGCTGCTATTGCTGTTGTTGATGTTGCTGTTACTGCTGCTGCTGATGGTGATGATGTTGAAGAGTAGGAGGAGGAAGAAAAATGAGAAGATGTTGATAAACTGGAGAATAAAGGATTTCAAAAGGTATTTTCCCTTGATAGCTTGGACTGCAAGAGTTTGTGCATATTTCTAATGTGATTTTTTTCTAATATGATTTTTAGGATTTTTTTGGCAAAAAAAAGTCTGAGAATCTAGATCAGCTACATAGTGAAATATACTATGGAGCATCCCCCCCCCCCCCCAATGACTTATCAGGGAGCAGCTACTGTGAGCAATGGAGTAATGGATTGATGTTTCTACCTCCCTACTTCAACTAGGATCCTGCTTCTTCTTCTTAGACTAGATATCATTTGCAGGAGGAGGATAGAAAGGTAGCCTCCTGGATTTCAATTGACTGGAAAACAATCCTATGGCACTCACAGCATTCAATCCCTTTGTATTCACTATGCTAGGAAATAATGAATATATTCATGAATACAATTTAGCTGCAAACATATAACTCTAGATTATGAATTTATAACTATGATAATGAATTCCAAGCAGGATACTTTGTGCAGGAAATGAAAAAATAAAGAGAGTTTTTTGTGCAAAAAAATAAAAATAAAAAACTACTAAAGATTCCCATAATGTAATACAATTTCATGGTACTTGATCATTTCTCAAAGAGGTTATCTTGATATACTTTCACATAAAGAATGAAAAAAGTTCAAATATCCTCTGGAACAATGAAATATTTTGTGTGCGTGTATGTGTGTGCACACACTATTGTTACTTTGTAAAGCACCAAGCATATTGATGGCATATAAGTATATTTGCTTGTTTTAATTTCAAAGGTGCTTTAGTGAAATGAGGAAATGAATATAGTTTGCACTTGCATGGCATATTTTAAATGTTGAAAGTTCATTATGTACTTCTCATCAATCTGTACAACACTCCTATAATAGTTCTCATATTGTAGATGGAGTGCCGAGACACTCTGAAAACAGTCAGTTTCCTAAAGAAAAGCAGATAAACCTTTATCTTCAATATGTTGTTTGATTCTAGCTTCTGTTGTCTCAGACCACTCGCCATTATTTGAGATTCATAGGATCCAATGTCCAACAATATCTGAAGAGCCACAAGTTCCTTGAACATGACCAATGGCCCCATAGTGGGATTATGCTTTGATGCAGACCTTTACTAGGAGTGAGGGCTTTTAATCCATGATCTAAATTTTGAAATCTTAGTCATCCTTCATATTTCATCTATGCCTGACAAGGACTAAGAAGATGAATAATATGCAAATCTATTCATTCATCCATCTTATTTTCACTTATTTTCTCATGTTTCCACATGAAATAGGCATTTAAATATGTTGCTAGCTGCCCTAAATCTCATTATTGAAAAAAGATGGGGTGTAAATGAATAAAATATTTTTTATAACAAAAAACGAATAAAGTAACTGATCCCCAGTGGAGATTCAGCTTCAAAGTGTTTGTTCAGCTTCAAACTATTCTTCAACCATAAATTTGCTGGATAATCTTAAGCTAGTTACCAACAGTCTAACCCATTTTATGGGGTTGTCGTAAAGATAAAATAAAATCTAGGTGAAATCTAGCATGTAAAATATAGAGATGGTGGTGGAAACACCTTATTGATTTTTATGCTTAGTTATATGTTGTTGATTGTGATTTGGTGTATATATGTAGGGCATTAAATTTTGCAACTATTTCTGTGTAAACTGCTTTGAGTCCCCCTAGGGTGAGAAAAGCAGTATATAAATACTGCAAATAAATAAAATAAAACAATAAGTGGAAGCAGAGGATGAAGAAAAGGAAAAAAAACATGTTGGTTAAACATTTCAAGTCACTTACATTTTTTCAAATTTATGTTCATGGATGCATCCTGACTATTCAAAGATAAGAAATCTAATAAATATATGCTGATTAATCATCTATTTTCCTCTCTCAGTGATGTCTTAATTGCTAACAACCCATTGGAGAATGTGATTCAGAGGGAAAAGTTTTTCCAAATGCTTAAAGATGTTAGCAAATACTTTTTCTCACTGCAAGGGAAAAGCAAAATTTGGGGATGTTCACATGAAATGCAAGTGTCACAAGTTCATATCCTCCCTCAGTGAAAGAAAAGCAATACATTATTGGGCAATGGTGTCCTGCAATGTGCCTATTTCATTTCCTGAAGTAAGGATGGAGGAGGATTTTATCTCTTGTGAGCTATTCATCTTCTCTGTCTTATCTCCTTGGCAAGAGTACACTTCTCTGATTTCTTGCTGTGTTTTAACCAAGGAGAGTGATTCTTCACTGGAGGATGTGTTATCCTCCAAATGCATGGAGGCATCAGCTGCCTCCATCACTCTGCAATAAAATATGCAGGGCAAAACTATTTTCCTCTTTGCAACAGGCAAGTAAAACGGGCTGGCATGATAGAAAGTATTGCTGCCATAGCACTTCTCAAGCAATTATCCACTTTATTTTTCCACACAAAACCATAGCCATCCATTCTTGGTAAATTTAAAATGCACTTGCCCAATTTCTTCTTGTCCAGGGGTTTCATTCCTCAGAAATATTCTCAGCAGTGCAGCACCAGGTTTGGCAATGATGTAGTGGTAAATTTTGAAATGCAGTACTCATCATGCTAATAACAATAGACTTGCCTTCAAATAGAGTTGAAAAAATTAGGCAGCTCAGTGTTGATCCTTACCAACAAGCAATTTTCAGTAGTTTTCATATCCACAAGGAACAACAGGGCAAGCTGTATTATTAGATGGAGTAACACAGCCGGTTCAGTGGCAGAGTCAAAGACCTCATCACACTAGAATGGTGGTTCTCAACCTGTGGGTCCCCAGGTGTTTTGGCCTACAACTCCCAGAAATCCCAACCAGTTCACCAGTTGTTAGGATCTCTGGAAATTGAACGCCAAAACATCTGGGGATCCACAGGCTGAGAACCACTGCAAAAGAGCATGGATCCACTTTAAGTCCAGTTTCTGCCTCCTGCAGAATTCTGGGGCTTGTAGTTTATGAAGGGGTCTTTAAACTGCTCAGCCAAGCAGGTCTTGGGCTTGACTACACTACAAACCTCAGTTTTCTGAAGGAAGCAGAAACCAAATTTAAAGTGGATCCACACTCTGGTGTGATAACGCTGTAAAGTGATTGCTTTCCCCTGCTGTCTTTGGAAGGGTCCCACAACTTTCCATCTCTTCAATGACTGATGATGGTGACTCATCCAGTTTCAGGACTGGAGCAGATTTCAGTCTGTTGCTTCATCCTTTAGTCACCTCTGGCTCAGTGATGGAAAAGGAGACATTGGCCAGATAAGTGATCCATCAGGCTGGGCTGCTTAGATACAGTTTTTAAGTTAAATGTGCATTGTAATATGTAACTTGAGGGTAGGAGAGAGCAAAGATATATTCTTCACCACTTTGTGGTGGTGGTGTTAATGGTGGTAATTTTTCATTTTGTTTATATCTTGACCTTTCCTCCAAGAAACTGAAAAAAAAAATGCTATCCTACTCCATTTTTGTGTGTGCATCAGGCATGATGTCTGTATGTGTGAGTTGTGTGTCATAGTCACAATGAGAGGAGTGATACTTCACCTTACAAAAAAGGAGCACTGAGGAATTACTGAAGATGCATCACTTCTCACCCTTAACTTCTGGATCCACCATACCTCTAAATTTGGGATGCAAAAAAAGTGAATAGCATTTTTATCTAGCCAGAACTTTGGTTGAATCGACAGTCTATTCTACTGCCAAGGACAAAGTGATCTCACAAAACCAAGTCACAGTGTCTCAAGTAGATGTGTGTGGGTTTTTTGGCATTAAGGACAGGAAACCCCACAAAAACTTTTGCTTATCACTCTCATGACAATAAAAGAAAATGATAACAAGGTATGTAGTGGACAATTTGCTGCCCTTTAATGGTACCACAAACCTTTTGTCTGATGTTGCTACCTTAGACTTTATCTCCACTGCCATACAATCCCAATTGTCAAATCAAATAATCCAATTAATTTTTTTGAACTGGATTATATGACTCTACATTGCCATATGATCCAGTTCAAAGGATTTTATTTAGCAGTGTAGATAGGGCCTCAGTGCCTAATGGAAAACTCCCTTCCAGAAGTGTTGGAAACTTCTTTCAAAAACTTCCCCCCTGTATTCAACCATCATTTAAAGAACCAGATATGCCTGATAGTCCAGTCAAGATTGCAATCTTGGGTTTGATCCTGACATGTTGAGACTGCTGGTTCAAAGAGTAATTTTTGTGCAATTCCACCAAACACATATAGAATTTTCCATATGATATGAAGCCCTGTTTGTGAAGTATTTCTCATATATATATATATGTATACTCCAAAGGCATTGTCTTGCTCATGCCAAGAATCCCTTGTCTTTCAGAAAAAAAAGAGGGTTGAAGATTAACATATCTAAATGGTACTGCTGGTTCAAGCATGAATTTACTCAAATAATAAAGTGGTCTAAGAAAATGAGCACTCACATTGTCACAATGTGGGGTTGAGGGCTCATCAAAGCAAAGCAGAAGACTCCTGAGAGATACCCAATGATATTAATATTTACAAGTATTAAGGGGTTTCTGATAATAGTAGAGATGTGAATAATTGTTACTTTCTTTCACAGTTGGAAAAAATATTTTTCAGCAAAATCATTACACAAATTTATTTTGGTTTTTTGCAGGAAAGTCCCAAAATGTAAAAGAAAAAATTATCAAAAATGCCAAAAATGCTCACGATCTCACCCATCAGATAACAAATATTGTTGTTATTAATTCTTGTATGCAAGAAGGTGTGTTGCAATCCAATGACTCTGCCTTGAAAGCAACACCATGAGACATGGAAACAAGGATGGAAATAAGATCATTTTCACAAAATGATCTTATTTCCATCCTTGTCTCCATGTCTTTCTGGACCTGACACAGTCTGGTTTTAGGCTGGGACATGGTACCAAGACAGCCTTGGTCGCCTTAGTGGATGATCTGCGCCGGGAACTAGATAGGGGGAGTGTGTCCCTGTTGGTTCTGCTGGACCTCTCAGCGGCCTTCGATACCATTGACCACGGTATCCTTTTGGGATGCCTCACAGGAATGGGCCTTGGAGGTACTGTTCTGCAGTGGCTCCGGTCCTTCCTAGAGGGTCGTTCCCAGAAGGTGTTGTTGGGAGATTCCTGCTCGACCCCACAACCGTTTTCTTGTGGGGTCCTGCAGGGGTCAATACTATCTCTCATGTTATTTAACATCTACATGAAGCCATTGGGAGAGATCATCCGGAGTTTCAGGGTGAGGTGTCACCTGTACGCAGATGACATCCAACTCTGTCACTCCTTTCAACCTGCTACTAAGGAGGCTGTCCAGGTCCTGAACCGGTGCTTGGCCACTGTGATGGTCTGGATGAGGGCGAACAAATTGAAATTGAATCCAGAGGTCCTCCTGGTCAGTCGAAAGGCTGAACAGGGGATAGGGTTACAACCTGTGTTGGATGGGGTTACACTCCCCCTGAAGAGGCAGGTTTGCAGTTTGAGAGTAATCCTGGACTCATCACTGAGCCTGGAACCCCAGGTCTCGATGGTGGCCGGGAGAGCTTTTGCACAACTAAAACCTGTGCGCCAGCTGCGCCTGTTCCTTGGGAAGTCTGACTTGGCCACAGTGGTCCATGCTCTGGTTACATCCCATATAGATTACTGCAATGCTCTCTACATAGGGTTGCCTTTGAAGACTGTTCGGAAGCTCCAAATGGTCCAACGGGCAGCAGCCAGGTTGCTAACAGGAGCGGTGCCCAGGGAGCATACAACTCCTCTGTTGTGCCAGCTTCACTGGCTGCCAATTTGCTACCGAGCACAATTCAAAGTGCTGGCTTTAGCCTATAAAGCCCTAAACGGTTCTGGCCCTGCTTACCTGTCTGAATGTATCTCTCCTTACGAACCCTTTAGGAATTAAAGATCTTCTGGGGAGGCCCTGCTCTTGGCCCTGCCATCTTCACAGGTTCAATTGGCGGGGACGAGGGATAGGGCCTTCTCAGTGGTGGCCCCTCGGTTGTGGAATGCCCTCCCCAGGGACATTAGATCAGCCCCCACCCTCTTAACGTTTCACAAAAAAGTTAAAACCTGGCTATATGAGCAGGCCTTCCCAAATGCAGTGTAGCTATTAAACTATGATCTCGGAATGGTTGGACAACGTGACTGGATAATGACTGGTAATGAAATGCAGAGGACTTATGGTTTTTATTGTGTTACTGATGTTAATTGTAATGAATTTTTTACCTGTGTTAAATGTTTTTTAATGTTTAAATTATTTTTGTACTGTTGTGGGCATCGAATTGTGCCATTTTGTAAACCGCCATGAGTCGCCCTCGGGCTGAGAATGGCGGTATAGAAGCATAGTAAATAAATAAAATAAATAGATAAAAGTGAATTAACCAATCAAAAACAAAGAATTCTTCCTTTCTAGTGAGTTGCCACATTAATAGTACTCAAGTGCTTCTTACTGGAATTATTTGCTTCCTTTGCCTTGCTATCTCACAGTATTAAACATCCAGCAGGAGTCCACTGGCTCTTAGAAGATAGCAAGAACATCACATAAACCAAAAAGAAGAGCATTAAACTTTTAATAAATCTCTATGGTTGATGACATATATTTAATGCTTGGATCTTTCAGGATAATCTGTCACGGGATGTTTCATACATCTCTGGTTGCAAAGAGCTTATGATATTCTATTCATGCAATGGGAAACTTGAAGGGAATTGGAGGGTTTTTTTAAAAAAAAAAACAACTATAAATGATCTATTGCATATGAATCTCAGAGGAAGAGCCTTTAGTTCTGGAAAATGTAAATTTGGAAATAAAGATTTGTAAATAGAGTCTAATCAGGGTTTGGAAAATACAAGTGTTAAATTTAAACAAAAGATATTAGCTGGACACTGAAAAATATGCTGATAGTTTTTATAATAATTGCAAAATATCATTAACATTTTATTCTGCACTCTATATTATGTTGTTAAGTATATATATTTCTCTTCAGGAAGATTAAATCCTGATATGTACAACATTCATCTTTCAAATCATATCTCCACATCTGATTCCTTCTGAGAAAAAAGAAGGCTTTCTAACAGTTCCATCAGCGTTCAGGCATAACAGGAGAGAGCCTTCACAGTGGCTGCTTCCAAACTGTGGAACTCCCTTCCCTGGGATGCCCTGTTGACCCTCCTTCTTATTGGAGGATATGGTCACTGTGCTTTTAGTTTATCAGATACAAAAACATGTTTAGAACTTTTTTAACTTGCACTTTTCATTTGTGTTTTTAAAACTATTTTTTATTTTTTGTAATACAAGTTTTTTTAAAAAGTGGTATTGTATTTTGAAAAGGTCAAATGTCACCCTGGTTCCTGCAATAGGAGGAGGATGGAATATAAACAAAACAAAACAGACTAAAATATCTCCCTTTTAAGTCCAGTTCAGGTATTGATCTGAAAACAGAAAGATACAAATTATTGTGAGTTATGCACATGTGCGGTCCTGTTCCTATTTCCTATCCGTGTTGGTTCCATCTTCTATTTATTTATTTATTTATTTATTTACTGTCCTTGTATACCGCCGTTTCTCAGCCTAACTGGTGACTCAACGCAGTTTACAACAGAATATACAGTACACAGTATACAATTAAAACCGTAAAAAACATAATACACAATATTGCACATAAATCACAATCCAATACATCTCCTAACTAAAATCGTGGGCCAATTGCATCATCCATATTACCAATCAGTAGTCGACACATTCATTGCACCGAATTAACCAAATGCCTGCTTGAACATCCAAGTTTTTAGTCTTTTTCGGAATACCATCAGCGAGGGGCTGATCTTACCTCCATGGGAGGGGCATTCCAGAGCCGAGGGGCCACCACAGAAAAGGCCCTGTCTCTCATCCCCGCCAGCCGCACCTGTGAAGCAGGCGGGATAGAGAGCAAGGCCTCCCCAGAAGATCTTAGGGTCCTGGTGGGCTGATAGGCCGAGATATGTTCGGATAGGTAGGTTGGGCCAGAACCGTTTAGGGCTTTAAAGGCCAACGCCAGCACTTTGAATTGAGCCCGGTAGCAAATCGGCAGCCAGTGGAGCTGGTGCAGCAAAGGAGTTGTGCGCTCCCTGCGCTCCGCTCCAGTTAGTATCATGGCTGCCGACCGTTGGACTAATTGGAGCTTCCGAGCCGTCTTCAAAGGCAACCCCACATAGAGAGCGTTGCAGTAGTCTAAACGGGATGTAACCAGAGTGTGGACTACCGTGGCCAAGTCAGACTTCCCAAGGTACGGGCGCTTTTAACATTCACTTTTAACATTCACGCAAGATGATCTGAAATGATATAATTTTCTATTTTCTATTCAACTTGTTTAAAAAATGGTCCTCAATTTAAAAAAAAAGCCCTAACAATGGATAGACAATCCACACTTCAGAGATTATTCACAAATTGTTAGCCACACTAGAGCTTCCAAGACAAAGATATAAACACTTACTACTGCATGATAATGTCCTAAACGCATCCCCTTGTGTTAAACTCATATTAAATCTTTCAGCTTCTGAATTCACTTTCAAAGAACCTTAGAAAGCAGGTTCTATGATGTGGTAAGAGAAATCTACTTTAGTCATGCATTTTGAGGGCTGTGGTGCCTATTGTGGGGTGTCTTGTCTGCAAAGAAAAAAATATTTCTCTCCTTAATAGTTCTGACCTTTTGGCCACTTTCTTAAAAAAAATAATACTGAAGGAACTGCAATAGCACTTGCCAGCACCAAGCCTAATGGGATTACCTCTATTAATTGAACATTTTCTTTTCTTGCCAGGCAACATTTTGCAGAATTTCCCACTCATGCATGCTTTTGCATCATTACAAAAGCTTAAAAAGTTCTATTTCACACTTTCCACTTGCTGAATAGACACAATATGAAAAGTATTTAATTTTCAAAGTACTTTAAAAAATAAATATAATTTTAGTTGAATATGATGGGTGTTCTGGAAATGTAAAAACATGGATTTTATTTATTTCATGTCAAAAGCATTGCATAAATAAAACAAGTATAAAACTGATAAAATAGTGGCTAGATAATTTTAGACCAAAAACGGCAACAGTGACCACATTGTAGCTTTAAAAAGTTCTTCCTCTGTGCATGAGACAGGGTGTTGTGGGCAAACATACAAATGAGTAGTTGTTTGCTCTGCTCAGTTACACAAAGTGAAGGATTCCTCTAGCTCAGGGGTCCTCAAACTTTTTAAACAGAGGGCCAGGTCATAGTCCCCAAAATTGTTGGAGGGCCGGATTATAATTTGAAAAAAACATGAATGAATTCCTATGCACATGGCACATATCTTATTTGTAGGGCAAAAAACACTTTAGAACAATACGATAATTAAAATGAAGGACAATTTTAACAAATATAAACTTATTAATATTTCAGTGGGATGTGTGGGCCTGCTTTTGGCTGATGTGATAGGATTGTTGTTGTTATTGTGTGCTTTCAAGTCGTTTCAGACTTAGGTTGACCCTGAGCGAGGGCCGGGTAAATGACCTTGAAGGGCCACATCCGGCCCCCGGGCCTTAGTTTGAGGACCCCTGCTCTAGCTAGTGCCATTTTGCCAGGTTGTCTTTTGATTTGCCCACCCTACTTCTGAATCTGTTCAAGGACTTCCAAATTGCCCATTCTTGGTTTGCCCCTAGAGGAAATTGAGGACATCCATTTGGGATTTCCTCGTTTAGCTGCCCAGAGGGATACTATTGCTGTTGCTGTAGGAACATTAAGAGGTGTGGTGGTTCTCATTAAACTTTTCTTTGATTTGAGTCTACTGGGAGAGTGCTGATAGCCATGCAGTGAATGGGTTCCATGGACGTTCCATGGACATTCAGGGCTTCCATGGACGTTCAGGGATACACAGCTTTGAACCTCTGAACTCTCAGTTATGCAGTTCTTACATATATAAAACAGCAGTAACAAAAATATGGGCATGTATCTACATGGGGATAGCATGGATTGGGAGCAGTCCTGTTCCTGCAGCTGTGGTAAGGCATTCAAAAATTATTTATACATTAAAAAGAGGGGTTGGGCAGGTATGTTCTTGTTTCTGACAAGACGGATTTATCATGGTAGAAGCTATTTTTAGGAGACACATGATCTAACAAACTTTCAGGTCTTAATGTTCTATTTACAATTGAATGGATGAGAAGCAACACAAATGCAGATATATTAATGGTGAGACCAATGGTTGGCACCCAACATGTTAATCAGATATTCCTGACATAAACATAATATATTTTAAAAAAAATTTAATATGTTTGGATACGGTTTTGACCTCTAGAATGAATCTTGCTCTTTTGAATGAATACTAAAAATGTTTTACAAATGTTACCTAAAGTATTTCCCTACACAGTATTTATATTACTGGTACGAAGAAAAGAAGAGAACAGAATGGTGAGGATGATGATAGCTTACTACAATGAACATAATAAACAATAATAATGATGGCAAAATATATGCCTGAAGCACATTTACCAGTTTCATCTGTGGAGGTATGTGTAACTTCTGCATGTGTCTCTGTATGGCTGCCAATCAATTTCTTGGCACAATTCAAAATACTGGTTTTGACATATAGGGCTCTATTTGAAGGACTCGATCTGTCTCTATGAACCTCTCAGAGCACTATTATTATCTGGATTATCTTCTCTCTGTCCCACCACCCCTCAAGTGCATTTGGTGGAAACAAGGGAGAGGGCCTTTTCAATAGATGCTCCCAGATTCTGGAACTCCCTCCTTAGAGAGACCAAGAAGGTCCATTGCTTATCTTATGCACTCAGTGAAATGTACATCTGCCATTGGAAACGGTTTTTCATACGTATGGATTGATGACATGCCGAGCTGTTGGGGAAAAGTGTAATTGGGACTTTGGGGTAGGTATGGAGTTTTAATACATTATAATATTTTAATGTTTAATAATTGTAATGACACAAATAATTTAATTGTTTAATTTTTATGCTTCAACTGCATTTACATTGTTTTAATTTGCATTGTTTTATTTTCATTATTAGCCCCCTTAAGTCCCTGTATCAGGAGAGAGGAGGATAAAAATAAACTAAATAAATAAAAGTTACAATGATCACATTCATATGTAAATATATAATCAATAATTGTATAACTGGGTAAATTCAAAAGAATCAATTTCAATTGTTAATTGATAAAACCTATGATATTGTTACATATTCATTTTATCCATCCTGCTAATGTTTAACATCAAAGTCCTTTCCATAGAATTTCATATCTCTAATAACATTTCAGATTTGACACATTTGTAATGGAAGTAGTTCCATGTTCAAAATGTCAAACTCGGGTATCTCAATGACCGGCATGTCAACAGTCACAGTAGTTAAGATTTTCAAATTCATTAAACCTTTTCAAATGGAATTGACCATCCAAAATTAAGTGGGTGGAAAAATTGGATTGTTGTTTCTTCCATCACTGTTTTCTGTCTGTTCGGGAATAGCCTGCCCAGGAAAGTTAATCTGTTTTCCTACATTTTGTCTTTAAGATAAATTTTAATTTTAACATTTCTTGCCATTGTTGTGTTGTTCTATGATGAGTTGATAAATAATTTAAAATTCAAAAATATAAAACTATGTATTTCCCCCTCGCATTTGTGTGTGTGTATTCTCCATTTTAAAAATGTATTTGAAGGCATTCTACAAATGCAGATAATAGTATTATGAAGTAACCTTTCAAATGCATCCAACCATCTATTGGCCTGGATAAAGCTTATTATTGCATACTTGTATCAAAGTGACAAGCAATCAAATTGAAGCGGCAGTAATGCTGTCAGCCTTAAACCCAAATGAGATGATGGGGCAAAGCCACTTCTCTCTTGGAGAAATTGATTCACTTTTCCCCTCCTCTTTTGCATACTCAGGTGTGGTTCTTAAACTGTGTGCTCAGAAGTAGTCCCATTGGGCATAGCAGAAACACTGGGGGTTATGTGTTTTGAGAATTAGAGCTCGAGAGTGGCAGACTCTATCAGCTCATATTCAGAAGGGAAATTTATGATCTAAAATACAAGAAAATCTCTTTGATGTGCTAAAGGCTTGTTGGTAAGACATTACCCACCTGAAGCGACTAAAATATTTGCATTGTTAATGAACTTGGGTAGTCTGTGAGATCGGTTTTTTAAGCTACTTTAAATCATTGGGTTAGTTTTTTTTCCTCTCTGAAAATTATGCTTCTTGGAAGAAGTCTTGTGGAATTTAACAGACTGTGTTCTCTTTCACCAACAGACATATAGCTAGTCCTTCAGTCCCTGGTATCACACTGTTTTGACTCTAGAAAGTTCTAGAAAGATTTTTATTGATTGTGAATTTACTTTCAAGGAATGTGTTGATGAAACATCTTCATCTTACAGAACTTTCTAGCCAGTGGTAGCTATTTTGCTGGATGCAATATTAGACACAAATTGCTACTTGGACATATATAATTAAGATATTATATTATTATTTGAACCAAATAACTTGACAATTTTGAAGATCACAACAGACAAACCCAATTATACTGTCCTAGGTTTCTTAAGGGTAGGACAAAATAGCATTTGTGTGTGTGTGTGTGGGGGGGGGGGGGATTATTCTCATCCAAAGCTTGGAGAAAATTGAACTAAAGCTTGCAAAGTTCTCCAGCCAGGCATTGGGAGCTATAGACCAAAACTAGCATTGCCCATTTCTAATTTCACCAACAATGCGTGTTTATGTCATTTTTTCACAAAAAAATTAATGCTACAAATTTGGGGGGGGGGGGGAACTACATTACAGAATTAATTCAGTTTAAAATCACTTCAACTACCATGCCTCCATGGTATGAAATAATGATATATCTAGTTTCACAATGTCTTTAGCCTTCTCTGTCAAGGAATGCTGGTACCTTATGAAACTAAGATTTCATAACATTGAGTTATGGCAGTTAACATGGTGTTAAACAGCATTCATTCTACAGCCTAGAGAAACTGTTTGTAGTGGAAATACTTGATTTTTTTTTGCTGTAACTACAACAGTATTCAGTATATTTGCCAAAGCAACAATTTCTGGATTCTGCCCAATGTTTTCCTCTGCAGCACTTACTAAAGCTTACCTAATAACTCATGATTCTTGAGTCTTGAACTAGTTCAGCCTCTAGTTTGTTACATATGGCCCTTACTTTAAACATAACTTGACAAATCCAGGAGGATTAGAAAATAGTGGATTCACATTGTATTAATATATTTTTGTTTCTTCCTCAAATCACATAGGTCTTTCACCATATACTAAAGATTTCTGCCAAGATAAATATTTTCATAACCCAGACAATACGGAATACTTCTTTCTTGCCATTTTTGTCTTGTGCATTTCCTTGCCAGTTAAATTTGGGAGTTTATTTCTTGCTATTTCTTGTGTTGTATTATATACTGCTGGCAGATGTTAGTTGTTAGAAAATGAATCTGAATGTTTACCTAAATGGTGGAAAAGGGAAAAACTATCACACAACAAACATAGCACTGTTACATCCAGCACATTCATATACTATCAGATTTATCTTGTGGCATATGATGGCTCTGCATTTTGCATCAGACTCTTAAGGTCAGGCTGGTTTATTCTGGCTTCAAATAAAAAGTTCCTGAAGAAAACATGAAGTATCTTTGGTATTGTGACTGAAGTGTCTTGAAAAATCTGTAAAGTTGATGAAATCCATACTCATACTAATAGCATTGCAACTTTAGGTTTGATTTTCAAAACTAGTGGGGACGTGACATTTAGAAAAAAAAACTATACATATTAACATTATTATTAATAATATTTTATTTATTTATTTCCCACCTCTGCTTGTGGCTTGAGGTGGTCATAAAACAGCTCAAAACACATCACCATAAAACATTATATAAAATGCACAAATTAACACTTATGTTTATGAAATACATATATTAAAGGACACAGAATAAAGATTAAAATTTCAGTAAATACAAAACTCTAAGTATAAAATTCATAGTTGAATTTGACTTGGTAGACCTGCCAGAAGAGATAGGTCTTAATTGTGTCTTAAATTCTGACAGGTGATTTAGCTATTAAAGATCTTTTGGCAAGTCATTTCACAGTGTGAGGTGGATGATGAAAATATTTTCTTAGTGACAGTTGCCAGTCAAGATCTGACTGGTTGGAGTAGGCATTCCCAGAGAACCTCAGTGTCTTAAAGTGCAGATTTGGAGTAGCGGAGGTGTTGGCGTAGCGGAGGAGTGTGGCGGGGGAGACCGAGCGAGTAAGGAGTCCAAAACAATTGGAGGTGATTTAAGTTTATGACTTGACTAAAGTGAAGTAAAAATATTGTGGTGTTCATTTTAACTCTCAGGAAATTGCTCCGACTATAGAACAAATTGATCAGTCTTTTGGAGCCACTCATCCCAGAGATCTTGAGAAAGTACAGCTGTGCACTCCCAAAGGAGCATTCAGGCAAAGAACTTCACCAGCAAGGGCTACACTCCCTCGCACCATCATGCTGACAACGAAAGCCAATGAGAAAGGCACCGAACTCCCAAACAACCCGACTTCTGCGACAGAGCAGACAGATGCAGCCAATGAGGCATTAAGAACAGCTTCTGGCAGGATCTCAAGAAGAGCAGCAAGGAGGATCTTAGCTCAACGGGAGAGTGCCCAGCAAAGAATCATGGCCAAAAGCCAGGCAGAGAAATATGCTGCTGTATTGGCCAGCAAGCAAGAACTACCTCCTCAAAAGAAACAAAGACTTGATTCAACATAGTGCCAGGAATAATAAAGAAAGAAATAAACCAATGAAGGAGGTGGTGAATAAGACAGCCAATAAAGAAGCAGAATTAAAGAAGAAACCGGAGAGTAAAAAACTGAATAAAGAATTAGTGAGACTGAAATAAGAGAAGTCTCATTTAGAAATGGAAAGAAAAGCGAGAGAGCTGGAATTTTTGAAACAACAATCATTTGAAAATGCGAATAGATCAGGGAAGTGGTTGGCAAGATAAGTACGAAAGAAAAAAACAAGCTACCCAGATAACAAAAATAAACTCTGGAGATAGAGTACTAACGACAGACAAGGATATTATGGGAGAATTTAAGAAATTTTACAGTAAATTATATATGAAAGAGGAAATAAATAAGGAAGAAATTACAGAATATATAGGTCAATTGAAACTACAAAAAAATCTCAGAAGAGGTTAGGGAAAAACTGAATAAAGAAATTACTGTAGAGGAAATAGATAAAGCAATTAATAAAATGGACACAGATAAGGCCCCAGGACCTGATGGATTTACAGCAGGATTCTATAAGTCAATGAAGAAAACTATACTACCAATGCTAAAAAATGTTTTAAATGAGGTATTATTATACCAAATAATCCCAGAATCTTGGAACCAAGCGGAAATTATAATCATAAAACCTTATATAAAATGCACAAATTAACACTTATGTTTATGAAATACTTGTTTTGGAGCCACTCATCCCAGAGATCTTGAGAAAGTACAGCTGTTCACTCCCAAAGGAGCATTCAGGCAGAGAACTTCACCAGCAAGGGCTACACTCCCTCGCACCATCATGCTGACAACGAAAGCCAACGAGAAAGGCACCAAACTCCCAAACAACCCGACTTCTGCGACAGAGCAGGCAGATGAAGCCAACGAGGCATTAAGAACAGCTTCTGGCAGGATCTCAAGAAGACAGCAAGGAGGATCTTAGCTCAATGGGAGAGCGCCCAGCAAAGAATCATGGCCAAAAGCCAGGCAGAGAAATATGCTGCTGTATTGGCCAGCAAGCAAGAACCACCTCCTCAAAAGAAACAAAGACTTGATTCAACATAGTGCCAGGAATAATAAAGAAAGAAATAAACCAATGAAGGAGGTGGTGAATAAGATAGCCAATAAAGAAGCAGAATTAAAGAAGAAACCGGAGAGTAAAAAAACTGAATAAAGAATTAGCGAGTCTGAAATAAGAGAAGTCTCATTTAGAAACGGAAAGACAAGCGAGAGAGCTGAAATTTTTGAAACAACAATCATTTGAAAATGCGAATAGATCAGGGAAGTGGTTGGCAAGACAAGTACGAAAGAAAAAACAAGCTACCCAGATAACAAAAATAAACTCTGGAGATAGAGTTCTAACGACAGACAAGGATATTATGGGAGAATTTAAGTAATTTTACAGTAAATTATATACGAAAGAGGAAATAAATAAGGAAGAAATTACAGAATATATAGGTCAATTGAAACTACAAAAAAATCTCAGAAGAGGTTAGGGAAAAACTGAATAAAGAAATTACTGTAGAGGAAATAGATAAAGCAATTAATAAAATGGACGCAGATAAGGCCCCGGGACCTGATGGATTTACAGTGGGATTCTATAAGTCAATGAAGAAAACCAATGCTAAAAAAAGTTTTAAATGAGGCATTATTATACCAAATAATCTCAGAATCTTGGAACCAAGCGGAAATTATAATGTTATACAAAGAAGGCTTAACCACAGAAGACATTAAGAATTATAGACCAATCTCCCTATTGAATGTGGATTATGACATATTTACGAATATACTTGCTATAAGTTTAAAGGAATTTTTAAATGATTGGATAGGGGAGGACCAAACAGGGTTCCTCCCAGGAAGATATATGAAAGATAACATCTGCACAGTTCTAGACATGATAGAATATTATGAGTCGAACCATCAAAAAGAAGTTGCCATCTTATCTATTGATGCAGAGAAAGCATTTGACAACTTAAATTGGGACTTCTTCAAGATATTGATTCAGGAATTGGACATGGGGGCTTGATTTATAAATGCAATCAATGATATTTACGACCTGCAAAAAGCTAAAATTTGGATAAACGGCCAGCTACCCGATTGATTTTTTGATTACAAAAGGAACAAGACAATGATGCCCGCTATCCCCTCTAATTTTTATAATGGCTTTGGAACCACTGATGATGAAAATAAGAGAAGATACAAATATTAAAGGAGCAAAAATCGGAAAATATGAATATAAAATTAGAGCCTTCGCAGATGATTTATTAGGAATTGTGGAAGACCCATTAAATAATTTGCAGAATTGGATTGGAAAAATACACGAATTTGGAAAAGTGGCAGGCTTCAAAATGAATAAAGGGAAAACTAAAATACTAAGAATTTAGGAAAATGAAAAACAAGACAAAATTGCAACGAATACAGGCATGGTAATAGTAAAGAAACTAAGATACTTGGGAATTTGGTTGACAGCAAGAAATGGTCAACTTTTGAAGAACAATTATGAGCTGTCGTGGAATAAAATTCAGAAAGATCTTAAGAAATGGAAATTTTTGAAGTTATCTTTATTAGGCAGGACCTCGCTTATCAAAATGAATGTACTACTAAAATTATTGTTCTTATTTCATAACATACCCATAATTAGAAACCAAACAGTTTTTAAAAATGGAACAAAGAATTAATAAAATGTGTTTGGAATGGGAAAAGTCCCAGAATCTAGTACTTGAATTTAATTCATTAAAAAAATGAGAGGTGGATTAGGTTTTCCTGATCTTAAAACTTATCACGAAGCTTGCGCTCTCTTATGGATCCAAGAATGGATGCCGTTAGAAAATGAAAAATGCTTGAACTTGGAAGGATACGATTTACGCGTAGGGTGGCACAACTACATGTGGTATGATCGAGAGAAAAAAAATGGAAACCATTTTGTGAGAGCATCTTTATTAAGAGTTTGGTTGAAATATAAGAAATATTTTTATGATAAGAGACCATTATGGGTTTCACCGATGGAGGCCCACCAAAGAAGACTGTTAGGTAGGAGAGCGTGGCCAACATATAGAGACATTTTAGTAAGGAACACTATTGAGATTAAATCTTACCAACAAATAAAAGAAATAAACGTGAATATGACATGGTTACATTATCTGCAAGTGAAAGAATATTTTAAACAAGATAATAAGATAGGGTTTACCTGGGAAGAAACACTTTGGGATAAGATACTGAAAACGAAGAAAAAAGTAATCCCAGTCATTTCCAATACACTTCTAACTTGGTTAACAGAATGTGAACAGGTCAAACCATGTATGATAAAATGGGCAGAGAATATAAGAAGACCTATCCAATTTAGAGAGTGGGAGCAAATGTGGAACAAAAAGTTAAAATATGTCTATGCGACAGACTTAAAGGAAAACTGGATAAAAATGTCCCACAGATGGTATACCACTCCAAGAAAATTGGCCCTTATAAATAAAAATTCTTCTGATAAATGTTGGAAAGGATGTCATCAGATAGGTACCTTTTATCATATGTGGTGGACATGTAAAGAAATAGTGAAATATTGGTCGATGATACACGAAGAAACACAAAAAATTCTGAAGAGAGTATTCAAGAAACCAGAATATTACTTATTAGGTTTTACAGACCTAGAACTACAATTAGATGAAAATGAGGACAAATTATTTACATATTTCACGACGGCGGCGAGAATATCTTTAGCAAAACTTTGGAAACAGGACAGTATCCGTACCATAGAAGAATGGTTAGGGAAAATTAGAGAAATAAGAGAAATGGATGAATTAACTTTTTTCTTGAAGAAAAATACCGGGAATCTGATAAAGAGGACAGATTGGACCCTCTATGATAATTGTGAGAAAGAAAGAAGAAAGTAAGAGGAAATGGTTTTTGGGGGGGTTTTTTGGAAGCAACAGAAACATTTTTTTTTAGGAGATATAACACCTGAGGATAAAATGGAAGTCAGCCCTTTTTATAAAAAAAATATCATTTTTTTCTTTCCTTCTTTTTCTTCTTTCTTTATACATTTATTATTTCCTACTGTTCTATCTTCTTTTAAATATTCACCCTCTTTCGCTGTAATTTTATATCTTAATAAAAACTACTTTAAAAAAAGAAACAAAGACTATCTGCTCAGCAGGTGAAGCTGGGTGAAATACCCTTAATTTATCTCTCTTCTCTCTGCTGAGACGGAATACTCCCTTCTGTTCTCAGCAAGAACATACATTATCTCACTTCTCTCAAGGTTACATTATCACAGCCTCGTGAAACAAACATTCTGCACAGCATTACTAAATACACAGTAGAATCCATCTTGGAATTACACAGAAACACATTTGAAAATACACATATAATTAAATTAATCCTGACAACCTGGACCCAAACCATGTAGGGCTTTAAAGGTCAAAATGGACACTTTGTACTTTGGGTTGCTGTGAGTTTTTCAAGCTGTATGGCCATGTTCCAGTAGTATTCTCTCCTGATGTTTCACTTACATCAGTGGCCAGCATCTTTGGAGGTCTGTTGGAAATGAGGCCAGTAAAATACATATATATATATATATATATATATATATATATATATATATATCTGAAATGTTTGTTTGAAGCAAGTGTGAATGTTGCAATTAGCAAGCTTGTTTAGAATTTAGTAGCCTTGCAGCTGCAAGATCAATCAGTGGGGGTATTTGCACAGAGGTAGCCTGGCTGTTGTTTGCCTGGAGGCATCCTTTTTTAACTGGCACTTGACTGTTTGCTGTCTGGAATTCTCCTGTTTATGTGTGGTATTCTTTATTTACTGGTAGTTTTTTAGTTCTGGTAACCAGATTTTGTTCATTTTCATTGTCTTCTCATTTTTGTTGAAATTGTTCATGTTCTTGTGGATTTCAGTGGCTTCTCTGTGTAGTCTAACATGATGTTTGTCAGAGTGGTCCAGCATTTCTGTTCTCAAATAGTATTCTGTGTCAGGCTTGGTTCATCAAGTCCTCTGTTATAGCTGACTTCTTTGGTTGAATTAGTCAGCAGTGCCTTGCATATTCTTTTATTCATGTTTGGATGCTGTTTTTGGTGGTTCCTATGTAGACTTATCCACAGCTGCAGGGTATACAGTAGATTCCTACAGATGTGAGAGGATCCTTCTTATTCTTTGCTGAACACAGCATTTGTTGAATTTTCTTGGTGGGTGTGCAGATTGTTTGTAGATTGTATTTCTTCATCAGCTTCCCTAAGCTGGCAGTGGTTCCCTTGATGTATGGTAAGAACACTTTTCCTCTGGGTTGATCTTTGTGTTTAGTCTCATGGCTTGTTCTTGGTCTTGCAGCTTTTCTGATGTCTGCTGGGAAGTATCAATTGGCCTGTAGAGCCCTGTTTAAGTGGTTCAGTTCACTTTGGCAGAGGTGGGGTTCCCCATTTCTGTTTGCATGGTCTACCATTACTTTAATTGTGCTTTTTAAAAAAACCTGGGTGATGGTTGAAGTTTTTAATGTATATATCCATCAGTGTACTTAGGTTTTCTGTAGACTGTGAGGCCCAGTTGTTGATTTGGTTTGCAGATGACCAGGGCATCTAGAAATTGTAGTTTTCATTCACTTTCTTTGTCCATTGTAAATCGGATGTTTGGATGGATGCTGTTGATGTGGTCCAGGAACTTGTTCAGTTCTTCTTTTCTGTGGAAAAAGAAAATTAATGTGTACACTGCTATCTTTAGGTCCTTGAATTCTAGGAAGGGACACAGCTAACATATTATCTGAAGCTGGGAGTAAGCACTCCTGGCCGTCACATCTACTGGGCTGACATTTGGAGAGACTGATCCAGGAGCAACTGTGAACAGAATCTTTCAGGGGGAGTGTAACACCATCCAAACTGGTTGATATACTCAAAGTCAAGGTTAGGACCAATGCTATCAAGTAACTCTGTCTTATCTGAATGACGTTTCAATATATTTTTCTTCATCTAGCACATTACCTCATCCAGGAATTCATTCAGAGGAGACATGCCTTCCTTTGCTGGGGCTGTTTTTGAAGACAAGGAGAAATATTTTGGGGTGTCATCAGCATGCTCATAGCACCTTCATAGAAATGTTAAAAAGAATTGGAGATAGAATGGCCCCTTGTGGGATTACACATAATAGCTCCCTTTTTTAGAGGTTGCTATCCCCAAGCACCACTATCTGGAATCTGACAAGAACCACTGCATCATTATTATTATTATTATTATTATTATTATTTTGTTTCTTATCAGCTTCAGTTCATGACTCGGGGGAAGTCACATCATAGCTAAAAACACACAATCATCATAGACATTTTATAAAATACACATATTAAAATGTATCTCTACAAATTCATGATTAAAACTGACTGGATAGGCGTGCTGGAAGAGATAGGTCTTCAGGGGTGTCTTAAATTCCAACAGCTCATTTAACTGTTAGATCTCTTCCAGCAGGTCATTCCACAATCTTGGAGAAACCAGTGAAAAGGTGACAGTCACTAATCAAGTTCTGGCAGGCTGAGTAGTTACCCCCCCCCCCAGAGGAGCTAAGTGTTTGGGGTGGATCCAGAAGGATATCACTGTCAATGGTATTGAAAGCTACTGAGAGATTTAGAAGCACCAAGAGGAACATGCTCCCACTGTCAGTATTAAGATGGATATCATTCAGTAAGGCAACCATAGCAGTCTCAACTCTATATCCTGCTCTGAAGTTGGTTTGTAATGTTTCAAGGAAGTGTGTGCCATCCAAGACTGCCTGGAGTTGGAGGGCAGGTGCTTTCTTAAGCACCTTGCTCCCAAAAGGAAGGTTTGAAACTGGTCTGTAATTATTTATGTTCAGGGGATCCAAGGATGGCTCTTCTTCACCACCAACTTACATTCTATCTATTGTATTAGTCACACAAAGAGCTACACAGTGGAAATTAAGCCTGCAGACCTTCCTCCTGAAAGACATGGAGCAAGCCTGATCAGATGGTGGAGTGAACAGCTGCTGGCCTCAGTCTCATCAACTGGTCCTTCTAGCAACTCTTTGTCCTCACTATCCGAGCTGACTATCTGACTATGACATTATGCCTGTTGCAATATAGGAGGGGTATTATTTAGGATAGCTTTCCAGTGGAACTAAATTGTGTTCAGTGGGATTGAGCTGTGTGGGCTTACTACCACCTATCAATCAGCTGACAAAGTTCCTACCAAGTGGGCTTGGTCCAATTTTTGAGATGTTATGTCAAGCCACTTTTGCAGTGTAGAATTATCTGAAATCATGGAGGAAAAGACAATGTACTTACCTACATTGGCATTTTCTTTGTGTGACAAAGAACTACATGTTGTCTGGTCCAGGTGGACACAGTCTGTAAAGTGGAAGAACAAGTTGGAGAGAAAGAATTTTCAGGTCAACTTGCAAAGTGTTTCTTAAGTCTCAAAATGCTCTTATTTATTATACACAACCACATTTTAAATGATGTTTTAGGTTGATAAGAAACACATGTGAAATAGACATGAAGCAGCTGGAGAAAGTTTTGCCTACACCTCTGAAATTCATCCTGGAAAATATTTTCGCAGTGAATATATCTCAGGCCTTTTTTTGCATTTTCCAGCATGTCCTGAGGAGCAGGTTATATAATTGGAGAGACAATTTCCTTACCTGTCCTGTCTGTCAAATGATTCCACTTCTGTTGCTTGATTTGGATGGGAATTGGAAATGAATAATGCATGTTCTGTCATTTATAGACTGCCCTGACCTACCTACTCATGTCCTCACTTCAGTCTTTGCACATTGATCCTTCCACTTTCTCTCCACCGTATTTCCCCTTTATGTCACGAATGTACAGAGTTTAACAGGGAAAGATAATTGCAGAGTACATTTTGCAATGGCTCTTTCTTTCACCTTTCATTGGTTCCTGAGGATAAAGCTATTGAGAGCTGTTAATGCCATATTAAAATCGAAATCCTTCATTAACCTAGTGCCATTATTTTCAAAGGGTGAGGTAGGTCACCTAGGGTAAGCTCAAAATCACCCTGCAAGCTGATTTTCTCCCTGCAGGGAAAAAAGAAAGAGTCCCTATACTTGTTCTTCCATAGGGACTGAAAAAACTAAATGGTTAAATATCATCCCCCTCCCTTTTCATTCTCGGCTCAGCCTGATGCCACCTGCGGTACTCTACATTAAATAAGAAAGCCCTTGGGAGAACATAGCCTCAAAACCATACATCACATGCAGTTTGATGCTCACCGCTTAAGTTCAAAGCCAAAATTATACGTATGGTTACCACTGTGAAATGAGTCTGAATGCATCCAGAAATATAAAGAGAGCATAGCTGAGTTACAACTGAGCCTTAATTCATCAAACATTTTTCAGGTTGAAATCACTGTTAGTGTGAGAAAGCATACAGTGAATATGTTTGATTTGTATAAATCTGAGCTGAACCCTCATGCCACATCTTTATTCATGGATAAAGTTTACATAATGTTTATGTATGTCTCTAGTCTAGTTATATCCCAGCATTGAATGTTTGCCGTTTAAATGTTGTGCTCCTTCCTGAGTCCCCTTTGGGGTGAGAAGAGTGGAATATAAATGCTTTAAATAATAACTAACTAACTAAATAAATAAATAAAGCATTGCTCCTTCCCTAGAGTTACTGTCTGTGACTAGAGAGCAAGGATTTCCCAAAATACAAAGGCAGAAAGCCACTATAGACCAAAAAGTAATGCAGTTATATACTCACAATAATGTATCTCATATTTATGCTTATAATACTAAAACATTCAATATACTGGCATCTACTCTAAAGTATACTACGTGTAATTCTCTAAACGAAAATATTTTCTTATGGGATAAACAACTAATTCTTACAGCCAAATGCAGAGGTTTGTAGGTTCTTTTTGAAAACCAAAAGTTTAACAATAACAAATCAAAGTTTGCAAGTCTTTTTTTGCAAGTCTCTTAATCCAGAGCTTCTTGATGTGGGTACAAGGCTGATTCCTCCAGCTGAATGTACAAGTTTGTAAGTACTTATTCTAGACCAAAGTTTGTCAACAGCAAAACACAATATATCAGTCCTTTTTCGAATCCACAGTTTATAAACTACAACCAGTTTCAACTACGTGGAGTCTTCTTCAGGTGGTAGTTGATACAGGTGTAGAAATCCACAAATGGTAAGTTTTGCAAAGTGGAGAATTCTTCAGATAAAGTCAATATATGATTGTCAACAATGATGTGGACCTAAAGGGAACATATTTGAGTGGCTGAACATAGTATAGGAAAACAATTATCAAATGTAGTGAAAGCATACAGAACAGGAACCAAAAATACTCAAGTAGGTTCTCCTACAAAGGTGTTCTGCTATTAGTATGATTCTATGGCAAGCCTAGGAGAAGCAGGTGCAAACTCCAGTATATAAAGAGAAACATAAAGTGTATGAAGAGAAATTTAAAGGGGCCCGGTATAGCTATCAGTGTGGGTATATCCAAGTCATCAATAGTAGGTTACTCATAAGAAAAACCTGTTTAAAGAGACATGTACCGGCTCACATAAAACATTGAAATGAAAGGGAATTTAGATGAAGTTTGATGCTCACTTTTGTATTTGTATTCTGTATTTCAGAGAATCCCATTGACAGCATGCTTTTCTCTAGCACCCCACATCACATTACCACACAGATGCTTTTGCTTTTGGGTAAAGTGCACCAAAGAACTGAGCAAGGCTAACCTTATTAGTGAAGTTGTTTGTTTTCTTGTCCACATCATAGACCATGCAGTGATCAAATAAATATATCTCTGTAAATATTATTGAAACTGACATTTTGAACTTCACACAGTATGAAACAGGAAGCATATAACCTTATAATTTTATATATGAAATTGTTGAGTCTTGTGGATAATATTTGAAAATTTGAAAGGCCAAGCTCTAAAAGATTGGGGAATTGGTCCTAATGATAGCTGACTTATTGAATACATTATTGAATGGTAAGGCAACACATAGATAAATCTTAACGATGCATTATACAGTATCTAATCCAGTTGGGACTAACAATAAGATCCAGTTATTATCTCAGAAGGACTCAGGACCGTTCTACACAGCCCTATATCTGAGAATATCTAGGCAGAAAATCCCACAATATCTGCTTTGAATTGGGTTATCTGAATCCACACTCAGATAATGTGGGATTTTCTGCCTTGATATTCTGATATGTAGGGCTGTGTGGAAGAGCCCTGAGAGAGTGACTTGCCCAAGTAGGTTTTCATGGGTGACTTGGTGAAATTAACTCTGGTCTTCAGTGTTCTAATCCAATACTTCATTATTCTCCCTTTATTAACATATTGTAAAGTATTGTAGAATGATTCCACAAAAGAAAAAAGTGGAATCATTTTCTGTGCAAAAACTGTAAACATAACAGTTTAAGATGTCAAATATCAAACAAAATTTACACAGAATGCTCATTAACCTTTCTTTCTGAAGTCCCCCCCAACCCAAACACACACACACATTTTTACTGTTTTGCAATTTGGCAGGTAAAAAATATATAGGAAGATCCTTTCTATCTCTATTCCCCAGAATGCTAAATAACAATGCTGCATCAGGGCACTGACAGACTTTAAAATGATAACTTCCATCTGATTCTGATCATGGAGGTGTTGCTATTCATCCTTTTAGCCAATGCCACATAAACCAATGAGATGGAGGGTTTTTTTCTGTGTCAGGTGCAACTTGAGAAACTGCAAGTCATTTCTGGTGTGAGAGAATTGGCCATCTGCAAAAACGTTGCCCAGGGGATGCCCGAATGTTTTGATGTTTTGTGGGAGGCTTCTCTCATGTCCCCGCATGGAGAGTTGGAGTTGACAGAGGGAGCTCAACCTGTTCTTCCCAAATTTGAACCACTGGCCTATTGGTCAGCAGTCCTGCCGGCACAAGGGTTTAATCCATTGTGCCATCAGGGGCTCTGGGCGAGAGATGCAAGAAAGGGCTCAATAGAGGTTACCTCAGAAGGAGCACATCGATGCTGAAATAGAATTTCTCTCTAATATTTTTGATTTAATTATTTTTGGAGAAGAAAGTGGGCAAACTCCTGAGACACGAGTGACAATTCTCCAAGGAGTCCCCATAATCTGGAAATGTCACGATTTATATAAAATAAACCAAGCATATTATTACAAGTTTCCATATTTTCTTGAACTCTAATAGTGAACTGTTCTGTGAATTGTGTCCCCTTCCTCTTTCTTTCTCTATTTCACGTACATATGCAAGTAATCCTCAAATGATATCCTAGATCCATTGTGCTCTTACCTCTTTTTGTCATTACGTAAATGGCTGCACAGAAGCAGCCATTTATGCACTCCCACACTCCTCTGAAATTGAATTCTAGAATTCACATTGTTTCTCCCTTTTCCTTTTCCTAAACATCCAAATATGCCACAATTGTGCATACACACTAGCAACTGAAATAATATTTCAAGAGAAAAGAAAAAGAAAGGGGCTATGCAAATGGCCCCAAACCCCCAGAGCACCAAGAGAAGAATCCAATCTTCTTTTTCTTTCCCCAGTCCTTGAATAGACTCAAGAACTACTCATCTCTGGTATAGACTCAATTATATTCTGCTCCATCCATGGTTAATGGCCACTAGGAGAGATGAGGAGCAGCTGAGTGAATGAGATCATCATATGTTTGATATGCCTTCCCTCCATCCCTATTGTCACTGGCTGCGGAGGGAGAGAAGAAGGGGCAATATCTGCTGGACAGTCCCCCCCCCCCCCCCACACACACACACTTTTATTCCTCTTTTATTCCTCTTCCTTTGTGTATGCAACTTATTTAGATTGTAAGCCTAAGCAGAAACAGTCAAATTTGTAAGCCACTCTGAGAGTCTATGACCGAACAACAGGCAACAGGGCATCAAGTCCTCTTGGGGAGAGAGGGCAGGTTAAAATAAAGTATTATTATTATTATTATTATTATTATTATTATTATTATTATTATTATTATGATAGATAGATAGAGAGATAGAGAGATAGAGAGATAGGAGACAGATATTTCTGAAACACAGCAGACAGTGATGGCATCTGCATTGACAGCTATCAGAACACAGAAAACAATGACAACACTTCTCTGTCATATGCCTCTCTGTATAACATCAACTGGGACAGATCCAAGTGAGGATCTTGGAGGGCTATGTGTTCCACATTCCTCATCGCCTGACTTCCTCCACCCTCCTGAAGTCACCCAGGTGCACTGGGAACCAAGACAAAATACTGGAAGACTATAGCTTCCATGATCCTTACTTGGCTTCCCCTCTACCCTCCCATGTTTCATCCCTATAGCACACATTTATACATACCCACACACATTTGCACACACAGAGCATGAGATAGCATCTTAAATTTACTTTGCTCATCTTTTTTATTTAAAAAAATGTGCATATTTGGAGGGAGCCAAAATATTAAACAATAAATAAATAAATAAATATCCAAAAATTCATTTTCCTCCCCTGAAGTGTGCATGCATGGATATACACGCACATACTTGGGGGAAAATCAAACAATTATTTTGTGTATAATTCCATTATAAATGAAAGCTTTGCTCTCTTTTGCCTAAGGAGTAACTGGCTCCTCATTCGGGCTTGAGGAATTAAATGATGTGCTTGAAACGCAGCACCTTTCCTGCAAGATGCTTTGGGAGCCAGTAAACCAATTTCCCCTGCCCCTGATTGGTCTCTCGAGGAGCACAGCATGGCTGCAGCCATTTATAGATGCCAAAACTGTCATGACAAAAGCAATTAATATGGTAACGAGAGAGTTTAGAATCCAAAACATTATGTCCCCAGGGGCTTGTCTCATAAGCCGTGGAAAACATTAGGAACAGTTGCAATCTGCATTTTGTCTTCCAAATACCGATTTCTTTAAGCCCATATAATTATTTTTCTTTTCGTTTTTGAGAAGCCAGCACACAGGAAAAAAATGAAATTCAGAATGACTTTGATTTCAGGGAGGAGAGCTGCAGATTCTCTGAGATGCAGGAAATGATCATCTTTGCATCTGAATATTTGAAAATCTGTTGGAAAGAATAGCTTTTGATTGCTTGTTTCTTCCACACTTTGAAGAAAGAGATAAGATCCCAGTATTGGGCAAAGTATCACCATAATTTTATTTAAATCTTAACAAATAAGATCAACAAACTAATGACTGTCCGCTTACATTATTTTAATTAATTAACTAATTAATTAAGTCTGCATCCCACTTTGCCTCTAATTAGCTCAAGAGGGCACACATGGTTCTCCTCTTTACTTAATTGCTAAACAATCCTGTGAGAAAACTAGGACAGAGAAAAATAGTTTCATGGTCACTGGGTCTTTTCATGGCTCTTTGAGAACCTGAACTTGGGCTTCTGTCCAGCATTGACCACAACATACTTGTTTTCCACATGTCAGTTTAAAGCAATAGAGAAGATCCTCACCCACCCTGTAGCTGGGAAACTGGTTGCACTTTGAATAGTGAAGAAAGTTCTTCCTAATCATTTTTTTTTCAGTCTGTGGATCTACATAGGCAACAAGGCTTTGCACAGTAACGGTTCTGCACTGAACACTGGCCTAGGAGGCAGAGCAGATTCATGCAAACTACCACAAGGATACAAACTACACTAGGAATAAATCCAGTCTAAAACTTTGGACTTGTCTACATTGGGAAAGGAAAAAAAAGGAGACTCTTCGTGAATGGAAGGCTACCTATTCAAGATGAGTACCCCAGTTCTCCAGTCTATCAAGAAGCTTCATGGCAGTCTGTTAGAGTCTGCTTCTTAGAGTCAACTTGATTCACATAGATTTGCTATCCAGAGTGGATACAAGTGTTATTGTCCTTTTCCTGCAGAGCTAGCCAATCTCTCTCTCTCCCCCCCCCCCTTTCTATCTGGTTGCATGGTTGCTTCTGCTGATATCAGAATGGGATGCCCATGCAGCCAAGCAGATCAAGGGGAGATTTCCCCCTTCATCATGCTGGACATACAGATACCCCATTTTTATACCAGCAGATATACTCACAATGGTCAGGAGCTCACATGGAGCTCTGTTTCAAATTAGAAATGATGTTGATGTTGATACAGAGGAGGCGATATGCACTCTCTGGCCATGTGGATGTGCTCACTGTCAATTTGAATCACTAAGACTTCCTACCTGCTCACAGGGGGAAACGGAATTTAGCTCTCAGGACTGCACACATACTGACACCAGAGGAGTAAATGCACTTGAAGAAGATGTAAAGACCCAGAATCCAATATTCCAGAAGTTAAAAGAAACATATGTCTTCCAAACCATCAATGTTATGGGAGTCCTCGATTAACAACAGTATTGAAGCCACATCAAATTTCAAGCTAGAAGATGTTGGCAGCAAGACACATTACAGTCACAGAATCCTGTTATCTAGCATCTAGGCATTCAGAGTATTAAGAAATGATACTAAACAGTTTTGATGCCATCTCTGTTTTCCTGAATGCTAGACCTCTGTCCCTCAGTGTACCTTACTTACCTTACTGGATTAGTTAGAGTGCTCCATTTCCTGGTAAGAAAACAAAGAAGAAAAAATAACAGAGAGAGAGTTCAGATTTATTACCTTTCAGGGAATTTGTACAGTTTACTTCACAGGATGAATACACTTGTTTTTCAGATGTTTACTGTGGACCAAAAAACACTGTATCTGAAATGGAGGCTTCGAATTGGTGAGCTATAGTAGAACATGTGTGCTTGCCAGTTATAAATCTTGTGCTGTACATGCAGCTCACAAATGGCATGAAGCCTCTGATTGCTCTGTCCTATTATAAATACCAGGAAAATCTAATTTCACAGTTTTTGTCTGTTTTCCTCACTACATTTCTTCTTCATGATTTCAGCTTTTCCGTTTCCAAGCTGTGATCTGAGAAGCCCGTAATTGGAGATTTGAGGTTGTAGGGCCTAAATACCCTAAAGATTCCTTCTGATTTTGGAAGCTAAGCAGACCAGACATGGTTAGGTTAGATTTCAGAGCAAGAAATTGACAAAAACACTTCTGAGCATTCATTGCCTAAGAAAACTCTATGAAATTCAAGGGGCCACCTTAAGCTAAGAGGTGACTTGAAGTCACATTCCTATACACAGGTAGATCTGCAGGTCTGACATTTGCATTAATCTACGCTCCTGATTAATGCAATTGGTTTCTGAAGTACTCTGGATTATGTGGGATCTATGTATGTTTTAGGCCTGGGTAACAACGCAAAAATCTGTTTCTAAAATCGATTTGTATTTGGGGGGAGTTTGCGTTTCGATATTTAAAATAATTACAAAACTTTCCTTTTAAAAAGTTCAGTATTTACGAAATTTCGTTAATATTAACGAATCGATTCGTTAAGATGGCGGATGCGCAAATCACCTCTGAAACTTCGTTATGAAGACGGGGGTCAATTCGTTAAGGTGGCAACGAATCGATTCGTTAAAAAAGAAATATTTATCAGAAATATTTAAAAATGGAAAATTAACAATGCTTGCCCTGTTGTGGAGCGAACACAGCCACAGGACAGGGACAAACTCACACACACAGGCACACAAGGGTCTTTTCTTTTTTAGAATATTTTTTGAATTTTTTTAAGAATAAAAGAAAGATATTTTTCAGAAATATTTAAAAATGGAAAATTAACAATGCTTGCCCTGTTGTGGAGCGAACACAGCCACAGGACAGGGACAAACTCTCACACACAGGCACACAAGGGTCTTTTCTTTTTTTAGAATATTTTTTGAATTTTTTTAAGAATAAAAGAAAGATATTTTTCAGAAATATTTAAAAATGCTTGCCCTGTTGTGGAGCGAACGGCAAAGCCTCCCCGCTGCTCCCAGCCCAGGGAATGAATGAATGCAAGCAATGAATGAATGCAAGCCAAGCCTCCCTCCCGAACCTCCCGTCTCCTCGCCTTCCCCAGCAATGAGCAATGCGGCCACGGGGAGCCGCTTTTAAAGGGCAGCCTGCCCAATCACAATCAGCCACGGTGCTTGGGAGCGCAGGATTGGCTCCCAGCGCACCTAGCATCCTCCATCCCTAAAACGTCATTTCCGAAACGGGCTGAAGCCCGTAAAAAAGATGGAGGATGCCGTTTTGATATTTAAAAACACTTCCTGGTTTGAAAATATGTTTTGTAATCGTTTTGTAATTGCTAAAAATAACGAATATTTAACGAATTACAAAATTAACGAACGAAACCGCCCAGGCCTAGTATGTTTACTTAAAGTAAATTCTACAATAGTGAACACAGAACTGTCCACATAAAATCTCAATTAGCTTTCCCCATGTGAGTCTAATGAGATTGCTAAACATACTGTTTTATATGTATGCAATTTACACATTAGCACAGAGTGGGAGACATTTTGAACATATTAGGCTTGGGGACATACAGGTAGGGACCATGTCAGTGGATGCAAATAAAGCTGGCAATAGATGTAGGTGGGGCTAGAACTAGAACTATTCTAATATTAGATTACACAGAAAGCACACTTAATTGATTCACAGATATACTTTCCTTGTCACAGACATTCATATTTATATTTTTTTTCTATAAATTGAGTTTGTTAGGCTAGCTGGGATGGCATTTGCATCAGGAAGTTTGTGTGAGGAGTTGACTCTTTCCACTGGGAAACTCGGGCACTCAAGTGTTGTATTTGGAGGTCAGCTATTACCAATGTAACTTTGAATTTTGAAGAGGCAGAAATGGAGGGCCAAAGGGAAGGGATGTCAAGCAAACTTGTTATGACTGCCTTCCATCTGGAAACGTATGTTCTCATTTTGAAAGATCCAGAATAGATCTTCACATTAACTTATGGAATCACCATCTAGGCCCTTCCAGACAGGCCCTATATCCCAGGATTTGATCCCAGATTTTCTGTTTTGAACCTTATGTGAGTCTGCACTGCCAGATAATCTGTGATAAACAGAAAACCTGGGAATAGATCTTGTGATATAAGCCTGTCTGGAAGGCCCCCAAGACTCTACCCTTAGAAGACAATCATACTCGGCTACAAGTGATCACCTATGTTGATGATCATATTTTCCTTCCCAATTGTGGCAGAGCTCTATGGAGATCACACTGTTAATGTATTGGGGCACTTTGTACTTTTCCTGAATAGCAGGAGATTGGACTAGATGACCCATGCAGTCTCTTCCAACTCTATGATTCTATTATTCTTTTGTGCTCCTCTGTCTTATAAAGAAGTACAGCTTTGGAGGTAGGACCCTAGATTTACCCTCCAGATAAAGGTCTACAGATATGAGCAACCCATGGTATTGGATTCTACCTCACAGCCAGATGTTTTGCTCAAGGGAGGTTAAGGAGGTGATCTTAGGGCCCTTCCACACAGCCATATAAACCAGAATATCAAGGCAGGAAATCCTACATTTTCTGCTTTGAACTGGAATATATGGCAGTGTAAACTCAGATAACCCAGCTGAAAGCAGATATTTTGAGATTTCCTGCCTTGATATTCTGGATTATATGGCTGTGTGGAAGGCCCTTAGATAGACACCTGACATCAGTCTGATCCATTTTAGTTTGATCCTCTCTGCCTATTTTTTCACTCATAACTAACATTAAATAGATTCTTAGGTTAGATAAATGGTCCATATCTTTGGGTCCAATTCATTTTTTCATGGTTAGTCATCATCTGTGCTCTATGCAGTATTTGAGAGACCAGCTAGAGTGCTTTAACAAGGATTGGCAGCAGAATTTAGGAAAATGTGAGATTTGACAGGATATCTGGAGCACTCCATGGGTACACTTTGCCTATACAGTATATGCAATAGTCTGATATACAGGAATTTATTTTAAAAAGCAAATAAAGATGAATAATCTTTATGGCAGATTGTGGAAGAGACAAATAACCAGGATATCATGCCATTCTTTTGGGTAATTAGATAATTTCATGAGGAAAGGTATACTGTTCTCATGATGGGTTGAGATAGAATCTGTTTCAGTCTCCTGAGGAAACTGCTAATTATGCAGGCTTTAAAACAGGTACATAAAATATGCTAATTGATCATTACTTTTTAATTATTTATATGAATTAGATATACGAACACAATAAAGTCCTACATTTCCTGACTCTTTGGCATGTCATAACCATCAAAAGTAAGTAGAGAAATGAAAACCATCAAACTAATTTTTGGAAACTGAGACTGAATTTAACAATATCACTTTTATATTCGTAATTAGTTTTTTTATGGCAGGTTTTTATTAATGAAAAATTGGTAGTATTTTCACATCTAAAATTGAGTAGTCATATCATACACATCTCATTATGTAGAAGTAGTCCATAGTGGACTTCCTTGCCATGTAACTATATGCCTATTCATCACACAGTTGGATATGCTTTGCGACAAGAGTTTTTATTTCACAGTTGAGAAGATAATGCAACTTCTGGTATGAATCTTAGAGACGACTGCAACACTTAAGATCATTCTCACATGCAGGGATTCAAGATTGTATTCTTTGCTTTTCTGTGCTTGAAGTTGCATCTCTAAATTGAGCTAACATTACCACTTGATTTATTTTTTCTAGTTCATCTCCATCCCATAGATCAGAAAAAGACCAAACACACAGTACTGAAATGGAGATGCATATTTCGAAAAACAACCAACTACATATGTTTTATAATTTTTCTTGTGTGTGTGTGTGTGGATATAGCCTTGAGTGCATTTGTATACTTCCAAATCACCTGTTGAGTGACAGTAGCTCTATGAATTCCACAAGATTTCATTGGGCAAGGACTTCTCAAAAGAGGTTTGACTTCGTCTTCCGCTGAAATATAGCCTCCAGCACCTATTATTCCTTGGTGGACCTCTTTTCAAATGCTGACTAGTTCTGACCCAATTTAACTTCGAAGAACAAACCTCATCTAGTACCGTCATGGGATTTGGGGAAGTGAGAATCTACATCTACCAATCCCATTTGTGTTCATTTCCTGAAATTCTACCAGCATTCCTGATTTATCTCAATTCAACATCAGGTTGCAAGGTCTGCTTTCACATATGTACCTCCTGCCCATTTGTCCAGAATCTATATAGTTTAGATTTTTTAAGCAACATAGCCATATTTGTACAGATTTTGCTTTATCATTTATTTATTTAGGCTAGCATCCTATGTTGCTGTTATGTGTCCACAGAGTTATAGAACTGTAACTGCTCCATACTTAGTATATGTATTCATGGCTGTGGCACTATTGCTACTATCAATCTTAATAGCCAGTAGTTCTATTGGTCAATGGAGATTTGTTCAGATGGTGACTGATGCAGAGAAAGATAAAGTTTCTAGCCTCGCTCCCACTAGTGACTGATGCTGCAAGCATCAGAAGCAGCACCCCTATTGCAATTCCTTGATGTGGCCTTGCTTACTGGTTGGAAATGTCATCAGCTGAACAGCCTTTATGTGGCTACTGGTTGCTAAGATAGATTTAAGGTGCTGGGGAATCACAACTTCAGTATGTGTTAAGATATCAGTGTTAAGTGATATCTCACCCTTCTCCCATTATGGGACGCAAGGTGGTTTACAAATAATAATAATAATAATAATAATAATAATAATAATAATAATTTGAAACACAACAAGATGAGTCCACAGCAGACACTCTGCTGGCTGTTGAATTGGATCACACGTCAGACATTTCCCAAGTGTCTATGACTGTGTGATGTATCAGCAAATAATGCATGCATATCCCAGTAAGGTGGCCTTCTGCAACTGGCAGATGGTAATTTTGTCAGCTCCGATTGTGTTTAAGTGCAGGCCAAGGTCTTTAGGCACGGCACCCAGTGTGCCGATGACCACTGGGATCACCTTGACTGGTTTGTGCCAGAGTCTTTGCAGTTCGATCTTTAAATCCTCATATCGTGTCAGCTTTTCCAGTTGTTTCTCTGCAATCCTGCTGTCACCTGGGATTGCGACATCGATGATCCATACTTTGTTTTTTAACACGATTGTGAGGTCAGGAGTGTTGTGCTCCAGGACTCTGTCTGTCTGAATTCAGAAGTCCCAGAGGAGTTTGGCATGTTCATTCTCTGTAACTTTTTCTGGCTTGTGATCCCACCAGTTCTTTGTTGCAGGCAGATGGTATTTGTGGCACAAGTTCCAATGAATCATCTGAGAAATGGTGTTATGCCTCTGCTTGTAGACAGTCTGTATGATCTTCTTGCAGCAGCTGAGGATGTGATCTATTGTTTCTTCTGCTTCCTTGCAGAGTCTACATTTGGGATCTGACGTCGATTTTCAGTTCTGGCTTTGATGGCATCTGTTCTAATGGCTCGCTCCTCGGCTGTCAGAATCAGGTCCTCTGTCCCCTTTTTCAGAGTTCCATTTGTGAGCCAAAGCCATGTTTTTTCTTTGTCAATGTGGCTCTCAATTTTTCCCAGGAACTGTCCATGTAGAGCAGGGGTCGTCAAACTTTTTGAACAGAGGGCCGGGTCACAGTTCCTCAAACTGTTGGAGGGCCGGATTATAATTTGAAAAAAACATGAATGAATTCCTATGCACACCACACATATCTTATTTGCAGTGCAACACCCCCCCCCCAAAAAAAATCCCACACTTCTATATAAATAAAAATGTAATGTTTGTTTGTGGGATTACAGAACTCAAAAACCACTGGACGAATTGACACGAAATTTGGACACAAGACACCTAACAACCCAATGTATGTTCTTCACTCAAAAAATTGATTTTGTCATTTGGGAGTTGTAGTTGCTGGGATTTATAGTTCACCTACAATCAAAGAGTATTCTGAACCCCACCAGCGATGGAATTGAACCAAACTTGGCACACAGTTCTCCCATGACCAACAGAAAATACTGGAAGGGTTTGGTGGGCAGTGTCCTTTGGTTTTGGAGTTGTAGTTCACCTACATCCAGAGATCATTGTGGACTCAAACAATGATAATTCTGGATCAAACGTGGCACACATACTCAATATGCCCAAATGTGAACACTGGTGGAGTTTGGGGAAAATAGAATCTTGACATTTGGGAGTTGTAGTTGCTGGGATTTATAGTTCACCTACAATCAAAGAGAATCCTGAACTCCACCAATGATAGAATTGAGCCAAACCTCCCACACAGAACCCCCATGTGGGCGCCGCAAGGACTTCTCTTTCTCCCTCGCCATGCTCGCACTGCTCTTCCTCCTGCTGCTGCTGCTCCCCGTGTCCTCGACGGCTGCTTGCCCGCTTCTTGCTGCTGCTGCTGCCCGGGGCTCTGCTTGCAAGGCGTTGTCCTTGTGCACGGAGGCCAAGGGCTGCGCGGGGCTGGCGCGCGTGCCGGGGAGCCCTGCGGCGTCTACACTCTGGGATGCGCCCCAGGATTGTGCTGCATGCCGCGGTGGAGAGAGAAGGCTCTGCTCCACGCCCTGCTCCACAGACAGGGCCTCTGCTTAGAAGGAGCAGCAGCCAGGAGGAGCACCCGCTCTGCGTTGGGGGGGGGGTCTTGCTGCTGATGCTCCTCCTGGCTGCTGCTCCTTCAAAACAGAGGCCCCGTCTGCGGGGCGCATCCCAGAGTGTAGATGCCGCAGGGCCCCCCCGGCGCGCGTGCCAGCCCCGCACAACCCTTGGCCTCTGCGCACAAGGACAACGCCATGCAAGCAGAGCCCTGGGCTGCAGCAGCAGCAAGAAGTGGGCAAGCAGCCGTTGAGGCCACGGGGAGCAGCAGCAGCAGGAGGAAGAGCAGCGCGAGCATGGCGAGGGAGAAAGAGAAGCCCTTGCGGCGGGGCCCTTAAATGCCTGGCCTGGCCCCCATTAGCCAGCCTCCTTCCAGGTGCAGCCCGCCGCTTCTCCCCCAGCCTCCCCCCTTCTCCAGCCTTTGGGATAAGGCCAGGCCTTAGCCCGGAGGCAGGAGAAGCGAAACATGAGGCGGGGGGTGAAGCGGCTTGACGCCGCTTCGCACCCCGCCTCTCAATCTTCTCCACACCCCGCGGGCCGGATAAATGCCCTCGGGGGGCCACGTCCGGCCCGCGGGCCTTAGTTTGGGGACCCCTGATGTAGAGCCTTCTTTTGTCAGTTTTCTCTTCTGCTCTGGATTGTGTTTTTACGGTATTCGTTCTTTGTCTTTTGCACTTTAAGCAGTTTACTACTTTTGACTTCCCTCAATGTTGGTTCTTGTCTGCCTTTCACATAATGCATGTTTCTCTTCTTCTACATTTTGTTTGACTTGCAGAAGCCCTCTGCTTCCTGATTTTCTGGGCAAGTAAAGTCTGTCAACATCACTACGCAGGTGTAATGAGTAGTGGATTGCCCTCAGTTTTCTTGTTTTTCTGTCCAGATCATCCACCTCTGCTTGTGTCCAGTTCACAATCCCAGCAGTGTATCTAATGACGGGTATGGCCCAGATGTTGATAGGCTTGATCGTATTTCCACCATTTAATTTGCTGACCACATTTTTCACCTGCCCATGCTTGATGTTGTCCAACTGTAGTATACCCAGATATTTATAGGCTTCAGGCTGATTGCACTTTGTGGTTTGTCCATTTGGCATCTCTGTTATCTTCTATTATTATTATTATTATTATTATTATTATTATTATTATTATTATTTTACTGACACAAAAATACAGTATGTCCCAGCAAATGAGATATATATGCTGGATTTTGTATCACAAAATCACAAGTCGAACACTTCCCAAGAAGCTAGGACTGTATGATGTATCATCATCATCATCATCATCATCATCATGTCAGGAGCGACTTGAGAAATTGCAAGTCGCTTCTGGTGTGCCGGATGTTTTACCATCCTGTGGGAGGCTTTTCTCATGTCCCCACATGAAAAGCTGGAGCTGACAGAAGGGAGCTCACACCACACCCTGAATTTAAACCACTGACCTTTCAGTCAGCAGTCCTGCCAGCACAAGGGTTTGACCCATTGCACCACTGGGGGCTAGTAGAAAAAGTGAAAGAGTATAGTAAAAAGGCAAAGATTTGCTTAAATAAATGCACTGGTGGACTAATATTACCCACCCCCCACCACCACCACCTGCTTCAATGAAAAGTACTGCAGCAGAAATCAATATAGAAGAGGGCAAGATGCAAAATGGATATTCTGGCAAGTAAATACAAACCAAAGTATCATCACTTTGAATATTTTTTATCCAGTATTTCTCATTTTGTCCTCCCAAAGTGAAAACAAAAGTCACACAAAGTATTTTCTGTTTTCCTCACTTCATATACAGCCAAATGTCAATGTGCCGTTATAACAAACAAAGAAAAGTATATAAGTAGGTTGTTAATTTTCATTCCAACAGAAAAAAGTGGATTTCTTTAAAACAATTATAAGCATCCTATATAGGATGATTATAATCATTCTAAAGAAATCTCTCTCTCTCTCTCCCTCCCTCTCTCTCTCTCTCTCTCTCTCTCTCTATATATATATATATATGAATGAAACATATGGCCAACATAAATTGTTTATGATTTGAAATCACAAATCAAGGATGAATCTTGTACAGAGGATATTTGGAGAGGAAATGGTAAGAAAATTGGCCACAATATGACTGTCGTTGCTTTCGGCCCATTCATGCTTAAGCACTTTGGTTGAGATTATATTATGGACAGATGCTGCAGGAGCTCTCTGCTTAAGTACCTATTGATTGATGCAGCAACTGAGGGTTGGAGTTCCTATATGGAGGGGGGGACATTATCTCATCTTTTGTTGCAATAGATCTCATTTGATAATTCCTCAGGACACTTGCATTTCTGGCTAACTCACTAATTGTGCACAAACATTGCGCAGTTCTTTATGGTATCAGAAGAGCTGCCATTGTATTGAATAACTTCCAAGTCAAGAATGCACACAAAGCAGGCTTAGCAAAGATATCCAGAAAATGTAGGTACTTTTTGTTATGGAGGTCTAAATCATTGCAGCACATTATCTGGATATTTATTACCTTCAACTGGCTTAACTGTGCATCATGTTTCCTGTTCATGAGCAGTCATTTCTTTAAGCAATAAAAATACAATTCAAAATCTTCTGCATTATTTATTGCACAATGACTTTAATGCAACAGCTTTCAGATTGTTTGTTCCCTTCTTATTTTGCAGTTCTTAGAACTCACAACAATAGTCTCACAATCTTAGATAATAATAGTAAATAAATGGGCTGTATTTGAGGAGTGAGGATGTCATTTCTATTCATGGCATCTCAAGCTACATCATGTCCCTAGTGCTTTTGAAATGTCCTTTTTCTAATCAAAGAAGCATGGATTTAGTAAAGTTATGATGTAATTCTATTAATTATTCAATGCCATGATGAATTTGGGTACGGATTGGAATTGTACAGCTTTAATAGCTGAGTTTTAGTATGCTGTTTACCTTTCTTTCTTTCTTTCTTTCTTTCTTTTCTTTCTTTTTTCTTTCTTTTTTTTTTTTTGGAAAAAAGCCATCTATTTCAATCTGTCATTTTATGAGTTACAGATCAGAAAATTGAGGTATAAATATATGAGGGGTACTAAATAACTTGCACAGCACAAGGAACTTAGTAAAATAAGACACACATTCTCATTTCTCTTTAGAATGTAGATATACATCATAAGGTGCACCACATGTAACAGTCGATGTTCAACATTCCTCAGTCAAATTTGATCTTAGAACAGAACTTTCTTTTATGACTCCTAAACAATAAATATGTCAGTTATGTAACAATTACCTATAGGAGATCGTTTCTGTGCTTGTGCAATCTGCATTCACCTCATGCATTTGAAAAGATATAACCATTACTTTTTATTTATTTTTATTCAACAAAAACAGACCAACAAACCTATAAACAACCCTATATATAAAACACTAGACAAATTACACAGTCATAAAACTGTCCCCCCAACCACCAAAAAAAAAACCATGTAAGTACCTTTTCTCAATATAAAAAAGAAACTTCAACTAATACAACAAAATCCACAGCAATCATCCTCACTATGACTAACATAGCCTCTTAACATTAAACATATGCTACACATACAACATCAGTGCCTATTCCATGAGCCTCACACTCTCTGCCTCTTGGTTTTAACTTCTTCCCTCTCCAACATTCATAAAATATCAGTAATACAACTCTTTGACTATAAGTAGCACTTTTGTTGAAATATCAACCTCCTCCCCCAAAAAGGAATTAAACAAATTCTTTCTCATATATGTGTGTGTGCGAACTTCTGCAATTATGAAGGTTCAATGGCTCAGTTTTTCACAAAGATTTATCTCCACAACAACACAGAGACTGGGCATTCCTGAAAGGATTAAATCAATCATCTACCAAGACCAAAAGCCCTGGGGAGGTGGAAGGGAAATTTTCCTGAACAATACACTAATCCCAAAGCCCTTCCCCCAGAAAGTTTTGCACTAAATAAGTGCTCTGAGTTTTCCCTTATGATTACATTCATAGTTATGACTTATTGGTGAAACATTAACAAGGGGGGTGGGGTGGGTCCTCTGTGTGTGTGTGTGTGTTTAAATAACCAGAACTGGGATGTGCTGGCAGGGACAGAAATAGATTTGATCCAGCTCACCCAGAGGAATTTTTAAACTATATTGTATTATGTGCTTATCGAACTGTTGGGGGTGGAAAATTTGTCCAGTGTCCTGCTGAGAGGAAATCCCTTCAGGGAGACAAAACAAACAGGAAAAAACCCCATTCAAGGTGCAACCAGAATCGAGCTCTGGGGAACATCCAGGTGTTTCAGAAATATCAGATATGACCTACGCCTCAACAGAAGCTGTATTGTTCTGTATGTTTTCTATTTATTTGTCTAGATTTGGATAAGCTTCTTCATTATCTCAGAGACTGGATCCTTTTTATATTCATATAATCCCATGACAGACTCTTTCCATTCAGATGTGAGAAGGTATACTTATACAGTATAAGTACAGTAAATAAATAGATAAATAATAAATCGTCTTAAACTATACGATAAATTCTAAGCCTGGATGGGTGCTCTGAATGACTCCAGCTTCAAATGAACAACTGACAGTTCTCCATCCTTACTGCCACAGGAAAAAACTATCCATCTCTGACATCAGCAGAGAGCCCAGCCAAAGGAAGCCCAGAGTCTGGCTTGATAATTTCTAAGGCAATCAAGGGAGGGAGTGGGTCTTTGAATGGCTGTCAAGGCACTGCTTTCAAGGGTATGCCCAATTCCTTTTGAGACTCTGTATCAGACATTCTTTCAGATCTGAAAGTTAATAAACCTCTGTTTGTTGCCTTCAAAACTAGTCTGCATTTATCATTGACTGTGTAGTTGCACCCTGTGTGTATGAACATTGGACTAGCTATTTGATATAATACTGTGATATTACAATAAAAATATTGCCTCTGCTGAATACCTCTTACAGGCCAGGAAACATTAGTGTCAACACAAGGAGATAATATAGCACAGTTTGACAAACATTCATACCAGCAGCAAGAGTTTTTCTTCTTCTTTGAGATAAATGGACTTTAGAGATCCCAAGGGATCGCTATTTCTGGAACAAAAAAACAAACAAACAAAATAAATTGGTCTTTCAAAGAATTGTAAAGTATTACACAACTGCTCCAGAGAGGTTGTTTGGGTTTAGCTGCATGTCATGCAATTTCAGTGGTATGCTTAAGGAAAGAATTGCAAAAGACTTCAGGAAGATTTGTGCCAGCGGTATGTTTGTCAAGAGGCCAGGCAGACAGGATCATTTACAGTTACGGTAATACTTGCCAGGTCCCAGAAAATTGGGAAGAAACTGACAACTGGATGACAGGGACTTTGGTTGCAGTTCACTATCCTCAGATATATTCTGTGACTTTTTGAACCAGAAAGTTACACATTATTTGAACACACTATATATACTTTATACACTTTCATGGGGAAGGAATCCAGATGGGCTTGTCACAGATAACTGACAACAATTTCCCAGGGTAGACCACATGTTTTTTATGAACAGATAGAACTCTCATCAATTTGCAACCTGTTGACATTATTCTCAAATATAAGGTTAGGATCATAGGAAATAACGAGTGAAGTGTGAACCAAACATAATCCGTCCTGCATGTATTTCAGTAGGTCGGTGCTCTCATCTGCTCCATTGATGGCACAACATTCTTTTCATATGCTTTTTTCAATCCTAGTGCATTTTAGGTAGAAAATAAGATATACATATATATGTGTGTGTGTATGTATGTATGTATTATATATGTATATGTATGTATGTGTGTGTGTGTGTGTGTGTGTGTGTGTATATATATATATATATATGAGAGGTGCTAATATAAACTGCAAAAATGCATTTCCACGCACTATCATACACTTGTTTTCTTTTGTTTGTATCACTTTCTTCAGTATTTTAGAGGTAAAACAGTGTTTCAACAGGCATATACATAAACATATCTATATATTTTCAGGACACTGGAGTTTTTTAAATCTCAAGTTTCTTATATCTTGATCCAGCAAGTGATGCAGGACATCCTTAAAATAACAATACAGTTTTTTTGTGTATATACATATTTATATCTCTTAGTTGGAAAAGTTTTCTTTCCTTCAGAAAGATATGGTATTTCAATAGATCACAAGAGTTTTTGGTTATTTTTCTTTGGCTTTATTATTATTATTTTGCAATTTAGAACTTTCTCTAAGCATTTCTTCTGTACATAAACTTTGTATTTTCCATAGAACTATAGAATCTTTGAAGAGAATGCAAGAGTCATGGAGGAAAACACAACTGAAGCACTTCTAAGACTACCCATTCAACTGTCTTTGAGGTCCTACTCCTCCAAAGAGACTACCACCTGCTGTAACAATCTATTCCACTGTTGAACACCTCTAATTCTGAAGTTCTTTTTAATATTTAAATGAGACGTCTTCTCTAGGATCTTTAAGCCATCATTTCATGTTCTAGTATCTGGAACAGTGTAAAAGAAGCTCACTGCATTTTCTACATGGCATTCTTTCAGATATTTAAAGATAGTCACCATCCTCTCAATCTTCTACTCTCAAGGCTAAATATACTAGATTTCTTAGTTCCATCTCTTAGGCTTTATTTTGAGTTCTGGATACATTCTATCTTTTCAATATTCTGGACTAGACATAGTATTCCCAGTGGGGTCTGACCAAGGCATAGTAGAATTGCACTAATACTTTCTAATACAATAAGGACACAATATTGATGATGTGTACTCAAGTTTAGTTTATAGTCTTGCTTACACCACTAGCAACTTCATCACACTGAGGTCCAAAGCCAGGCCCTGGGCCTCGCATCACCGTTGTGCTGTGTTCCCCATCACATGGGGGAAAGCATCACTGCCTAGCTCCCCCTCCCCCAGTCTTCTCTATGAAACATGGGAAGCCTCCCATGATCTCAGGGAAACATCCTAGTATGCTGCCAGGACACTTCCTCTACAGAGCCCTGCTGGAAGTAGCCTTATGTCATGTGATGGTGTCCAGAATGCTCCATTAAGGAAGCATCCTGGCAGCACACTTCCCAACCCCCATGTGATGAAGTGGTAAATCCATTTCACATGTAGTGCTGCCATGACAGATGTTACCCATGCTATATTTATGCAAATTATTTTAATTGCCTCAGTGTTGTGCCTTTAATTTATCTCTGTTTAAGTTCATTGTCTTTAGTGCTGGCCCAGTTTTTCATTCTGTCAAGATCATTTAGAATTCCCATGCTATATTTTAGAACAGTGGTTTTAGAACCTTTGGTCATCCAGGTGTTTTGAATTTCAATTCCCAGAAATCCCAACAGGTTTACTGGCTGTTTGGAATTGTGGGAGCTGAAGTCCAAAACAACTGGACGACCAAAGGTTGAACATCGCTGCTTTAGAGTTTTAGCTACTCCATCTAATTTGGTGTTATCTGAGAAAAAATAATGTCTTCCATTTCATCATGCCAGTCATTTGTAAAGATATTGAACAACACAAGAACAAGGACAGAATTCTACACACCACACTAGTTAAACCTCTTTAGGATAAAGAGAAATCACTCTAAGCACCCTGTTTGCTTGGTCCATTGACCAGTTACAAACCCACCTAACAGTAGCTAACAATTCACAAGTGTTGAAGCCAGCAAAGTCTTTGAGGATGAGGATGGGACTTTTTGATGGAGTCTGGGGTTTTTACATCTGAGTCTGTTACTTCTGTGGGAAAAAAATGAAAATGTTCTTCCTGATGATGGGGATGTTTCATTTAGATCTGTTTTAAGAGAAACAGAAAATGGTTCTCATTAGAATTTACTAGTGATTCTCTCAGAAAGGAATATGGAGGAAACAGCAGTACTTTCTGAGTTTTTTAATTGCACCTTAGTGATTGCTTAGTCTTCTAATTTTTGAATGACTTTAGGATTATTGCCTACTCATTTTTGAAACTGCCTTGTCTATTATATACTGTTTTCTTAATAAACTTATTACTTATTGTTAAAGTATGTGATGTTTGGGTGAAAAGGAGGTATGCAGGTGGCTGTGCTGCAACAACATGCTTTTCTGCAAAAAATGTCATTGGGAACTATGTCAAGATCTTTACTGAAATAAAGGTATGTTACATCCATAGCATCCCCTTAATCTACCAAGGATATGACTCAATTGTAAATAGAAATAAAATTAGACTCTAACGAGTTGCTTGTCAGTAACTGATGTATGCATTTAGGAATCACAGCACTAAAATCTGCACCTAAATGGGACTTAGGTTTTCTAGGGAGGCTAAAAACAAACCTACTTTCATGTAGATTCCCATCCCCATAGCCCCCCCACCCACCCCCACAAAAAACCTGGGCTTTCTCAGGAGAGTGTCTAGATGCCATCGGTTTAACTACTGAGATGGCATCCAGCCACCCAAAATTATCAAAAACTTACCGGGTCACCATTAAGTTGGTCCTTCAGTCCTCCTGGTGCATAGAAATGACATGCCAAAAGATGGGGGGGGTGAGGGGGAAAATCACTACAAACCTCCTCACCGGTCACCTGGATTGTCATTTCTTTGCACTAGGAGGACTGAAGGACTACCTTAATGGCGGTCTGGTAAGTTTTTTAAGTTTTAAGGCTTGTTTTGGGATGCTTGGGTGGAGGGAGTCGGTGCCATACTGCACCTTTGGGCTCCAGGAGCCCAAAAGGTATAAAATGGCAAATGGGGACTCACCCCTGAGTGGTCCTGGAACTACTCAGGGGTGAGACTCCACAGGTCAATACCTTATTAGACCCGGGCCTTTCAGAAAGGCATGGATCTAATGTGGTGTCCAAATATTTCACAATTAATTGTTCCAAATTAATTCAGTTTTACTGGAGGCATTGTTTGTATGCTTCTAGCAAAATCAAGACAGGGCTTGGTTTAAAAGCCTATCTTGATGGGGCCACAGTCTTCCTTTCTAAGTCTGGATCTACACTGCCATATAATCCAGTTTCTGAATCTAGATTATCTGCTTTGAATTGGATGTTATGAGTCTACACTGCCATATAGTCCAGTTTAAAGCAGATAATCTGAATTCAGAAACTGGATTATATGGCAGTGTAGATGGGGTCTCAGTACACATCTATTATTGGTCTGTTCAATATTTCCTGGTATGGTCAAGGAAAGCTCCCCCCCCCCCCACCCACATTCACCCATTCCTCCATTTTTCTGAAAATGTAGGAGTCACCTATTCTTCTGTGAACTGTTCTCAAAGAAATTTTAAAATTGACCAACAGTGTCTCTGGAGTTACTTCTGTAAGTCCCACTGTTATCCTTGAATATAGTCTATCAAGCAGTGGGGACTTGAATTCATTTAGAGTCGTTAGCTATTTCTTTAATATCTTATCATCTATTCTGTCTTCCGTTTTTAAGTAAATCATTTGTTCAGTAGGCAGAGGTCTCATTCTTTTTTCCAGGAGTTTCTCTGTCCCTGTTAGCATTTCACCTTATCCACATAGTGTCCATACCATTTTCTTGTTCTGTCTCTTACTCCAAGCATAACACCCCTCTCTAGCAAATCTGAATTCATTCTGAGCTTTAGCTTTTCTTACTTTTTCCCAACAATTATGGCTATTCATTTGAATTTATCCTTTGTTACTCTCTTTTCTTCTATTTCTTATGCATGTCTCTTACATTTTAGCTCATCTGAAAGTTCTTTGTACATCCACTCTGATTTCTTTAGGCATCTCATACTTATTTTTCTCATTGGCCATGCTTGCATTTATGTCCTCAAACTTCACCTTAAATGATCTCACATCCATCATACATTCCATTCTCTTTGAATCATACAGTTATAGAACTGGAAGAGATCACAAGGGCCATCCAGTCCAACCTCCTGCCATGAAAAAATACACAAATTGAGTAGATGTATGATAAATCATTGTATTAAAGACTGTACTCCTATATCCATTGTTTTGTGGTTTCAGTCACATTATATGACAGGAAATAACTCTCATGACTCAAATAGGGATGTATTGTGTTTGGATGGTGAATTACATGTTCTACAATCCTGTTAAATGATATCCAATGATAGTGTACAGCGATCCCTGCCATGCTTTTGCCCCCTTCAGGAGAGGGGAGGCTCAAGGCAGCCACGCCGTCTGTGCAAGTGATGGCTAGTAGGCTTGGGTAACCACAGAAAAATTTGGTTCTAAACTTGTTTTGTTTTTAGGGGGCCCTTGCGTTTCGTTTTTTTTTAATAATTCCAAAATTTTCCTTTTAAAAATTTCGAAATATACAAAATTTCGTATAATTATGAATCGATTCGTTAATGGCAGACACGATTGCGCAATATGCTAAAAAAGCCTCCAAATGGGACAGGGGGAACTTCTGAAGCTTCCCTCTCCCTCTGTTGTTGACTATTGGTGTGATAAAACAAACAACAACTATAAAACTTGCACCAGACATGCCAAAATAATTACAAAATAATTACAAAATAATTACAAAATAATTACAAAATAATTACAAAATAATTACAAAATAATTACAAAATAATTACAAAATAAATTGAAAAAATTGTTTCGAATCTAATTTACTCCTCACACTATTCCTGCATGGCTCAATATTGGATTGTAAGCTAATTTAAATATGAATTAATAACGAATTACAAAATTAACGAACGAAACTGCCCCAGCCTAATGGCTAGCCAAGGCTTTGGGGCTCAGCCCATGGAGTATAAATCCTTGGAGGAGCCTTCGGGTTACCATCCTCCCTCTGCATCTTGCCGCCTGGGAGCTCCAGTGACAGTTCAGAATGTAAGTACTGTGTCTTTTGGGCCCCATCTGCCACTTGGCCCGTGCTTCAACAGGTAGATTGGTACTATTTTGAATAGGCACCATCTGTGCCTTCCTTTCCTTCTCAAGGATTTGACTCCCTTCTTTTGATTTTCAGGAGTTTAATAAATTTTTTCCCCAAGCTCATTCTGGTGCTTCCTCTCAGCTGCAACCAGTCAATGAGTTTAATGTAGATTCTGACTCCTATGAGGATCAGATTTCTCCTACTCTTGAGGAGGACTTTTCCATCCCAGCTTCCATAGGGGATGAGTTACCTTATTTTTCCTCCTTGATTGCTCATCTGGCTCATTCCCTTCAGTTGCCTTCTATATCTTCTTTTGATACACCAGTAGAAGATCTGCCTTTCTCGGTTGAGTCACAGCAGAAACAAGCTCCAAGTATAGTTCTCCCAGTACTTCCGTACTTGCTTAAGCTTGCAAAAAACAAAAAAAACAAAACAACAACAACAACAACAAACAAACCAAAAGGCAACTCCAGCTTCTGTGTCTGGGATTTCTAAGTTTGTAAGTGCACTTTATTACATAGGCACCTCTTCAGCAGAGTGGTTAGTTAAGCCTACTAAACCAAACTTTATTGTGGTCAAAGTCATTCAATCCAAGAAAGCTAAGAAACCTCAAGCCAGTCCACAGTGGTAAGAAGATCCACACCACTGCTAGCCTGCTCACTTGCATGATTCATTACCATGCTTGTATGGCAGCCTATCAGGTGCTCTTATGGCATAACATAGCACCTTATTTGGATTTCCTTCCCATACAACATCAACAGATCCCAAGGGCTTTCTGTCAGGAAGCTCTCACCATAGCTTCTCATCAGAAAGATATGGCTAAGATGTTTGCTGCTGCAATGGCCATCCACCACCATGCTTGGTTGACATCATCTACCCTCTCCAAAGAAGGCAGAGCAATGGCAGAGGAACTGCTCATGGCAGGACATAATCTGTTTCATCCTGATATAGACCCTCAGTCTATAGGAAAACAAGGAAAAATCTCTTCTTCAGCCTATCCAAACAACCCAATTCATTGGAGCTGTATTGGATTCCTGGCACACAAGTGCCTACTTGCTAGAAGACAGGTTTCAGAATCTGCATGCATTAGCTCTTTGAGTTTGGCAGAAGCCATTAACCCATGCCAGGGATGTCCAGTGCCTTTTGGGACACATGGCATTCACCACAGCTGCCACTCCTTTCTCCTGTTTGCACCTTTGGTCCCTCCAGAATTGGTTTCTTCGGGCATTCCATCCCATGCAGGATGAGCCCAACAAACATCTCAGTGTCCCTTTAGACATCCACAGGTCTCTCAACTAGTGGACTCATGGCTCCAATCTGTGTTGGGCATATTCTTACGTCCTCTGAGACCCTCAATAATGTTAGCAACAGACAGGATGAGGGGCTCACCTCAAGGGTCACACCACCCATGGTCCTTGGGTGGCCATAGAGGGCACTGAGCACATCAACTATTTGGAGTTACTCACAATGGAAACGGCACTGCACCTTTTTTGTCATTTGCTCATGGACAATATTGGCCAGTTTGCCACCAACAACACAATTGTGAAATTCTATATCAACAAATAGGGCAGGATGCACTTTCGCACTTTGCTTGCCCTCATCATCAGAATCTGGGACTGGTATATAGCCAAAACTATAACCATCAGTGCCATTCATCAAGAACTCTCTTGCCGAGAGTTCTTATGGTCCCTTCATCCTTCCCAGGCACGGCAGCTCTTTGTCAGATGGCAAACTCCCCTTGTGGACTTGTTTGTCTCTCCCGCCAACACGAAGTGCCAGTTCTTTGGAGCACGTCTTCCTCGCCACCACCAGACAGGCTCTTTGGGAGATGCCTTCCTCCTAGATTGGACAGCCGCCCTCTGTACATCTTTCCACCACTGCCACTGCTGTCCAGAGTGGTCTCTCATCTTCAAGCAGAGCAGGTCGATTGCATTCTCATTATACCATGGTGGCCTCGCCAGCCATGGTTTGCCACTCTTCTCCAATTCGCAGGCAGCTATTACCTTCAGTTGCCACTCAGACCAAACTTGCTGACTGTGGGCAACAGCCCAGTCCCGTACTCCCAGATCTCTCAGTTGCGGTAGATGTCATGCCAGATCTGGCCTCAGCCCTCTCTCAACCAGTTAAGGGCATTTTGGACCTTGCCCTGAGACCTGCCACCAAACATTCTTACATTTGTAAGTGGTGTCGTTTTTGCATTTTTTCATAAAAGCATCGGGTTCAGCCTCTGTCTGCTCCTACTTCCCTCCTCCTTGATTTTTTTTTATTTCTCTGTGAGATTCAGGACTCTCTTTGTCATCCTTGAAGGTCTATCTGGCAGCTATAACCTCGAGAGCATTCTCTTCCCTCTTCTTTTGCTGATCCCCTTGAAAAGAGGTTTCTGCAAGGCTTTAGAAATTTCCAGCCGCAAGTACGGCCTGTGCCCCCCTCTTGGAGGTTGGAGGTTGTTCTTTCCGTCCTTACAAAACCACCATTCGAGCCAGTGGCCACTTCCGACATGTCCCATCTATCATGGAAAACAGCATTTTAGTGTCTATTACTTCTGCTCATCATGCTAGCGAGCTTACGGCTCTTTGAGTCGATAGTCCTTACCTGAAATTTCATAAGGATAAGGTCATGCTGTGCACATACATTTCCTTCTTACCTAAGGCAGCATCACAGTTTCATATATCTCAGGACATTGTTCTTTCAACCTTTTTTCCAAACCCCTGTACTCCTCTGCAGCAGTCTTTACACCTTCTTGATGTGCAGAGACCCCTTACTTTCTAAGTCCACCACACAGCTCCATTACGAAAGTCACTAAGACTTTTTGTCAAGTGCTGTAAGGACTCTGTAGGCCTTCCAGTTTCTACCCAGAGATTGGCAGCCTGGATAGTCGCAGCTATCCAGCTAGCATTTCAGATGGCAGGACTTGACTTGCATGTTCAGATCCATGCTCATTCCATTCAAGCAGTGGCAGCCTCTATGGCAGTTTTGCATGATGTGCCACTGGATATCATTTGTCAGGCGGCCATTTGGTAGACACCACACACATTTGTCTCCCATTAGAAATTGGACTTGGCCGCCAAAAAACACGTGGCTTTTGGGAGAGCAATTCTTTTTTCTGCACTAGCATGATGCCCACCATCCATGGGACTGCTCACTAGTCTACCACAGGTGTGGATTTCACAGTGACCACACTGAAGAAAGTAAGGTTGCTTACCTGTAACCACGTTTCTTCGAGTGGTTAACTGTGAAATTCACACAACCCGCCCATTCTCCCCACACCCTGTCATGCCTTCTATCTCTGACTGTCTTTCATGGTATGGAACTAAGGCCTCAAGCCCGCTGCCTGGCTTTATTACTGGAGTGGATGGGCAGGGCTGGAGTCCCTGATTTGGCAAAAGCTTTTCAATAAGGAACCGAATTAGCTGTGTGGATGCAGGAAATACCACAGGTGTGAATTTCACAGTTGACCACTCGAAGAAACATGGTTACAGGTAAGCAACCTTAGTTTCTTAATGAGACATGCCACATTATCACAGAATGTCTACAATCCACACCACTGGAGAAATTATACTGTTTAGCTGCTATTGCACCACCTGACATCCATCAGGAAGTAGCAGCCAATAATGAAAGGACCAAGGCAGTGACATCTTTGGTTCATCCTCTGTTCGGATATCAGCCAGCATGCCAATGCCTTAAATCAAGAAACAGCTTCCTAGGATTGAGAGAGATACTTGCAGGAACACCTCAGCAAACCAGAATCCAAAAGTGGCAGGTTAAAAACCAGCACCTTAATCTGAGACTGGATGAGAAACTCCCTCCTGAGCACACAGAAGATTGGAAAACCTGGAAGGCATTGAACAGCCTGTGCTCTGGCACCACGAGATGCAGAGCTAACCTTAAGAAATGTGGCTACAAAGTGAAGTCCACACATGCGAGTGTGGAGAAGAGCAAACCACAGACCACCTACTACAATGCAACCTGAGCCCTGCCTCATGCTCAATGGAGGACCTTCTCACAGCGACATCAGAGGCACTCCAAGTGGCCAGCTTCTGATCAAAGGAGATTTAGCATAATGCCAAGTTTTTTTAACTTTGTGTTTTAAAATGTATTTTAACTATACCCTCAACTGGCTTCTGACAGAATAAATAAAAATAAATATTCAATGTCTACAGAAAACATTGAACTTATGGTTTAATAGAAACCTATCCATAGTACTGTATAAAATAATTGCAGACCTCTGTTTATACATATTGCAGAAGGTGGCACAGAGATTTACTCCAAAGGCATGGGTGAGTAAAAGGGCTTTCCATCTATTTATACAGTGAGTATAGAGAACTTCACTAGCAGGTTGCCCACACGGGGAACTGTGAGTGTGACACTGTCTACTGGAAGCAAACTATCTGCCTTACATCTTTAGAAAGAAGTCATCACATCTGAATTCCAAGGAAGCAGCATGAAGCACCATCCTCCAGACCTATGTCTCTTATTTTATCCTGCTGTATCTCACTACACTGAGTCCAGATCATAGAAAACTTTGCAACTAAAAGTCTGTTTTAAAGCAGACGAGCATCGATGTCAAAGAAAGTGCCATACTGATATTGTAAAAGCTCAGTTTGTGAGTAAAGGAAAATGATTTGGAGAGACTGCAGATTACCAAAGTATTTCTTTTCTAATGTAAAATTTGGAGCTTTGCAGAGCCAGCACGATTCCCAATTTCTCTATGGTTGTTTACAACACCTGGGATTTGTTGATATAAAAGTGGGGATGTGGAATTATTTATCCTTAGCCATTGCAACAGGGTTTTCCAAAGTGATACTGTAGCAATTGAACTGGAGATTTGCTTCCACAGAGAGAAAGAAAAGAAATAATACTGTAATCTATCACCAAAGTCTTATTACTTTATTATAACTCTCCCCATTTCATTTTTATTAAGTGCCCAGGGCTACCACTAAACTATGCTAGCTTCAAAATTTACACTACTGCCAAATTGCTACCTATTTATGTACCATTCCCCAGTGCATTACATTTGTGTAGCAAACTCACTGGTGATCCATCCGTAAAATAGCAAACAGAAAAAAGTTCTACAGAGAACCCACTCCCTTCCAAATTGTTTCTCTTTGGACAAGAAAATGATCAATTGACAGACACATACATCCCAATTCTTTTGCTTCTCTTTTATAAATGCCTGGCATCTATAACATCTACAAAGCTATGATTATAACGCACACAAATGTAGTACATACTTTTCTGTAGCATTGCCCAAAAATACTATTTCCTGTAGTAAAGTTGGATAGAAATAAAATCCTTTGAAAAGCTTACTTGTTTTTTTTTTTTAAATCAGCCTTCCCCATCCATATCAATTCATATGACTCAGTTTTCAATGTGCATGCAGAAATATTGCTGTATGGAGAAATATCTTTATAAATAAGTGACTGAAATTGATAGAACTGTAGATCCCAGCAGTTCTGACCAATGGTGAAGAATGCTGGGTGTTGCCAAATGCTTGAAGGGTTGCATAATTCTCATCCTTTACCTAGGAAATTCAAAGCAGTGGTCTAACTGGAAAAGTTGTGATTAATACCCCAATCTATTAGGTAGTAAAGGTTTCCCCTGACACTAAGTCTAGTCATGTCAGATTCTGGGGGATGGTGCTCATCTCCATTTCAAAGCCAAAGAGCCGGCATTGTCCATAGACATCTCCATAGTCATGTGGCTAGCATGACTGCATGGAGCGTTGTTGGCTTTCTGTGGAAGTGGTACCTTTTGGTCTACTCAAATTTGCATGTTTGTGAACTGCTAGGTTGGCAGAAGCTGGGCCTAACAAGGGGAGCTCATGCCACTCCCCGGATTTGAACCACCAACCTTTCGGTCAGCAAGTTTAGCAGTTCAGTGGTTTAACCCACTGTGCTACCAGGGGGGCACTTTTAATCTATTAGATATGATCCTGTATATCCATCTAGCTAGAAGAAAGTAACACTAAATTCAATGAGTAGTCAGGATAGTTTATCACTGTGAACCAAAACACTCTACCACTTTGTGATCAGATGTAAGGTAATGTTTTAAGTTCTATGCATTATTCAGATTTACCTTTTTATGAATTAGGCTTGTGTCATTAACCCTCCCCTCTGGTCCAGTTCATTGTCAACTACTACTGCATTTCTGTTTCCTCCCATTTTCTTTCTTTGCAGCTCTTTATCCTCTTTTCCCACTTAGCTTTTGTGAGGCAGGCGGGTTTACTTTGAGGCCATTCTACTCCACTTTTATTTTATGTCATAAAAAAGGGCATCAGTGTGAGAAATCAATAAAACAAATACATTAAAATGGAATGAATTAATAAAAGGGGTCACTGTCATACTGAAAAATCATGTTGGTTTCTGGAAATGTTTTACCCGCTATCGTTACAGGAAATAGCAAAGAGGAGAATAGAGAAAATATATGTTGGCATGGGGAAGCACTTTCCTTCGGAAAAGGGCAGCAAATAATAGGCAATAGAATGAAGCAGGCTTTCTAGCAAGAAACAAGTTGAAAGTTACTTCCCTCCCGTCTCTTCTCCCTCTTGCAATTCTTAAAAGCAGTTTGTGGGAATTTAAGTCATCCACAGGATATATGCACATGATTTTCAAACTTCTGTTCAGGGAATCCCTTTTACATTAAATTAGCATCCAAGTAACCCACCCGGTGATGCTATGGAACACACTGAATGGGACTCTGGAGTGTGGTTTAGACAGTATCTTGGTTCATGCTGGGCAAGTAGCCAGATCTCCTGAGCCTCACAGTTTCTCCAAGGAGACAGGGTGTGCTGCAGAACTCATCTCACATTTTTCTGTAGCTGAGTTCTGCAGGAGAGTAATGATAGTTTTGAGGAAATTTATTTGCAAGCACCTTGATTCCCTATTAGTAGTACTTCAACTCCCACAGGTGGCTTGATTGTTGCTGGCCATACAATGATTGGGCATGATTCTTACAATCACTTACCCATTTTTCACTTTAGAAATGACCTAAACAATATAAAACTCTGACAGTAGCTTCCATCGTTAGACTGAATTTTTAAAAAAGCTAATATAAAGTCTAAATTATCAGTTAAGTAAAACTGAGAGACAGAGATTCCTTTGGGACTAAGTTTTCAATCAAACGACTGATGGAAGAGAGTGACTAAAAGTCATAAGTTAGCCAGCCAGGAGGCTGAGGAGAAATATATTTTAAAGGAGAAGAAAGTGGCTTAGCAGAGTAGAAACAAACTAACTGTTTGAAAGTTATGTTATAACAATTTTATGTATTCAAAGGAGTGAAAGACAGCTGCAATAATATCCAAGTGGAACTGAAGTAAAGTATTTTGTAACAGCTAAGCTTATCTGCAAAATAATTCATAAATAAACATTTCTTTTTTTCAACATATATATTAAAGTCTCATGTCAAGTTACAGGACTAAAGTTACACAACTGAAAATCAGTCTGTGATTACATTGATGTAACCTGTGAGGAGAAGTTGAAAGCTACATATTGACTCCAGGTTTGGATTACACATTGAAGAAATATACACAGACATATAAAGATTGCATCCCATACAATAACAATTTTTTATTGATTAGTCAATTTTGACCATATCAAAACATGCAAAACATACAAAACATACACACTTGCCCATACATACAGTAAAGCCATATATGAATACAAGGCATCCCGGTCTACTGGCCTGTCAACCCACTCCTAAATGATTGTGCAACTACAGGATAAAAAAATTAAAAGATTAAAATTGATTAATTCCTTAAAGTAGGGTTTGGGCAGGGGCGCGGGTAGGTAAAACTAGTGGCATGTCCATATTAAGTTTTAAAGTTTGAATTTTGTTGATGGCAGCAAGGTCACCTCTCTCTGCTTCCATCTTCTCGCAGATGGCCAGTGCTTTTTGCGTAAAAAGGGTCAATTTTAAAAAAGAGTTTTTATCTGAACCCTGTAGGAGGATGTGCAATTTCTCCTTATTCCCTAAATAAGTATGATTCTCCAAAAGAGGCTCTAGGTAGTAAGACCGGATCCTATTGTAGTAGGGACATTTTAAGAAAAAATGTTCTGAGTCCTCCACTTCTGCATCTACCTCACGGCACCCACAGGTTCTCCTCGTGTAGGGAATATTCTGATGTCGTTCCAATTTGGGCTTAATGTCGAGCTGCTCAAATCTAGCCTGGGTAACAAGTTTTCTAATATATAGTGGAAGTATAAAAGAGAAGTAAGGTTCCATGCCCACGTTACATTTAAATTTGGCCAGGTATGGAGTGGCTCTAGCTTGTGCTATGATCATTACATAATTTTGTGCAGCAATGTCAAGGGCTCTTTGATATACAATTGAGCATACGTTTGCCCCAAAATTTATTAACTCGTCGGGGGCAAAATCTAACCTACTGACTGTGCGACCAAATCTGCTAAGCCAAGATGACCACTCTTTGTGGTTTTCTTGCTCTGGAAGGCATATGGCTGGGAGTCTGTGTGGTTGCATTTGTCTTATTTTGTACCACCAATTGATCCACCTCTTCAGGATTACAGTGGAAATTGGGGGTACTCCTATCTCTGCTCTCACTGCAGCTGACAGGGATGATCTGTCCACACCTAAGCCAATTTTCAGGTGGCGCAGTTGGAATCTTTCTACCAATAAAGGGTCTTGCTCACCCCATATTTCAGCTCCATACAAAGCGATGGGGAACACTTTTGCCTTAAGAACATTCAAAAAGGGGCGCAAGGAACCCAGGTAATTGTGGTTGCATAATTTATGATTTGCCTGTGCAGCATTATCAGCTTTTGCAATGCTTAATTTTAGGTATTGGGTCCATACCTCAGATGCCGCAAAATGAAGGCCCAAATATTTAAATGTCCTCACTTGCTCCACTTTGTACCCATCAAGGTACCAGTTGGAAGCCTTAGCTTTCTTACCAAAAAAACATTATTTTGGATTTTTCTTTATTTATAGTGAGGGCATTTTCAGTACAATATTGGCTAAGTTTTTGCAGGGACCTCCTTAACCCGACTGAGGTGGTGGATAACAATACTATGTCATCTGCGTACATCAAAATATTTGTCTCCCTATCCATAATCTTTGGACTGTGACATTCTTGCATAGATCTTTACTGCTACGCCAATAAGGCTGATTGGGCAATAATTCCTAGGGTCGGCTTTAACTCCTTTCTTCAAAATTGGCACTATAATGCTTAGTTTCCAGTCTGATGGAACAGAACATGCCTTATTTATATGATTGAATAAGCCTGCTAGTAGTTGGGCCCACCAATCTATATTTTGCTTGAACAGTTCTGGTGGGAGAAAGTCTTCACCCGGGGCTTTGTTCGCTTTCAGCCTTGTTATAATTGTTTTCACTTCCGCTGCTTGCAGTGGTGGCCATGAGGGAAGGGGATCTGCTCCTAAAGATTGATTCGATGCTTAATTCCTCTGTTCGGGACAGTGATATGTTGAATAGTTCTGTATAAAAGTCTTCCCATTGGGCTGGAATGGGTGATTCAATATCAAATCGTACTTCCTTTAATTTTTTGGCTACAATATCCCAAAAGAAAATGGAGTTACGTGTGGAAATTGTCAGTTCAAGATCAAACCATACTTTCATATTATAGCTCTTCTTTTTATCTGCAATCAGTTTTTTATATTGCCGTCTAATTTTTAACATATGGGCATGCGTATCTGAGTTGTGGGTATGTTGGAGTACTCTTTTGGCACTTTTCAGTTGCTTCTTTTTTAGTTGGCATTCATAATCAAACCACTTATTGGAATTCGAAGTGGTCAGTAGTGGTTTTTTATTGGATGTCTCTGTCAGCACCCCCTTTAGTCCATTAACTAAAGAGTTATAAGAATCAAAAACAACCTCAATATTATTTGTCTCCGACTGGATTTCTCTTTTAAGAAGGCCTACTTCTGGAGAGTCAACAATGTCCTTTAGGCGGGTTAGATTAACCAATTTCCATTTAAGTCTTTTATTATATTGTAATTCCAATGTCTGGCTCTCCTGATTGGTGCTAAGTGTGGGCCTTCTAAAGTCAGTCTGCAGGAGGCATCTCACTGTCACAGGTTGGTGATTGCTATCCAATCTGGGAATAACTTCCAAGGGAGTAAACACTGGCTGGAGTTCCCTGGAAACGCAAATGAAGTCTATAGCACTGCTGGCGTTTGCTGAATGGAAGGTGAATGGGTATATAAATTCCTCATTTAAGCCTCTAAGGATCGTGAGATCAAATTTGTACAGTAGGGCAACCAGTGAAGCTCCAGCTTTGTTTCTTTGACAGTCACGGGACCTCCATCCAAAGTCGAATAAGCTTGCATCTGGGGGAATGTTGCTAGCTGATGCAATCTTCAGTTTGGAGTTGCCCAGTCTTGAGTTGAAATCACCCAGGATGATGGTCTGTGTTGCCGGGAACTGCATATTAATTTCCTCCAGAGCCCCTTCAAGAATTGACCATATATCCCTTTTATCCGATGTTGATGTTGTAGGTTGTATATAAACATTTAGGAGGATGATAGTTGGACTTCTTTTTGCCAAGGGGGCAGAAATATTTGTTAATTTGACTGTGAGGATGTTAGTACAATTTGTAGTACTTTTTAGTGAGATTTCTTCTCCCTGCCAACCTAATGCACCTTTGATTAAAGTGGCAATGCCCCCACTAGGACTGTCATAGTTTGAAAGTTGCATAGCTTGTTTAGACCAGGTTTGAAATCCCGAGAGTTGGCATATTTGTTCCTCTTCTGTAATCCATGTCTCCTGGAGTGCGATAATACCAAATTGGGACAGGAATTCAACTAATTTTGACATGGGACATTTGTTCTTCCATCCCGCTATATTCCATGATATCACTCTGAAACTCCCTAGTCATTCCTGAGTTTGTATTTGCTCATCTGAAGCCATGATCACACAACCATTTTTTGGGTGGGATGTGGTCCCCTTTGCTGAGCTATGAGACCATGGTTGGGAAGTCTTACTCCTCGTGTTTGCACCCGTCTCTTGTAATTGTTGTGTAAATGGTAATAGGTTGTTTGTAGTGATGCCATTAGACTTTAAATGTCTCAGCTGAGTATAATTGTCGTTTGGGGACTCTGGTGTTTCTCGTGGATTTTGTGTCATGTTGATCCCAGGATTCCCTAAATTTGAGAAGTTCTGATTGTTTTGGGCAGCTTGTTGGGGGGATTCATCAGGTTCTTGGCTCTCTGCTTGGGAGACTCTGATCTGATCGTTTTTTTAGATAAGGAGAGATTTTCATCTGGCCCTTAGAATTCTTTTTCCTCTTTCTGGGTGGCAGAGCATCTGTATCTTTTATGTCTTTAATACATTTAATCATTTTGCCCAAAGTCCTTTTTCTTTTCCTTGGTCTTTTTCGAGAGTGGAGGATTCTGTGAGGTGAACTATGGCCTGCACCTCTTGTTTTGAGTCCTTACAGAAGTTGGACCTAAGGGCTAGAGGGCCTCCCCGTTGATGCTAGAGTATTGAGCTGATTCTGAGGTCGTCTCCGGCATCAGCTCTTGGTTGCACTCCACATTTATTTTAAACTGTTCTTCGGTTCTTGTTATTGGTGATTTTGGATTATTATTGGAGGCAGATATCGACTCCGTGTGAGCTCCTGGGGTGTTGTCAATGGAGGTTGAAGGGATTCAGTTTGAGCAGAAGGGCTAATTGTTGCTGTTTGACCTTTTTTGCAATGAGAGTTTTTCAGGAGGGGTTGGCACCGCATCTCTGTAAAGGACCTTTTTACAATAATTCCATAGGAGCATCTAAGGTGGTCTCTTATTTTTAATATATTTTGAGTAAGAAGTTCATCTTGGAAGGTGATAACTGCCCTTTTATAAAAGCTGTCACTGGGCAGCCAGAATGGTGGCAGAATATCCTTTGGCTTTAATTTTCTCTGTAGGATGCTGCAAAGAGATGTCAGAATCCTATTTTTACTGCTCCATTTACCCCAGTTTAAGCGTGTATCTTCTATATGAAACACCAGCTGTTTTTTGTTAAGTTGCAGTGAGCACTTCTGCTGACAGGAGGCTTCTCTTCTGTCATTAATTGTGTTGGGTTCCTTTGCAGGTTTCACTAGTTTGTCCTTAGCTGTATGATTTGCTAAAGGAAGGTCCTGCCAAAACTAAGTCTGGCTCATTAGGGATTGCAACAGAGTCTTTATTTCAAATATTTGCCCATTTATGTCATTTATTCTTTCACAAATAGCTGACATAGACTCTTGAGATAAAAACACATGTTGGGAAAGCAACTCAAAACAGCTAGGGTTAGTTTGCTTATCATAGCTATTTGTCCTTGGGGGAGTTGGCGTGTTGCCGTTTTCCTTCAGCATCTCAGGATAATCTTCCGTCAGTATAGAGAATCTATTTTTTGTTGGTATTAGAGCTATAACCCGGGGGGGGGGGGAGTAAGTTGGGAACTTACATTATCAGTTGAAGAGGAGAATACGTGCTGACTTGTATTTTTATTTGCATTCCTTGGGCTCAAAGAGAGGGATAGTCTTCGGCTTCTCTTTCTCCCCATTGTGCTGCTCCGCTGGCCAGCTTACATTCTGTAACAAATACATAGTATGAAAGGTGCCACAGAGACAGAGATAGTGTGTTCCAAGCATGAAGTACAAGTCTCTGAGTTTGTGAGGTTCAATTCTGCACTCTCCTTGTATCACCTCATCGCCTCACATGTACATACATATATGCGTAATGTAGACAGGAGTGGGATATCCAATGTCTTGGTATACGGCCTCCTTGGGTAGGCCGCTCTGTCTGTCTGCGTTATACCCACATTTAATTTTGATTGCAGATAAAGATATCAATTAAATGGTTGCATTTGGTTTTTAAAGAGTATGACAAGCCATTGCTGTAGTTCCATAGTAATAACAGAGGAGTGAGTCAAGAATTGCTCATGTATGAATGCAGCTTTGGAATTTCAGATTCTACAGTAGGTGAAACATATCTCCTTATATTTGGAGTTTGTCCTCCCAAAATCCATAGCTACAACATCAATCCCACTTCATGAAGAACACTGCAGATTGTTAGTTTCCTTTTATATGTAGAAGGTACAACAAAATGTTTTGAATTATCTTATTTAGAACCCAACCAGCTAGACATATAACCTCTTTCTGGATACTCTGTTCCATTTTCTCTACCCCTTCCTTTTCATTGTCTTTGAACAGCCAATCAGCATTTCATGCCCCCTGAGCATGATCATCCTTCAGTGAGCTTTAGGGTATGGATAGAAAGATGGAACATTTCTTAAAACTACATTTTCCCACATCTATTGGTTCCATTGCACTTGTATCAGATGGCACGGCAAAATGAGGAGCCTTCCAACAATGAGTTCTAGATTCTCTAGAGCAGTGGTTCTCAACCTTCCTAATGCTGCAACCCCTTAGTACAGTTCCTCATGTTGTGGTGTCCCCCAACCATAAAATTATTTTCATTGCTACTTTCTAACTGTAATTTTGCTACTGTTATGAATTGCAATGTAGATATCTGATATGCAGGATGTATTTACATTCACTGGACCAAGTTTAGCACAAATACCCGATATGCCCAAATTTGAATACTAGTGAGGTTTGGGGGGGAGGGGGGGGTTGATTGTGGGAGTTGTAGTTGCTGGGATTTATAGTTAACCTGCAATCAAAGAGCATTGATGGAATTGAACCAAACTTGGCACACAGAACTCCCATAACCAACATAAAATACTGAAAGGTTTCAATGGGCATTGACCTTGAGTTTTGGAGTTATAGTTCATCTACATCCAAAGAGGACTGTGGACTCAAACAATGATGGATCTGGATCAAACTTGGCACAAATACTCAATATGCCCAAATGTGAACACTGGTGGAGTTTGGGGGAAATAGATCTTGACATTTGGGAGTTGTAGTTGCTGGGATTTATAGTTCATCTACGATCAAAGAACATTCTGAACCCCACCAACAATAGAATTGGGACAAACTTCCCACACAGAATCCCCATGACCAACAGAAAATACTGTGCTTTCTGATAGTCTTTGGCAATGCCCCCCCCCCCCCCGGACACCCCATTGTGACCACCCCAGGGATCCCAAGCCCTATGTTGAGAAATGCTGCTCTAAAGTATATATAAGATGATTTGCAAGTGGCAATCACTTTTCTCTTTTGTATATCCATTTACTGATAAATTCCAAAATACATAATTCCTGGGATGGCTACTACCATACTTAACCATGCAACAGCAATCAATATTGGGTGAAGAAATCTGAATGCAACAACCATTGGCTAGAAAATGTATGGACATTTTGGAAAGACCCACACGATGGCCCATCTCACTGGATCATTTAATTATTCGCCCTGCCTAACAGGAGATATCTCCACTCATCTGAATGTCTAAAGAGTGCTGGAGAATTTTTTCATATTTACATTCCTCTACCAAAATATTTCAACATTATCTTTGCACGTAAAAAGCAAGCACATGAAGGGAGATATTCAGTTCAGTTCTATAAGAGTTTATTCTCTAGTACTAGGGAAACCACAGTTCATTGTCAGTTTACCTGTTGTCTAGGGAAGTCTTATTCAGCTATAAGGCAAAAGATTATATCTTATAGGAGCACAGCAGTTTCATTTTGGCATTCAGTGTCTTTGCCCCAGGCACAACCATTATGAACTGATGATCTTTAGCCCAAAGTTAATGAGATATAAGTAAAGTGACAAGGGAAATGTAGAGACAATGAGGCAATGTGCTGCAGAATAAGGTCAAATGGCATTTTGGAATTGGATATTGCACAAGTTTTATTGAGATGTTTACAAGTGAATATGAATGTTAATCTGTGTCTAGATGCAAACTTGCAGGTAGACCTATAACAGCTGCTTGGCTGTTGATCATTAAGAAATCCCCTTGAAGCTGGAAGTGAACAATTTAAAATGGGACTTGAACAATCGTTTGCCTCCTAGTAAGGCATTCTAATCTGCTTGGCTTGAGCAAGTGGCAATAATTGCATTATCTCTTGGGCCCCATGTTTATTTATTATTATTTATTTACTATATTTATACCCTGCCCTTCTCACCCTGAAGGGGACTCGAAGCAGCTTACAAGTAGGCAACAATTCAATGATGCATAAACAGACATACAAATAAAATATATACTGTATACATTAAAAATAAAAAGTTAAAATCAGTAATTAAAATCACACAATCCAAAAAGATAGTCCAGGGGTCATTCCACATTGCCACCAGTGCAGTCTCATATAATACAGACTGAACTGCATTGAATTGGAGTCTACACTGCCATGTCATCCAGTTCAATATGTATTATAATGACTGTGTAGATGGGACCTTGGTCTGTCACTAGCAGGTGTTGAAGAGGATTCCCATGTGCTCCAATGCAAATTGCTTTCTTTATGAGTGTGATCAGTGACAGAAGGAAAGAAAGCCTTCTAATTACTCATGACCTTTGATCTAGGATGTATATCACCCTTCACCAACCTGAAGTAATACTCTGAATTTATTTCATTTATTTCATTTACTTATACCCCGCCCTTCTCACCCCGGGGGGGACTCAGGGCGGCTTACAGTGGGGGCACAATTAGATGCCCAAGACAATTCACAGCAATACAGATAAAAACAATTACAACAATTAATTAAAAACATCAATACATAATAAAATCATAAACAATCTCATGCTCAGGTTCATAGTCCATATATCCATTCCATTCCATTAGTCTTTGTCTATCATCAGTTCATTCAGTCAGCTTTCAGAATTACCAAAAGCTTGATCCCAGATCCAGGTCTTGAGTCTTTTCCTAAACACCAAGAGTGAGGATGCCGATCTGATCTCCCCGGGGAGTGAGTTCCACAGGTGGGGGGCCACCACTGAGAAGGCCCTGCTCCTCGTCCCCGCCAGCCTCACTTGTGACAGTGGCGGGGTCGAGAGCAGGGCCTCCCCAGAAGATCTTAAGCTTCGAGGTGGGACGTAGAGAGAGATCCGTTCGGACAAATACACTGGGCCGGAACCGTATAGGGTTTTGTAGGTCAAAACCAGCACTTTGAATTGTGCTCGGAATTGGATCGGCAGCCAGTGGAGCTGGCGCAACAGGGGGGTGGTGTGCTCCCTGTACGTCGCCCCGGTGAGCAATCTGGCTGCTTCTCGCTGGACTAGTTGTAGTTTCCGAGCAGTCTTCAAAGGCAACCCCACGTAGAGTGCGTTGCAGTAATCCAACCGGGATGTGACAAGAGCGTGGACCACCGTGGCCAGATCTGGCTTCTCAAGGTACGGGCGCAGCTGGCGCACAAGTTTTAATTGTGCGAAAGCTCTCCCGGCCACCGCTGAGACCTGGGGTTCCAGGCTCAGCGATGAGTCCAGGATCACTCCCAAGCTGCGAACCTGCGTCTTCAGGGGGAGTGTAACCCCGTCTAACACAGGCTGTAACCCTATACCCTGTTCGGCCTTACGACTGACCAGTAGGACCTCTGTCTTGTCTGGATTCAATTTCAATTTGTTAGCTCTCATCCAGTCCGATACAGCAGCTAAACACCGGTTCAAGGTCTGGACAGCCTCCTTGGTGACAGGTGGAAAGGAGTGACAGATTTGGACATCATCTGCATAGAGATAACATCTCATTCCGAAACTCCGAATGATCTCTCCCAGTGGTTTCATGTAGATGTTAAATAACATCGGGGACAGAATAGAACCCTGTGGGACTCCACACAACAACGGTTGTGGGGCCGAACAGGTGTCACCCAGTAACACCTTCTGGGTCCGTCCCTCGAGGAAGGATCGAAGCCACTGCAAGGCAGTGCCCCCGAGCCCCATATCCCTGAGGCGACCCAGAAGGATACCGTGATCGACGGTATCGAAAGCCGCTGAGAGGTCCAGCAGAACTAACAGGGACACACTCCCCCTGTCCAGTTCCCTGCGCAGATCATCTACCAAGGCGACCAAGGCTGTCTCAGTTCCATGTCCCGGTCTAAAGCCAGACTGTGCCGGATCCAGATAATCAGTGTCTACCAGAAACCCCTGGAGTTGTGTTGCCACCACATGTTCCATGACTTTGCCCAAGTAGGGGAGATTGGAAACTGGCCGAAAGTTGTCAAATTGAGTGGGATCCAGTGATGGTTTCTTCAACAGCGGTTTTATCACAGCCTGTTTTAGACTCGCTGGAAATTTTCCTTCCTGTAAGGAGGCATTAACCATCACCTTCACCCACTCCGCCAAACCCCCTCTGGCTTCCTTGACCAGCCAGGATGGGCAGGGGTCTAGGATGCATGTGGTGGGTCGCACCTCTCCAAGGATCCTGTCCACATCCTCAAGCTGAACCAATTGAAAAGAATCCAATAAAACTGGACAAGCAGGTGCTCTCGTTACATCCCCGGAGACTGCCGTTAACATGACGTCAAGACCTGATCGAATCCGCTCAATTTTATCCGCGAAGAATCGAGCAAATGCTTCACAGCGGGCCACCGAGTTGTCCGAGGCCTCGCTTTTTGGCGGATTTAACAGGCCCCTGACAACTCGGAAAAGCTCCGCTTGACGATTCTTTGCTGATGCAATATTGGCTGTGATGAATATTTTCTGAGCTGCCTCTATTGCCACACCGTAGGACCTTAAAAAGGCATTCAGGTGTGTTTGGGCTGGATTGGTGGGGTTCTTGCGCCACACGCACTCTAACCTCCTCTTCTTTCGCTTCATTGCTGCCAGCTCCTCAGTAAACCAAGAGGCTGGTTTAGCTCGGTTACTCGAGAGGGGACGTTCCGGAGCGATAGTGTCAATTGCCCTAGTCAACTCATTATTCCAACGAGAGACCAGAGCATCGACAGTATCACTAGCCAAGGAGGTGGGAAGATCCCCAAGAGCCATCAGGAGTCCATTTGGATCCATAAGTCTCCTGGGGCGGACCATTCTAATAGGTCCACCACCCTTGCGGAGGTTAGGAGGCCCAGTTAGTCTAAAACTGATCAGGTGGTGATCGGTCCATGGCAACGGAGCGATGGTCGGCTCCTCCATCCCGTCACCCTCATCCCATCCCTGAACAAAGACCAAATCTAAAGTGTGCCCGGCACTATGGGTGGGACCCGATATTAATTGGGACAGGCCCATGGTTGCCATGGCGGCCATGAAGTCCTGAGCCGCGCCGGAAAGAGGGGTCTCGGCATGGACGTTGAAATCTCCCAAGACCAAAAGCCGTTGAAAGCTCAACGCCATGTCCGAGACCACTCCCGCTAGCTCAGGTAGGGAGACTGTAGTGCAGCGGGGTGGTCGGTACACTAACAGAATCCCTATCCTGTCCCGGTCACCTATCCTGAAGCCGGCACATTCAAAGGAAGATGATTGTGGGATGGGACACCTAATCAGTGGAATAAAATCCTTATAGACCACTGCGACTCCGCCTCCCCGCCCTCCAAGCCTTGGTTGGTGCTGAACGGAATAACCTGGTGGACAGAGTTGGGAGAGATTGACCCCTCCCCCCTCGTCCAACCAGGTCTCCGTTATACAAGCCAGGTCGGCTCGTTCTTCTTGGATTAGATCTTGAATGATAGCAGTTTTTCCATTTACCGACCTGGCATTGAACAGCACCACCTTTAGCTTGGAGGGGCCACCATCCTGGCACCTCAGTTGTATATTGTCAGGAGTGAGTTTTGGAGTTATCAAATTATCGTTATTAATTTCGGGCCGAATAATAACATTAATTTTTGGAGTTGTCAATGTCCTATTAAGAATTTTGGGTCGAATTTGCTTTCGTTTTTGGTTTCTAGAATCTTTGAGGAATGCCAATTTGTTATTAAGAATTTTGGGCCGAAATGAATGTTTTGTACTCCTTTTCCCGTATCTCCCTCTCCCAGTCACCACCTCAATGGGGGCCCCCCCACCCGCAGCCCCACCTCCCCCGGTGACATTCCCTCCATTTCCAGCAGTTGTAATCTCTGTTATGGGTGAGTGCTCATAGCATTGTTTATCTATCTCTGGGTCCCAAAATTCCCCCCTCTCGGTGCTATCTATTCCTTCCAGTGTAGTAGAAGCTATAAAGTGCGCTTGTGTTGATACTATATAGTCCAGTTGTGCTAAGATTGTTACAGATTGCACTTGCGCTGAAAAAGCAATAAAGTGCGCTTGTGTTGTTATTATAAAGTGCACTCGTGCTAAAGTTATTATAAAGTGCACTTGCGCTGGAAATTGGAGGGATATCAGTAGCAGCAGAGGTAAAGTAAACATTGACCCAGAGGTAGTATGCTGATGTAAACAGTTAGCAGGAACCCCAGGAATAGGACATGAAGTACAACGTCTATGAGCCACTTGACCTGGGATTTTGGACCATTTAGTCGAAGTCTAGGATCTAGCCAGATCTATAATGCTTGAAGTGATGATATAAGGTTTAGCAGGACTAAAGTGCTTAGATTAATTAACCTGGGCAAAAATAGGCTGGGATAGTTCTAAAGTGCTCAATAGTGCAAAAGTGTCTACTATAAATGAAATCACGGCCACACAATCAAGACAGACAATACGTCCCGAAGAACCTAGGTCCTTGGGCCCGTGGAGCAAACAAGCCGGCACCCAGGACCAAGTCTCCGGTCTTCTTGGCCGTCTTGGGTGAAGATGATCTCAACAAGCAGATGGTAGTCCGTAGTAGAGACAATATATGCTGTTATTGATAACTCGGCAGCACTATTTACAAATTGTCCATTATATAGTAGATGTTGTTTGCACCATTTGTCCTGACCACAAGGGGCAGTGTGGAGGGAATGGAATCTAGTTCTTTGATATAGAACTCTGAGGTCGTAATTAAAAACCCTGAGTCATGAGGGGGCAGACCAGAGACGTGATGATGGAAGCAGAAATGGTACTATAGATGCAATGTACATTTCAAGGATACTCACAATTCATTGTACAATCAAAAATTGAGCCAATAATTGGCACATTATTATTTATTTACAAAATGTGCCACCCACCTTTCTCCAAATAAGGTGATTTACAACAGGGTTAAAATAAGATAGAGCTAAAAGTCTGATGATTTTTTTTTAAAGATGAGCTACCACATTAAACTGCAATTAATTTAAAAAGTATGAGATCACTTCAAAACATAAAAATACACTCATCCACATCCTCATCAAAAGCCACTTCTCCATAGTTAAAATAATGATCTTTGGCTTCCTGTCCTCATGTCTCATTCCAAATTAAAAACATTGAACTTGTACCTGCTGCTGGAATCCAACATGACATACAACTAGTTCCACAGTATCCATGCTGCTTCCAGCTATTAATCTTCCACAAGAAAAATTACAGGCTCTAGAAGTGTGCAATTCAGAAACAATCCTTCCAGATTTTGGTGCCATTTTTCATCACCTCCCCCCCACCCCCCGCCTTGTGTTTTGGGTACTTTCCAACATAGGGAGAGGCAAAATGCCATTTTTCAGGCTGGCAGCTGAAACTTCCAGTTGCTATCTGGTCATTGGCAGCAATGGAGTAACTCCCCAGTCTCCCCTTTCTGTTATTTTTATGGCTATTGAAACAAAAGTGGCCACACTTGGAGGACACACTTACCAATGCAAGCCACCCAAGTTTCAAAATGTTTCACTCATCCACTGATTTTAAAGAGAGTCCTAATATTTCAAGAAACAAAATGACCTTTAAAACAAACTCAAAGAGTATCCCCTGAAATTTCCCTTCCGAACTTCGTTATTAAATACGAATCGATTCATTATTACACACAGGCACACAAGTTTCTTTTCTTTTTTTAGAATATTTTTTGAATTTTTTTGAAGAACAAAAGAAATATATTTTTCAGAAATATTTAAAAATGGAAAATTAACAAAACGCTTGCCCTGTTGTGGAGCGAACACAGCCACAGGACAGGGACAAACGCACACGCAGCCACACAAGTTTCTTTTCTTTTTTTAGAATATTTTTTGAATTTTTTGAAGAATAAAAGAAATATATTTTTCAGAAATATTTAAAAATGGAAAATTAACAAAACGCTTGCCCTGTTGTGGAGCGAACACAGCCACAGGACAGGGACAAACACACACACAGGCACACAAGTTTCTTTTCTTTTTTTAGAATATTTTTGAATTTTTTGAAGAATAAAAGAAATATATTTTTCAGAAATATTTAAAAATGGAAAATTAACAAAACGCTTGCCCTGTTGTGGAGCGAACACAGCCACAGGACAGGGACAAATGCACACACAGGCACACAAGTTTCTTTTCTTTTTTAGAATATTTTTTGAATTTTTTGAAGAATAAAAGAAATATATTTTTCAGAAATATTTAAAAATGGAAAATTAACAAAACGCTTGCCCTGTTGTGGAGCGAACACAGCCACAGGACAGGGACAAACACACACGCAGCCACACAAGTTTCTTTTCTTTTTTTAGAATATTTTTGAATTTTTTGAAGAATAAAAGAAATATATTTTTCAGAAATATTTAAAAATGGAAAATTAACAAAACGCTTGCCCTGTTGTGGAGCGAACACAGCCACAGGACAGGGACAAACGCACACACAGGCACACAAGTTTCTTTTCTTTTTTAGAATATTTTTTGAATTTTTTGAAGAATAAAAGAAATATATTTTTCAGAAATATTTAAAAATGGAAAAATAGGGCGAAAACAGGGCAAGGCCTCCCCGCTGCTCCCAGCCCAGGAAATGAATGCAAGCAATGAATGAATGCAAGCAATGAATGAATGCAAGCAATTAATGAATGCAAGCAATTAATGAATGCAAGCAAGCCAAGCCTCCCTCCCGAACCTCCTGTCTCCTCGCCTTCCCCAGCAATGAGCAATGCGGCCACGCGGAGCCACTTTTAAAGGGCAGCCCGCCCAATCACAATGAGCCACGGTGCTTGGGAGCGCCGGATTGGCTCCCGTCGCACCCAGCATCCTCCATCCCTAAAACGTCATTTCCAAAACGGGCGGAAGCTCGTAAAAAAAGATGGAGGATGCCGTTTCAATATTGAAAAACACTTCCGGGTTTGAAAATAAGTTTTGTAATCGTTTTGTAATTGCTAAAAATAACGAATATTTAACGAATTACAAAATTAACGAACGAAACTGCCCAGGCCTATCCCAGCCCTGCACCCAATGCACACCTACCTAGCAAAATGGGGGGGGGGGGGGTTAATTAAATTGCCAAAGAAAAAGAATTGAAGCAAAAAGTGATCCAAAGCTGCGGCTGCACTGGGAGATATAATGAGTGGTGCTAACTAGCACACAATCTCTCTCTTTCTCTAAACAACCAGGACACCAATGGAAAATGGAGGATTTATAGATCAGGTTGGCCAAAAGACACATGAACGGCTTTCTTCTTCTGATTGACTCAAGAAACAGGGCTCTCAGGGAAACCCATGCACATTTGCTGTTCTGTGCTCCATGTTTAGCTGAAAGAAACTGAAAGCAGCCGTTATTGACCGCTGCATGTTTTATTGCAGCTGAAAAATAGAGTTGCACTGCCCATTAAATTTCAGTAGATTCAGCACCTGAATATGCAGAATCATCCAGAGCCCATTTTGAAAAATGGAATGATGCACACACTACAAGTTAGTCTAAAGCTTCTAGAAAACTGCAGATTGAACCCCAGGTATTTCCAATATGTAGACAGTTATATTAAGCTGGATTCTGGACAATCTAGTGTCTACATGTCAAAGGCTTGCCTGCAACATCACTCATAATGATCATATGGTTGGGTATCCTGTTGTTTCCAGAAAGGCTCGCTCAAGGAGCTGCTTGGAGCTGCTTCTGGTCAGCAAAACAGTAGTTTAAACTAGGCTTGATTAAAAATTTGGTTCAAACTCATTTCAAATGTAGGGGGCACTGGTGGTTCAATTCAGAATTGAATTCTGAATTCTCTCCCCCCCCCCCCCCCCAAATTCGGAACTTTCTGAACTTTCTGAAATTTCCAAATCGCTTCATTAATGGCGGATGCGATTACGCAATATGCAAAAAACAGCAAATGGCACTGGGCAAACTTCAGGGGATTCTCTCTCCCTCAATTTTAGACTAATCCTGACAAAACTTGCCACTGTAGTAGAAAACATCCTCCTCTGAAAAGAAAAAAAAAACAGCCCAGAGAGCTTTATGGGGCTTTTGAGCAGATTTCACCAGTTTGGGAATTATAGGCAGGAGAGAAACTATGGGATTTCCAATGTCTTCTTAGGAACTCTCAGCAAACAAACAAAGAAAAAAAGAAACAGGCAGGCAGCCAAGCATGGCTGGCAACAGCCCTTTAACAAGCCCTTCTTCCTTTCTGCTTGCTTGCTTGCCCACTGTACTCTTCTTCTAACCTCCCTTCCCTTTGTCTTTGTCTTTCCCCTTCCCTTTTCCCCCTTCTCCCTTCTCCCTTCCCATCTCCGAATGAGCCTCTGAGCCATGTGCTCCCCTTTATATACAGCAATGGCAGTCAGTGTCAAAACCCCGCTCCTCCCCAAAACTTCTCCCCTGATTGGCTGGGAGGAGAGGCAAGGATATTCCCAGCCTCCCAACAGGTTAGAGGGCTGAAAATACGCTGAATCATTTCTGACTCACTTTGTAAGTTGGAACAAAAATGGCGGAGAAAGCTTCGGGAGGGCAAAGGGACTTCCGGGTTTTTAAAATGCTTCGAAATTGCTTCAAAAAGATAATTTTAATGAAATTATTAAGAGTAATGAGTAATCTGGCATGGCTGTATCCATGCCTACTATAAACCCCAAGAAGATATGCAATAATTGTCAATTTACTATCAACCCAGCTGACTGTGTGGGTTCGAAAAGGCTTCAGGGTGTTTCATGCCACAAGGGGTGGACAACTCATGCTGTATCCAGAGTCGCTCCAGATCAAATTACGTTGGAGTATTTTGACTGGCATAAACATAGCCTATGAAAGAAGAGCATAGTAACCTAGCTTTCTGAAGAAGGAGCTTTCCATCCCTGTGCAGTGGGGATGGAGAGAAACTTGCCTTCCCCCCCCCCCCCAAGGGAGAATGGTTGGTTCTGAGGAACCATCCAGAAAGGGGGTGGAGCTGGGCTATGGCCTTAGCTCACCCCCCTGGCTCATTCTGAGCCTGTTTGGCGACCCACCACACCCACCCATTTGACAGTATATCGATGGTTGTCTTCTGGGACCGGGTAGGAATTTTTACCTCTTCTATGTTCTAGGAAGGTTTTATGCCTACCCTATACTGTTTTTAGGGCTAGCTGGGATGGTGTGGCATTTAAATAGGTTAGCATAAATAGAGAGGAAGATTGGATATTTGGCTTAAATCCAAGGCACCCCCTTCAGAGGTGAAGGCCTGTAGCTAAAACACTCACCTGCCGATCACTTGGACTGGGTGAAGTGAAATGGACGGCCCTTAAATTGGGGAGAATCTGGTCTCAATAACTTTGAGGGAGGCCTCTCCAGGTTTCCTTAGAGGTTGCCCAGTTGTAACTTTACAGGGGATCCAGGTGTTTTGCCCAAGTTGCCGAGGAGTAGTCCAGGTATGGATGCTACCTCAGCTTTACCCCTCACCAAGTTCAAGACACACCCTAGTTAGAATAGCAAATGTTAAATAGGTAATTTTAATAAAATTGCCCAATTTGAACCCAAGTTATTGTTGTCAGTCTCCTTATTTTGGGGGTGGGTAGGCAATGGAATTACACAGCTTCAGACAAGGTGTAGGACATGTCATCACATTGAACCAGGATCCAATGAAATTGTCTCAGTAAGACAGTTATATGTACCTTATAACTAGAACACAAGTACCATAGGAGCAGCAGAAAAAAGGAATTGCTGTAGTTGTTGCTATTGTTCATATTCATTATTTTGAAAAATACATTTGTCACACATGAGTTGTTGTCGGAATGTGATAGCTCCAAACATCCCTGCTATAAATTTTCAGCTGAATTTCAAAAATAACCAAGCTGGAACAGCTTTATTTTGACAATTAATGGCAATTAATTAGAAATGCTAAAGGGGAATTAGACTTGATACCAGGAAAGTGAACCTATGACATTAAATGCCTTAGGCCACTATACCAATTACTTGCTTGAATTTTAAAAAGTGCCTATAATAATTTTATGACAGCCAATAGCGTCTGTGGCTACAGAGGTTAGCCAATAAATTTCACCTTGTGTTTCAGAGAAAACTGTGCTAGCAAGGATTCATTTAAGGTGGTGTTGGTCAAGTATCCAATCAATATGTTTAAATTCTTTTAAAACACTCATGACCTGGGACCAACATACCTTAGAACAAAAGTGTGTGACCTGTTTTAGGCTGAGGGACAAAATCAATTTCAGAGTTCTGAAGGGCTGCATTCCAGTCATGGAGGATAATAAAAGATGAGATAAAAAGCATGCTACTTTAGCTCCCAATAACTAAGCATTAAGAGGGAAATAACTGCTTTTTTTAAAACAGAAAATGAACCTTAAAAACTGAGAATTCACTCAATAACAGTGTTAGAGGACACTGTCTTCATAGGAACTTACTTACTTGCTTAGGTGATCCCTCGTTGTCCAAGTAAGATTGTCCTCCAAGTGTCCTAGCGGTGGGTACATAGGTGACTGTAGAGCCCTATTCTTGACCTGCATGTTCTCGCACAGTGAAGGTATCAGTTTCCAGGTGGATGGTGGTCCTGGTTAGGGTTGGCTTGATGTACCTTCCTCTTGGCACATTTTTCTCTTTTGCCCTCCATTCGTGCCTCTTCAAATTCTTCAGCACTGCTGGTCACAGTTGACTTCCAGCTAGAGTGCTCAAGGGCCAGGGCTTCCCAGTTCTTGGTGTCTGTGCCACGGTTTTTAAGGTTGGCTTTGAGCCCATCTTTAAATTTCTTTATCTGTCCACCAAAATTCCATTTTCCATTCTTGAGTTCAGAGTAGAGTAACTGCTTTGGGAGACTGTGATCGGGAATTTGGACAATGTGGTCAGCCCAACAGAGTTGATGGTGGAGGACCATCACTTCATTGCTGGTGGTCTTTGTTTCTTCCAGCACACTGACATTTGTCCACCTGTCTTCCCAAGAGATTTGCAGGATTTTTTGGAAGCAAGGCTGATGGAATTGTTCCAGGAGTTGCATGTGACATCTGTAGATAGTTTTGCAGGCATATAGCAGGCTTGGGAGGACAATAGCTTTATAATCAAGCACCTTGGTATCCCTACGGATGTCCTGGTACTCAAACACTGTGCTTCATTCGGAAAAATGCTGCACTCACAGAGCTCAGGCGGTATTGTACTTCAGTGTCAATGTTGACTTTTGTGGAGAGGTGGCTGCCAAGGTTGCGAAAATGGTCAACATTTTCTAATATTACACCATTAAGCTGTATTTCTGGCATTGCAGATGGATTGGCAGGTGCCTGCTGGTAGAGCACTTTGGTTTTCTTGATGTTCAATGACAGGCCGAGCTTCTCGTATGCTCGTGTGAAGGTGTGCAGACTGACTTGTAGGTCTTCTTCTGAATGCGCACAGACGACATTGTCATCAGCATATTGGAGTTCTATAACAGATGTTGTAACCTTGGCTTTCAGTCTGCAGAGGTTAAATAGCTTGCCATCTGTCTGATAGATGATTTCCACTCTGGTGGGAAGTTTTCCATCAACAAGATGAAGTGTCATAGTGATGAAGATGGAAAATAAGGTTGGGGCAATAACACATCCCTGTTTGACACCTGATTCCACCTTATATGGGTCACTTTGGGAGCCATTGCTGTCCAAGACTGTAGCCATCATGTCATCATGGAGGAGCCGCAGAATATTCACAAATTTGTCAGGGCACCTGATTTTGTTTGGAGGATGGCCCAGAAAGCAGTGTGATTCACAGTGTCGAATGCCTTTGCAAGGTAAATGAATGCCATGTATAATGGTTGATTTTGTTCTCTGCATTTTTCTTAGAGCTGTCTTGCAGTGAAGATCATGTCCACTGTTCCTCTGAAGGGATGGAAGCTGTTCTCGGATTCTGGAAGCGTGTCTTCTGAGAGAGGAAGAAGGTGGGTTGCAAGAATTCTTGCGATGATTTTCCCAGTGGAGGTTAGAAGGGAGATACCTTGATAGTTTCTGCAGTCTGTTCTTTCCCCTTTCTTGAAAAGGGTGATGATGGTGGCATCCTTGAAATGTGCTGGGATTTTCTCAGTCACCCACATTTTTTCAATGAGCTGGTGGAGTTGTGGTGTCAGCTCAGGTCCTCCCTCTTTAAAGATTTCAGCAGGGATCCCATCAGGTCCGCTGGCTTTGTTATTTTTTTGTTGGCTGATGGCATTGCTGACTTCTTCCGAACTAGGCAGTGCTGCAAGCTCATCCCTGGTCTGTTGTTGTGGGGTTTTTTTTGAGAGAACCTCTTTGGATACATTGGAGCTGTGATTCAGGAGGCTTTAGTAGTGCTCTTTCCAATGTAGTGCAATTGATTTTTTTGTCCTTCAAAAGTTTGGTTCCATCTGATGAGTGTAGAGGCTGTATACCAGATCAACATTCTAAGGAGGCTGGATTCTACTTCATTTTCTCAGTTTCCATTCCCTGTCTTTTTGACAAATTTGTCCGATTTACATTTTTTGATCCAAGCCTGATCCAATAGACAACATTTATACTAGAGTTTAGCAACTGTGACCCTCCATATGTCTTTAGATTATACTCTTACAATCCCTCATCATTGGCTGTGCTGACTAGAACTAATGGAAGTTGTATGTGAAGAACACATGGATGCTCACAGGTCTCCATGCCTTGTCTAAGTTAATTTCACTTAGGTGTCACCAAAATTTATTGGACACAATTAATGGGAAAAGTTAATCACAATCTGAATTACTAAATTAATGGGGCAATGGTGTGGTAAATTCATCAACAGCTAGGAGTAAAGCCTTTACTGCAAGTTATCCAAAAAATTATTTGTTTAAGATCTTTCTATATCACATCCCAGTCTACAAGGCTTCAGAGCTCATTAACAAAATATTGAAGAACAGTACTATTTTGGTTGCCCTCTAGATGTTGAAAGAGATGAAACAAGGTATATTTCCTCAGGTATGGGTATCCACAGAGAGGTCTCCCATCTATACTGAACACTTAGGTCAGAGTAGATAAGGATAAGCCCAGTGGCAGTCTTCATTTGCCACCTTAACATGGCCTTGCCCTGCATTGCCCAAAGTTGGGGAAAGGTTTGAATCCTGACTCAGAATTTGGGCTTTCTTCTGACTTAGGACCAGTGGAGACAGTTGGGCTGGTTCCCAAATGGAACCAGACACAATTATCCCCATTGCCATCCTATGTTCCCCAGGCTCAAGTGGCCTGGAGACACAGACTGGTATGATCCTTCTTCCTTGTGTCATGGCACTCTCTGCCTGCAACTTGGGGCTACCATTTCCCATCACTAGTGCTAACATCAGATGGGCCAATGGGAAGTACTGGGATCAGAGTGGGAGACAATGGGGGTTATCCTCTCGCTTAGCATCCTATTCCTTTGTCTTATGTTAGGGCAAGCGACAGGGAAGAGGTAGGACTTGTGTTGCACCTGGAGACCATTTCAACATGGGAAGTGTGGAGGGGGCTGATAGGGTGGCTGTCCAGAATCATGTTATGTGCTGCTGGACAGTGGGGACTCTTTCCTGCCTCTGCAGTGGCTGCAGGAATTCAGGTGAAATATTCCTATTTCACCTGGAATAGTTCTCAAGTGCAATTGTTGACCATGCATGCAGGGAGAAAAAGATAGGGAAAGAGCTGCTAGAGAAAAGGAGAAGGAGGGAAAGAGCTTTTTAAAATTTATAACACAGATGTGCTACTTGTCAACATCGGTATGGTGATCCCCACAAAACAGCTCAGTGGAAGGTTTCTCAGAAACCCAAGCGATTAACCTTTTGTAGTTCATCTGTTGAGATTAAAAGAAGGAAAATCTTCCCATGTCATAGTTGCCAGAAGACGATGGCACTCTCTTATATGCTACTGAGTGGAGACAGCTACCTGCCAAAGAGCTGCAAAGATGTTCTGACAGCTGCCAGTGTTTACCAAAGGTAGACACAGGTTCTCTTTAAGTGCAAGAAACAAACAGAACAGAGAAACAAGAGATAAAGAGAACGAAATGAAAGTTGATGTCTGTAATAATGACACTGGTATATTATGAAGTCTGGCCTGAGGTTTCTTTTCTACCCATGTACTTTTGTTTTCATTTTCCTTTTTGAGGGAGAAATCAAAGCCCTACACTATGAAGAATATTTTGTCTTCACAGCTCCTGATAAGCTTTGGCAAGATCTTTACGTTATCTCGGCCTCAAAATATTTTGCAGCAAAATAACAACTTTCAATGAATAAATAGTAGCTTCAAGGGAAAACCTAGCAGTGTTGGATAATGCACTTCTTACTGGTGCTCAGTGTTAAGTTTTTTTAAAAGGAAATTTATGCATATAAAGTGCAATCTTAAGAAAGTATTTTACTGTTATTAAAGTTTGTTAAGGGAAAAAATAGCATGGCTCGATTTCAATACAATATAAAGAACCTTCACATTTGTCTCAAGAATCTTTCTGTGTCTTACACATGCTGCGGCTATATGAGTGATGGGCTGTTTTGTCCTCTCTCTGTATCTTCCCCCACCCTTTTGGCTTTGAATCTAAGGACAGTGTTCTCTTTTCATCTTGTTGGAAATATTGTTCTACATAAATCTCTCTGAAAATCTCACTTTAGCCAGGAAATGTAGTAATGAAAAGGAAGGCTCTGTTTCCTTGCATCTGTATAATTTTCCTTGAGTAAATCTGGGCAATGACCTTAGTGCTTAGGTCATGTCATTGAATCTCCCTTTCCTTCTAAGCTCCTTTGCAAATAATATGATTTGTGAATTTTAGCAGCTGTGACATTCTTTACAGTAATTTGCTTCCTTTTTGTTACTTTTTTTTCACCAGTATTTTTTTTTTCTGACATAGCTGTATGCATTTATGAAAATGTGTGTTTGAACAGGCAGGAGAGAGGAAGACACTAATGCTAGAACTGACTTGTTGACAAATACTTTGCAAACAAAATGGCTCTTGAAAATGGTATCTGATCAGCAGTTGCATGTCCTTGGAATATAATGTAAAGAGTGAGATATTATAAACAGTTCTTCAAGTGCAGTAACAAAGTCATGCAGCATTGTTTTGGGGAAAAAGGTATTATATGGTTTCACGTTTGCCTTTTTTGTGATTTACCATTGTATTTCATTGCTCTATACCAGTGGTTCTCAAACTGTGCTCCATAGAGTCTATCTAGCTCCACAAGAGACACTTTGGGGCTCTGTGGGCTTCCCACCTTGTTCTGACCTGTGGCTTTCCTTTCCCATATACTTCTTTGCAGCATGCTGGGCACATGGTCCTATGTCTTGGCTTTTCCCTCTCAAGTAAGTTGGATAATTTACTTTTATAACATTATAGTCACATCTGCAGTGGACCCCCATGCACCATGCGGCATTGCCTCCAAGTCAGCAGCACCTTTGATTTTTCTTTTCAAGCAAGTTGGAGTAGTTACTTTTATAACACTATAGTCACATCTACACCAGAAAATTAATGCAGTTTGGCACCCCTTTAGCTGCCATGTCTCAAGGCTATGGAGTCTTGGGATTTGTAGCTTGCTCACTCTCCAAGAGAGGGCCAAAGACCTTGTGAAACTACATCTCCCAGGATTCCATTGTATTGAGCCATGGCAATTCAAGTGGTGTCAAGTTGCATTAATTTCTACAATAGATTAATTTCTACAGTAGCTCCCTGGGCCCCTTAGGTAGCAAAGGATTCTGGGTGTTGTAGTCTGCCTAAATACATTTACTCAGCTCTGATTGGATAATAGCAAGATAAGAAAAAATTGGATGCCTGCATTTTTATCCTAAACAAAAAGGAAGGAGCTTTTTTTGTAAGAACCTTCTGAAATGTCTCTACTTTTAAAATAGAAATACAGACCAGGGATGACCTTCAACTACTTTCAAAAATGGTTGAGCACTACTAGCATTCACTGTGTATGGATATTTGGCATTTTGTAGTGGTGCTCTCTCTTTAAAAAGGTGGAGTGTTGGAGGTTATTATCTTCAGGCACCAAATTCCAAAGTCCTGGCCAGGGGATCTTGGAAGATATATTTCAGAAGTAACTTTCCAAAACTGGATTATTAACACATAGGGTACATTTCCACAAAATGTTCCAAACTCTCAATTTTTTAAGGATTAGAATTAGGTTTTTAGTAATCAGAATTAATTTTTAAAGGGAACTTGTTCATGCAGGCTATACTTCTCAGGGTGCTTCCACACAGCGCTAAAACCCATGCTGAAATGGGTTAAAGTAACCCATTTTGGCACAGCTTTCAGTCCTCACCTCCTCCCACAACTCCAGGATTTCCCTCCTTGGTTGGGTACCCTCAAGCCCACTATTTCCCCCCTAAATGTACTGAAAAGCTCCCTGGCCATGATAGAGTTTCTCCTTGCATCTTCCTGGAGATGTGGCCAAGGATGTTTTCAAGTAAGTTTTAGGTGGGAAATCAGGAGCTGGGGTGGGTGGGTGCACTTTATCACCTTTGGGCTCTAGGAACCCAAAAGTGCAGAATGGCTATGGAGATTGATCCCCGAGAAACATGTGACGTGTTCTAAGAGTCAGTCCCCACAGGCTCAGCACTCATTAGGCCCATAAAGATCCATACCTAATAAGGTGTTTATTTAATACAGGAAACATTAGTATATTCCACATTAATTCGCTTTTATTGGAGGTGTGGTTTGGGCACCTCCAGTAAAACCGAAACTGGTCTCACTTTTTGGGGCTGTCTGGATGGGCCCCCTATAGTTTGGCCAGCTTTATTTATTCTGATGCCCTTGAAAAGATTCTTTATGTTACCTGTAATGGTTGGAATGTAGAAGAAATTAAGTGTAAAATATTTGCTGGGCTGGGAAATACTGTTTTTAGCAAGAAGGAATCACTTCAAGTTCTCTATCAGGCAAGATCACATACAACTGAATGCCTCTGAGAGAGGGCTATTTTTTTTTTTTTTGCCCTACAAATGGACTTCATGTAGAAGCATTTTGTTAGGTCTCATTCTGCTCTTCTTCAGGACTGCAAGGCTTCCTAACCTGAGTCTTGTGCTTTCAATATTGTTGACCTATGTTATACTCCTTTCTTCTATTTACCACCACTGCAGTGCTTCCTACTACATGATCTCCCTCCAGTTCCTTTGCCTCACTCTTTCTTCATCATTACCCAGTTTCAGGCTATCCTCCAGTGTCAGGCTGTTTGACACTAGGATGTGTATGAGAATATAGGGGAAGAGGAGGACAATTGTTCTTGTGACCTTCATATGGGCTCCATAATGGGCTGCACCAAGTAGGCTTTTGCTCTCTTTAACATATTTTTGAAACCCACATAGAATTTAACTTCGGAACACAAGTGGATACTATCTCTTGCAAAGAACTGTCATGCTTTACATTCATTATGAGAAATCGGTTGTAATTTGTTTTGTAAATAAATAAAGGTCAGGAGAAATAGATAATAATGTGCTTTGTTAAAAAACAAAAGTTATTAATCATCTTTAAAGTTCACCTTATATTTCTTCTGGGTTGTGAGAGTTTTTTCTGTACCCATTGAATTCCAAAACTCCAAACACTGATAGGTTCCTTGACATTCCTTTACACATGTTGCTATGGAAAACGTCACTCGACATAAAAACTCTTTTTTTAAAAAAAATGACTGGCTTAATAGTATCTATAACAGTTATACATTTTTGATTCTACAGTGAAGAACCTCCCCATGTACATTTGCAGATCACCTACAAAATTCACTGTGAACAACAAATTACATGGTAAGTCAACCTAAAATCAGTACCAAGACATTCAAGTAGAAATGGTTCAGGTCTGGTTGGCACGCACCTTAGTTAATTACATTTTTCTCTTATACAGAATAAAATCTCAAATTAAATCATCGATGTTATGTAGAAAATCCAAATTCCATTAGATCTCCAAAGACAAATCGCATCTTATGAATTTACTGCATGAATTCAATTGCTTTTATCCAATTAAGTGACATCAAAGAAATGCTTTTGAGTTTTGGGGTAGCTGTCTTTTATTAAAAAAACATAAGCTTTGTTTGATCTTAGTGTAGGAGATCTTAAATCTCTCATCCGAACATGACAGCAGAAGCTCTGAAGGACTTCCTATACAATTTCTAATGTTCTGAAGATGTCATCCCTTTAAAATAATGAAAAAGTGGTAACATGGAGGAATATAAATGTTGTTTTTCCTTTTTTCCTTGCTATATAATATGGGAGAGCATCATTAATAGTATGAAGGGAAAACATATTGAAGTATTTGACATATTTGTGCATAACATTTGTTTTGACTTTGCATATACAATATGAACACAGTATTTTTAGACTGAAAGATGATATAAACAGGGTTTCCTGCCTTTTCCTGAAACTTCATGTTTTCAAATGTCTTAAAATAAGGCTGAACAATTTGAATAACATCTGAATTGAAATCTCAAAAATCAGTAATGCAGCTAAAGTCTCAGGAATTTCTCCAAAATGAGTTCCCTGTCCCCTATATTTCTCTGATAAGACCATAGCCTTAATTAGTAGTAGCATCAAATCAGCTAGAAAGTCATGACGGTACTATATTGCAGTCACTTTAGAAATGATTACGACTAGTATTGTCAGAGAACCTTTGCATACACACACTCACAACACAAACAACACTCACATATTAAACTCTTTCTAAGACACTGTGTTCTGTGCTGAAACTCCTTGCATGATACAAGGCTTCCCCCACCTTTGGATGTTTTACTTTCTGACAATTCACTCTTTCAACACTTGTAAATTACAGACAAGTTCCATTAATTTGACAAGCGGCCCACTCTTTCATCAGTTCTACTTGTCTAAGTGGTGTGCTTGGGACCACTCATACATATGCCACAGTACATCATAGTGTGTTATTTTGTTTTTTGGCAGCTAAAAATACATTTGCAAGGTAAAAAAAATACCTGGGTTCCATTTTTTAACTTATTCCATTTTCTAAGGGTGCATCTATACTGTAGAATTAATGCATATTTACACCACCTTGACTGCCATGACTCAATGCTATGGAATCTTGAGGTTTGTATTGAATTATGACATTTAAAAGGGTGTAGATCAGACATGGACAAAATTCACCCCTCTGGGTGTTTTGGACTTCAACACCCCCAATTTCTAACAGCTAACAGGCTTTTAGAAACTCCTGGAGGGTCAAAGTTTGACCGTGCCTGATGTTGCTGCATTCTAATGACCCTGCAGTTTCTAACCTGTCAGGATATGCAGGATATTCCTTCAATGCAATTTTACAGTGTATTCCTCTATTTGGATCCTGGCCCACATTATTGGCTGATGTCATCAGGTTGCAGTGAGTTTCCCCAAGCCTTATAGATGGATCAAAAGAGAACTAGCACTGGAAATGCAATTATCAGTAGCCTTCCCTAGCCATCTGTGTTGTCTGTGTTTGCTGTCATAAATAAAATTTATGTACCTGTGTTTACCTACATTTCTGTTGTTGTTGTTGTTGATCTTCTCTTTCCCTCTTCCCTACATACCTCATGTGGCACAACTGCACTGATCACATAGGTGAGAATGGGCCTGAATCAGCTTTGTTGGCTGTCAAACACCACACAGCTGACCCAGGTTAATGCAGACAAGGCTATATTAATGTAAGCTTGCCCTGCAGATCTACCCATGGTCTTCATTTTCTCAAACTGCACTTTTCTTATAATAGCAACCTTCCTTTGATTTTATTTCATACACACATTTACACACACAGAGAGAGATACTATCTTGTGAATGATTGAAGCTAGAGTCTGTTTGTGTGCTGAGAGTGGCATCCAGGGATGATCGTTTGAAACATTATGCTCCACACTTTCAAGTGGTAAGGGTTTCATGGGTGGTTTGTAGTTGCAGTGATATAGCCATTTCAAACTAGGTCCATCTTTTGTATAATGAGAGCATATTCTTGAGATCAGCAATTGTATATAACTCAATAGGGCTATGATTTCTGGTATGTTGGTGAAACTAAATAATTTCAAGAAATCTAGAACTGTTCTGGAGCTGATTGTATTTGACCAATCCAGAAATGTTGTTTTTTTTTAAAAAAAAAACAAAAACAAAAACAGAGAGATTGATCCAATAAAAATAAATAAATGACACCAACATCCAAGTAAATGTCACTTTGGCATAATATATTTGGATTTACAGATTCCATTCAGGAAATATTCCAAAGGTCTAGAACAGAAGAGAGGCAATTTCATCTCTATTTGTGTTTCTTTTCACAAACAGAGAAAAATATCTCCTTTGCTTAGAATTGCATTTGATATTTACTATAAACACATTAATGTGCTTTTGTGATATTCTCCAGAGGGTCTTATAGTGCTGCTCTCATCATATGTACCCAGTATAGTCAGAAATAAGTAAAGGTATTAACAGCATAGTAATCCAGAAGGCACAGCTTCTCTTAGTCTTCTTTGCCCCCCCCCCCCCAATCTCATGTTATGAGCCTTTTAGGTTTAGCCAAACCATATAGGTTACAGTTGTGATTCCAAGAGGGTATCTCCATAGGACAGAATAAAGCCTTTTGTTCCCATATCCTTCCAGCTGACTCACAAGTGTAGGTCGTAGCTTTGTAACAGGACTTCAGTGTGTATTTATTCACCCAGCTATTCCCTTATGATGCAGCCCTGTAAACAATAAGTCACAGGCCAGGAAAAATAATGCTAGCTGGATGGATGTAATTCATGGATTTCATATGAGGAGTGATTGAGAAACTACTGTACACTTGCAAGTCTGATGTCAGAAAATCTCAAACATCTATATGAAGTCCCTACATCACTACACAGCCCATTGCTGCTATTGCTTGATGGTATCTGAACCCACAAAACATCATCCATTTTAATTACAGAAAATAGCAGAATGTGTGTGGGTGTGTGTGTGGGGGGGGGGGGGAGTAATTAAAATGGTGGGTCTTAATAGCTGCTTGCTACATACTATGATACTTCTGTCTTTGATTCTTGCCACCAGTAACTGAGAACATTCAGTGCATCTACACTGTAGAATTAATACAGATAGACACCACTTAAACTGTGAAATCCTGAGAGGTGTAGTTAGGCGAGGCACCACCACTCTTTGGCAGAAAAGGCCTATCTCATACCCAAAGCACCCAACTGACTTTCACTTCAGAATTGCTGCTTTGGTGGTAATAAATTCTTGTTCAGAATATGTGCCATGAAGCAGAAAACATGATCCAAGATCTGTAATTCACGGCATCAAATGGCTCCTTGGTGGGAATGACAGAATCTCAGCACAGCAGAGAAAAGATAAAGGGCTGGCACATTTTCCCTCCAGTCTTTGAACATTCAGAGATAAAACACCCTGAATATAAGGAACTTTCAGGCCATAGAATCTACCAAAACAGTTAGGCTTACCTTGCAGAAAAGAGAAAGTTCACTTTCATTTTTTTCATTCTTCATGAGACAAAAGCAAAGTCCATTGTCATTTTTTATTAAAGCAGATAAGAACAGAATCCCAGGTTGGGACTCTTCCAATCAGTGAGACCTCTAAAAACCACTCAGCTGCAGAGATAGCATTCAAGAAATCCTCTTGGGGCTGCATGAATATGGTAACTGAAGGACCAAGGCACCGTGGAACCACTGAAGTGATTTCATTCTTTCAGCAGCTTCCAAATGCTCTTGTCTGAACTGATCAGGCCAAAAGTATCAGATGCAGAACCTAGGTCACATTCTTACTGGCTCCCTTTGCACGTTTTCAGTACATGGAAGGCAGTCTCTGTGTTTGAATGAATTTTGAGGGATGATGCATCAAGACACCACAATCTGCTCACAGTTTCAGCTTGTGGTTGGCAGACAGGGCAGCTCCATTCTTTGGGACATAAATTTTAGGCAATGTGAGGTGAGGTAAAATAGCCATCTCGAGTAAAATATGAGATTATCACACTAATCTGTAAATTGTGTTGGAGGTTCTCTATGCACAAATAACAATTTATAGAAAATTGGATTGAAAAAGTAATGGATATCATGAATATGGACTTTTTGACCCAAAAACTTGCCCAAAACAGATCAAGATCAAACAGAACTGATTGGAGGAACTTGATTATTTTTTTTAAAAAAAGAACAAATACAAGTGATCATAAAAACAAAATAAAGAAACATCCTGGTTAAGATTAAAGAAAAATGCAAAGTGGCACATATATTAGGAACACATGGGGGAAAAGAGTTAATTAATACCACGGGAAGCTATCTGGAAGTGACAAGGAAAAATGTATAAGTGTATGTTCGCCACAATGCTGGTGAGATTTTGTTTCCCCCCCCCTTCCCCCCCCCCCGTACTCTTTGACTCTACACTCCTACTTTTCTTTTTATGATGTTCACCTACTTTCAATGTATAAAAACCAGTATCTTAGGTATGTATAAGATAAAATAAATTTTATATTTAGAATGCTACCACTTCAAATTACAGAAGAAGAGCTAAATAGATGGCAGCAAATGATAAATAAATATTGTGATGGTAGTAAAAGAAATAGATTAAACAAACAGTTATGGTACAGATCACAAAAAGAGGGAGGATTAGCACTCCCTAATATTAAAAAAATATTATGAAGCGAGCAGATTAAGATTGGTTATAGAAGAAATGATAAAAAAGATGGAGTAGATTGGCTAAGAAAGGGTTCAGGAAAAATGGAGGAAGAAATCTGGAATATATTTTTTAAAGAGCTTACGAGAAAAGAAACTAGGGAAATTAGAAACCCAATGTTGAGCAATATATTAGAAGTATGGAACAAATATAGGAGAATGTTAATAACGGATAGTTCAGTAATAATCCCAATTGTATTGGAAAAGAAATTTACATTTTTTTAAAAAAAGTAATGAATAAAAAGTTAAGGGAAGAATTTAGACAAAATAGGGGATTGGCTAAAGGTTGGAATGAAGAAGGAAATGATTATGGAAGAATTTAGAAAAGTAAAATTGACATGGTTCCATTGTATACAATTAGAACAATGGTTTAAAAATTGGGTAAAAAATAATAAAAAAGGTCTTACTATAACATCCTTGAAGCTAGTTGGCATTGAGCCTTGTGCCAAGGAGGCGTTCACCAGCACCTTCACCCACTCTACCAGTCCCCCTCTGGCCTGCTTAATTAGCCAGGAAGGACAAGGGTTCAAAGAACAGGTGGTCACCTTCATTTCTCCCAAGTTCTTGTCGACGTTATCAGGCTGTATAAATTCAAAGGAATCCAATAAAATAGGACAAGAAGATGCCTCAGTTACATCTACAGAGATTGCATCAATTCTGGCATCTAAGTTGGAATGAATCTGAGTGGCTTTATCTGCAAAGAACCTAGCGAATTCTTCACAATGTGCTTTCAATCGGTCAGGAATCCCTGACTGAACAGTGTTTAAAAGTCCTCTGACCACTGTGTATACAGCTCTCTTGGGCAGTTCTATGCAGATGCAATGTTGGCAGCAATGAAATATTTTTGTGCTGCCATCATTGCCATGGAATAGAACCTTAAATACGTTGTAGCCCATGTTTAGTCATCAGATTTTACTGATTGTAATTGAAAGATAGAATCTAAAATATGGTAGAAAATCCTGAAAGCCCCACGAATAACAATTCACTGTCTTATATTCAGGGATAGTTATATTTGGCCTTGAAACAAAATCTCAAATCCACAAAAGAATAACGAATGACCCACCAAAATGACCCAAATTCATAGTGTAAACTTTTAAAGCTACATTGGCTTCTTCATCAGGCAAAGGATTTAGAACAACAGAAAAAGAATCTGATACACACTGTAAATCAGGCATAGGCAAATGTCAGCCCTCTAGATGTTTTGGACTTCAACTCCCATAATTCCTAACAGCCGGTAGGATTTATTTAGGGCATTTGGTTACCCAAGGACCTCTTCACAAAGTCTTACTTTTTGGCAGTGATGACAATTTTTAACACTTTTGCCATAGAGCCAAATGGCCCCCATCACACCCCAGGAAAGTACTTCTGGGGTAGCTCCATGGCAAAACTGGCACAAAACCCCTGACACCACCAAAAAATAGTTGGTGGCTTAAGATGGGAGGCCTCCTATCTTTTAGTAGAAATCAACAAGTTGAGCTGGCTTAAAGAGGCTTCTCCCCATGTGATTAGGTAGGAGGGAAGCCAGGGTGGTGCAGGACATAGGGTGACATGTCCTTAGGTGGGCGCTACCAATATTGCTGCAATACTCGGCAATTTCAACTGCACACGTGAAGAGGTCCCAATAGAAGTATTCCTTTTTAAAAAACAGATTTTGGGCTTTGTTTCCTTTCTTTGTGTCATTATTTCTTCTGCTAGTATTTTTAAATTATTTAATGTAAATAAATCTGCACTGTTTTTCAATAATCAGTGAACTTCTTCGATGGGACAGAGGAAAAACGGTGACTATGGAAAGAAAGCATATTTTTTCCATAGTGAAGCAGACTATGAAAAACAATCTGTAATAAGAATATGCAAAGCCTCATTATATGTGCATTTACTTGAAAGTAATTCCTGTTGAATTTCACTGTATTTAACCTGTGTACAATCATTTGTCAGTCCATTTTGTTAATTTACAGAGGCTAGTGTGACTATAAATTAACAATTATTTTAATTAGAGATAAACATCTCAGTTTTAATTTCATTGGATTTATCTAAATCCCACTTAGCTTTTGCTTTAGCTTGAAAGGGCTTTTTCTGTCTGCGCAGGAAGTTCTACGTTAATTTTTGCACCATTTTTCCCCCTAATGTACACATCTTTCTGCACATTTTCCTTATGGAGGAAAAATACGTTTGTAGGCTTTCCCTTTCAGTTGTATTCCTCTTTGAATATATTTACATAATTCACTGAATTATTGTTTTTAAGTTTTAGAAATGTGCATATTTTTGAGGCAAGATATAACTAGACTCACAACAAGCCTCCCAATCTCAAATTTCACAAATTCTTTTTCAAAGCCATTGTTGATGGATTTATACTTAGTATTTGTCAATATGAATCTGATATATTCTCACTGTGAGAACTGCATGCACGCTAATACATCACCAAATATTGTGATACAATCTATTTTCCCTTAAGTAATACAGGCAGTCTCTGTGTGATACAGACATCAGCCTTACAAATTATTCATAGTTAAGAATAGGGGTGAGACCACAGGTAATGACAGAAATTTACATCTTGGAAAGGAAATTCACTCCTGGAAGGGTTATACTGGGGAATAGGTGCCTCCACTGAAGCTTTATCTCCAACCCATGTTTCCACAGCAAGCCAAAGTTTCAAAATCCAATTTTCACAGAAAGTGATGTGAGCAAATCTACAGAACCTCTCTTGGTCATAGCTTGAGGTATTGTCTGTAATGGTGAAAAAACAAGATGTCATTTATTTTAAAATGCACAAAATTGTGCCCTATTTGTGTTCAAATTATTTGGTTTTTAAAAAATGTCTCTGTGTATGGAAGAATGTTCTATTCTTCCAGTTTTCTCTATGCCTTTATTAGAGTGTGAAAAATTTCAATATCTTGCACTCAAAATCTTTCATCTTTCTAGCATTTGATTTACAGCTACTAAATAATTTGCCAAGTGTAATTTGTAATTAAGTGTCTTCTCATTCATATGCAAACACTAATGAATATCTGTCATCATTCTGCTGTTGTTAATGGTCTCATCATTGCTATGCTGGAATATCTTTAAAGATCAGAGCAATTCTTCAATAGGTCAGTATCCCTTTTATTACTTAACTAACTCATATATTTAGTTTCCTATTACATTAATATGTCTATCTCTTTTGTTTAATTTGATAATACTACCAGAAGCATGTGAAATCAATGTCTTTACAAGTGAGATGCAGTGAATAATTGAAGCATATTTTCCTATTCATATTTACTCTGAAAGAAATCTCATAGTAATAATTACATACATGTTCATTTGAACACAGCTATTAAAGTTTGTTTTCAGACAGAATTCTGAAGATATGTTTATTTTTGTTCTTCCCCTGAGAGCCTCAAGAGGTACTATGACCATTTTCAGGAAAAGGGTTCATTCATGATATAGATTATATACATATTGATATGGATTACATGATAATTAGGGATGTGTGTACATCCAGGCAGTCCCTGGGTTACAAACAAGATTGGTTCTGTAGACTTGTTCTTAAGTTGAATGTGTATGTAAGTTGGGACAAGTACAATTTTAATTGTAGTTCCAATCATTTTTTTAAAAAAATGGATTGCATATGGAAAGGTTAACACTACTGTAACATTATTTTTTTTTGCTATCTGTGCTCCTGTTCAGAAGATTTCACCTCATTTTTAAAGGGTTGTTTTGGAAACAAGGATTGGTGATAAAGCTTCAGTGGAGACACCTTTTCCCCATTATAACTCTTTCAGGAGTGAATTTCCCTTCCTAGGGGCAGATTTCCTCTGTTGTCTGAGGGATGGAGCCCAGCCTCCTCATACCAAAAAGGTAGAGGAGCCAAAAATGAAGTGGGGACAGATGTGGAAACATCATGGGAAGGGAGATGATGGGCACTGATGGAAGGTAACAGAGCTTGACAGCTCTCTTCAGTCTCTCACGACTGCCCACACTGTCTCATGCAGTGTCCCAAAACTAGTTCATAGCAATAAAATGGGAAAGACGAGTGACCATCCCTTTAAAAGTAGAGAATTACCCCTGTCTCCCCATCACACTCACACGTGGAAACTTAAGAGCTAGAAATACATATTTTATATTCATCACAAGGCTAGTATTACTTTTTAATTAGGAGAAACAATATCAGAAAACCAAGATACCCCTTGCTCTGACCAAAGTCCCTACATCAAAGGAGACTGACAACAGTTTAAAACCACTTATTTCCATGGGATCCTATTTTTCTGCCCCAAACCCCATATGATACAAGAGACAGTGGTCCAGATTAAAACCATTGCTTTCCATGAGATTATAATATTCTGCATCTAACTCCATAGGATACAAGAGACTGCTGACAGTTGGGCAATGAAACAGGATGAGAAACTTTGATGGTTCCCATCCCAACTGTTTTTTAGGAAGAGAGGAGAGAGAAAGTAGATAAAGAAATTGTGAAAGACATAGAAATGTATTGTTTGATACTTCCAAAATATTTATGTATTGTGCAGTCACTGTCTCATTCCGAGAATTTTAATTCATCAGTATGATCCTGTTTACATTTGCAGTCCTCCCATGCCTTTCATCAGCTTCTCCTGTCTTTTTTTCTTACCACAAACAGTTGTTAAATAAAATGAAGGGATTAAATTGCTGGTTGAATGCCCATAGTAGGCAGGAGGCCTCCACCTAGAATTACCCATTAAATCTTTTCAATCCATTTGAGGTCAAGTTGATCTTCCACTGCTTGTGTTCTTGCTAGGATAGAAGCATTGCAACAAACTAATAATCACCCTTTGTCCTCTGGCTGGTGGTAAATGCCAAAGTGAGTCTTGGGATTCTAGAGAAATTTGAAATTTGTGAATAATTCTTTAAAATGACCTAATCATCTGGACAAAACAACAATCAGAAAACAATTATTAGGTTTTATTTCCTTAACAAGACTATGTAGTGCTTGGCTCACAAATCTTATTTACTGTGTATCTTAAAATATGTACTTTCAGATGGTAAAGCATATTTAGATAAAAGGAATTCAAAACATACCCATAAATATACACATAAAATATTTTAATATATTTTTAAAAGAATACATTGATTAATGTGTAAATTGAGTTTGAAGTGGTACAAACTTGCACTCCATGGATGCATCCATCCATCTATCTCTATTCCCATGGTTTTTCCAGTCACAGAGAGAATGACAGCTGGATCAGCATTCTTTCTAGCTGATAGTGTTATGGTCTGATGACACTAACAGCTCAGTGGTGCCTGATGATAATGACAATCAAATAAAAACAGGAGCTAGTCTAGGGCTTCATGCCTGGAATTTCTCAACAGCAGAAAGCGGAGCTTATTCAGCAAATAAGAGACTGGTGGAAAGGAGCATGTTCTGCAAAGACTGCCAGTCATGGAGCAAGTGACAGCTGGAGCTCTGAAAAGACTGCCAGTATAATAGGCTTCTGAAGTCAAATGGATCTATGTAAGAACATTGGTAGTGACACAATTCAAATCAACCACCTTTATACCTTGTCAGTTTCAATTGGAAAGCAATAGTGCAATCTTGTACATACTTATCTGGGAGTAAGTCCTATTGAACTTATTGAAACTGGCTTGAACATGTAATTCCCGTTTAATTGTGTGGTACTTACTTTGAAAGTAATTATTATACTCAAGAAAAATCATTTTTGTGGCTGCCACAAATTATGTTGAATTGGTTGAGACTCAATGAGATATTCATTGAGAAATTATAGCAAAATATGCTGAAGGATGTCCCACAAAAATATTTTTTTTCTGCAGTTTAATAAACTTTTTCCAAGCTTTTATGATAGAAGTAATTAGGAAATGACATTTATAACCCAGGAACAAAAATCATGTTACATAATGTAATGGTTTCTCTGACTTTTCACATGTGACTGAAAGCCACACACACGAGACCTTTATAGCCTTCTCTCTGCTGGAATTCTCTTTGGTGTACTTTGGTGGAAAATGGTACAGAACAGAATTGATGCTAAATATTTGTTTTAGAGTGGCTTTGGGAAAGAATTTGACCTTCTAAAAACTTGTAAAATTTCCTGATATCCTTCACTTCACAGTAGCACTGAAGAATTGGTCTTAAGGGATCATCCATATCTGTAAAAAAACAGGAATTATTGTTGGGCCTGTATTTAAACCCATTAACAAAGAAAACATATCAATCTAACATAAAATATTATTGTTGTTATTATTAGTAAAGGTAAAGGTAGTCCCCTGACATTAAGTCCAGTCATGTCTGATTCTGGGGTGTGGTGCTCATCTCCATTTCTAAGCCGAAGAGCCAGCGTTGTCCATAGACACCTCCAAGGTCATGTGGCCAGCATGACTGAATGGAGCGCCGTTACCTTCCCGCCGGAGCGGTACCTATTGATCTACTCACATTTCATGTTTTCGAACTGCTAGGTTGGCAGAAGCTAGGGCTGACAGCGGAAGCTCATGCCGCTCCCAGGAATAGAACCTGTGACCTTTCAATCAACAAACTCAGCAGCTCAGTGCTTTAACCCACTGCACCACCGGAGGCTCCGTTGTTATTATTGCTGTTATTATTGCTGTTATTATTATTGCAGTCCTGTTCAGAAAAGTGTCCATAACATTGTTGTTTGTATTCTCTACACAGCAATGAACACCAGTTCTAAAGAATGATGGACTGGTGTTTTGAATTTTTCACAACTATTTGAATATACAGAATGATCTCAGGCTTTGCTTCTTAATTGGAAGAGTGTAACTCAAAGGAGTGAGAAAGAAATTGGAGAGAGAAAGCTTTAAAGCAAATTTCAAATATTGATATTTAATGTGTTCTAACCCTTATTTCCCAGAAAATTGTTGGCTATTGCCAAAGCTGTCTGAGCCTTCTGAGAGTTTAAGTCCAAAACGCCTGGTAGACCAAACTTTGAGAACCACCGATATCTGGAATAGTTTGTTTTATTTAAGTAAAAAGCCATTGTACACAATCCACAAACACTATTTTCTCACAGACATAATACTTCTTACATAAAATTTTATGTAGTTAACATAGATTCACAGAATCAACTTCATCATTCAATGACTCAATCCTAGTTCACACAAGTTATAGTACAGGGTTAGTCAAAATACATAGGCCAATAAGCCATTCAATTGAATGGCTTATTGGCCTATGCATTTTGACTAACCCTGTATAGTATATATAATTATAGCATAATCTATCTATCTATCTATCTATCTATCTATCTATCTATCTATCTATCTATCCACAATGACCTCTACAGAGGTCAGAAATATTAATTTGGGACATAATTCTCACTCATCTTTCCTCTGGCTATTTCATAACTCAGAATAAATGGACAAGAAGTTGAAAAACTCAGGCCCTAACTACAGAGGTCAGAAAATCCACAATGAAGTGGACTATGGGGGGAGGGGAGATACAAAACCCACACCCCTAATGCATGCTGCAATGCACATTTACATGGGAAACAAATGTTTTTAAAAGTCAGAATAAAGTCCAAAACTGGTGAAGAAATGCATTGCAGTTGATCAGTATATGGACTCTGTAGAGCTGAAATTCAGGAGGAACATAATCGTTTTATGATGTTTTGCATTGAATTTTACTGTTGTTAACTGCTTTGAGTAGCCTGAGGGCTGAGAAAAGCGGTATATAAATGAAGTAAATAAATAAATAAATAAACATGCACAGCACTCATTTAAATGGCACCACCTCTGGAAAATTTGGATAAAGGAAGCAGATATGGAGCTCTCAGGAAGGTCAGCAAACAACTTTTACCCTCCTTCCCTAGTTTTCCTCCTTTTTGCTTTTCAGTTGGAAGATGAGCTCTATTGCTGATTCTTATCCAATGTGCTGATGCTGTGAATGGGGTTAGAAAAATTTTTCAATTGGATACAATTGGCCTGAGTAGAGTTTTGTGGATGCCACAAGAGCTTATTCATGGTTTCTTGGGGGAGGGGGAGAAGTTGTGGAGACACTCTGGAGTGAGACTGGATTTCTTTCATACACATTCTGATCTGGATTATGTGGATGTGTAGAAGCAGCCTGAGTTTTTGGTTTCTGATATCAAGTACAATTTTCCTTCTTGTGAAAGACGTCTCACATCAGTCTTGGGCACAAGCCTGGTAGAAGCTTACACACACAGACTCATCTACAGATGTAATACAATGTTTTTGTCTGATGTAAAACATTCACACTCAGCTCTTGATTATAGAAGTGGAGTTGACCATGCATTCAATTGCACATCCCTGCATTCTTTACAATGATCGTGTGGCACATTTGAAGAGTTCTGTCATGCAATCATAATACATAGAATATGAAGATTATTTTCAAGCAAAAACAAACAAAGCACTACTAACCTCAATTCATGTTCTTTAGTTTAAGGGAAACCAACTTCTCTAAGTGTTATCTTCTTTTCCAATGAAAGGGTCACTAACAGCTTTTATACAAAGCATGGGTAAACTTCGAACCTCCATATGTTTTGGACTTCAACTCCCACAATTCCTAACACCCAGCAAGCTGGTTGGGATTTCTGGGAGCTGAAGTCCAATGCACCTGAAAAGCTGAAGTTTTCCTGTGCCTGTTATGTACACATCATATCTGGCCCTAAAAGCTCCCAGTGGTGCAATGGGTCAACCCCTTCTGCTGACAGGACTGCTGACCAAAAGGTAGGTTGTTCTAATCTGGAGAGCAGGATAAGTTCCTGTCTGTCAACTCCAGCTTTTCATGCAGCCTCCTACAGGATGGTAAAACATCTGGGCGTCCCCTGGGCAATGTCCCTGCAGACTGCCAATTCTCTCACACTAGAAGCGACTTTCAGTTTCTCAAGTTGCTCTTGACATGAAAAAAAATTCTCTGGCCCTTTTCTCTCCATAATGTAATTCTATCCACGGCCAACAAAGTATCCCCTGCAATATGTAGTTAATCTACTTCAGATGTTGTCTCAACTTGATTTTTGCCTTTGGTTCTGTGAAATTTTAATAAACTGTTGATAGCCTTTTCTGTTACCTTAATTGATTTTAGTATCTGAGCTTTCTGTGAGCCAGTTGATTGGAAAATTATTCTTAAATCATGGATTTTCTTTTTAACTTGATGAACATTAAGAAACCATTTGTAGGAAATTCATTCTATCAAATACCATAATTTTGATTTTTTTCATAATTTATACTCACCAGTTCATTTTGGCAGTATTAGACTAACCTTATAGTGGCCTACTTAAAATGGTTTAAGTATAAGAGATCAGTATACCATTATCTGTACACAATAGAAGAGAATATTGGCTTCTTCCAACCATAAACTGAAAAAAGTACCATGTTAAGAAAAAAAGAACACTATTCAAATATAAATTGAAGTCTAAGGCAGCCAAAATACATCATTGCCAAAACTCCTTTTTGTCACTTGAGATTTTTTATGACAGTTAGCCATCTGCTCCTATCCTAATCTGAAGAATTTTATTTATAAATACATTTCTGAAAATCTAAGGTATTAATCCAATATTTATGGACAATAATATAGTCCAGAACTTATCTGGAGTTAATTCAACCGAATTCTGCTTCATAGATCTTCATGAGACTGGCCATTTAATTTTCTCTTTCCTGAGTAATCCTGGAGGAAATAGCAAGTGCAGCATTCTAGCCTAAAGCATCTCTGCTCATGGAAATGGGCCCATTGTTATAATTAAACACATAAATAGTAAAAAAAAAAATGTGCACATCACATAGGAAATCCCTTAAGCCCAAAGCATCTTTAAAGACATGTCTCTTCCAGTCAGAGGTGGGGGAGACTGTAACTCCGTGATAAAGTACTTTCTTTGGATATAGAAGATCCCCAGATTTTTAACTACGATTTCCAGTAAAAAGAGCAGGTAACCAGTTATGGGAAAGATCTCTGCCTGAAATCCTGAACAATACTTGCCAATAATGGCAGTTGTCAGATTGTGACTCCCAGCTCCCATTCCCATTAGCTATCCTCGACAGGCATATTTGTAGATGAAGCCATACCAGATTAGACTATCCTACTGTTTTTTGGATGACCAGGCTAAAATTGATTTTATCACAATCCATGAGAAAAAGAACCACTGATGTTTTCAAATAAAATATCCAAGAATGTGTATCATGTGTATGTGCGTACCTTTAGGTTGTTTGTTGACTTACAGTTACCTCATGAATTTAGCAGGGTTTTGGGGGGCAAGAATGTCTTCATCTGAAATATAGCCTATAGTGCCTGGTATTTGTTGTTGGTCTCCCATCTAAGAAGCATAGCTGCTTTGAGTCCCCCTAGGGGTGAGAAAAGCAGTATAGAAATACTGTAAAAATATAAAATAAAATAAATTTTAGGTTTGTGGGCAATTTGCATTAAAATGTACCCTTGGACCTGGAAAAATATTGAAGCTTACATGGAAGGGTTGTGATTAATGTTATGATTAATGTTTCAAGTTTTAAGTTCACTTTATTACTGTCAATGACTAGCTCATGAGAAGAGGGACACAGTCCCACACAAACACATCAGGTCTAAGGGTCAAGAGATTTAAAACTTCAAAACTTCGAAACTTTGAAGCTTTAACTTCAATAGTTGATCCAACTCAGCATCCCAAAATCAGCTTTGACCTGGTGCCTTTTGCGTATTTCAGCCACAGAATGTGCAGTAGGGCTATTTTACTTTCCTATGTTCTTTGGAATCTGACTGATTGTGATAAGCAGGGGAGATATGGGGAGGAATCAACTAAATCTAACTTTTGCTCTAATATTCTTGGGTCTGATGGGATTTCATGGCTCTTGTCCCACAATAGCTCCTAAAACTGTTGAAGAAACAAAATGATAGAAAAAAAGGGGAGCATTTTCAACAACATTAGCTGAATCAATCCGGCAAATAATGCAGTTTGAAACTGCATTATATGGTCAGTGTCAATCCATATAATGCAGCTTAATGTGGTTCAAGGAGTCCCCGGTAGTGCATTGGGTTAAATCCTTATGCCAGCAGGACTCAAGACCGACAGGTCGGAGGCTTGAATCCGGGGAGAGCGCGGATGAGCTCCCTCTGTTAGCTCCAGTTCCCCATGCAGGGACATGAGAGAAGCCTCCCACAAGGACGGTACAACATCAAAAGCATACAGGCACCCCCTAGATAATGCCCTTGCAGACAGCCAATGCTCTCATACCAGAAGCAACTTCTGGTATGACACCAAAAAAAATGTGGTTCAAATTGCATTGTATAACAGTATAGATCCAGCCTTTCTCTGGAGGATAACACCAACAAGCATGAAATATCTGGGAAATATAGAAAATGTTTGAAGAAAAAATACACAGAGGAGAATGCTGAGGCTAATTTGAAAGAGCAAATTAATCTTTGATTCAGAATGAGGCCATAGTGCCCAGGTATACTGCAGTTCTCTGACACTGTTTTATTACCTAGCCATTTAAAAATGAAGTAATTTATTTTGACAGTATTTTTTAAAAGTCCATCCCTCTAATGAAATCTTATTTCAATGTTCCTCTTTCATTGAAATTTTTATGTCCAAATTACAATCCCTAGAATGTCAGAGGTTTCTCTAACTTGAGTGCTGATAAGCCTCTTCTCTGTAAGAGGAGCAACCGACACATCGCTGTAACATAAAAGTACATTTTCTAATAGAAATGTGCAGCTATAAATCATTGTTATGAAAAACACTGTTCTTTTTAGTTATATTTGTCTGTAACAAATATATTCCCAGTAAGAAAAAAGAGAGAGAGATTGGACTTTGGAGCACCCTCTTCACCCTACCCCCAGCTTCTCATTTTTCGATATCTGTACTGAATCTTCTTTTCAATCATTTTCCTTTGTGATTGTTTGGCTTCATGTTTTCTCTATTTTGTTAGGCTAAAATAGACTGCACTACATTTATATTGGGAGTCTTGTGTTACTAGCTGGCTTGGAAACTGAATTTCATCTTAAATGAGGAAAGCAAAAAAGGCAGCAGAAAATGGAGGCACAGAAGAGAGAAAGACATTTATATTTCTCAAGTGGCTAATGTTGTCAGAGTTCTTGTAGAAGCACAATCTCTCTCTTTCTTCTTCTCTCCCTTCAGTTACAATGTTGGCAGCTGTACCATCTGCAATACAAAGATACCTGCTTTTGTCAGAAAAAAACCTTGCCATCTTGCTTTTCTAAAGCTGGAGTATCTTTAAACCATTGGCTCATTTAATGGAAAATATAGTAATTTACCTTTGTTTTGAGTTCCTTTTCATGCATGTCAAAAGCACATCCCACTGGAAGTGAATTTTCCTATATTTTCTTCAAAAATATATATGGTTTTGATGCTGTTTCTGTTTTACTTCGAGACAACCCCTCCTTTCCTCTCCTATTCCCTGGAATTCATGCACTTTTTAATTCAGTGATGTGACAGTACTTGATAGGATTCATAAGCCAAATCATGTGAGTCTTCATTCCTGTTAAAAGATCTTGTAGACAAAGGAGGCTGAGAACTGTGGATGAATAATGATGAAGAAGAACAATGTCCAAAAGACAGAAGGAAAACAGAGGACACTAAAGAGCTTGCAAAAATCAGTGAAAGGGTTTATGTTGCTACAGGTTTTTTTTTTTTTCGTGTCAGGAATGACTTGAGAAACTGTGTGAGAGAATTGGCCATCTGCAAGGATGTTGCCCAGGGGACGCCTGGATGATTTGATGTTTTTATCATCCTTGTGGGAGGCTTCTCTCATGTCCCCGGATGAGGAGCTGGAGCTGATAGCGGGGGCTCATCCGCCTCTCCCCGGATTCGAACTTGCGACCTGTTGGTCTTCACTGGGGGCTCCGTTGCTACAGTTGATTCATCATTGAACCACTTCCAAGACATTTTGTTCCAAAGTCACACTACACACACAAGTCAATATGCTGGGTTTGCTGTTGGGTGTCTTCAAATATTTCCAACTCATTGTGATCAAGAGGCAAACCTATCATGGAGTTTTGTTGGCAAAATTTGTGAGAAAAGGCCTTCCTTTGAAGTTCATAGTGAGACTTGACGAAGGCCACCCAGTATGCTTACATAGTTAAAGCTGTAGTTCAATTCTCAAACCACCACACCATACTGGCTCCCAGTCTATATCCACAATACCACAATAAAGCCAAATTGGTATGAGGCATAAAGTACCTGTGCTTCACATGAAACACCAAATCCTCTTCCTCTTCCCATCCCTAACAGTACAATATAATAACAAATTTTCTTATATATTAATGTATAAGTTGACCTCATATATAAGTCACAGACAGATTTTGGGGCCAAATTGAGGGATTTTATATTACCCATGGATAAGTTAAGGATCATTCCATTGAGAGAGGAAAGCATCAATTGCCACCTTAGGAGTCAGCTGCCCCTAACCACCACTGCCATTTTGCTCCCTGAGCATTCAAAAAGGCAAAAACAGTTCCACCAGTAGAAAGGATAAAGAGGTTTGGTGCTTCTTTTAGTTTCTCCCTGGATGAATTGAGCCTTTCACTACCCTACTCAGAGAAAGAGATTTCTTTTCTTGGTAAGAGTTAAGGTAAGTACTCAGATTGACATTTGAATAAGTCAGCCCAGCTTTTTGGGTTGCTTTTTTGACTAAAATTTTAGTTACCTTTCATGATCCTAACATCAATTATCTGAGGCCACTTCCAGTCTGTTAATTGGGACAGGACAACAACTAGCATATAATAAAAACCTTATCTCCAAATAGATTCAGCACCCGAGATTGTGCCTTAAAGCTCACGTCAAAACCCAGAGTTGAATTTCCTGTTCCTATGCCATAGGAGCCACCACACACCACTAACATGACAGAGTTATGAAAATGAAGACAGGAAGAGGAGGAGATCTACTATATCACTTACTCAAGATTGCCTCAAGTTTCCTTGTTCATCTAACTGATGCTAATCTATCCTTCAAACTTAGACTATACTATTGCACTGCAGAAGTCACTTCATCCCTTCTCTCCACTCTTTCAACCTCTCTCCTTTGCATTTCCCTTGTTATGTGGAGGTCAAGAAGAAGCCTGGATCCCAGTATATCGACTTTATTTGCTTACTAGAGCGCCTATCTTTTCTATAGAAATGTGTTCCTTATAAGAGATATATGCTTTCTAATGTTCCAAATTTATAGAATCTAATTGTGACTGATTTCAAAGGTAAAGCCCACCTCCCTATATTAAGAAACTTGTTATTTCAGAGGATTGAATCAATCTACTGCAAGTTGATGCTAGATTCAATCTGCCTAATGACCAGCTTTGGTTCAGAGGCACCATGCATGCTCCTTTCAATGTAAATATTAAATTGAGAGGGAAAGATATAGTGCAACACAGTAAAACAGAATTGGTTTTGGGTGCATCATGTTTACATGGCGTATTTAAAGAGAATTCTTTAATGCTCAGTTTGGTATATAGTTCTATAAAAATGTAACAGGTTCATATGGATCAATCAAAACTACTCTGACTTTCTTAGAATTCTGGGTCAACCAGACAATTGGCCAGCTGTTTACTGATTTATTTTCAGCAGTTTAGAGAAACAGGGCAGGAGCCAGAAGAAAATGAAGTTAGATAGAGGCAACAAAGGTGTAAGAAAATACAAGTTAACAAGTATTTTGTTTGTATTTGCCCTGTGTATTAAACACTGTTTAGGTTTCTGTGCTACTCAAGAAGAGAAGGTTTTCTTCTTTTAAAAAGTCCAAACTCATACCTGTTAATGTGAACAGCATATATTCTATGTGAAATGAAAACACATTTTCTGATGAAACCCTGTTAGTCATTTCATCACGTTTCAACAGAATTGATCCTCCTCACTGCACACAGTACTAATAAAACAAGTTAATGGAGTTTATTCTGTCACAAATGCTACAGTTTCAAAGCTTTGATTATGGGCTATGGGAAATCTGTGCCTAACCACTTCTTAAGGAAATATGGAAGCTTTAGTATGTTATCTGACCAGGATACATTATATTAAACCCGTAATCTAATATGTAAGGCTTTCAGAAAGGGAAAAGCAAGTAAACACTTGAAAAATCAGAATATATATAATATCACAAACCAGCAATTTATGCTTCTTTCCCTACCTTCTCCCAAGCAAATGTTTGTCTTAAGATCAAATAGGCTCAGAAAGTAATTTGCAGATTGTTTCCTGGGGCAGATTTATGATTCACAAGAGAATTACAAAGTATACTGCAACTAATACATTATTTTTATATAAAAAATCCTAGCATGGAAACTGCCAGCTATGCCTCTGCATGATCTAGCATGGCTCTACTGGCTTTGATGCCTTCTCATCATATTCCACTTGGAAAGGACCATAAGCTAATGCCAGGTATTTTGGATCCTATGTCCAATCTCTGTCATCTCCAAGTAAAATAACTTAAGCAGGAATAGTTCAGTAGCTTGGACAGAAAAAAAGACAGCTAGTGGCTTCCAGGTCACTGGGACAGCGAACCCCCTCCATATTTCATCTAAAAATTTACATACTCAGTACCTTGGACTGTTTCCTGACTAAACCCCATAATTAATTTACTGGTAAAATATAGTAAGGGGTCTGTATCATAACTATAATGAAGTAACACATTTTTGTTACTTTTTCATTGAGTAATCATGCCAATGTAGAAACTTCAGAGGCTCCTTTCTTCTTCATCGTTAGAGCTATCAGAATGAAAACATGCTACAATGGTAGAACACATTTATCACTGTTACCCACCCCCCTCCCAAGTTTCAGAATGTTTCCCTTATCCACTGATTTTGGGGGATGTTTTTTTTACATTTTTACAAACAACTTTTTTTAAAAAAAACTACAAGAGCTATCTCCTTGATTTTGTCTGAAGTGACACAGGATAATTAGGGCATCATTCACCCCAAGTTTCAGGAAGATTCACAAATCTACTGATTTTTGAGAGATTTTTAAATTTTTGACAAAAACATATTTTTAAAAAGCCACAACAGCTATTCCCTTGAATGTCTCTATATGACATGCAACATACCATAGAACTTCTATTTATAGATTTCCTCCCAGTCCAGCACAGATTTACTATCAGTCCTCTTTGCAGATTCAATAATTTATTGGAACTCTAAACTGCAAGGCTGCCTGCTGCTACAGATGGACAATAACTCTTCCCTACCTCATGGGGGTTTTCTGATGTAAGCAGAATTCTGGGAAATGTAGTTTAGGGTAGAACCATTAGAATTCTCTGCCAAAGGGGTCCTCATCTTCCCAAACTACATTTCCCAGAATTCTGTTCACATCAGAACAAAGGGGCTGCTTGCTTTCAAGTCTTAACGTGTCTCTCTCAGTCTCCCTCCCAGTTTGCTTGCCCTCCCACAATGGCAACAGGCAACCTGGCTCTCCTCAATTTAAAGAGAATTGCTTCTTTGGCTTCACCACACTAATACAGTTTGCTTGTGATGAAATGAAACTGACTTTGGGGAACTTCCAAGGTTTATTGAACATTAACAAAAAGTCATAGGTGAGTATTTTTATTCTTAAGTTTTCTGCTTGCGTGCTCTTCACTTTTCTTAATATCGCCTCATATGTACAGATCCTACAAAATAGATCCAACATACAAGGCAATAACAATTTTTTGCATAGCTCTAATAGAAAGCATAATCATAGGTTGTGATTTTTTATATTCACAGCTGCCCTCTACACTAGTGGAGACATATTTCTGATTTTCCCCATCCCACTTCAACCATAATCTAGTCTTTTCATTCTTGGTTAGAGTTGTACAGGTTTCCTATGGTGCTGCACTATTGTATACTGTGATTCAATGATTTTTCTGCACACCTCAAACTAGACAGAATGAAGGGAACCAGGTCTCTATCAAAATACTTCACAACTGAAATGTAAAAGCTTTCTTCTCTGCATGTACTGTGTCTGTGCATTCATGTCCAGCTGAGCTATTCAGAGTGGTAAGATGTTTAACCCATGTACCCCCCCCCCCCCGCAACACATTGCTAGAACCTTCGGCAGCTTACTGTAGTATCTTTAATAGCCATTTTACAGATAAAATCTTTCACATAAGCGTCAACGGAAATAGATAACAAGGTGTCCAGCAATTCTCTGAGAGGGACTACACTGGATCAACTTCAGTTGTTGTGCACTGTTGATGTGAACAAGGTGTTGGGGCAAATATGGAGGACAGTCTGCTGTCTTGATCCCTGCTCCTCATATACAACCAATTACCAATGCTTCTCTCAGGGAAGGGAATTTTTCATCCTGTTTAAAAGAAGCAGTAGTTAGACCATTGCTGAAAAAGCCCTCTCTGTATATCTTGGGTTTGAATAACAATAGAGCAGTGTCATCTGAGAGAGTGGGCCTTCTCAGTGGCTGCCCCTTGATTCTGGAGCTACCTGCCCAGGGAAGCAGGAATAGGTCCTTCCCTCCTGTCCTTCTGGTGGCAGGCTCAAACCATTTTATTCAGATGGTCTTTTAAAGATGAAGGTGTTTAAGACCATCAAGGCCTGCTGTGATTTTGTGATGTGATTTTATATGCTTTTATGTTTTAAATCTGGATTGTTTTAATGTTGTTTAATACTGTTTTAATATTTGTATATTGTATAAGCTGTATTGACATGCTTTTAGTTGTGAGCCATTTTGAGTCTCTGTATGGAGAGAAAAAATAGGATATAAATAAACATAAACATAAACATAAACATAAACATAATAATAATAATAATAATAATAATAATAATAATAATTTGGCAAGCTACATAAACTTCAAGACCTATGAGAAATATTCTTTCCCAAATAGATTATTCTAGATTTTAATAGAAAAATCCTAATACGATATAATAAATAGAGTGTAAAATTTAACATGCGGTGATTGCATTCTACCATGGATCCATCTCCCTCTCAGTTTATACTACTTCACTGGATTGTTATGGGGATAGAAATGGGAAGGGTGACTACCATGTATAGCAGGTTGTCTTTTTTGAGAAAAGGGGGTTTATAAATGTAACAAATAAACTAAGCCCCAAGTTTTAAACAAGCCATTTGTTGATGGGGCTACATATCGGAATTAATATTATTGCTGGCACTGCAGTGTATCCTACTGAATGGACTGATGCATTTTGTGATGCAGATGAAGAGGGACATAGACATTTCACATGACTAGATCTTGAGTGAAGGCTTTTAAAATACTAATGTAAGTATTTAATACCTTACACAACTTAGATTGGTGCTCATAAAAAATAAGAAACCAACTCTTGTTTTTTTTTTCCCTAGGCTCTGAAGCTGTTTGATGTTCATGCTAAAATATGAGGTTAATTATAAGATGCAGTGGTAATCAACTGAATTAATAGGAGCAAGAAAACTCATTTGCACAAAGACCTCTGACTCTTTCCATAAGTAAATATTGAGAGGATATTCGGTCTTAGATACGGATTAGATTGTTACATGGAAGACCATGGTACAAGTAGGCCTAATCAATGTAGGTTGCTAATTTTAACTATTCTTCAATACACTGCAGGGTTAGACAATGCTCATAGGTTCCTGGTTCTTAAAGTTTGATAAAATCAAAGTAATAATTTGGGCATTTTACAATCAAATGTAATCTTTTGTGATAACTGGATGATGGTTTCATTTCTATAGGGCTGAGCAAAAATAGTAAAACAGCAAAATATAAAAGGGAAAGCAGGACCAGCTTCCTAATTCCTGTTGTATTCCCCTCTGGGAATACAACAGGATAATGTTGTGATTTGAGCATTTCCTATAAAATTCAAGTGAAAAGCAGATTTGTGTTGCAAAGATTTAGGATTCCCATTCACTCTGTTTTCTGGTATGACCAACCTATATACCTCTCTTCTGAACACCATAATTTTGTATTTATATAGCAACAAGGGAAGTAATTCTTCACAAATGTGTGCACAGGTAGCAATGGATAACTGAGCAACCCCCCCCCCCCCACTTTGAGAATATCTTCAGAACTAAACATTTTATTTATTTATTTATTTGACTTGACTTGTATACCAATTTGGCTTGAATTTTTCTCAAAAATTTCACATATATTTGAAACTATATGTAAATTTTTCACAGGATAAGTCTTTATTGCGGAAGATACTTGTTGATCCATTATCTTCTCTTTTTTTAAGAAAAAAAATATTGCAATTTTTATATGTTCAAATTTACAAATAAAGGGGGTAACATTTAGGGTAAGTTATGGGAGAAAAGGGGAAGATTAGATTAGAGAGGGGGGGGCTGAAGAATTTAAATGTGGGGAAGAAGGAGAAAGGAAAAGTAAGGGGGCAGTGGGGATGGGGGGATTTGTACTTCCATTCTTCTCTATAATGGTATTATAAAGTTCGGTATTGTGTTTTATTCTTTTTTCTGCTTTATACTTTTCCTGCGATGAGATCTTCACTCTTCTATTCTCTTCTTTTTAGATTAGTACTTTTATTTTATTTTATTTCAGCCATTCTGTGAAAGGAGTCCAGTCTGTTGTTTTAATATGTGTACCTTATGATTTGGAAACTAGTGAGGTCAGCTTGTCCATACTCATAATCTCTAGCATTTTCTCTATCCAATCTTCTTTTGATGGCATGTCCTTTTGTCTCCATACTCAGATATGGATAATATCCATGATCCTCTTCATCAATGTTTTCAACGCTTTAAAAATATTTAGGAAATGAATGTTTTACCTGCAAAGGGCTTCCTGGCTTAGTGTGCCTTACTACTTTTAGTCTATGTTTGTCATATTTTAAATAACTTTAGCTTTACATATATTTTAATACTAGTTTAAACTCGACTTTTTTGTTGATTTAGCTGCATGTGGTTTGTATTTCTTTTTACCTGCAGGCCATATTTTTTCCAGTTGTGGGGAAATGTTGTCGAAGACGAGGGACATACTTGGCGGGAACGAGGGACAGGGCCTTCTCTGTGGTGGCCCCTCGGCTGTGGAACTCCCTGCCTAGGGATATTAGAGCAGCCCCCTCCCTCCTGACTTTTCGGAAGAGAGTAAAAACCTGGCTCTTCAAGCAAGCATTCAGAACCCTGGAATAAATAGTCAAACTTGAGATGGAGAATGACCCAGGAATGGCCAAGACGATGAAATGGATGAGGATTGGAAGGAGAGGATATAGCTCTTTTAAAATGGTTATTGCACAAGTCTTTTTTGTCTAAATGCACTTAATTGTTTTTGCTTTTTGAATGTATGTATTGATGGCATCGAATTGTGCCGATATGTAGACCGCCCTGAGTCGCCTGCGGGGTGATATGTGCAGGATATGAATAATGTAAACAAAATAAATAAATAAATAAATAAATAAATAAATAAAATGATTGGCAGATGCACAATATTCCAGGTTCAGAATCAGAATGGCTTCAAACACTAACTATATCATGGAGTAGAAGAGGATTTTGCTCTTATTTCTTATTTCATTGGTTGCTGGACTGGATAAATCCTGTGGTCTGAACTAACAATACAATTTACTTGCTCTTATATCAGAATGCAAATTGCCATTGATTTTCTTTTCAAAGTAAGGAAAAAGTAATATTAGTAATTTTCTTCCTGCTGGGTAAAATGTCTATGAGACACACAAACACACACATACATCTGTTTGCAATTCAGAACTTATTTTGTATTCTGTACAAAAATTTGTACATTTGAATGGTTTTTTTTTCAGAAATCATAATTGTATGAACAAGAAGCAGCTTTTTGTGGTCTTAGCTATAAAACATCAATATTCTCTTTTATTTCTGTTATCTCGATCCATTCACACATCCAAATAATCACTTAATCCTAAACTCAAATAACATACATAAATATACAGTGTATCAATAAAAAGAAAACAAGAACATGAGGGAAATGTTAATAGCACTCTATAAACTGTATCTCTGCCAAAAATGCCCTTGAATTTTCTGAATTTTTCATTTCTCTTTTCTCCCATGATTGGGCCACAAAGGAGCTTCCAAAGTAAAGGGTCAAAAACATAAATTTAAAAAGCATCATTGCTATTGTTTAGTCACAAATAAAATAGACCTATTGAATCAATTATTGAATAGTGAGTAAACATAGGCAAATTACAAGAATTCCACAGAAGTTATCTTATTGAGAAGAAAAGACAATAAATGTAAAAGATTCAATTATAAATTAAGTTCGTTATCTTATAAATTGAAAGTTTAAAACTAATCAAGAATAGTATAAAATATTAAAATGCAAAGCATCCACAATCCATTTTCAGATTATAATTCTTTAAAGAACCTAGTAATGTCTCAACTGGATGTCAGATTTGACAGGGCCTCAGAGCTAGTTTACAGTTGCAAGTATATCAGGGATGTCTCACCATCAGGGCTGCCTCTCTTGACATCAAAACCCATGTGACCAGCAATGAGAAAGGCAATCTCCTCTCCTCTTTTGTAGCATCAGCACCCTATTGTAACATTGGCAGAAGTGCATACATGACTGCACAATCTTTCCTCCTTCTTTCTAGTCACTGATAAGTGATGGGAAAGGCTAGGTATCAATATCCAGTCCGGATAGAGAATTCAACCAAACTGGATTCAATCCCACAGTCCAGATTTCCTCAAAGCAGGGAAAAGTTAGCTTAAGGAAAACAAACACAACACAATTGGTTATTTTGCTGCATTGTGGGAACAGCCAGCATTCTATTCAGTGTGAGTCTTTTTTTAATATAAATATTGATAAACACTTAAATTTAGTTATGTAACTGACTCAGGTGTTTGCATCATTTCAAAAGAGAATAAGTGTCCATCTCCTCTTATTCCAATCTAAAATGTGTGTGACATAGGACTATATCCAGGTGAATTTCCAAGCATACCAACTATATGTATTTATTTATTTATTTATTTACTTACTTCATTTCCATCCCACTCTTCTCACCCCTCAGGGGACTCAGAGCAGCATGCATCTTGGCACAAATTCAATGCCTCATTATACAAACCATATAAACCATAACATAAAACCACTAGAAACAATAAGCATATATATACAATTTTAAACTGTTCAACATATTAAACCATAATAACCCCATACATAAGTAACACATTGTACCAATCCTTTAAACACCCTACTAGGGCCTTCCACAGTCATGAACCTAAGGCAGTGCCTCCCAACAAACAGGCCCCTAGATGCACTGGCCCCAAGTCCCAAAAATCCCAATAGCGAGTAAATTGGCTGGGATTTCTGGGAACCTCAGGCCAAAACACCCAGGGGACCCACAGGCTGAGAACCACTGTCCCAAGGTCTACTTTGGCTGTCTTGGATGGTGCTGTCTGACTGGGCACCCACCAGAGTCCTCCTTTTATGGCCCACCCTCTGGAAGCAGCAGATGTTTGTGCTGGCCTTACTTCAGCCAGGCTGTCAGGGCCTGAGTCTGTAAGGAGCCAGTCCACCGGAGCTGAGGTCAAAGGCAGCCTGCAGTAGACAAACACTGCCCTTTCCCTCAATGCTGCTGATGTTCTTTGGCTGTCTTGGATGGTGCTGTGTGTCCCTGATGATAGCCCACCCCTGGCTGGGATAGTTTACATAATAATAATAATAACAATAATAATAATAATTTATTTATATACAGCTCTATTTCCCCTAGGGGACTCAGGGCTGTTTCCACAAGTAAACATAAAACATGCAGAATAGTCATTAAAATATAAACCATTACACATTATTTCATTGTGCAAATGAGTTACCAATGACCCTACCTATATGTGGGCTGGACAGTTTGAAGCGCTGGCCAGGCTCATGTGGTAATAAAACAGGCTGGGGAATAAAGGAAGTGCAGAAGGTGGACCTAATTAATGGCCAGAATAGGTCCTGGGGTCTGGGGCTACTTATTTCCAGAGGCTCATGGCAGTTTTGAAGAAAGATCAGGGCCAATACTACCAAATGGAGAAGCTAGGAACAGGTAGGGTGCTGTTTTGGGCCCTAACTGATGGCTGAAAGGTCATACTTCATAATGTTTCAGTGTAGATCATAGGGCTGGGTGGTTTCGTTTCGTTAATTCGTAAATCGTTAATAATTCATTAATTTTTCCAATTACAAAACAATAACGAACCATTCTGGAGCAATTTTAAAAAAAAAACGAATTTTTAAATAGTTTTGTAAATGCTTCGTATTTCGTTATTGTATTCGTTTCGTTATTGTTTTGAGGTCGTTTCGTTATTATTTCCGCATGTCTGGGGCAAGTTTTATGGTTGTTTTTTGTTTAATTAGTGAAAAAAAAATAATATCACACCAACAGTCAACAACAGAGGGAGAGGGAAGCGTCAGAAGTTTTTGGAGGTTTTTTAGCGTATTTCGCGGTCGCGTCTGCCATTAACGAATCGATTCATTATTGTTTCGGAAATCGATTCGTTAATGTTTTGTAATTTTTTTCACATTTACGAAATTTCGTAAATATCGAACTTTTTAAAAGGAAAATTTTGTAATTATTTTAAATAACGAAACGCAAAAAACCCCAAAAAAACGAATCGATTTTAGAAACAAATTTTTCCGTTGTTACCCAGGCCTAGTAGATCACAGTTGTATCTTTGAATATCCAGTGTAAGGCACAAATATACAATGGGTATTGTTGCCCTTATGTGCTTGCTTTAGAACTGGAAGAATCAGATTAGCAAGTTTTAAGTTGTGAAGGATTGGCAAAAAATACTTTGGTCTGTTTCCACAAGACATTTCTTATGTTTTGGGACTCTGGCCCAAAGTGGGACAATTCAATCTGACTAAAAGTCTCAAATAGAATGGCAAATGTTATCCTGCACATTTGGAGAAAGCGATCTATTTCACATGTGATTTATAAGGCCAGGAAACAGGATGTGAGACTACTGAGACTTAAGCCTGATGATCTAACAAGGAAATTCCCATGAACACAATCAGGGAAACCCAACAAATTCATATACAATTTGTGAGGTACTAGATTAGAAACAGGAAGGTATGTTATTTAAACATTAGTATAATAATATAATAAGAAAATTCTCATGTTCTCAAACTTTTTCTTTCTGGAATAGAAGAAGGAAAATCAAAAGTTATGGTATGGAGATAAAATGCATTTATTGCCTAGGATTGCAAGACATTTCAATGAACAGATTTGAATAATGTTTTGATTATGTCATACTTATAAAGATGAAGTTACCATATACCACATTCATTCAGAAGCAATATCCTGACACAATTACTTAAACGGTCTGAAGGATGCACACACAAAAGCAGAGATAAATTTCATCATCCTTAAACAACCAGAAACTTTCCTGTTTACTGAAAGCCAGGAAAAAAGAGATCAAACAAGGAAAGGAAGTCTTTCATCTGTTTAGATCATTTTCAAACAAATGAAGGCAAACCTCCTGTTCACCTCAGGCATGCCTGGATTGTCTCAACAATGAAACCAACTTATGTTAAAGATATAAACAAGACATCTAAAAATATAAGCGGTGAAGATACAAAAAACTTCTGGACATACTGTGTATTTGTTTTGGGGCCTGGAAGGAAGTCAGCAGTAACATTAACCCTTTAATCTCATTTCTCAGTGGTGAAATCTAAACATGGCTTTGCTCATGTTCTCACATTCTGCCTTTTGTGTGGCACATTGCTGTTTTTTAATTTGTGAAAGTTTACACAGAAATAGGTTTTTTCAAGTTTTCTTAGTAAATGACTATGTGACGTGATGGCTCACATTCATTAATAATTTGACAGTTTTTCCATTGAAAGTATTAATCAAGAACACACAGAATAAAAGCAACTTATGCATTACTAGTATTAAAAACACAAGGCACAGAGATATTACAGGAGGATATTCCTTCCCTTCCCTTCCTTCTATGATATGTCTGTGCCTTGTGTTGCATGGGAGAGAAGGATCATTATTATTATTACTTGAAACACAACAAGATTAGTACACAGCAAACAAGATCACTATGCTGGCTGTTGTATTGGATCACACGTCAGATTATTATTATTATTATTATTATTATTATTATTATTATTATTATTATTATTATTATTATTCCATGTCTCCTTGCTGTGCAGTCCTGGGAGTTCTAGTTTTCCAAGGTCCATACCCTTCTTTGGGTGCATCTACACTGTGGAATAAATGTAGTCAGGACCCATTGTAAATGCTATTGTTGTTGTTGTTGTTGTTGTTGTTGTTATTATTATTATTATTATTATTATTATTACTATTATGACACAGAAACACAGTATGTCACAGCAAATGAGATATATTTGCTGGATTTTGTATCACAAAATTACAAATCGAGCACTTCCCTAGTGTATTAGACTGTGTGATGTATTTTTGAATGATGCACATATATCCAAGTAAGGCGGCCTTTTGCAGTTGACAGATCTTATTGTTTATTATTATTATTATTATTATTATTATTATTATTATTATTATTATTATTATGCCATGTCTCCATGCTGGGAGCATTTAGAATAGGGAATGAATGCCCTTGTCCCCTATTTTAAATGCCATGGCTCCATGTAATGGAGTCTTCCTGGGAGTTATAGTTTCCCAAGGTCCATACCCTTCTCTGGGTGTATCTACACTGTGGAATAAATGCAGTTGAACCTTACTTTAAATACCATATCTCCTTGACATGATCTTGGGAATTGTAGTTTGCCAAGGTTCGTGAACCTTCCCTGGGTGCATCTACACTGTAAAATGAATGCAGCTGGACTTTACATTAAATACCATTGCTCCATACTATGCAGTCCTGAGAGTTATAGGTTTTCAAAGGTCCACACTCTTCTCTTTGGGGCGAGAGAGAGAGAGAATACATTGCCGCTTCCCCTCCTCCCTCTCTGCTTCCTAGCTTCTGGAATCGAAGACATGTAACAGCTGATATTTCAAAGAGAGTTTTTTTTCCTCCCACAAAGAACACGGGTGAGGGATGGTGGGCGGTTTTAGTGATTAGAGTGTGATGGCAAATCTACTGGAAGAATGCTGAGTACAACTGAGTAACCCGGATACATTTAACAGTGTGGTGTAGGTAGGGAAATCATCTGTTTCATTTCAAAACTGAGTCAGACTGAGCTCTACTCTATCAAAACACTTCCCTGTTTCAATATGATGAAGTCCTAAGGCAAAGAGTAGTCAAAATGCTTTTGCTAGTAGACATGTAGCCTACAGCACCTGCCATTTATTGGTGGTCTCCCATGTTTTTACTCACGATTGCTGACCTTATTAGTTTCTTTAAGTGGAGATGGTAAAATAACATGGGAAGAGGATGACAAAGTAACTTGGAAAATGTATTGCCTTGGATTCCACTCAGTACAAATTGAAAAGACTGTACACAGTTCCTAAACATTTCCCAGCAACACAGAGAGACATTAAGTATAATGTTACTCATGCCATTTGCTAGCTTATGGTCTCTGCCTGAAAATAAAAACTGTGACACTTCAAAATTTAGTGAGATGCATTTTGCATCTTTTGGTGAATTCAGTAAAGGTATCATTAAGATGGATTTTTGGCTGACAGATTCTCACTTGATCTAATTGTAGTCCTGGAGTTTTGCAATTATGTGAGCTCATTGAGATCTCCTGCTGAGAATTTTTAGTACCCTCCTTAATGTGCAGATTATAGGATTCTATAGGATGGTGATATGGCAATTAAAGTGGAATCACAGAGTAAGTGTTTCAAGCTATTGTTATGATAGCACTCCAAGCTTGCTCTTCTTGAGTTTATCTCATTCCAAGCATTTTCCCCTTCAATGCATGGTCATACACATTGCTCTGATTAAGATAAGCAAAGAATATTCACAAATGTCACCATCAATAATAATAATAATAATAATAATAATAATAATAATAATAAATCCCACATGGTCTGTCACATTTCAGGCCATTATTGAGAAAAACAATTTTGATACTCACACACACACACACACACACACACACACACACATTAATAATAACAATTAATAATGACAAAGTCCTCAATCAAGAAAAGAAGTGAAGAACATGCAAAAGCATTTGCATTTCTGTCCAGTGGAAAGAAAACATTAGGAATTCTTAGTTCTTGAATGTAAGAATGAAATCCATCCCTAGTTTCAATTCTTCTAAGGCAATGGTGTATGTGTGTGTCTGTGTGTGGGGGGGGGGGGGTATCTTTATATTTTAATGAAAGTTGTTTGAAACTTTATATGCAGTTTAATTACATTTAAATTAATTGAGAAAAGTTTCCAAGTAATCCTCCCCAGAAAAAAAAAAACTAGCATTGCATATCTTGTCATTCGGTGGGTGCTGAAAAAAATATTTTCGCAGAATAGACTAGAGAGTTTTGCAAGAGATTTTATAAGAAATGGATGTGAAGGAAAAATGGTCCTTGATAATAGGCATGATATAAGAGAAGCACTTTCAGTTTGACTACATTTAATCATGAATTAGCAAGGACTATTGGATTACAAAAAGCAGGGAGGATTTTCTCTCTTCCTCTTGTTATTTAGTCCTTATATTTAAAGATTAATAACTGTTATCAAAATGTTAGATGTAGGTGACACTATGGACTTGAAAAATAAATAACAGAGATATAAAATTTATCTTTATACAATCTGAATATCTTTATATGTAGAAATCCAGAAATTTAATCTACAAATTTGGTGAATTGTTTAATAGAGGAAGGTTAAATATATTGTTATAAAGTAAAAAGCAATAAATTTTAAATTACTGATTTTAGCACATATTGAAAGACAAAGAAGTTAATAACTGATGCAGCAGGATTTAATTAGAAAATGTCTGAGATTAGCTATTCAACTATCAACTGATCAGGCAATGTAGCTAATTTATCAAATGTTAAATCAGACAGTACACCGTTTTTTTTAAAAAAAGTAAAGAAAATATCACATTGCAACAGTTAAGGTTCTACTTTTGCCTACATTTCATATTTCTTTTCTCAAAACTTTCACTCAATTCCCCCCTCCCCATGAATATTTAAAATGTTAAAATAAAAATCCTCAATATTTTAAATTTCATTTGGAGTTTCCAAATAAGGAAAAAAAAAACAAAACAAACCATCAGCTTCAAAGAAAAAAAATGGAGGTTACGGGTTGCCTGTTCAAATATAAATTCCCTTGGAGCAACTTATGCATTTTTGCAGCAAGATGGATTTCTGGAGGATATATATTGAAAATTTGAATGCTAGGACTGGGTTTCTTGTTATAGGACATAATATTGCAAGAAATAAAATGTAATACTTGTATTGCATGGAAAAGGGTGACATCTTGAATGCTGTTTTACATATATGGGATAATTATTGAAAGAGTATTGTATTAACAATTACTTATATGTGAGATCTAGCTGAGCTAAGGCAAAAATCATCATCACCACCACCATGACTATCCTGGGAATAATGCAATCGTATGAAATTATGTGGAAAAATGTATAAAAATGTATAAAGACAAAATAAAACCTCAGATATTTGTTTTCTAAAAACATTACTAATGAAGAAAAACTAGTATCAAATAGTATTGCTGAGCAATCACAGGAATAGAGAGACCAGACATGAGATATTAGATGATATAAGGGAATTTTTTAAATTATTGTTGAATTTATTGAACACAAAGGAATGGTATCTTATGTATTTACTACTGTAAGTATTTAGCTACCCAACTATAAAAAATGTTATATTCTGTCTGTTATAGAATTATGGTTAAATTTGTATACAATAGTAAAACATAAGACGACATGTATAAAATTGTAAAAAGAATGAATACCAAAAGTTGCTAATAAATTTAATGACCTATGGTCCCCTTTTTAGAATTCAGGAATTTACGGATCTCAAATAATGTTATTAAACCATCTTTTGTATACTTACCATGGAAGAAAGGGGAATATTAATGAAATAAACAAAATGAAATGAATTAGGGTAGGAGTTTGAAATAATCTCTTTGTTTTATTTCAGGAATGTAATTGTGAAATGCTGCAGGTTTCATTTTTGTTTTGCTTGGTTTCTTAGTACAATTATACTACGATTGATTTGCATTAGCATTTCCAATACTGGCTCAGTCAAGAGTTCTAAATTTATCTATGAAAATATGCATAGATACAAATGTACAAATTAGGCCTGGGTAACAACGGAAAATTTTGTTTCTAAAATCGATTTGTATTTGGGGTTTTTTTTTGTTTCGATATTTAAAATAATTACAAAATTTTCCTTTTAAAAAGTTCGATATTTACGAAATTTCGTAAATGGTAAAAAATTACGAATCAATTTCCGAAACAATAACGAATCGATTCGTTAATGGCGGACGCGACCGCGAAATACGCTAAAAAACCTCCAAAACCTTCTGAAGCTTCCCTCTCCCTCTGTTGTTGACTGTTGGTGTGATATTATAATTTTTTTTCACTAATTAAACCATAAAACTGGCCCAGACATGCGGAAATAATAACGAAACGACCTCAAAACAATAACGAAACGAATACAATATCGAAATACGAAGCATTTACAAAACGTTTTTGAAAATTCGTTTTTTTAATAATTGCTCCAGAATGGTTCGTTATCATTTTGTAATTGAAAAAATTAACGAATTATTAACGAATTACGAATTAATGAAACGAAACCGCCCAGCCCTAGTACAAATACAAGAATATCAGTATACAATAATGAAAAGTAACAAAATTAATTTGTCAATAACATTTTATATTTTTTATTTGAATTTACATTTTATTTAAATTTAGTAAGAAAATGTGGATCCAATTTCAGAAGCCAAATATGTGATATAAATAAACTAGACAACCAGGAGCAGAAAAGGAAGAGATGAAAGAGGAGAGGGGGTGGAAGAAGGAGGAGGGGGGAGTACGACCAAAAGCAATCCTCTTTGGAACTATGTCTCATAAAACTTTGAAATTGCTTCCATGTAAATACAGACTCATCATCAGAGACTGACTTTGCTTTACTTCTGAATATCAGTAACAGAGGCAAAGAACAGGAGAATGCTGCTAACTTCATGGTCTGCTCAGCTTGTGAACTTCCAGAATTATCCTATATTCTAGGCTTGGGCAGTTTCGTTCGTTAATTTCGTAATTCGTTATTAATTCGTATTTAAATTAGCTTACGATCCAATATTGAGCCATGCAGGAATAGTGTGAGGAGTAAATTTGATTCGAAACAATTTTTTCAATTTATTTCGTAATTGTTTTGTAATTATTTCGTAATTATTTTGTAATTATTTTGTAATTATTTCGTAATTATTTTCGCATGTCTGGTGCGAGTTTTATAGTTGTTGTTTGTTTTATCACACCAACAGTCAACAACAGAGGGAGAGGGAAGCTTCAGAAGTTCCCCCTGTCCCATTTGGAGGTTTTTTTAGCACATTACCCAATCGCGTCCGTCATTAACGAATCGATTCGTAATTATACGAAATTTCGTATATTTCGAAATTTTTAAAAGGAAAATTTCGGAATTATTTAAAAAAACGAAACGCAAGGACCCCCTAAAAACAAAACGAGTTTAGAACCAATTTTTTCCGTGGTTACCCAAACCTACTATATTTCATGTGTTTGGAAACAAATTGTGCTGAACTCCATAGGCCTTGACCTGCTGATCCAGCAAAGCAATACTTACATTTGTATTATCTGATTTTATTTCCAGAATGGAAGAACTTTTATTATTTAGGATTACCAGATTTTTCTAACCACATTATTTATTTGTTTTCATGCAATAGGTTACTAAGAGAGCAGTATCATGAATGCCATCTTACAGGGTGTATGCTTTGCTGCAAATACAGAATAATTTCTAGAAAGGTCTTAGCTGTGTTTGTTTACTGCAATATAAACAAGAAAAATACATATTGCAGATACTTTTATGGCACCAGATTGCTTTAACTAAAACTTATTTCATCACTGAATGCTTGAAAAAAGAATTTGGCAGTATTATCATGCTAATGGATGCTCCCCAATTCTCCATGTGCGAAAAATACATGTTGGGCTGAAATAGTAGAGATGTATGCCTCCCAAGAACATGATCTTTAGGTGTTATCTTTATTTAAATTAATGGAACAAATATAAAGAGGAAAACTGAAGTTTTACTTGCAGCATAGTTCATAGCAATCTTTCTCAAAAGTAACCCCAGAGCAACAGGTAATGATCTTAGTTTTATAACCACAAATTGACGGTGACTAAAGGGCAATTTGTTCGAATATATGGCAATGCCGCGTTACATTCTGGCATCCAACTGGTCCATTCTTTTAAAAAAGAAAAATATTATGCATAATCCAAAAATGCTTTACTGGGTCCAGATGGTAACCATGGGCGCCTCTCCTTGTAATATTCTCAGAATGCATTACTATGAGCTTGTTCACACTGGCCCTATACTCTGAATTGGACCAGAGGTCACTACTGGATGTCCAATGATGTCCAGGGATATCCAATCATCACATCGAGTTAAACCATGTTACCCAGTTAACATCATCAAGCAAAATTCAGAGTTCTGGTGACACTCCAAAGATGCTCCAAACTTGACCAAGCACTCAAATCCCAGAGGTCCATTGTCCACAGGGGCCAGGGCTATTATCCTGACTTAATGCAACTTATGCATACCCAATTGTCTCTGTTTATGTGATGATTTTTAACTATTCATATTTAAAATTGTATGAATTGTTTTGTGCACAATTTAAGCATGGTTGGTGGGGATGAAGAGAGGGCCTTTTCGGTGGTGCCTCCTCCCCCCCCCCAGCTCTGGAACTCCCTCCCCAGGGAAATTAGGATAGCCCCCACTATGCCCACCTTCTGCAGGGACCTGAAAACCTGGATGCTCCAGTGTGCATTTGATGCACACTGGCCTTCATGAGGCTCCTGCTCATGAAGGCCTAAGCCCTAATTTACTGATAGATTACACTCAGCACTTTATTTTCATTTACTTATACCCCCACTTTATACCCAGCCCTTGCTCTACAGACTGCTTTTTTCACAAATCCATGCCTAGCCCTCTCTAATTCTGATCATGCCCACCATATTCCTGGTTACTGGTTGTTGAAGTTTGCTTTTGATACATTTTAATGATGTTTTTATACCCTAGTGTTTTTAATTGTTTAATTAGACTGTCATATGTTATTATGTTTTTAGTTGTGTTTTAGTTGGTGAACTCTGTTGTTTCCTCTGGGCTGCTATTATTATTATTATTATTATTATTATTATTATTATTATTATCTACAATAGCTTGTGAAAAGTGAAGACTATTTTAATTAAGATTATTAAATCCAATAAAATTCTTATTCCTCCCCAAATCATGACAGATTAATTGTTAATGCTCTAAATTCCTTAACAATGTTGATGTAGACTTGCAGCTGTTTTTGTGATGTGTCCAAGACATTCACAGTCTTTCCCATTATGCCATCCCCCTATTTGATGCTGGACAGGTCCATAGAGAATTGTTTCAGTTCCTGATGAAAAAAAACAAACAAAAAAACAGGTCTTCTAGTTAGAGCTGCTCCGTTTTTCAAAGAGAAATATGGCACAACCTTCTCTGTGAGGGTGGAATAGTAAAAAAATATATCACAGGAGCCTAAAAATCTTATGAAATTCCCTCCCTTTTAAGATTTGAGACAAGCCTCACATGTCACTCATCTGGCTTTCTAATAATTCTTGCAATTTTTACTAAAGTGTTGACCATGAGCTATATGATAAAATCAAATGCATGCAGATTTCTGTAAGTGAAGCTGGTCTTTAAACAACCATATTCACACATTATGTTAATAACTTTGGTGCAGTGTAGTTGTAAGAACTGTCCTCTAAGTTTTAAATTGGGTTTTTAAAAGACATAATGTAATACATTTAAATATTCAAAAGCTGAAAATGATCTAAAGAATTGAGGTACAGCATATGAACCAAAGTTGTAAATGTTCTTCCAAATATAGGCTGTCTTCTCTTAATCAGAGCTGTCAGTTTGAAGGAATTAGACAGCAGGTTTACTGTTTGTTTATTAACCCTATTAGACTGAACATTTGATTACCCTGTGTCCTGATTTGTTATATAGAACTAGATCTAAAGTGCAGGTATTTCACCACAAGAGTTTTAAACAATTTCCCCAATTCCAACCACTAGTATAACCAATGCCCCCCTCTCCATGCACTTCACCCATTCTTTCCCAATAAATCCATTTTATTTCACCAGCAGTGCCTTTTTAATGGTACAAATAACATGCAGTAGAGCAAGGAAAAACTTATGCTATTTCATGGATTAAACATTGATAAAGTCAAGTTGACAAGAATGTTCAAATTAGAAATAACTCCTACCTTGCTCACACATGGGAGGGCAGTAAGTACAGACATATTCGGTTCTGTCCAGAAAAGTTACAAGGAGATACTGATGAAAGAATATGATTTTATATGCTTTTATGATTTTAACCTGGATTGTTTAATACTAAAGTTGTTTAATACTGTTTTAATATTTGTATATTTGTATCTGTTAAGTTGTACTGAAATGCTTTTAGTTGTGAGTGGCTTTGTGTCTCTGTATGGAGAGAAAAAGCGAGGTATTAAATAAATAAATAAATAAATAAATAAATAAATAATAAACAGAAGAAGCAGAGATGACCATACCTGGGACAAGCATCCACACACTTTACTGTAGAGTGGCCAAAGGCATCCTTTGGACATACACAAGTCCAGGAAAACATACAAAGAAAAGCAAAGCTAGTAACTTTTGAATAGCTTCTCACTAAAAGATCTCACATAATAAATGAAACAAATAGAGATACATGCCAAGTATTTACCATTGTATGAAAGAAACCCCACCAAAGTCACACAGAATCACTATCAAAGCTAAAAGCATGTGTTGACTTATTTTCCCTGGCAGGGCTGTGGACAGCATGAATCTTGGAAGAAATATGGCATCCAGTTCTAGACTGAAGCCATTTCAAAGAAGGAATGAGTTTGAAGACATTTTATGCATTCACAAGGTATTTGAGTTTTGGCAAACAAACCATAGTCAATGCTAGGCTGAGTGCCTTTTAGGACATATGGATGATGTTTACTGAGCACCATCATATCTGGTACACATCCGAGATGAATCTAACCATTGATGAGCAGCTGGTTTAGTTCAGAGGTAAATGCCTGTTCTGCTTGTATATGCCAAGGAAACATGAGGGGGGGGGGGGTAGATGTGTGATGATACTACAGTGTGAAGATAGCATGCCCTCTGAAGCTAGACAGTCACTTGAACAATCAGACACACTGCGAGAAACCCAGGATGATTATGATGTGCTGACAAAACTGGTGGAACCATATTTCCAGGTGGACAAAGTTGGTGAAAGACAATTTCTTCACCAAATTAAGTTCTATTGGAACCACTTGAAATAATAATCTATACCAGGTGTGGGCAAACTTCGGCCCTCTGGGTACTTTGGACTTCAACTTCCAGAAATCCCAGTCAGCTTACTGACTGTTAGCAATTGTGGGAGTTGAAGTCCTAAACACCTGGAGAGCTGGAGTTTGCCCATACCTGATCTATACCCTCACAACCTCTGTCCTGGGTGACTGAAAAGTATAACATCTGTGAGAAGCATGCTTAAATGATTACTGTGACATCCACATTAGTTGCCTGTAGAGTGACATCCTTTAGTTCCCTGTGGACATCTTAGCTGTCTCATCATTAGTGTAGAAGAAAGAGCAGGAGAAAATATCTTATTCCTTGTATTAGACAGCGATCTATGCAAAAAAAAACAAAACAAAAAACAAAAAAAAAACAACCAAAACCTCCACTTCAGTTCTTTCTATGCCAAATATAAGAGAACATGCAATGTTTATTCATTTCTTTTAAAATATGAATAGAAACTAAATTGTAATCTAGTCTGGTCTTGAAACATCTAGATACACTAAGCTATCTTTCTTCAAGAATGAAGCAAAAGAAACATAGGAGAGCAACCTCTGAAGGGTGGATATTCCATTTCCCTGAAACCTCACTGCTTTTGGTGCTTTTTTGGAAAGGTTCCTCGGAATGGAATAAATGGAACCAAAGGGATTACATGTAGCATACAGGTAATTTGTACATGTCAGCCAGGCAGACATGCTATGTTCAGAAGTAACTTGTGAGCAAACCTATGAGGTGCATCCATCTCAAATCAAGATACTCTGATTATTTCTTTCTGAAATGAAATAAAACTTCAAATGCCAAACTTTGCACAGAAAGCTCTCAAGTGAAAGAGATGCACATAGTTTGTAAACAATGCAGATAGCTTGTAAGCAATTACATTGTAAACAATGTAAGCAGTGCTGCAATTTCTTACAGAATACAGGCAGGAGAGGTTCCCCAAGCACACTCTTCAAATTTTTGCAATCACAGAGTCTCTCAATTGTTTTTAAAATGTGCTTCTTTTTGAAATGTATGCAGCTTTGACTTCATGCTATTATCCCTTCTGTTTTCTGTGCCAGTATGATCTCCCTGTTAAACATTCTGCTCTGTTTCCTTGGGAATCAAATTGTCGGCTGTAAGCAAGCAAACATTTAGCCTTCTGTGTGATAAGGTGAAAACAGACTGAAATTCTTGGGTCTGTCTTCACCACTGGAATAAAGTGGATTCATTTTCTCTCTCCATGGAATAGCAGATTGTGAGGGGTTGAAAGAAGCTTGGGGTATCTCAGGAAAAAAATATATATTTTCAGCACTTCATCAAAACCAAAGTGGATTCTTTGGGGAGAGCCATGATAGGATGATCTACATTTGTAGTGTTTTAAAGCACTCTTAGATATTTTGGCTGCTGTGGGTTTTATTGTTTGCAGTTTCCTTTTGCTTTATTGTTTTTGTTTCCAATCTCTTTGGGAAAAGAAAAGAGTAGATAAATTATTTTAAATGCACACATAAATATATCCTTCAAAACTGTTAGGTATATTTGTAAGAAGATAATCCTATGGTATTTCTTTCCAGTAACCAGGCTATCGGTCTTTTATCTGGATGTAACTAGGTTATCACTTTTTACCTCTCAAAACGATGTTCTTTTTTCTTACATACATACTTATAGTAAATATTTTACTCAAACTTTGTGACTGGCAATGAAGGCCTGGGATATAAGCAGGATAGCTCCTTGTCCTGTAGTCATCCTGCAATAGCCCTCTTGCACCATGGGATACCCCAGTACAAAGTAAGCAAATAACATTGAAAATGAAGGGGATATTTATCAATGATGATGTCACATCTATCTGTCACATTTCAGAATAATGATATGTTCCAGTGCTTGGCAACTTCCATGTTTCCAAATGTTGTTGGATTCCCAGTCCCTGCATAGTAAATGGTAAGGGAGAGCTCTAGGCCAGCAACATCTGGGCATGCTTCATGGTTACTCTCTCCAATTTAAACACTAGCAACAATTCTCAATAATTTTCATACATTTGTTTTAGGACTTAGCCTTTTTTTGAGAAACCTTTCTACTTGAAATTTTGAAAGATGGATCTCCAGCTTGTTTATGAAGAAGGATTCCATTTCTGTCATTTTTGTGTTCTTCTGCATACTCTCTGACTCTTTTCCTACTACACATATTGACAAGAAACACTTTGTTCTTTGGCTGAAGGAAGGGACCCTAATGCAATTCAATGGTGAACAAAACTTTCATGTAAGAATCAGATCTTGCTTCAAGAAAAATCCAATTCACTGCAAAGCTCTCATTTGATCCCAAATCGCCAGGATGGCCTGTGTTTTATTCCGTTCTTTTCTTTCTTTCTGATCCTAAGCTCTCAGGGAGATAAACAATATCCAGAGGTATGTGGGGAGGGAAGCATTAGTGCATACAGCATGAAATTCCTTCTGTAAGGCAGCATTGCTGCTTAACTGATCCTTGGGACTTTCCAATGACCTTCAGGCAACTACACTTTACATTTGTATACCACACCAGCAAGAAGATTGAAACGGCTGTAACAATGCAAATGCTGAAAGACTTCCCTGGCTCAAAGCTGTACATCTTCCCTGAAAATTCAACAATAGTTATAGAAACTGCCAAATGCAGTTACTTAAGCAGTCATCTTATTTCAAGTATTGCAAATTTTAACCTATATTTTCCTTCACTTCCCCCCTTTTCTGGTCATTTTCTTCTGTTTTTTCTATGTTTTGTTGATTCTCATAAGACTGGTCATGGAATCAAAAGGACAGTATAAATGTAAGGATAAAATTCAAGGAATGTATGCAAAATGTATGCTTGTTACTTTCCAAGCTAAAATGTATGAAGCAGCAAAATATATTGATATTTAAAAGTATTTTTATTGTGATTGGCAACATCCAAAATTATATCATGAAGAGGAATGATGTTTAGATATATCTTTGTATTATCTTTAAATTTAAAACTAATCCTAAAGATTGCCAGGATAACATAGTGAATTATTATCACCCCAGGAAACAGCATCGCCCACTATCTCCCTCTGGAAATGATAATATATGATACAATCACAGAGACCAATTTAAGAACCCTTTCCCCCATGATTAATTAATCAAAGCTGGAGTTGATTAACGTGCCCCTGTAAATGTTCAGGGTCTGTATTTGCTCTCTCAGACAAACCCCTTTCTCTCTAGAAGCTCCTATTTAATCTTTTAACTATGGACTATTTTTATCACCCAAAACTTAGGCAATCAGAAAAGATACATAATCTTTAAATACATTCCTCTTTTTCATTCTCCTTTAACTACTTTGCACTAAAATTGATTATACTGTAAGATTCACAAATACCTCAGTTTGCTCCCTCTCTTAATTGTTGACCTTAAAATACACAGCTTAAAATGTTAAGGAAGCAGCTGTTGTTTGTAATAAAATGAATCCTTGTAGAAACTTTGTTTAAGGTTAGGATTCCCAGATAAACACAGCAATTTTAATATATCGGCACATGTTGTCTGGAATCTTGGCATTTAGTCCTGTAGTTATAGCAGACAGGTAAAGAAGGGGTAAGATTTTTCTCCAGCATTAGTACCTTTTCCTAAATAGTTTATAAACAAACTAAATGGACTCAGTCTAAACATACACCCAAAAAAGGAGTGCTTATGATATTCCATCCATTTAAATTGACTTTTTAAGGTTTAAGATTTTTGAATTATCTGATCTTTTACAGAGAAGACAGGAGCACATGGATAAAGCAAAAGAAAACAAGGATTACCATCCTCTATCACACACCAAACTTGTTACAAGAGACTCAGGACTGGCCATGTGACATTATCGTTTTTGTCTTCTACAGGACAGTTCAAGAGACACAGCCTGAGGGCTATCATTATTGCCCATTGGCATCTCCTCCTCCCCCACCACCACCCTCCTGAAGCAGTTGTTGTACCCAGCAATACAACATGTGCTATGAAAGATACTTCAACTCTTCCCAGTTTGATCCTGATGTTAAAAAGCAGAGTTGAGAATTTGTAACCCTCCTGATGTTTTTGGACAGTAGCTCCCACACTCCTACCTTAGTAGCTGTATTGACCAAAATTGATAGGAAGCATATGCAAATTGTTGTTGTTGTTGTTATTATTATTATTATTATTATCTTTTATCTTGTTTTTCTCCCACAGATGGGACTCAATAACATAAATATATGCAGTCACCTACCTAAAATGATGAATGGTCCTGTACATTTCTGCAATTGTTTTTAAAAGCTTTCTGTAGATATGTGTGTGTCTAGTCTATGCTTCTGAATCAATATGTAGGATCACACCGTATATTATACATTTGTTTGGCAGTAACCTTGACATTTTCATTTTAGAGTTCTACAGGATGAGATTCATGAACTAGTACAGTCATCTACAAAATGAATTATTGTTTTCCCCCCTTTATTTGGAGCAAAGCTACAACCACAAATGAGACAAGGACACACTTTAGGCTGAGTGCCGCTGAGCTGTTTTTCTGAATTACAGATCTGTAGTTATAAAAGAAAATCAAATTTTCTGCTTTCTGAGCCATTTCCCCCAGTCATGGTGTTCATATACTCCTCTTCACCTGCTGGAGCACACAAGGCACACACATTGCTGATCAACAGCCAGGAACAAAGAATAAACAAAGGAGCCCTAGTGGAATAGAGTGAGGAGCCAGACCATAGTCCCATGGATTCATCCTTCTTTATTCAAAAGTTGGTAAACTGTTAAGACTTTAATTAAGGGTGGTTCCAAACAGCAGGAAAATCTGCGCCAACCTGGGTTTAAAAAACCAAGTTGGGGCTGACTGTAGTCCGCACACCGTTCCAAAAACTTGCACTTTCCACGGGCATTGTTTACATGTCCTCCAGGTACCTACTGGGAGAACAGGGAGACAACTTCCCTCCCTAAACCCCCTAAAACCCTTTGTAAAAATAAAAGAACTTACCAAGCTGCCATTAGCATGGTGCAGGAAATCTCCTGATGCATAGGAATTATGTACCAGGAGAAGGAGGCTGGGATCAATTTTCCTCCTCTCCCCTTTCTCCTGTCATATCATTCCTATGCAGTAGGAGAGCTTGGGGGGGGGGGGGGTGCTGTATGCCTTTTCTCCCGCCAGTGTCCACAATAGTACCAAGCTACATTTGGAACTGCTGGACAGCCACCCTTCCTTTCCCCCAATGCTGTAGCAGTCTCCATCTGCAACATGGGTCCTACCTGTCTGCTTTCAAGTGCAGAGATGCTGGTCAGGATGGGGAGAGGAGGAGTCCATTGTCTTCCCAGAGCAACCTATAGCCCTAGCAAGTATCATTGCAGGCAATGGGAGATAGGTAGAACCCATCTTGCAGCAGATTCAACCTGGAAAACATGAGACAACTGTGCAGGTGGCCCCTCAGAACTCCCAGGACTTCTGAGGGGCCAGTCTAGATAATGGCTATAGTGGGTTTGCCCTGCACCTTTCAAGAAGGCATGGAACAAACCCACTAACAAATAATTTTGATGCAAAGCAGAGTTTTCCTGCTTTGTACCAAAAGCATTAGCAATTTTGTGGGGCATCATCTGGATTCCCTGTGCAAATATTCAGGAGGGTGCACATTTTGTGCCCTGTCCGGATGCACCCTAATATAGTTATTTCAAGTAATGCTCAAAATCTACACAAAACTCTAAACACTGTGTATGTTTGTTCCTTTGGACATATTCTGCATTGGCTGTGAATTGTGAGTTGGGAATGCACTGGTTGCCTACCTGAAGCTTACCCCATGTTGGAGTTGATACTCACTGTGTTTTTCAGAAAAGATTACAATACCCTCATAGGTTAAAAAAAAACATGAGACCACAGAACTAGATATGCTTAGCATGGGTTCTCATCACTAATTTTTACCATTTTGTTGCCTCCAGCACTCTATGATTCCAGTGTGGAGATACTTCCTTGTGATCTCTACATTTATCATGAATGGGTATTGATTAATATTCAAGGGGACTCTCTGACCCAATAGCTGTTTCTTGTTGTGTAGAGTAGCTCTATGTAAGCATCTCCGAAATTGTGTAGAAGCCTTTCTTATGTAATCCAAATGAAAAGATGGCAGAAAGCATTCTGTTTATGGAGATAAGGTCAGCCCACACAATCCTCTGAATCATATTTCTGCCATTTTTTTTCTGAAATGCATGTAGGAATCACATGACTTTTCCTCTTATATTGGTTGCAAACAGAGCTTTGAGTTAACTCTCTAATTATCTTGTAGTGTCATTAGTTTACAAGACAGTTCTTGTAATTCACCCTAATTCATCAGAACCCTCCCACACCCACACACCTAAATTCATGCTGAAGTTAAAACATAGAGTTTAGTTAATTGTGCAGTTGGAGCCCATTAGAATTTGTTAGAGAGGGTCCCTATCCTGTCACATCCACTACTTTATGAAAGAAACGCATCACACAGCTTTATGGTGTTTCATTTCTTTGGGAAGACAGCAGAACATTGTTCTGCAAATGCTTAGAGAATAAAAAAATACAGATTAAGAATTCCCCACTTTTGATTCGCAGAACAATATACATACCTAACCACTTATTGTTGTACTTGAGTTGGCTGCATGGCCTCTTACTGATATAAAGCACTTTTTAACCTTTGGTAAATAAGACATTTAATAGGTGAATGAAATGTGCATATTATTGGGAACAGAAGGACAAAAGAGATGGCATGCAAGTGAAAAACTGCACAGAAGAGATTTCAAGAAAAGAGAACAAGTGAATCTTGAAGTGGAATAAAGGTGGAGTGGAGTTAGTGATTTGTTTGCTGAGTGGTTTAGAGCTCTAAGCAGCTAAGTAACTTTCAGAACATCAGGCATTTTAAGTCATCAGCTTGTATGGAAGTAAAGTTTCAAATGAACTAGCAACAATTATATCCTAAGCTTTGAAGTCCATACAGAAAAAAATATAGGTTGGAGGAAATATAGGTTGGAGGTAGCTCGCTTTGAGCTACTTTCAATGTGCTGGTGTTAAATATCTAAACAACTTGAAGCCAAATGTCTGAAACATCCCCCTCCTTGGGATTTTCAAAGGAGGCCTTGTTGCATATTCCAACACATTGGTAGGTGCATGTCACAGGACTTTATAGCATCACTGCTACAATGTCCACCTGCAAGTCCTGGTAAGCTGCAGAGGTACTGATGCTAAATCATTAGTTCACTTCACTTTATTTCTTAATTAGTCGCTCTCCACCAAGGTGCTCTGAGCGACTTACAATCTAAAATAGCATTTACACAATATAAAAACATCCAACATAAAAACCTCCTTAACCTCCTCCCTTTCCCCGGTTCACTCTTCCGTGGACTTCCCAAAGCAATGAAGTTATGTTAGCTTCATCTCTTTTAAGCTTTTGGCAGACAGACAAAACAATGCTCTTCCTTATGGCATGTGCAACGCAGACAGGGCAGGCATTCCCCAGGGGGCCATATACCAAGACCTCGGGTTCCCACCCCTGTCTACATTGAACATATACGCATGTATACATGAGGTGATGAAGCGATACAAGGAGAATGAGGAATCCAACCTCACAAACTCAGAGACTTGTAGTTCTTGCTTGGAACACACTATCTCTCTCTCTGTGGCGTAGTTCTTATTATATGTTCGTTACAGGATGCAATCTTTATATGTCTGTGTATATTTCTTCAATGTGTAATCCAAACCTGGAGTCAATATGTAGCTTCCAACTTCTCCTCACAGGTCACATCGATGTAATCACAGACTGATTTCCAGCCATGTAACTTTAGTCCTGTAACTTGCCACGAGACTTTAATATATATGTTGAAACAAAGAAATGTTTATTTATGAATTATTTTGCAGATAGGCTTATCTGTTACAAAGTACTTTACTTCAGCTCCACTTGGCTATTATTGCAACTGTCTTTCAAGCCGTTGAATACATAAAATTGTTATTACATAACTTTCAAACAGTTAGCTTGTTTCTGCTCTGTTAAGCCACTTCCTTCTCCTTCAAAATATATTTCTCCTCAGCCTCCTGGCTGGCTAGCTTATGACTTTTAGTCATTCTCTTCCGTCAATAGTTTGACTGAAAACTTAGTACCAAAGGAATCTCTCAGTTTTATTTAACTGATAATTTAGACTTATAATATCTTTTTTCTTTACTTCAGTATAACGATGGAAGTTACACACTTAAACATCGATCGTCTTCTTTCTAGCTCCTGGCTAGAGACTTTCAAATGTTCCCCTCTATTTTTATCTAGTTCCACCCCTTTTCTTGCTAGCCACTCTAAAATGGATACATTTCTACTGCAACAGCTGCGTATACATGGCAACACAACGACCAATCAGATGTAACCAACTCCTGACTGCCCTTGCCATAATATCAGCACTAAGAAACATAGACAAAAAAAACCCTCCATTATAATTAGCTTTTCCTTTACATATATGCAATGTTTTGCTGTGGTGTTTTAGCTGTTTAAAGACTGGGTCCTAGGATTGCTTTGAAACGCCTTTTAGAAAGTTATTTTAAAGTGTTTGAAACGTTTACTTCTTTGCATCATTTTAATTAGCATTTCTTTGTTCATTGCCCCAGAAGCCCTTGTGGAGTGGGACATAATACAGACTATTAAACAAACAAACACAAAATAAGGTCAATATTGACAGACAATCTCTGTGCCACTCTCTGGAAATCCCATGATTTGGCCCATCATTGACATTTAAACAACTTGCCAACTGATGTTAACTCAATTAATTAAATGGTTCCAATTTTTTTTTTGCAAATTCTGGTTGTAAATATGATTTAAATTACTGAATGTACAGGATTCATATGTGGATTAACTTCCCCGATCATAAGAGTGCCTCTGCCTCAGTACAACAGCCTTTCTGCTGCAGATGTTGGAAGGATAGCTTTCATTGAAGCTAAGCAGTTGGTATGAGGCTGTTGAAAGAGGGGGGTGCGAGCAAGTCCTCAGTCTCTCTACATAGTTAGAAACATTTAAGAAATATGTTAATCAGGACACAGTCTCAAAAATCAGTAGCCTGAAAACTTTAAAATGCACATTTGTAGCACTTTTTGAATGATTCTATATACTTTTGAAAATGAAGAATCTCAGTAATGATCCTTGCAGCTGTGTCCTCCTTTACATTTACTATTCACTTAAGACAACAATCTGAATCAAGCATTATCAAATCCCAATTTAGACCTTTCAATGGAAAGGGAAAAAAGTTGAAGGATGACTCAACCATGAGTAAGCAATACTGAAAAGTGGTGCCAACAGCTGTAATTTAAAACTAATTAAAGGAACAGGGGAGATGGGGAAAAAATAAATGCAGAATATCTAAAATAAATCAATTTAATAGTGAAAAAATCACACGAGACCTAGATTGACTTGGGCAGAAGCCCAGTGTGCTGGAGGAGAGTCACTCATGCATCACCATTAGCTCTCTGTCCTCTCTGCCCCTGTTCCTTGGAGCTTTATCAAAGAAAGAAAGATCTTTTTGTGTTCTTGGTTGTGTGATTTCCAAAGACATCTATGGGGAAAGGTCTGCTGGTTAAACTACTTTTTCCTATTGGTGTCCTCATCATCTTTGAGTTTCTCATGCATTGCTATTGCAGGTTGTGTTGCAAGTGAGGGTCTTTCTTGTTGCTTACGGTGTGTGGAACTATATAAACAAGGTTAGACTAGAGGATAGGAAGAGAAAGATAATGATCCAGAGGAGACGTTAAGAATAATCCAACAGGTATTAGCTAATTATTCAGAACAATAGTAGATAGACAAAGCTAGAGGCCAAGGAAAATTAGGAGATGAAAGCAAGCTTGTTAAATAATCCAGTTTTCTACACCAGAGAACAATGGAGACATGGGATTGTATTTTCATGGCTATCCGAGGAGTCTAGTCAGTTGGAAAATCAGACCTGGCAACACATGTGAGAATGAGGTGAGAGGAGGTGGAGCTGGACCAGTGTTTAAAAGGCAGCTTCACCCTCCCTTTTCCACCCCTTGCACAGTGCAATGGCTTTGGTTCCTTCAAGGCTGGGTAGGTATTTCCCCCTCCTTTATAGTCCCACACCCAACCTACACTGTCATGGAGAATTCTACAGTTGGCTAAGGGTGGGGTTTTAAATTGGTTTCCATAGCATGTTTTGGGGAAAAGATACAATCTGGTGAAACACCTACAGAAAGTCTCCCATCCTTGAGGCTGGTATCTAGCTAGGCTTCCAGTTTATTAACTAGACTTGGGAGCAACCCTGAGTTTCATGGATTCCTCTTGGGAGCTATAGTGTTTTCACCAAGGAAAGGCAAGAGGATCCAATCTAGAGAGACCAACTTCTCCAGCCGTTTTAGCACTAAATTCCTTCCCCTTTTTATATTTGCTTATCATCAAGTAAGGGCAACTTTATTAACTGTTATAATACACAAATAAATAACAGTTAATAAAGTTCCATCTAGTTCATCCCATCTCTGTTGTCTGATCTCTTTATTCCTCAGGTTGAGCAGCAAAGGGCAATATTTTATACCAGTGGTTCTCAACCTTTGGTCCTCCAGGTGTTTTGGACTTCAACTTCCACAGTTGCTAACAGCTGGTAAACTGTGTGGGATTTCTGGGAGCTGAAGTCCAAAACACCTGGAGGACCAAAGGTTGAGAACCACTGGTATAAAATATTGCCCTTTGCTGCCCAACCTGAGGAATCAAAGATTGGGAACCTCTGTTTTATACAACTTCTCAATTCTTCAGTAATAAAATACAGTATTGAAAAAAACTGTGGGGATGCCTCCCTATCTCGGGCAATTTGGTTTTCATGATTTTTTTTAATAAATTAGCAAGGCTTTTGCCTACCCACCCCTGAAATGAAGAGATCCTACACAAATATCTTGGATTAATAATTGGGCAATGTTTATTAATTGTTACCTATTTAACTTTTCCTATAACTAAACTATGATCATGTTGGACTTGGTGTGGCAAAGCCAAGGTAGTGTTCCTGCTCAGCCTACCCCTCGGCTTGTAAGGGCGAAACATCTGGGTCCCCTGGTGACCTAAACCCGGGCAACCTATGGAGAAGCCTCCCACAAAGTCGTTAAGACCAGACTCTTCCTGTTTCTGGGCCATTTTATTTCACCTCATCCCTTAATTGGATATCAAGGTGAGTATATTAGGTAAAGGCCCACACCCCAAACGGGGATGCCTTGGATGGACACCAACTCTTTGGTGTTTCCCTAGCTATTTATGCCACAGATTGGAGGCAGATTTCTATTTTGCCCCCATCCCCCACCAAGTCCTCCAAAACCAGCTTAATACCTGCCTGTAAATCAGCTAAAAATTGGATATTGGCAATATCAGTCAGATGGATGCCATCCCAACAGTAAAAATGGGTTTTCTTGTGGGTTATGTCATTATGATGGATGTAGGAGCCCCTATTTTGTGTCAGTGTTGTATGCATGGCCCTGTTCACCCACTCCCGACCACTTGAGGCATGGTATGGTTGCCGACCAGCCAATGTGAACATTGGGCCATGCCTGCCATATCTTAGCAAGGTCATCACGACCTTGCAGGGACAATGCCTTGCCTTTTAGCAAACCGAGGTCATTCCCACCGAGCTGGATGACCAACACATCAGGAGGGGGTCTGTTCCTGGCATTCAGCAAAAACGGGATCAAACCATCCCAACATAAGCCTCTTCTACTTCTCCACTCAACAGCAGCGATAGAGGCGAGGCACAAATGCTGGCCATAGGGAGTCTTCCGGGCTTGCCGCCAGTCCAATGGATATAACTATGTCCACATATCAGGAACCTCCATCTATGCACCAGTGGAACAGTATTTTAGCAAACCAAGGTAATTCCCACTGAGGTAGATGACCAACACATCAGGAGGCAGCCCGCTCCTGGCATTCAGCAACAACGGGATCAAACCATCCCAATGTAAGCCTCTTCTACCTCTCCACTCAACAACAACGATAGAGGCGAGGCCCAAATACTGGCCACAGGGAGTGTTCCATATTTGCAGCTCAGCCCAATTGATATAACTATTTCCACATATCAGGACCCGCCATCTATATGTCAGCGTCTGGTTTTCATGAATTTTTATAAATTAGCAAGGCTTTTGTCTGGCAAGCTGTCATCTTGCACAATATATTGCATTGTTATGCATTGCTGTGCTTTAAAAATATGTGTTGATTTGATTGCATTTACATTTGAATGTATAAAAACTGTTGAAAATGTTCTTATGGTTGGAAGCAGGGAGTTGGTGGAATGCAAGCCAGTTAACAAGACAGTTAAGAAAATGGAGTAGAAGTACTTTAATGAAAAAGAAGTATTTTTTTTTTTCAGTGTGCAGTGGCCTGGAACCTGATTACTGCCTCACAGGTTGCAACAGAAGTGGTAAGAAATACAACTGCAGCTGCCTAGCTATTTTGATTCCCCATGAATAAGAGAGTTCTTAAGAAAATAAGAACACTTTCTTGATTACAATATGATTGTTAAACGAGAGTCTGTGATTCTTTTAAAACAATTTACCTTCCTGGCCAAACTTCTGCAAAAGCCACATTTCCCAGGCAATGCATCTCCTGAGACTAAACAGCAAACAACAAGAACAAGAACAACTCACATTAATCTGGGATCTCATGTGTCTCCTATTGCCCCCACACAAAACCATCAGGGGCTCTCTAAGATTTGACTTTTGCACAGATGGTATGTTTTCACAATTCCGATAAGGAGCTTAAAGTCCAAATATGTAGAATTCATTTGTGTTGCCACACAGGGAACTATGGACAGCTGCTCTGTGGATTTAGTTGGCTCAAAACATGTATTAGAGAAGAGAAATGAGACATGGCTGGTTATCCATCATCATTGGTAGGGAGTCTCCTACGCATGTCATAATCCTTTCATGGATCTTGAATTCAGATGCCTAATTGAATGAGACTATTTTAATGCACCATTCAGGAGTTACATAAACAGAAAAGCACTGATAGCCCCAGACTGGAATTTAAATTAGTTATCTACTTCTGTCTGTTCAGAGTCCTTCACAAGAGGGTTTTGTTTGGGAAGTTGGAGCAAGTACTAAAGTATGGTCCTGAACTACTGATAATTCCTTACTATTTAAACCAAATACCTTTACACTTTTTATGAATTGTGTTATGGTGCACATTGCACATATCTGCTCCCCTAGTAACTCTTCTCTCTACTGCGGCAAGGAAATGTCTTCATTCTTAATGAGATAAAGGGCAGATTTTTGTTGGTATTATGACAGAGGAGGAAAGGGTTAAATGGAGACAATACTGAAGTCAAACATTTTGATGTTGTTTACTGGATGGTACTGATGATTTGGTTGCCACAGGGCTGATTCCAATCTACACTGAACTAAGTGGTCAGTGTAGATGGGGTCCATATCATGTTTTTGGAATGCTTTCATAATATCTAAATACTAGGGCTGGGCGGTTTCGTTTCGTTAATTCGTAATTCGTTAATAATTCGTTATTTTTTTCAGTTACAAAACGATAACGAACCATTCTGGAGCAATTTTAAAAAAACGAATTTTTAAATAGTTTTGTAAATGCTTCATATTTTGTTATTGTATTCGTTTCATTATTGTTTTGAGGTTGTTTCGTTATTATTTCCGCATGTCTGGGGCAAGTTTTATGGTTGTTTTTTGTTTAATTAGTGAAAAACAATTATAATATCACACCAACAGTCAACAACAGAGGGAGAGGGAAGCTTCAGAAGTTTTTGGAGGTTTTTAGCGTATTTCGCGGTCGCGTCCGCCATTAACGAATCGATTCGTTATTGTTTCGGAAATCGATTCGTTAATGTTTTGTAATTTTTTTCACATTTACGAAATTTCGTAAATATCGAACTTTTTTAAAGGAAAATTTTGTAATTATTTTAAATAACGAAACGCAAAAAACCCCAAAAAACGAATTGATTTTAGAAACAAATTTTTCCGTTGTTACCCAGGCCTACTAAATACTACTTGTACTTCCTTGAGCTCAGCCTTATTGGTGTCATTTTAGTGATGTCTATGGGACACTGTATTAGTATATATGTGAGTTGCAAACATCAATCCTTAGGGGAAAAATGGAATAATTATGAGAAGCTCAACTTCTCACTACTGTGACCACAAACAACAACAACAACAACTTTATTCTTGAATCCTGCTGCCATCCCCCCTGAAGGGACTCTGAGTGGCTGACACAGAGCATCAAGGTGTCAAATACAGAGCATAAAATAAAATACAGTATATGATACAATAACATAAAACACATAAGCGTATTAAAACTAAAACTCAGTAAAATTGTGCTCAATAACCAATGGTGGTAAGCTGCTGTAAATGTGGTCAGGCATTGACAATAGGGAAAGGGAATGAAATAAGAGCAAAACTGTAATGGAGAGAGAGTATAGGATAAAGTGCAAGGCTGCATGGTTATTGTGCAGAACAACTAGGGGCTAAGCGTTCTACAAAGTTTGTTTGAATAGCCACATCTTCAAGTCCCTACGAAAGGAGGATAGTGTAGGGGCTTGCCTAATCTCCCTGGGGAGGGCATTCCTAAGGGGGGGGGACCGAGAAGGCCCTCTGCACCAACTGCACTTGTGAAGGTGGCGGGACCGAGAGGAGGGCCCCCCTGGCAGATCTTAGAGCCCATGCAGACTCATAGGGGGGATGCAGTCACAAAGATAGGTAGGGCCTAAACTGTTTAGGGCTTTATAGGTAATAATCTACACTTTGAATTGGGACCGGAAACTTATCGGTAGCCAACAGTATTCCTTATAAGTAACTCCAGTTAGTAGCTTGGCTGCCGATCTTTGCGCCAATTGTAGTTTCTTAGCCGTCTTCAAAGACAGCCTAACATAGACTGCATTGCAATAATCCAATCTAGATGTAACTAAAACATGGACCACTGTAGCCAAGTCAGGCTTCTCGAGGTACAGTCACAACTGGTGCACAACCTTTAACTGTGTGAAGGCCCTCCCAGACACCACCAACATGTGAGCTTCAAGCATCAGTGCTGAGTCCAGGATGGCGCACATCAGGGCTGGGAAGGCACCTTTGAATATCACACTCCAGAACTCAGTTTATAAGCAAAGCAGTTTATTGAAGAATAAAAAAGAGTCAGCAAAAAATCATAAAAGATCAAAAAGTCAATATAAGATTTAGTCCTTAAAAAACAGAGCACTTGAAGAAACTTGAAACCAATAATCCGTAAGTCCAGGATACATGAAAGATCTTTAAACTGGAGTCTTTATCAAAACACAGCAACCCAGGAGATGAAATGCACACAGCAGCTATAATGTAAATCCAAAAGTACAGGAGACCAGGAGACAACTTGATACTTGAAGCATGAGTCCCTGAATAAACACATAGAAAAATGTGAGACTTAAGTCCATGAATCCCATACACATGAGAAAAATTTGAGATAGGGAACCTGAAGTATACACATCAAAACCAGGTGTTGACTCCTCTGGTATACAATAGAATCAGATTTCCTTTACACCTAAAAATCCAGGGCATCCCCCCAATGAACCTGAGTGGGCTCTAAGATGTGCCGTGGAGGCCCTCCACTCAGTCCCGCCATCTTTACAAGGGCCTCTTCTCATTAGCAGGTACTTGGAAATAACTGCAAATTCATTGCTGACCTGTAATTCCCAGAATCCCCAACCACATCAGGTACAAAACCAGACTCCTTTGAGACCCCAGATGCTGGCACAAGCTCCTGCGGGTCCTATGAGACCTCAGGTATTGGCTGTACCACAGCACAGGAGGACCACCAGACTGTGGACCTGTGTCCTCAGGGAGTGTGTAACACTGTTGAGCACAGGTGACCACCCTATACCCCAATCAGCCTCACAAATGACCAGTTCAGTGGAAAGGAGTAGTAGAGTTGTGTCTCATCTACATACAGATGGCACCAAACTCCAAAACTCCAGATGACCTCACTCAGCAGTTTTGTGTAGATATTAAAAAGCATGGGGGATACAATGGAACCTTGCAGGACCCCACAGGTCAATGACCAGGGATCTGAGCAGGTGTCCCCCAGCTTGACCAACTGGGTGTGATCTTCCAGGAAGGAGCGGAGCCACTGCATTGCAATGCCCCCAAGACCCATTCCGGAGAGCCACCCAAAAAGGATATCATGGTCAATGGTATCAAAAGCCACTGAGATATCCAAGAAAACCAACAAGAACACACTCCCCTTGTCTAGCTCTCTGCAGAGGTAATCTACCAAGGTGACCAAAGTCATTTCTGTTCCGTGACTAAGCCTAAAACCAGACCATGATGAGTCAAGATAATCAGATTCATCCAAGAATCCCTGGAGTTGAGAAGCCACCACTCACAGAACCTTGCCCAAAAAGGGGATATTAGAAATGGACTGATAGTTATTTAATATCGAGGAATCAAGGAATTCCTTCTTCAAAATTGGTCTTACTATTGCCTTTTTAAGGCTTGATGGTATTTGTCCCTGCTCCAACGAGGAATTTATAATCCTCAAGAACCACTCAGCCAACCCCTTGCTGGGAAGTTTGATGAGCCAGGAAGGGCAAGGGTGTATAGCACAAGTGGTCAGTTCCACTGCTCCAATAGTCTCGTCCACAGCATCAGACTGAACATGCTGAAACAAATCAACCAAAACCAGACAGACACGTGCCTCTGGTACATCCCTTGGCATTGCTATAAGCCTGGCATCCAAACTAGAACGTATTTGAGCGACTTTATCTGCAAAGTGAAGGGCCAACTTGCCACATCGAATTGCTGAGGGGTGAAAGGACCCCTCCTGATCTCTAGGATGAAGAAGTTCCCTGACCACCCGAAACAACTCCACAAGTCTATTTGTTGCAGAAGCAATGTGGGCTGACGAGAAAATCTTCTTGACTGTCTTAATTGCCATGTATTAGGCCTTGAGTAAGGCTCTAGTCCATACTTGCTTGGATACTTCCTGAACCTTCCAGCAGTGGCATTCTAGCCTCCGTCTTGCCCACTTTATCACTGCCATCTCTCTGGTGAATCAAGGAGCTAAGTTGGCCCTGCAGAGAAAGAGGAGATGTTCAGGGGCAATCGTGTCCACTGCTCTAGCTACCTCTGAGTTACAGAGGTTGACAAGGGCATCAACAGGATCATCTGCTGCCATGACAGGAAAATCCCCAAGAGATATCAGGAATCCATCCAGATCGATAAGTCTCCTGGGGTGGGCCTGCAGAGGTTAAATGCTACTGTTAATCTAAAACTGATCAGGTGATGAGAAGAGAAGGGTGAAAATATTAGCTGCCTCTAATTACATTTCTTTTACTTTTATAGTCAGCAAACTATTATGTTCCATCTGTGCTCAAAACTAACAGACTTGGTCCAGAAATCCAGTGCTAAATTTGGAAATAAACAAATGTTTAAACTACAACAATTTATTATTGCTTGAGCTGATTACATTACTTCAATATATTCACACAATCAAAATGGGAGGTTGTTTGCAGTTTTTGTCAATTTGAGGAAAGTATTTATTATTATTATTATTATTAACTTTATTTGTACCCCGCTAGCATCTCCCGAAGGACTCGATGCGGCTTACACGGGCCGAAGCCACAAAACACAATACAATAGAAAACATAACACTTAACTTCAAACCATGACCAAAATTATGGGACAAACTGCAGGTTTTAGAAAAGGAAGAGTGTGTCTTTCATTTAGTAAAAAGCACTTTATCATGTTCATCATCATAGTTATTCTCCTTTCAGACAGCTCATTTGTCAATCAAATGCTTTGCTATATCTACTCTTATAAAGCACAGACTGATTTTCTTCTGAAACTCTTTGGGGCACTCCAATATCCAAATAATGTTTGCAACATGATCTTGAATTGGGATTAGATATCTGACATTTTCCATTCCATATATGGTCAAAGTTGTTGTAGAATTTTGAGCATTGATTTGCCCAGTTTTTTTACATTTATACTACATATCATGGTACATCATTTGAAAGATTCGAATTGAATTCAAAAGGGTGTGATCTTCAAAAACCAATGTGTTTAATGCATGAAATTACATGTGCATATTTAGTTAACCCTTATTGATGTGATGGCTGATATAAAACCATGTCATGTAATACACCATATTGTGTGTTTTTTCATTCCTATTTAACCTTACTGGCTAATGCTCAACATAATAAAATTTTACACTTTTCCCTAATATGATGTTTCCATAAGTGACTACCATTAATTTAAATCAGAAATGTAAGTGCAATACTGCCCACTGATATCAAGATACAGGGCAAGATTTTGAACTATGGCAAATCACATATCAGTTACCTCATATTGAACTCAATAGAGTTTCTTCTAATGCAGAATTAAACTATTAGCTTTGATACTGATAAGGAGCTACAGAGAATGACAATCTTTCCAAAGCATTAATAAATACTTTTGGATGCCATTTATTTAGAGTTGCTTATTTTTATTCACACACAACAATGTATTTTTATATTTAACATAAGCGTATCTCCTCTGAATAGAGATATAATCCCTTTCATACCTATTCCCACATCTCTCTTCCTGTCTTTTTCACTTTCTCTGATACACACACTTGAAAACTTAACAGAATACAAAATAGTTGTCTTTTGGTTAGAAATAGTGGAGTACTGAGATTTTTCTATAAACTGCAGACTCCCAGTTAATTGGAACAAGTAGCCACAACTCTCAAGCAACCAGGAACAAAATTTTAGAAATAATACTTTAAATAAAATTTAAAATAAATGTATAATATAAGTTAGAATTTTCTTTATTCAGTTCTATTCATCATATGTCTTAATTTCTAATGTATTGTGTGCTGCTTATTATTTTGTATTGCTTTGTCTTGTTGTAAGCTTGCCCGTGTCCCCTAGGGGAGAGGGGTGGAATATTAATAAGGTTTTTTATTATTATTATTATTATTAATTGCTTTTAATTACTGTATTTCAATATTAATATCAAGTTGATATAAAGTTTATAGTATGAGGTATAGTATTATTTAGGCCTATTTTAATGGCAACTCTCAAGAAACCAGAAACTGCATTTATTATCATCTACCATACCCTTGGGTAGTAGTTAATTTAGGCTGGATCTACACTGCCATATAAGACAGGATCTGATCCCAGATTATATGCTTTGATCTGAATTATATGACTCTATACTTCCTTATAATCCAGTTCAATGCAGATAATCTGGGATCCGAAACTGGATTAAAGGGCACTGTGGATCCAGCCTAAGAGTCTACTATAGTGAAGCAGAACTCCTCTCCTCTGAGTACCCATGTAATATATATAATACCACTGTACAGGTTAGAGTAATTGTATTGCCCACATCTGTTAAAAATAATTCACAGAAGTTGTAAGCCATATGTTTCAATATTTACGTTTAGGTAAAAATCTTATGCCTTATAAGTTTATTACTTTTTTGTGATTATTCAGGAAACATCACCATTATGTTCTCCAGCCAAATTTATAATCAGAAGTAGACTGGGTTTATGTTACTGTTTGCTATTATTTGGATTTTGAACATAGTCAATTGTGAAGCAGCTAGCTGAGTGCCTGGTAGTTCTCAGCTGAGAAACCAAAAGAGCAGGGAAGCAAGTTATCAAGGTCTTTCAGTTTATCTGATATCTCTTCCTTAAGTTTCATTATGTTCCTCTGTTTATCTTGGCAGTCACGTACAGACCTCTCTTGTTTGATGTATTGATGAAACTTTCTTCAAAATGTTTTTGTAGTCCCTTAAGGCTTCATCTAGCCTTTTTGGTTACCCTCTCTTTACAGTGCTGCTGCCTTCACTAATGCTCAAACTTTATCAAGATAAAGTTTGAGTTTAATTCTAGGGTTTTGCTATAGTCACTTATGACATTATTTTTTCCTGCTTCATTCCTGAATATAAAGTAGATCACAGCGAGTTGGTCAAACCCACAGAGCTTTTGAATTAGCATTGTCACTCTCTTTGGAGTCTCTGTTAACATTACTCATTTTCTTTTTAATTGTATATCCTTGATTCATTTCTTCGTCTTTTCTTCCTCTGATACAGTTTTCCTGTTCTCTTCCCTCTGTTCATATGTGCTTGGTTCTCTGAAAGATCTGCCTTGTTATTTTCAGTCTCTTCTTTTACTACAGCATTGATTCAGAAAGTTCAGAGTAACCCTTTCTTTGAAAATTTGTGGCACAACATTATTGAAGTTGGCTAGTGCAGTGTTTCTCAAACTGGTGGTCGGGACCCCTGGGGGGGGGGTCACAAGGGGGGTTTCAGTGGGGTCAGCAAAGGCCATCAGAAAAGGGCTCCTTGAATGTAATTGACCTATGATATGTCATCAGTTGGGGACCCCTCCCCCCAGCACCAACTGCTGCTCTGGGCTAGAGTGAAGAGAGGGGGAGCAGGGGACAGTTCCATCTTGTCTCCTGTGCTATGCTAATAATATACTAAACTATACTGTAATGTAATGTAATATAATATACTATATATCCATATAATATTTATAATAATGTAATACAAATAATACTAATAATATGATATTATAATTATATATTTTATATTACATGTAATATTAATAATATTATAAAGTAATGGTATAGTACAAGATAGTAATATATAATACTGATATTGTACTATGCTAATAATATAATATATTGTATGTATATATATCTTGTAAGCTGCTCTGAGTCCCCTTCGGGGTGAGAAGGGTGGCATATAATGTCGTAAATAAATAATTGACCTATAAATCCCAGCAACTACACCTCCCAAATGTCAAGGTCTATTTCTCCCAAATTCCACCAGTGTTTACATTTGGGCATATTGAGTATTCATGCCAATTTTGAGTCCACAGTGCTCTCTGGAAGTTAGTGAACGACAACTCCAAAACTCAAGGTCAATGCCCACCAAACCCTTCCAGTATTTTCTCTTGGTTATGGAGCATCACATTCATTTATTTTTCTTTATTGTATGAGAGTTCTGTGTGCCAAATTTGGTTGAGTTCCATCATTGGTGGAGTTCAGAATGCTCTTTGATTGTAGGTTAACTATAAATCCCAGCAACTAAAACTCCCAAATGACAAAAATAACCCCCCCCCCCCCAACTTCACCAGTATTCAAATTTGGGTGTATTGGGAATTTGTGCCAAATTTGGTCCAGTGAATAGCAAAAATACAGTTATGAAGTAGCAACAAAAATAATTTTATGGTTGGGGGTCACCACAACATGAGGAACTGTATTAAGGGATCGTGGTATTAGGAAGGTTGAGAACCACTGGGCTAGTGAAATGATTTGGTCTTGTATTAATTCCAAACCTTCAGCTACATTTTCAGGAGAAATGGCATCTTTGTACTCCATGGTCTTCACAATGTTCATCCAGCTCCTGTTTGACTTCAGCTATTCAACATTTATTCTTTCTATGTTCTATCTAATAGTTTTAAGTGTATTATTAGTACCTTGAAGACAATATTCTTGTTGCAGTGGTAATGAAAGAGAGAGAGAGAGACAGTAACAAAAGGCATTATAGGATCATAAAGTCTAACCTTCCCCACCATGACTGCTGTGTGAAAAAACATATAATACCCCAACAAATGTCCACATATCATTTTCTGAAAAGAGTTCTCTATATACATATATATGTATATGTGATTATCAAATATACATTAAATAGACCTCTGTTGGGAGAGTGTGATGACATTAATCTGTGACAAAAGTAAACAAGTAATAGGCTGCATAAGCCAATGAATCATTCTCTGCCTTCATTCAACATAGCAGGAGACGTTATACAAACAGGTGGGCTTCCAAGGATCCATTATATAGAGAAAATGATAGGTTATGTGTGCAAGAAACCTCAGAAAACAAACAGTAATGTTTATAGCAAACAAAATTTTACTTCTTCTAGAATATAGACCTGATTAATTAAAATGGGACCATTATGGATAAGCACAAACAATAAAAAGAAAGTCCATATTATTTTGCACATCTCAGATTCTGCCATCAGACTGGTCTTGCAAAGCCACATGTATTTCATTATTTGGTGCAGTTTATTGTTCTTGAATTATCTTCTTTCTTCTTTTTATCCCTCTCTTTTCCGTGATGACACTTCAAAATGAATGCTCACAGCCACTGATTTCCATAAGCATGGCTGGAATTCATCAGGAAGCCATCATTCCAATTCTTCCCCTCCTCTTTTCATTTTGAGTGACAAGTGTAATAATAATGAGCTCAGGAGAAGACATAATCTTTAAAATTAGACGAGGAGTGGATAAAAGGGAATGGGTTGTGTTAGCGAACGAAGAAATTACATTTCCATCAAGACAAAATTAGATACTTTCAGAAAATTCTCGGACAAAGCTGAAGGAGGGGGGAAAAAATCACACAAGCCTTTCAGAATATTAGAAGCAGAAAATGAGACAACCTTGTGCCTTTGCTTGTTGAAAATTATGTGCCAAGACTATATGATATTTAATCTGGGGGAGGGGAGTGGGGTGCCTGCCTCTCTCTATTATCTGTGGACAGGTACGTTGATTCTTTGGTTGTCAGAAGTGAAAGATAATGGCAGGGGTTAAATCGCAAACAGTTACATGAAGCCTTAGTCTAAGCACTAGCTTGATGTTTTGTATCTAATGCTGGCAGGTGCCTAAGATTTCTGTCTCTTTCCCTTCTCTTCTTTTCCTCACTTTTTTAAAAAAAAGCTGGCTGAGCCTGTCATAGTAATAACTATTTCTGAATTGAGATGGACTACGTAAAGGATTGCACACAAATTAGATTATTCATAGGAGACTTTGCATAAAAGTAAGTGCTACTTGGAGACACCTTCAAACCAAGCAATGGCTAAAATGAATTTGCTGGGTGAGGATGAACCGAACACTATCTCTTGCCATCATTTTAAAAAGGGGGTAGATCTGTCTAAAAGGGAAAAAAGCTAGCTGATTTTGCAGCTATCAGCCTATGTTTATGTTTGTTTGTGCCCTAAAGAAATCTCCTGAGGAGACCTATTTTATACATTTTAATAAGTTGGCAATCTGAACATCTGTATGAACTCTGCTGTTAAACCAATTTTCTTGTTTCTATTCCCACCCACCAGGATAGAGTCAACTGGCTCTCTTTACCAAGTGGAAGTTCATATCTTGTGGTATCTGTCTTTTGTAATTCCCTCAGTGGGAAGAAAACTATGAGGCAAAAAGTTGGTTTCCTCTGGTATTACAAAATGGGGAAATTTTGGCTTTTGTATTAAGGCTTTTTCCCCTCTTCTTAGATTTTATTCCCTGAGTAATTTTAGAATGGAGGCAAGATTCACTTTCACAGCAAAACCTTTATTATTTGCATATATCAGACTTCTTTATGTAGTTAAGAATGCACATTTTTATTACAATTACCCTGAAAAATCAAGAGTTTGGACTGAGGAATTAAAAATATCAAAAAGAAACTCTTAGTGGTTAAAACCAACTTTCTAACAAATCACACTCACAGAGGAAAGTTCACAGAATTTGAAATCCTAAGTATATGCTGTGTGTACTATCTTAAATCTTCATATTTCCTTAGGTTGCAATCTTCTGCACACATATCAAGGAGTAAAATGGATTGATCACAGTAAAATGTAAATGTGTTTTTGAGTGACTATGGTTTCCCTAGGATTGCTGATGAAAACAATGACACCATTGCTACTGCAAGCAGTATGTGTCTATCTATCATCTATCTATCTATCTATCTATCTATCTATCTATCTATCTATCTATCAACCTTCATCTCTCTATCTTTTGGTGTGTTTATGCTTATTATGTTTAGTCCACTAGAATTGTTTCCATTGTTCACCAAAATATAAAAAGTATTTTAAGAGGGAAAATAATTTTAAAACTATCTCTTAATGGAATATAGACAAAAATGCTTTTTTCAAAACCCAAACAAAGGGATTAGAAATTGCTTCAAAAGTAGGAATGATACTCCACCCCCCCCCCCACAATATTTAATGGATTCTTTCACAGTTATGCTTCACTGTTAAATGCTTTCATAATAATTACCTGTGGATATACAAGCCAAACTATGGGTGTTATAGCAAAAGATGGGAGAAAGACAATATCCATTATAAATCTTTTGTTCCAATATAATTTATTCATCTTTCTGAGATCAGTGACCAATGTATAACAAAGTGATTTTTATAAACAGCAACATCATGTACTCTCCTTATGTTGAAACAATGTGCCTGATACTAGAGGAATGCTTTCCCATTGCTTACTTCTTCTGTATGAATAAGATATATTTGCATTTACTGGCATTTTTTATTTCATAAGCAGGATGAGATGTGTGTAGCGTGAAATGATGAATTAAAGAAAATGCAAGAGATTATGATGGTAATTGCTGGACCATTCTTGAAAGTTGAATAAGCTTCTTGAAATGACATCCATATCATTTTCTTTGTTTATTTCCTGTGCCTGAAAAGTTAGACCACAAATGATGAAGGCATGGAAGCTGTCAGCTGTATGAGCAGGAAGATACCACCTTTCCATTCCACTTCTTTTATTTTGCAGTGGAAAAGAGAGCAATTTCAGATGAATGATTCGGAGCTTGAGAAGCTGTTCTTTAAGACAACTGAACAGAATGACATGCAGAAACCATCATTGTGTGGACAAAGATAAGATGGTTCCTTGGGATCTGAATAAATAGGGTAGATAACTAAAAGCTCACTATCATTTCTCTTGGTCCTTCTATGCTATCAGTTGGCACTCTGAAAATGCCTCAGAGCCCCAGAGTGATGCCATATTGTGACGTAATTTCATACTGAGGAACATTACGGGAAAAGAGGACATCACCAAAGTGGCCACTATAAGATGGTTTTGTGCTCTCCACAAGAGGAGTTAGAAGCAGGGGAAGCAGGTGATCCAGATGTTGAACTGCAACACTTAGCCATCAAAATGATGACTTGGCACCCTAGCAGTTATGAGAATTACTTCTGTATGCAGAGTTCGAAGAAGGGAAGTAAAATTAGGTTTCCTTCCAAAACACTGAATGGAAAAGCTGCACCTAGCACTTTGGCTGGAGATCAAATCATGTTAGGGGATGTGTCTCTATCCTCTGAAGTTCTCTGGTAGCTTTGTAGTATTATATGGTTAATTACTCTTCCAGCAGATGTTTGTGCACAACTAAAGATGTACATAATACAGTGTTCCCTTGCTCTTTTGTGGTTCGCTTACTGCGGACTTGCTGTTTTGCGGTTTTCCCTGCAGGGCCCTCCTCCTCACCTTCCCTCTCTCCCTCTCACACACTTTGCCTTCTCTTTCCTCTCCTCTTTCCCCTCTCTTCCTCCCTTGGGTTCTCATGCCACCCTCCCCTGGCAAGAGGGACACTTTCGCCTGCAGGGCCCCCCTCCTCCTTGCCTTCCCTCCATCCCTCCTTGCCTTCCTTCTTCCTCTACTTTCCCTCCTGAGGCTGTAGGAGAAAGAAGAGGAGGAAGACGAAGATGCTGGGGCTTGGGAGGAAACAGAGGGAGCAGCTGGAACCATTGCCCCTTCAGCCAAGTTTACTCTGGCAGCAGCTCCTGCAGAAGCAGTACGATCAGAGTGAGAGGGAGAAGAGGCAGGAAAGCGGAGGAGGAAAATTATTTCTCCTCCACTTTCCTGCCTCTTCTCACTCTTACTTGGATCGTTCTGCTTCTGCAGGAGCTGAAGGGACAGTGGGTTTTCAATGTTTTGGACTTTTCAACCTTGGGACTTTGCCATCTATGCTTATTATTATTTCTTTTCTCTGTGCATCATGAGGATTCAGATAGTTTGTTATCAGAAAGGAAACAAAATCTCATCCTCAAGCTGCAAACTGGTACAGGGATCATATGGGTTCTGTTCTAGCCAAGTATCATAAAATATTTAAACACATTTGATCTCTTTCCATACAGAAAGTATTCAGACAAGGTTTGACATCTGATCTCTCTGAACTCACTAACAATTTCTTTCATGCATTATCAATGAAAAATGTGCCTCTGTTTCTCCTTATCTGGATTTCATTTGTATTTTAATCTTATCCTGGTTTGAGGGGCTAGTGCACACATGTGCAATAACCCCCCCTCCCCAAAAAAAACCCAAGAGAAAAAATGCAGTTTAGCTATGTGTAGACATAGAAAACCATGGTTCTAAGGAAATAGTGTTTTCTTTCTACCTTTGTCCAAACTGGCTAAAGCCCAGTTTCCACTGACATATAATGCAGTTTAGAGTCATATAATGTAGTTCGATGATGTAAAACTGCATTATAAAACTGCATTATATGGCCTATTCTACTTTACAGATGACTAAGTCTAAGTCTAACATACTTGGTTTATACCAATTTATAAGCAAGATACTGTTTCCTTAAAGTCTGGTTTACCCTCTTTTGCCTTCCCTGCCTCTTTCCCTCTTCATTTTGACCAGAAGACTATCATTGAAGAAAATTAAAAAGCAAACTATTTATGGATGTTCCATCTAAATTTCTTGCAAAACCAAGTTCAGTGTTCTTGGCCTTTGAAGATTTCTGATAATTGTGAGCTGAAGAAAAGTTCCTTATTATCACCAAATTATCATTTTAGCTAAATAATAAAAACTCCTTTTAGAGCAAATTGTGAAACCTGTAAGTTGTTAAAATGTATGACTTTCCTAAGCATATTAATTGGTAACTACCTATTTTTCTTATTTACATTGGAACAAAGGACCTTAGCTTATCAAGAAGTCATGGAACACAATATTTATGCAAAATTCTCTTTAAAAATCCATTTCCATACAAGAAAAATAAGCATGCTTATTAAGCTGGTGCTGTCAAAGTTTCTATGACCTTTGTTTTCTAACAAAGCAAACTCCAGGGTGAAATTATATGATTGGAATAGAGGGGTTGCAATTAAAATCTAGGACAATTTTATATTGGAAAGAAAACAATATTTCATTCTGGTACATGTTTAACAGGTTTATATAATTAAAATGAATTCAGAAAAACCAATTAAAGGATAAAAACGATCTGTATTCTGAGTGGGTTGGAATTAGTTTGTAAATTCTTGTGGATGGTAAGGGCAGGTATAAGCAAAATAATGGCATTTGTATGCCAAGCACAAAGCTAGTTCAGTTCCTATTCAGTGCCAATGCAATCTAAATTCCATGTCAAGCTAGCCTAAAATGTTCAAGAAAAATCAACTTCACCCAGGAAAAAATGAAGCAAATGTGCTTTTCATGTTTATGGGTTTTTTCCTGAACCTCCCTAGTTTTTTTTTATTTTTAAATAATGTATTACTAGTTTACTTTTAAACCAAGGTTGAATTCTCTGCCATGGATACCCACTAAGTAACCTTGGACAAGTCACTGTTTTTGAAATTCAGAGGAAAGAAATGGCAACTTCCTTAGAACAAATATTTCAAGAAACCTCCATGGTAAGGTACACTGAAAATATCTCAAGGAACACAAAAAGTGAATCGTTGTGCTTAGGGCTTTTGGGGCTCAGGACACATGTGCCTTGAGCACTGTCATCTATTCCCTTGCTTAGTAGTTTAAGCAGTCCTCAAGTTACAAACAAGATAGATTCTGTATGTTTGTTCTCAAGTGGAATTTGTTTGTAAGTCAGAGCAAGTACATTTTTAAGTGTAACTCCAGCCAAAAATATATAATCTTTAGCTTTGGATAGTATAGGGAAGGATTAACACCCCTGTCTGTTAATCCTGTCTGTTCAGAAGATGTTACAGTAGAGTCTCGCTTATCCAACCTTCACTCACCCAGTGTTCTGTATTATCCAATGCAGTCTGCCTCCTGCACAAATCCACAATTGTTTCAATACACTGCAATGTTTTGGTGCTAAATTTGTAAATACAGTAATTACTACATAATGTTACCATGTAATGAACTGCTTTTCCTTTCTATTTGTTGTAAAACATGATGTTTTGGTGCTTAATTTGTAAAATCATAACGCAATTTGACATTTAATAGGCTTTTCCTTAATCCCTCCTTATTATCCAACATTTTCACTTATCCAGCATTTTGCCGGCCCATTTATGTTGGATAGGCGAGACTCTACTGTAACTCACTTTCTGTCCCTGTGATAATTAATTTTGAAAAATTTGGCTTTTTGTGGAATCAAGAATTGGTGATGAAACTTCAGTGTGGACATCTTTCTCCCATGATAACTCTTACAGGCATGAATTTCCCTTCCTAGAAGTAGATTTCTCTCACTTCCTGTGGTCTCACCTCTGCAACCATGAGTAATTTGTAAGTCAGATTGTTGTAACTTGGGGAATGTTTTTATTATTTATTTATTCATTTCCTTAGAACATTTATATCCCGTCCTATTCTCAACCTCCAAAGAGGGACTCAGGACGGCTACCAGCAGGCAACAATTTGATGCCAATGCAATATAAAAACAGCAATAAAATACACAATTACATAAAATGAATCCAATATCAAAAATGTAGAATACACATCAGGACAGCTGTAATGTTGACAAACAAAACAGATACACAGTTGGTTGGAAGGTGAGCAAGCATTCCTCCCTCACCCAGAGAGGAAAGCACATTGTTCCCTTCAGAATGCTCCCCCTTTCCCCCTTTGTCTCCATTTCCTGTGCCTTGCCAAGTTCAAGCATTTATCCAAAACAGACATGGTGATGCAGATTAGTGCATTCAAGTGGACTGGGTAAGCAAAATGTCTGGGTTTGATTCCTTTCTACAATGACCACAACAGAACTGGTTCCTTTAAATCCCTCTCAAAACTGCATTATAGTGCCTATGTAGAAGCATCCTATATCCTTGTACAACTGTGTCTATTTGTTTCAGGCTTATAATTTACCACTGTTAGCCATTCTCATTGTTCAGGTCTCCTTCCTCCTCCTCTGAAAACAATTCTATTTCTCCTGGTGCTCTCTCTTCTCTTCTCTTCATGATCTTTTCCTACATCTTATAAATTTGCCATGGTTTCTTTTCTTTTTTTAAGGAAAAAGGCAATTTTCAGATATTGCATTAACTCAACAGTGTCAAAATAATTGAACAGCACCCACATATTAAAATAAGTTCCCAGGAAGATTGCGCTTAAGCAATAATGAATGCACAATGGCCCAGATCCAAGCAGTACTGAATACAACCTGATGGTGTATTTTTGTCAGGGTAAACTCAGGATACGGTCAACATTTAAAGTTTTACAGGCTTGTATCCTGAATACTAGTAAAATATGATGTCTGAAATCTTGGGTTCTCTCCCGGTGTGCACAGCAGCTCCAAATTAGTTCAATGAAACACACAGCAGGAGTTGAAGGCAGGACAAAAATCCCATATCCAGGGTGTCCCACAAGTCAAAATGGGAGTATTTTATAGAAAGGTTACACTCGTTACAAAACATGAAAATGCACTTGATAGTTGAAGCAGTTTCATTGCATATGGAGGCTCACCAATGCTGAAACAGTTTCATTGCATATGGAGGCTCGCCAATGCTTGATTGGAGATTGGCTGGAAGTTTAAAGGTGTGTGAATCTCAGTTGCTGATAATTAACATTCCTCGAAGACCACTCAACCAAACTGTCATTGGTTAAATTTTAAGTTCATCTGTTGCCTGAGGAATGAAGAAAAAACCCTGTTGAAAGGAATAATCCTTTATTATCTTTGGAGATAAGAATTTTTTTTCAATTTCTCCTTTCAGCCTCTTTCAGAAGTTTACATCCAAAGTGGGAAATCCACTGCTGGAGGTCTCCTCAGAGCAGTGATAGAAAGGTCTAAAAAGTGAAAGGCATGGAAATAGACCCAGATTTCAGGGAGATGGTTTGCAGATTTACCGCTTTGCAGAGGCTTTAAAAGCTACAGATCTGGACGGAATAAAGGAATATTTGACTGAAATACTTATTACGTTTACTATTGCACAGTGAAATTCCAGTTTTCATAAGGATTTTTTATTTAATAAACATACTTTTTCTTCTTGATTCCTTATAACATTTTTATATTGCCTGGAAAGCACTACATGTTTGTTATAATTATTCAGTAAATTTTGATACTACTACCTGGGGAATGGTTGAAAGGAAGAAGATTGAAATCAGACTGGAATCTGAGGAATTTTTCTGAGAATTACTTGAATCAATTCTACCACCACATCCTTCCTAGAGTCTTTGAAGTTTTTAATTTTAAAATACTGCACTGTGCTAGACAGAAAGAACTAGGAAGTTGTCATTTTCAGTTATTAAGATATCTATTACTAATATATGTTCGTAATGCAAGTAATAAAAGTCACTTGTAGAATATATTATAAATTTTCTTCTGACAAACTAATCAAAATTGAATTTGAAAATTCATTTTTACTATCTAATTCCATGTTCTGAAATATATTTAGTACCATATTAATATTGAATAAACATCATATATAACATAGGCTCCATCTATGTATGCTGTGAAATGGTGCAGATTATTAGGGGGGGGGGGAGGGTTGGCTAGAAAATGCACACCCCTAATGCATGCTGCAACACACATCCACATGGAAAACACAAGTTTTTTTTAAAAAAAGTCAGAAGTCTGAAATTGACAATAAAATGTGTGGTAGAAAAAAAAATTCAGGAGCAACATGGGCAGCACTCATGTAAATAGTGCCCCTGCTGGAAAATCTGGATGAAGGAATTGGATATGGTGCTCTCATGAAACTAAATAAATACATACACCCCTCTCCGAGAGGGAAACACCCCCTCTTTTTTTGAGTTGGGAGATGAGGTCCATTGCTGATTATCATCTGATGGCCTGCTGCAGTTCAGCACATTTCATCAAGCAGAATAAGAAAAAAAATGTTTGTTGGTAGAAGGTGAATGCTTAAGGAGCTCTTTAACAGTCCGGGGGCAGGGTGTGTGTAGAGGGTATCTGGAAAGGAATTTGATTTCCTTAACCCACATTATGATCCAGACTGTATGATTGTGTAGAAGCCATAGTGACAATGGACAAGATTAAAGCAACTTTCAGTGAATTGCATTAATAATAAATAATAATAAACACTTTATTTATATACTGCTCTATCTCCCCGAGGGGGTCTCAGGGCAGTTTCCAAGTACATCAGCGAAACATACAAAGTAAACAGCATAACATAAAATTAACAAAACAACATAAGCATAAAATTATCACAATAACACATGTATATTAAAAATAATCCCGCCTATTCAGAGCAATTAAAAGCTGGGCAAAGGCTAGTGCAAACTCAAAATATGAAGAGGCGGGGAATTAAGAACAGTGCTATAACAGGCTAACGGCAATAGCAGGTACGGGTCTGTGGCTCCTCATTTCCAGGGCCTATTCGAGGGATGACCAGGGTAATAGGTAGGAAGTATAAGGCCATATTCAACAATGTTTGGGTTAGACTAGAACTGGTCATTCTTAAAGGCTTGTTGAAACCACCAGCTCTTCAAGCTCTTATTTATTTATTTATTTATTTATTTATTTATTTATTTATTTGGAGTGCTTTTACCCCGCCCTTCTCAACCCCCTATGGGGGACTCAGGGCAGCTTACAAAAGGCACAATTCGATGCCTAACAATTACAACATACAATACACTATATAATACACAAATTTATCTTACAAAAGGAGAGGAGGGATGGGGCCTGTCTTATTTCCCTTGGAAATTACAGAGGCAGGGGGCCACCACCAAGAAGGCCCTCCCTCTCGTCTCCACCAACCGTACTTGTGACAGTGGTGGGAGCAAAAGGAGGGCCTCCTCGGAAGATCTTAGATTTCACGCCGGTTCATAGAAAGAGATGCGATTGCAGAGATAGGTGGGGCCTGAACCGTTATCATTCTTATCATTCTTACATTTCTGATTTGTTAAAACATTTCACAAAATGTTGTACTATGACTTGGTTGTCTCTGTGGATTTGTAAACATAGCAGTGATAACCATCTATCCACAAAAAAATACTTATGAAATTCAATTTTATTTCTCTGACTTCATTTCACATGGAATATATAGCATCTATATGCTATTTGGTCACCATATTCTCACATATATGTATATTTTACCAGCTACCACTGTTTCTCTCTCTCTCTCTCTTGGATCTAATAAAAATCCAGACAACTCATTAGCAAAAATGATTACAAATGAATAAAATAGCTAATATTTTTTCATGCTTCTAAGCTATTAAAAACTCACTGACATTTTGGGTGAGCGATGGGTAACATCAGTGGATCTACTGGTCATTCACAAGATATTACTGAGTACTTACCAGCTGTCTATAAAACCAAATGATGCTTTCAGAGGCTTCTTGTGTAGTGGTTGTTGTTGGTAAAATTATTAGAAATGGCTTTGGAAGCAAACCAACTAACATAGAGGACTGCATGTGCTCCCAGGCCACTATTCCTACTCTCAATCTAGGTAACAATGAATAACGCCATGGATTAAAACTGGAGATTTATGTCAAAAACTACAGAAAGTAGAAGGGTGGAAAGCCAAGATGACAAAAATGGGTTGAAGATGAGTAAAAACAATTATTAACTTTTTCAAAAGTGTTCCAGTATCATTGCTTTGGGAGCTCTTGCAGATTACGAAGTGATTCGTAAATCTACAAATTTATAATTAAATAAATATGGAGGAATGTTATATTTTGCAGAACCATCTGAGACATATTATAACAAATACTGCTCTCACTCTTATGGACCATGTTTTGGAATTGTCGTCTTTCCATTGCAGTAGTGGTGGAACTGGCAGAGCTTTCCATTATCAAATTCTCTGGATACTACTAGTATTTCTGTCTCTATGACATTTGCCACCCTAGGGCCACTTCATTCTCCTCCCCTTTCTTCTCCTTTTTGACTAGACAGTAACAGGAACTCAAAGAAACCTTTCAGGTGCTACACTAAAGGTTCATAAAATAAAGCAAAACACTGTGTAGCTCTTGGCAAAGAAAAGATGGAGATTTGGTCCTTTGTAGTGTGTTTGTGCTTCTACTGCTAAGGAAGCCTACACAACCACCAAATAATGTTAGTCGAAAACAAGTTCTTGAAAAAGAAAATAACACTTCGGTTGTCTTAACCTTTGCTGGGAAAAGATTTGACAGTATTAGAACAGCTACTGTAAAAGCCCTACTTCATTTTATTGGCATCTTTACTTGCTAGAAAGAAGCCGCAACCAATAACACCTACTACCTGAATTTCATTAAGAAAGTGGGAGTGGAAGAAACAAAGTCAGGGAAGCAGGTTTACTTCAATTCAGGTCATTGGTCATAGACCTTAGTACTGCCCAAGGTTTATGGCTTTAAGGGGCTGTCAAGGTTTTGAATGAAATATGAGTTGGATAATGATTCAACGGGATTCCAGATGGTATTATTTTAAAGTTCTATTTGGAGATATCATTGGCTGCACCTGGAACATTTTGCATGAAAAGAATGCACTCTGCTAGAAAGAAAATGGTAAATTAATAATAATATGCTGTCAAATATAATCCAGTCCCAGTAATACAATATTATACCAAAGTCTTGAATATAACATATAAACAGCCCAAAGCTCAGTCCTCATGTTTTAATGTTAAAGCACACACTAAACTCCAAATTCAAGGTCTGAATTCAAAGTCCAAGTACTATGACCACACCAAGAGAGTTCCAGAGTCAACAAAGCTGGCCATGTCAAAGATAACATGGTCCAAGTTTAAATGCAAAATCCAAATGCAAAAGTCAACATGGCCAAATAATCCAAAGCATTCAAAATTTCATCAAGGAGTGAGACATTGCCTCCAACAACAGGACTATAAAGTTGGGAACCTTTTATTCAAAGTTCTCAGTTGATGTGTGGAGCACCTGTGTCTCTGCTAATCAACCAAAACTGCAATTAGCAGCACACTCCCATCTAAATTGTAGAAGGGAGTGAGCATTTAGCCTTTCCTTGGCCTGTCCTAATGTACTGGCCTTTGCTTGCTCCTCCTGCTGGAGGAGTTTCTGTTGAGGGCTCTTATCCTGCACTGACTAAGATAGACTGGGAGAGCTATTGGGGGCTGCTAATCACCAAATCTAACACTGACCCTTCTAATACCTCTTCTTCTCCCTGTCAGAGCTGTCCAGGACATATACATAAAAACATGTTCCTGGAAGGTTGGAAAATCTTGGGAAAAAGAATAATAAACAACTGTAAATGTTCACATTTCAGGGTTTATTTTGCACAAAAAATTGCACCTTTTTTCCACAAAAAAACTGAATTTTCCATTTCATTTTCTATTCAGAAAATATTGTTTTCTGCTGTAGTTGTGGATTTATTCTGAACAATTTTTAATATCTTTGTGCACAAGAAAGAGAAATACTACATTATCCGCAGATAAAAGCCTACTTTTCACACTAAAATGTGAATTTTGCACAAAAAAATGTTTCAAACATTTTCAAAGACTTTTTTTTAGCAGGAAGAAAATCACTTCTTGGCTTTTTGAGAACTAATTTAGTGAAAAATTGTATCTGTCTATTCAGATCTGTGAGCCCTTCCCAAGGTAGACATCCAAGGCTTGCAAGTTGAAAGTACATCTACACTGACCATTTAATTTTATTTGAAAGCAGCTTGAGAACACAATGTTTAAATGACCTGACCTGCAAAACACGTAAAAAAAACTTTATTCAAGTATAAGCAAAAATAGGGGCAATCCCAAAATATAGTCTATAATTTGCATCATGTGTAGGTATAAACCACATTGCATGGCAAAACTGATTAAGCAATGACCGCTCTGGCAATTTGCATATGCACAATGTGGAAAAAAATCCAATCTGAATCCTCCATGGAAAGTGCAGATCTTGGAAATGGGTTGAAACCAACCTCTGCGGTGTATATGAGCACCATTCAGGCCTTGAACCTGTTCCAGGGCTTCCTATGTAATCACCTCCACATTGAAATCACTTCCTTCTCTGCCAGTGTTACTATTACCTAAGTGGTCAGTCTAGATGTGCCCAAAGTCTAACCAGCTGGGGTATCTTCAGTCATTGCAGCATGTGATCTGCCTATCTAAAGAAAACAGTGAAGGACAAAAAAGCAAACCATCTTATTTATTTATTTAATTTGTATGCTGTCTTTCTCCAGGCTGTACTGAAACAATAACATAGTGGGGAGTTGCCCTGGAGTTATTTAAAGGTAATTTGTGTATGACATTCTTGTAAGGAGAAGGATGATGAGGGAGTTAGAGAGTAGCATACTAAGTAATCACATATTCCCATGTGTATACACTACCACCCCCATTTTACAATATCACAGGATAATGAGACCTTCACGGGAACACCTGAACAATCAATTTGGCAAAGAAGAAAAAAATAGCTTCATTTTTTTTAAAAAAAAACCCTACAAGTCCAGGTCACTCTTGGTTCCTTTGGGAAATATTTTAAATAGCTGACTTTGTTTAGGGAGCTTAATTGGTTGTGTGCTGGCTATTAGCCTTTTTACAGAAACTGTCTGTGACACACTTAGACTGTTATTGTGTCTCAGCTGATATTATAATGATAAATGAGACCTGATTACATAGCATTTTCAATAGCATTAATTTACATATTTGTTGAAATCTGTTGGGATTGGGGTTTTTTATAGCTTCTGTATTTTGTAAGCTTTTGACATTGCTTTGGGATAACTTGTCTAATTGCCTCTCCCTCCTGATCAGAGTGGAATATGTTTTGAAACTGACATTGCCATGGTCATTATGATACACATTTTTGCCAGAGAGAGCTTTTGTCTCATTATTTTTTACTTGTCATTGAAACTTATAACATTTTTCTAAAAAAAAACAAAAAAACATTGGGGTTACTAGGATGAGCAGAAGAGAATTTGGAGCAAGATTCCTTTGCTTGGTGGGCAAAATTGCTGTAAAGACCACTTGAAATCCTCATATGCTGAGGCTCCTCCATCATTTTACGAGGAGAGACTTTTGCTTAATCTGACATTGGTTCCCAACCTTTTATCCTCCAGATGTTTTGGACTTCAGCTCCCAAATCTCTTAACAGCTGATAAACTGGCTAGGATTTCTGGGAGTCGAAGTCTCCCAGGACCACAGGTTGGGAATCACTGATCTGTGACCTGCTTTAAACCACTATACTAATTGTCCCAAAAACTGCCTGAGCTTTAAGAGTAAGGTGGTGGGTAGCTTGGAACCAACCAGTGAAATTAATAGTAGTTTCATTGCTTCTTTTCTATTTCTCTTAATCCCCTTTTCTAATATGTTTACAAACCATCTAGTTTCCATTGGTAGAAAGGTAGCATATAATTTTAGTAAATAAAATAATAAAATAGCAGTGACTAAAGCCACTATATAATGTTAAGGCATTGGCTTATATTGATAGATACTTTAAAATGGTGGCAATGTTTCTAAAGCTTTACAATATGCTATTGTTGATATTTGGTGTTCCCAAAGCCTAAAACAGACTTGTGCGGCAGCTTGGACAGCAAAGAAAAATGGTTGTATTTAGAGATATTATTGATTGGAGTAAGCTACTTTCAATGATCAGTAGGCGTAAACCTTCTGTATTGTGAGCATATTAGGTGCACACAGATGGAAATGTTATTGGGAAAGTAGCAATGCTGAAAATATTAGTGGAGATTATAGTGTCCATTCAGTTACAAGGAGATGGGGAATCAGCTATTTGGCTGACTGCATCTCCTTATACGAACAGGTCCTGAGATCTTCATGAGAGACCCTTCTCTTGGTCCCATCCCCATCTCAGGCTTGGTTGATGGAAACAAGAGGGGGAGTGCTTCTCTCTCATTGGCTGTCATTGCATTTGTTTTAATAGTTTTTAGCTGGGATTTAAAAAATACTGTTTATATTCAATCCTGTTTTAATGTTCGTATATTTGTATATTTTAATGATTATTATAATGCATTTATGTTAAGCTGCTTTAAGACCCCTTCGGGGAAGATAAAATGGGGTGTAAATAAATATCATCTTCATCATCATTACATAGCAGGTCTCTGTTAAGAAAGCCTTTGAAGCACTCATGGTTGCTCAATGAACACAAAAATAATTGCAAATCTTCTGCCATGATGGAGTTCAATTTCTTCCCCTGTTCAATTTCTTCCCCTGTATTTTACAGTTCTACAATATAAAAGGTCATCTTCCTCCAACCATCCAATTTTTAAAATGTTGAACTTGTCATCAAACAAAGAAAATCAGCATAAACAATAAAATGGATGACGTTGGCTCAGTTTAAAGTTCATTGCCATATAAGAAGGTTTTGAGCTCACATTAAAATAACTGCAGTGTTGGCATACATCACATCTCCATCAGCAGAGGCGAACTGGGCCTAAAAATAATTGTTGCCAGGAGGCAAAGGGGACCCACCCACAAAAATAATGATTTTTAAAATTAAAATAGTCATACAATGAAAATTCTAGTTGCATACAGTAATCATCTTAGAACCTTTATGATATTTTCAAGCTATTAAAATGTCATTAATTTAATATTGTCTAATGATTAAGGAACCCACCTGCCCCCCCCCCCTTTGTCACCAAGCAAGCTGACACACGGGTCAGTTCGCCACTGAACATAAAGAGTGGTACCTCATGTGTTACTCAGTGCAACTAAGTAATGCTTCTCAGTAGCGAGATATCCTAGGTTCAAGTGTTCCAAGATATTTCAGTCTCCAATGCACTAGCACCTTAAATTCATCTTGAAAGTGAAAACAGGAACCAGCTCCTTCAGAATCAGAACAATATTATAATACTTGTTCTCATCAGTTAGATATTCTTTCTGCCAGATTCTGTACTCACTTAATTTTCTTGATTGTGTTTAAAGGTAGCACCACATGTAAGCATTACTTTAATTCATACTTCAGAGGATATTAGAGCTGAAACCACAGTACCCAGATTATCCCTGTTCAGGAATGGTTAGTTCTGAAGAACCAAACAAAACTAGCAAAGGCACTGAAAAGCACCTAAGCTTTGAAGTGGAAGTGTTGAATCAAGAAGTACTAGCAAGCTGTTCAGAGAAAGTGCCACCCTGTCTAGCACAGAAAGTACACCTAATTGCTTGACACAAGAGTCACCAACACAAAGAGTCCCCACTGAAATATTTTTATATGTTTTTTAATCTGATTTTTTTTAGATTGGTATAAGTTTTAATTGTTTATATGCTTAAATTGTTTATATTTTTATGAGATGTGTTTTACTGTTATTTGTGTGGCACTGCATTTTTGCCAGATTTGTAAGCTGCCTTGAGTCCCCTTTCGGGTCCAGAAAGGTGGGGTAGAATTGAAGCAAATAAATAAATAAATGCAGTTCATGGAATTGTAGAGTACTAGAGTTGGAAAAGACCACACGGACCATCCAATTCAACCCCCTGCCATGCAGGAAAAGCACAATCAAAGCACAGCCATCCCTCTCCACTTCATGACTGAGTCCAGATATTTTTATTTATCATCATCATCATCATCATCATCATCTATAGAGGCTTTCCTGAGTCAGTTTTCAACAAGAAATTACATTTGGTTTCATCAACATATTGATGACCATATGGTTCCAAATGCTGTTGTGAGTCTTGAATCCTACAATACAACTGCTTGGTGTTCTTCTAATACAGTTCCATAAAATACTCCAGCTAGATCGGGCAGGGAGACTGTTTAGCAGCAAGACCAATATATCATCATGATGCCTTCTGTCTCTGTATTGCAGTACAAAGTATAAATATTCAGTCTGAAAACTTCAGTAGACTGCTCTCCTCAAGAAGGAGATATATTACACATGGACAACCCCTGGCCCTCTGACCTATGTTGGTATAATATTATATATCCAACTCTCCCCCTCTAGCCCATACATTCAAGTTTCTGAAATGTTGAGTTTTGCTTTGGAAAATAGTCCTCCCTCTCATTGCAAATTCTGAGAGTGAGTGTCAGGAGGTTTTAGTTCAAATGAGGCCACTAAGAAACAAGAAGGAAAAATCATCAAAGTTTGTAGAAACATAAAAAAATAGTTTTGTGTTTTTTAAAAAAGCCCCTCCTGCAAATAGACCTCTGGTTGCTCAATAGCTCACACAATGTTATAGGTTAATCATAGAACAAAACTGGAGTGGAATAGTGGCAGACAGGAACATTATGACAAAGACTGTTGGTAGCTGGAACTTCAACTAAAGCGGTCCTGATAAAATGTGAAAACGTATTTCAACAGATGTCTAGATTCCATTTCTGACAAGGAGGAGGAGGAGGAGGAAAGACAGGAAAAAATGAGTGTGAAATTTGACAGGGGTATTTACATCTACCCTTTTCAACAGTGGGGGTACAGAATCATTAACACCTGTACTAAAAAATCTTCACTTGTTAGCTTCACAAACTCCCACAAAAACACGGTGTATAGTTCGTCCTTACATTGGTTCTATGATGAGAAGAAAGGGTGGGTGAATTATTATTAAGGCAGTAAATATCTGTATGTTTTAAAATGTAAAACTGAGCAAACATCTGGCAGTAGTTCCAGAAGAATCATTGTGAACATGCACCTTGCCAGCAAACATGCTCCAGGTTTTCTAAGGCCCCTCCCAGATAGGCCCAATATTCCAGTAAGTGAACCCATATTTTCTGCTTTAGACTGGATTATATGAGTCCACCCTGCCTGATAGTCTGGGATAAACAGAATACCTAGGATCAGATCCTGGGATATAGAGCCTGACTGGGAGGCCCTAGAATATATGGGATCATTTCGATGTTTTGTACCAAAAGAAATTGCAAGCAGAGCCTACTTTTCTCTAGCCAATCTGAAAATCACATCATAAATGGATGGCATCATAAACAGTTTGTGGATCAACAGGTCAACCCTCCCACGCTTGCTCTGTCCACAGTCTCCATGGAATCATATCAGATTTGTTTCTGTGGACAACACTCAGATTAAGAGAAAGCACAGAAGAAATGAAAGCAATGCAAGTGAATAAGAAAAGGTGTGAAAGGAATCTTTTTTTCCCACAACATTCAAAAAAGAAGGTATTTTTCAGAAATATTTGCATTAAGCTCTGAATAGGTAGCCCAGTCCAAAAATATAACACAACATTCCTACTACTCTAAATGTTAAAATCTCACTGGTATTAATTCAGGGTTTTTTTCTGACATAGGTGGAGTCTTTGTGATGCAGAGGTGGGTGCCATGAATGACTCTCTTAATCTGTATTGTTACTTGGGAAGAAGTTCACTCTTGCCAGCACCCCGGATATCACAATTTTTCAGGAGTGCTGCATGGCCCAGTGCCACCTTTCAAGGTGCTAATTCTCTTTCTTGCCAGTGTGCAGTGACAGTAACACCATCTGCTCTAAAGCAACTCACCTGCATGGGAGCTAAATACAGAAAAACAAATTTCATTCAAGTCCAGCAAGGCTGAAATATCTTCTGACTGATTAACTATAATGGTAGGGTAAAGATGCGAACCCAATTTCAGGAGTGTTGGGATGCGCCTGATTAAATGATAAAGGGCACATACAAATGGAGCCATAATCCCTACTTCACAAATCACACTTCCATGCTCTCATTCATTGAAACCAATCATTTTTATATCTCTGTTGCAGTCTATTTACTTGCATTATCAATAATCTGGCTTAGCCTCTTATCACTCTGTTGCATTCCCTTTAAAGTCTATTGCTTTAAATTACTGGTCTCGTCTTGCAATTTGGTTTAACTCAGTGTCTTCCATTATGTTCTCACTCTTATCAGTGGAATGCTAAGACTGTGTCATTTCCAAGAGCAATCTCACCGGCCTAAGATCTCCACTGCTAATGGAGCAACATGGCCAGATAGACATTTATTTTATTTTTGTCATCTTGAAACAATTTTAGACTACATCTGATTGTGTTTGATATCATGGGGCTACTGGAACAGTCTTGTGTTAAAGTTGGCTACGTGAAATCCACTTCAGTGTTTAAAACAGGAAGTGGGTTGGGAACATTGCAGCTTCTATTGCTTATGCTCAGAAAATGGTTTAGGGGATTGATCTGGCAGAATAGGAAATTTCACTTGGGAGTTGGTCCATGACAATTTTGAGGTAGAAAGGCCAAGGAATGACTTATTCTTTAAAGTTTAAAAGCTGTTGAGTGACCTTAAGCAGTTTGACTGATATTGTTTCAGTGGTTCCCCAGTTCCCATGATCTTTCTTGAGATTAGATTTCTCCATTTGTACAATAATTCTACTCTCAGAAAATGGTTTGTTCTGTCAGTTGAAGGAGAATGAATGGATTACACCCTAGTGCTAGTAGTATAAAGTGATTATAGATTTTCCTTTAAATGCATTTTTTCCAACCCATTTTAGGATATGGAGCCCAAAAGGTCAATTTGGCATGTGCTGATTTTGTCTTGCTGCTTCAGTGGGAATCTCATGCAGGAGAAACCAGGAAGAAGGAAACAGACTGAGAAAATTTGTTTGTGTGCTGTCAGTGCTGTTTTCTGTGTTAAAAAGTGCTGTAACTGGGGACTTATTCTGTATAACATTTGCTTGTAGTTGTTTTGCACTGGAAGCAGCCTTTTCTGTACAGAAAATAATAATCTTGAAGGAAAAAACTGCACAGGAACAACCATGTGCAAATTTGTGTGGATTAAGTCTTGAACTTGGAAATACCTTCTGAAAACTCTAAAGTTTAATACAATGATGGGAAAGAAACTAATGGTTTTAGGGATGTCAAATTCTATTTTAAATGTTGTGCTAGATAGGAAATGTCCATTTATGGCATTGCTGTATACTGTCTCTGTTGCCTCCTGTTATTTCTTCTCTAGAACTGCACAGCCATTTGTTTTCTGTTGGGGCTACATCATATTAAATTGGCCAAAACTTTATGACTTTGACAAGTGAGAAATATAGAGACAGGGTTTTTTCCCCATAGCAAATAGAAATGGAAGCAATTAAAACTTCAACCCTGTGCTGTGTGACAGTCCTCTGAAATTAATTGTTCTGTTTCTGACAGGGGTGGGGTTGAGGGAGTGCCATTGCTTGTGTCTACTGATTCCACAGTGGTTGTTTAGCTGGCGTAACAAAGCAAACAGAGTCACTGATAAAAGGACTTTTCAGACTAAATAATTTCGGTTGCCTACAGTACATCCAAAAAGAAGACAAACAGAAGTAGCAGGCATTGGCAAAGGAAGGGATTTAATAGCAGTCAGAGAATATTTTCTAAGTTCTGTATTACAAGTATGCTAATGTTAGGCAGCAAGACTGAATGTGGTTTGAAGGGAAATTAGGATGTCCTATAGTGGGTGCTGAGGAAGTTAGTGGTCCCTACCTCTGTAGCACTCAAAGAACCACCACAGTTACTTTAAAGCCTTTGAGGCCACCCTACATGGTCATTTATGGCAAACAAGCAGGATCAGAGAAGCATATGTCTAGATACTAGGCCTGGGTAACAACGCAAAAATTTGGTTTTGTAATCGTTTTGTAATTGGGGTGTTTTTTTGTTTCGTTATTTAAAATAATTACAAAATTTTCCAAAAAAAAAGTTCGGTATTTACGAAATTTTGTAAATATTAACAAATTTTTAGAATATTTTTTGTATTTTTTAAGAATAATATTAAAATAATATTAAAAAAATATTTTAAAATGGAAATGCCCTCTGGAAATGCTCCCAAGCCTGCTGCCGCTGAGGGCGAGGAGGAGGCTACTGGCGAAGGGGGCCTCAGCGGCGGCAGCTTCCCCCTCGCCCCTTTGCTCCTCCGTCCTCCTTCTTCCCCAAGCTGGGCGCCAGGCTTGGGAGCCCAGCCCGGGGAGGAAGGAAACTTTTAGCCACGGAGCAGCAGAAGGGCGAGGGGGAAGCTGCCGCCGCTGAGGCCCTCTTCGCCAGCAGCCTCCTCCTCGCCCTTCTGCTGCTCCGTGGCTAAAAATTCCCTTCCTTCCCGGGGCTGGGCTCCCAAGCCTGCTGCCGCTGAGGGCGAGGAGGAGGCTACTGGCGAAGGGGGCCTCAGCGGCGGCAGCTTCCCCCTCGCCCCTTTGCTCCTCCGTCCTCCTTCTTCCCCAAGCTGGGCGCCAGGCTTGGGAGCCCAGCCCGGGGAGGAAGGAAACTTTTAGCCACGGAGCAGCAGAAGGGCGAGGGGGAAGCTGCCGCCGCTGAGGCCCTCTTCGCCAGCAGCCTCCTCCTCGCCCTTCTGCTGCTCCGTGGCTAAAAATTCCCTTCCTTCCCGGGGCTGGGCTCCCAAGCCTGGCGCCCAGCCTGGGGAAGAAGGAGCACGGAGCACCAAAGGGGCGAGGCGGAAGCTGCTGCCGCTGAGGGGGAAGCTCCTGCCAAAGAGGGCCTCAGCCTAAGGGCGAGCGCGCGCGGGCTGGCCAATCGGGAGCCGCGCTCGTGCCCAACAGGCAGGCGCGGGGCTTGGCTCACTGGGTGCGCGCTCACGCCGCCCCTTCGCCCCTGCCCGCCCCATTTACGAAACGAGCGGAAGCTCGTTAAAAGTATGGGGGATGCCGATTCGTTATTTTAAAGCCCTGCCAGGTTTTAAAAAACGTTTCATATTCATTTTGTAATTGCTAAATTAACGAATATTTAACGAATTACAAAATAAACGAAACAAATAGCCCAGGCCTACTAGATACCCATGACAAGATGCACTGTGATGCCATGGGTGCTGCTGTAAGCTGTTTGCATCTGGCTTCTCTGATCATGCCTGCTTGCCATAGAGCATGGGATGGCTCTTCAGGCCATTTTTAGGAGTTTACATTGCAGTTGGCCCTAGATATTTACTGGAGTTTAGTTCCAGGACTCCATAGATACCAGAATCCATCGATGCTCACAACCCTTTGTATACCTAACCGTGTAATAAATTTGCATCTCTTATATAAAATGTTAAAATTGAGCTTTGCCTTTTGGATATGGATATGGATATGGATATAAGGATACACACACACATAACACACACACACACACACATGTCATGAATGATAGAGTCCATGATGCAGAATCCATGGATAAAGAGAGCATAATGGTTTAGCATAATATATGTCCAACTGCCAATATTTCTATTATGATGAGGGAAGGCTGGGTTGAGGTCTATGTGTCCTTATTTTGTACTATTTTTTCTCTCAATGAAGAGAAGAAAACTGGCATCATGTGTAATGTCAAATCTACTAGCTGTGCCCTATTGGACGCAGGGTATGATTCGAAGCTACCCAGTACAGGCACCATGCTTATGCAAAGCAGGAATAATTGTACTCACTGATCAAAGGTGCCACCACTTGCCATTATCCTTGCATATGCAGGAACAACTTAACCTTATAGCTATGTATGGTGATTTCTGATCAATACAAAAGTTAATGTTTTCTTCCTTCCTCCACCAGACTGACTGTAATCTACTGAAGCCCTTTCCTTATTATTATTATTTGAAACACAACAAGATTAGTACACAGCAAACAAGATCACTATGCTGGCTGTTGTTGTTGTTGTTGTTGTTGTTATTATTATCATCATCATCATCATCATCCGACTCTCCCCACGGCTCGAGACATGTAACAGTGCATTAAAAACACACAGATACTATATAAAGTTCTACAAACACACATTCAGGCTACTGATCAAAACGTTTCTGTAAAGCACATAGCTTTTATGTGTCTGGAAGAGAGTGGAAAGGATTGCAGAAGCATCTGTGAAATGGTTATATCAACTGCTGGGACCTCTCATGTGACAGCAGTGAGCAACAAATTTAACAAAAAGACCTATATTATCACAGCAATTCTTTTGTTTTCCACTTATCCTTAACCATAGAATAACCATGGAGGTGTTTTGATGTTTGTAAACTGGGTGGCTCAGTATAGCATAATTCCACCTATAAAATTACTGCATTATGCTCCACCATGCAGGACAAAGATCCATATGTGCTACTTCAAATTCCATGAAGGAAGAGAAGTGCAATATAGATGTTATAAATTGATACACATTTTCCTGTTAGTCATGTTATATTACCCACATTAATTTAGAGCCTTTTCTGGTTGAGAAGCAGATCAGTTTCTAAAATTTTAAGACTGAGAGATGGGGATCAGGGAGGCTAGCAATCACCTCCCTGTCAAATTTTCTGTCACACCCAAAAGACTACTTAGGGACACATTATGTCAGATAAGTGATATAACTTGTGGTCTTGTAAACATGTTTTGCCTGTGGTCTCTTCAACATCTGGGGACTTTGAAAATGGGAGGGCAAGGGGGAGGGGGGTTGCAAAATGCTCCGATATAAAACTATGAATACATCTCCCAGAACAGGCATATACAATCAAAGCAATTCTGATAGAGGGCAGTCGCTCTTTGAAAACCTTAAAGAAGGCCCACCACACTTTGAGGCAGCACTGTTAAACAGCTCTTATCAGTATATTTTTAATATCCAGGTGAGAGCTCTTTTCCCAAAGCTTGAATCCATTGCTCCATGTCCTAGGGCACTGTTGTGGCTCAGCTGGAGCCTCAGGAAGAGCAGGAAGAGGATGGTGGGTTTCAGATTCCTGAACATGTTCCTATTGTTGATACAGACGATGTTGATGCTTAAGATGAGGAGTTCCAGTTTCCCATGGGAAGGGATGTTGTCTTAGAAGATGTTTCTGATCTTAGTAAAACTTCACAGATGCGGATGGAGAGGTGAGCCAGTCTGTGAGCTCTCTGTCTGCTGATTCTCATGCTGCCAATTCCCAGCTCCAGGATATTGAGTTATTCGACCTTGAAGGCTCTGCAGATTTAGATAGGGCGTATTGCTTGCAATTCAGGGTTCGCCGTAGTACAAGGCTTGCAAACAAGAGAGAGGTTAGAGATCAAAGGAATGCTTTCATGCTGGGAAAGTATATTTAGTGAGCTGATTGAAGGCAACCTTTTGTCAGTGCAACTTCAGCAAACACCCTGATAACTTCTTTGGATTGCCTGGGCTTTTGAGCAATGTTTTTGGCTTCTTGGGACTTTGATTTGGATCTTGGCTTCTGGCGACTCTGTCATGCTGCCATGGAATCTTGTTTGATCAATGCTTATGGATTATGCTTCATGTTATTTGCCTTTGGACTTTGGAAACTCTGCCTTTGCATTTAAGATTCTATTTGGCTATTGAACTTTTGCAACTTTACTTTTGTGTTTAAGACTTTGCCTTTTCTTTAATAAACTACAAAACCTACAGACTTGGTGTATATGGTGTTCTGAGCAAGGTGAATCTATCCTGAGGTGCAACAGTCACTCCCATACAGACACATAATTTGCCCTCCCATTGGACAGAGTGCAGTGACCCTGCCACATGTTCTTCATGCACAAAGCACACAGGTATTGTTGAAGGCTTTCATGGCTGGAATTATGGGGTTGTTGTAAGTTTTTCAGGCTGTATGTCCATGTTCCAGAAGCATTCTGTCCGGATGTTTCACCTGCATGTATGGCAGACATCCTCAGAGGTTGTGAGGTGACCTCATAACTTCTGAGGATGCCTACCATAATAGATGCAGGCAAAACATCAGGAGAGAATGGACATACAGCCTAAAAAACTTACAATAACCCAAAGCACATAGGACTTTGTTAAATAATTTATTTTATAAACTGACTTGCAGATTTCATTTGTTCTTCATTGCCATAATTTCACCACATTCTTTCTAGTAGGCAAGAGTTCTTGTTTTAAGGGCATATTAATTGGGAGGGATTACACATTTTGCAGAATCAGATTAGCAAAATGTGTTATGTCTTTTCCTTCCTATTTACCTGCAGAAAATCAGATTGCAAATCATGTAGTGTATTAGTTATAAAAAATAATTAGAAAATTTCATTAGTAACTAGTTTTGTCAACAGACTGTTTACAAACACAACAATTTGAACATTTAAAATGTGTGCTGTGCAGACAAGTTAAAAAATATTGGTTTCAATTTCTACCCCTTTTCTGTGGAAAAGATGACATAATACCAACAGCACATATTCTAAATATTACGATGTCAACATAGAAGATTGAATTCATGTTCTAGCTATGATGTTTTGAAGATTAATGACAATTTTCATTAGTATGAAAGACAGGAAGACATGATCTTTCATAAGAATGGAAAAACAGCCACGATTAAAGTAAAATCTACTTCCAGTAAAATGCTGTGTGTTCCTTAATAAATATACAAAGTGGTTAATGGAATTGTTCAGTTTAAATAACTCAAGAGCTGCCAGAATGAGGAGGGTGCATGCTTGCTCTCTGCTACCTCAGGATAGGACCAGTTATAGTTCAATAAAATATTAGAAGGAATGTCCTCACAGTGAGATGAGTTTGGCAGTGCATTGCCTAGTTGGCAATGTCTCAATTTCTGAATGACTTCACAAAGACATTTTACCTGCTACTGGGAGTGCAGTAGCTTGAACATCATATACCGAGCTAGAGGTTGGACCAGTTGGTCCATGCAGCTCTTCTTTGATTGTGTGGTATTTACCTGCCATGCTTTTGGTATACACTGGAAAGATCATAGACTTAAAAGGCAAAGCATTAAATAGTCCCCTTGGATTTGTCAAAATTGACATTTGCCCAAAGGAAATGACTTAATTGAACTGCTATGATCAATAGTAAAATGACTGAGAGCTATGTGAAGTGCACCTTCAGTTAATATCTGATTTGCTGAAATGTGGGAAATATTTAAAGTAGCAAAATAGACTTTCTTAATTGTATCTTATCAATCTTCAGAATATTCTGGTTGTTTCAGAAGAACATGTCACTATCAGTGATGATTTGAGTCAGTGATTATGGGAACACTAGGGTAGCTAGTTTAAAGTCGTCTGTACTGAGAAGGCCCTGATTACTGTCCTATATAAAATCAAAACCAGACTACCTGAATTTCGAGCCAAAGTCTACACAGGCTTTTCCCGCAAACCCACCCTAGCCAAAAATAATTTCAACCCTCTAGGCTAGATTTTTCTAAATGTTCCCTGAATCCAGGCTCTAGATTATCTTGCAGACATGTTGATACAGAGAAATAGCACTGGAAAGAAAGGCAGAGTTCTAAGGCAAAGTATGAACAAAATCCAGTTGGATCATTTGTCAGTGTTAAAATAGTTTTCTTAGAGGTTGTCTAAGTGCAGTCACTACTGTAGACACTCCTACCTGCAGAACACACATACAATGGATTCACACAATTTTGAGTTGTTGTTTTAAGCCATTTAACCATTGCCCAAGGCTTTGGTGTTTCTTTCTTAACTGGGTACACCACTGTGGGATCCAGAATAATATAATGATATATATTTACATTAAGTTAAACATGTACAGCTTCTAGCCTGTGTAGCACAATTAGAAGAATTAGCATTTCTGTTCGGTAGTGCCTCCTCAATCTGTCACTTATTCCACTCATAGTGTCAGTTGGTCATGCAGAACCTAATTCAGGGTATAATGTAGTCTGGAAACAGCATTTCTGCATGTCTGCTACAGTATCAGTGTGTTATTAATCCAACACCTGCCGGTACCCCTGTAATTGATGCTGCCTACTATGTCCCAATTCTTTTTATGTTCAGAATTATACTTATGCACTTCTTAGCATTTACATTACAGTAGTGCCAGAGCTGTTTCTTTTTCTCCTTGAAGCATTAAAGACAACAATGAGCTATTGATGAACATTGACTCTATTCATCAATGTCACAAATTTGAAGAAAGATTCCCTTCAGAATAGTGAGTGAATTTTGTGCCCTTAAAAATGGCACCCAAATCTATTAGCATGGTCTCCCATTTTCTCTTTGTTTTCCTCCCTTCTTTCAAAAAAATGAGTTTGTGTTGTCATATATAACTGTGTTCCCATCTACACTGCCATATAATGTAATGTAATGTAATGTAATGTAATGTAATGTAATAATATAATTATTAAACTTAATAATGCAGACTAACTTCATTGGACTGGATTATATGAGTCTACAGTGTTATATAATATTGTTCAATGCAGTGTAGATTGGGCCTATGTCAAATGTTTATGAACATGCACTCTTGGGTATGAAAGTAGTCCCTTTAGGGAAAGAGAGGGCTCTAAAACATTAGACCATTCTCCATGTTCATTGTTCTTGCTCAAGCACAAGTAATTGCATGATTGGCAACTGCTTTGGAAAGCTTCTCCTTTGGAGGAATGTGATTGGGGAAAATCAATAGTAATTCACATTATATGAACAATTTTTCTTATAACACAAATTAATGATGTCACTGCCTTTCTTTCTTTGAATATTTTCTGAAAAAGCAATCACAGTTTTCCTGAAATCCACAGGTGAAAGGCTAACCCACAAGAATCTCATTTAGGGTCTAATATATGTAGATGGGAGCATATTCAACAATAAACTCACCTTTTAAGTTGCCTTTGTAATACAGCTCCTATTGCTCTTAGGCACTTGTGGTCTTCACATTTATATGAACTCAATTATTGTCTTCTTCAATACAATTACAAATGCTTCAGTTAAACTCGCTACATCAATCACTTTCACTTTTGCATTTAATTAGGTTTTCATAATGGAATGTAATTTCTCTTTACATTTTGGTGGATGAGTGAATGGTCTTTTTATATAATACAGACATAGTTCAGTATTTGTGGGGTTACATATATTTCAGTAAGAAGAAAATGAAGTATCTTCCAATATCAATCTCATCAAAATAATTTGAATTCAAAAATACTTACATAGGTTTTGACCTTTGTTTCTCTTAGCAGTTTCAGTCACTTGAGAAACCAGTGTTGTGAAAGCAAGTGTTGTGATTTTGTGTAATTATAATACTATATCATTTCAAAGACTTGGACTTCAGCAAATAATGACATAGATAGGTAAGGGGGAGAACAACATGAAACAACAATTTGTGGACACGTTGAGATTTTGTTTCAGATTCCATTTACTTTATGGTGAATCCTTGCAGTCATTTCTGTGATGGCAATAACACTCTTTAAGCCACTTCAAGGAGCAATGTATTAAATCAGTTCTTCTTTCTGATATGCTTTGTATTTGCAATATTTGTTCGTTGGTTTTTACATGTAATGATTAAAGTATTAAGTCCTTAACCTTTATACAGGTTGTCCTCATAAGAATTTTTGAAAAATTTGTGGTTGTAGTGGTGGTTATAATTATTTGACATCAAGTTATCTTCAGTTTATGTTGAACCTATGAATAAAAAGAAGCAAACACAGAAAACCATCCAATCCAGGGGAAATAAAAATGAATTAAGATTTCTAATACTCATATATTTGTATTAACTATTACATTTTTTAGAATTTTTGTAAGATAAAATTTAGAAACCAATTAATAAGTGTGTTTTCCAGCCATTTTATCAAAATGGCTGTCTTCATAGGTCACTATGGGATAAGAACCTTCTTTTCCTACTTTTTCCTCACATGTCTCTATGGTAAAGATATGGCTTCATCACTGTTACTACTTGGTTTTTGCAATGTCTTTTTAAGAAGTTTAAAAGAAAAATAATGATATTAAGCTGGCATTATCTTTGGTGGTTAGATATGGGACATATATGTTGTGTGTGAATCTTTTGACTGAAGGCTTGGGCCAATCAAGGTGTAGATTGGCATTCTCCCCTGTTTTCCACTGTATGAGATTCTTCCATGGATAATTTTCTTTCAAGTAAATATTTAAGCACATACTGTAGCACCATATGACTATAACCATAGTAGGACTGTCACTGAAGCTTAAAGAAAGGTTATTCTGATGATTAGACCTGACCTGTCGAGCTGAACACCTTTGTGTTATGCATAGCAATAAAAATACTGCTTTGTATTCATACTATGTTCACAAATAACATCCTTTTGAAGATCCCTGTCTCGAATACTCCATCACTCTGTGCAATATTTCAGTTTTCCTTGTTTGAGTGAAAGTTGGAAGCCCTTGTCACCTTGTTAAGGAAAATGTGCATGGAAGCTGTTGTTTTAAACAAAAACTAGAGAATAGAAAAAAAAGCAAATCAACTTGGATAAGTGTTTGTAAATATAAAAAGTCTCTGTTTACAGCATCATAGTTTCACTGCTTTTTAGAAATGCTTTACATTTCTTAATGTTCATTTCCCTGCAGTGATAAACAGATATAATTCACATTAGTTATGAAATTTATTTATCATAGCAACACAGTTGTTTAAGTTAAAGAAGTCCCGCTAAAAACAAGTAATGCCACCCACATAGTGGCTTTGCAATTTCTACACCATAGGCTAAAACACTATGTCACTGAAGTCCCTATTTAATTACTGAGTTAATTAGATTCTTCTAGAAGATGAGAATAATAGCCCAAGGCCAACTTGGTGTTCTCTTGATAGTCCTCACACTGACATGCAAAAGACAGTTTTAATTCTCAGGGAGGGGAAAAAATCGAGGAACACCCTTAACATTTCTCACATATTGCTCCTTTCATGCCAACTGCCAGAAGCTTGTTATGATTAACACAATATCTATGTCTTCCATGCTATGGACTGCAATTTTTATAAAGAAAAACTCTAACTTTATCCAGGATTGTGCAGAAATCTTATTAAATGAAGACCTATGTAGAGTTCCTTGTTCATGATCTTCTTTTTTTGGAGTGGAGGGAGTTGAAAGGCAGCTGAAAGCAAAGTTTTTCCTTATGAGTCTCAATACTTAAGTAACACCAATTCCTACCAAATCAGCCTTTGAAAAGCTGGATAAATGGCTCAGATGGCACTGGAAAGTCAAACCTTGGGATGACATCCAAGGAACCATAGAAAAAAATGGATCTTCAACCTTAGCATGGCAGAACAGATCCCCTCCACCCCTACTTTCATTGATTTTTTTCATAGTGGTGTCTCCTCTGACTTTGAAACCCTGACTAAAACATGGTAAAAAGGCTAGATTAGAGATGGAACATGGGGAGGGCTTTGGAGGAAGCTCTGAATGAAGAACATTTCAAGTTCTCCTAGCCCTCTGCCATTCTGCCAACATGGGGGAAAGTTTTACATTAGGCATGTAAGAAATGGCAGGGAAATTGTTTTGTTTTGTTTTGCTTTACTTTTATATAATAAAAAGAGCCCGGAGGAGAGTGTCAATATCCTTCCATTCTAACATGTTGACAAAGATTATTCTGTTAATCCTGTTAATAGATATATTTATCCTGATTATTTACTGTAGGGCAGCTAAGACATCTTTCATGTAGAAATGGGTTTTCAGTATATTTGTCCTGAATAGGATGGAGAATTAGATGCAAAAACTAGTGCAATTAACGTAATTTCCCAGCAGTCCCACATTTAATTATCTAAAGAACTAAAGCAGTGGTTCTCAACCTGGGGTCCCCAGATGTTTTTGGCCTACAACTCCCAGAAATCCCAGCTAGTTTACCAGCTGTTAGGATTTTTGGGAGTTGTAGGCCAAAACCATCTGGAGACCCCAGGTTGAGAACCACTGAACTAAAGTATTAGGGCAGAGAGAATTACAGAAAAAGTAAAGCCAAAAGTAACATTTGAAGAAATATCGTAAAGATAGCATTGTTAAGAGAAGGGGACAATGAAGAAGATGACCTAGGCATTAGAGGGAAAAGATAAGCAGGACCTGGAGATCAAATTTGACTGACAAAGATCTCACTTGATCCTGCTTTTAAAACACCATTATGTGATTATGCAAACTGATGTGTACTTAATAGCATTTGTGGCTGTTGGATCCCATCTTAAGGCCCATCCAGACAGATCATAATGTGGGATCTGTCTCAGTTTTACTGGAGGCATCCAGATGATGCTTCTGGTAAAATGGAATTAATATTAATTAAAAACCTGGTCAGATCCAGCTCTAAAGGTAAGATCTGGGTCTTATCAGGTGTGGGCCCTGTGTGGATTGGGTTTGGGGATCACGCCACATGATTCCTGGGCCCAATCCATTTTGGTTTTTTGGGCTGTGGAAGCCCAAAAAAACCAAGAGGGCACCCACCCCTCCCCCAAACTCCAAATATATCCCTAAAAATAAAGTTTAAATTACCTAGCTACCATTACCTTCCACTCCTTCTCCTATCTGCTGGTGCATCATTTCCTTGAGCCAAGAAGGCAAAAGGAGCAAAGTTATGGTGGCCAAGTAAGTTTAACTTTATTTTCAGGGGTACACTTGGGAGGTCTCAGGGTGGCTTAATGCCCTGATTGTAATCAAGATAGCATGTAGCTGCCCTCCCTGGGAAAGCTCAGGTTTTTTGGGCCTTGTGGGGATGCAAATCTGCACTGCTTTGGGGCAGATTTTCATCCTATGTGGAAAGTGCCCGTAGAGTTGTGCTGAATAACTCTAGCTTTTTGTATGAACTTTAAATTATATTATTGTTACTTTTATTATTTTTGTTACACCAAATTTTCTCTCAAAAAAGGGACCCAAAGCAGCTAATAATGTAATTTACAATTTAAAGCCTAAAATATATTGAAACTATTAAAATAAATAGATGATAGATAGATAGATGATAGATAGATAGATGATAGATAGATAGATAGATAGATAGATAGTTAAAACCATTGAAACCGTTGAAAACCTATTAACATACATACAATATGCAACATCCTCTGTCTAGGTCTTGAAAACTTTAAAAGCCTGTCTGAATAAAAAGGTTTTAGCTTGCTTCAGAAGAACAGCAGGGAGGAGACCATTTTGGTTTTCCTGTACAAGGAGTTCCAGAGTTGAGGGGCAGACAGCAAAAAGGGGCTCTCATGTCTCCCACCAGCTGTGCTTGCAATAGTTGTGGGACCAAGAGAAGGGCTTCTCCTGATTTATACAGAGAAATGTGATCTGCCAAACAACCTTGACCTGAGCCATATATGGCTTCATGGTTTATAACCAGCATTTTGAATTATCTCTGGAAGCAAACTGGAGCTGCTTCAAACAAGGGTTGTCCGTTCCCTGTAGCCAGCCCCAGTTAGCAACCTGGCTGCACCTTTTTGGAGCAACTGAGGTTTCCAAACACTGTTCAGAGGCAGTGCCACATAGAGCACATTACAAGTAATCCAAACAGGATGTAACTAAAGCATCAAAGGCCAGATCTAGCACCCCATTCATTGGAAGAGTTATTAGGCATTTAGATGTACCATCTCCACATCTTTCTAAACAAGGGAAGTCTTTGTCCCTTAAGAGTGATATAAAACTCCCTAATATATGCCTCATTTGAAGCCATCATTGCTAAAAGAAAGACTCATGTCCTGTTTCTGATCGGCCAATTAAGTGATATGGATTTTTAAATAAATACATAAATTTTATTTATTTATTTATTGCATTTATATACTGTTTTACTCACCCCTAGGGGGCCCAAAGCAGTTCACAGCATCAATGACAAAATTCAATTCCTCACATGTATAAAAACATCTCATATCTAATCAACAGTGTATGAAAGTAGATTAAAAGCATTAAAACAATAAAATTATAAAACAACAACAATCACAAACATAAAACATTTAGACTATGCATCAATCCCAGGTTGTCTTTAACTACTTCCATATTTAGTTGTTTCCTAAATGCTACGAAGGAGGGGACCAATCTAAACTCACTGGGGAGAGGGAGTTCCACAGCTGAGGGGCCACCACTAGGAAGACCCTGTCTCTCATCTCAGCCAATCACACTTGCCTCCCTGGCAGATCTTAGTGTTGTAGCTGGTTCATAAAGGGAGATGCATTTGAACAGATAAGCTGGACCAGAACCATTTAGGAATTTATAGGCTAAAGCCAGTACTTTGAAAAATTAAAAGTCCAGGTATATTAGACTTGCAGAGTTCCACTCATATTCTGTGGTGTCCAATGTGCTTGACATTATTTTGCTTAATGGTCCTCAATCAAAAAAACAACAACAACAACTCAACAGATCTACCAAAGCACCTGTTAAGTTATGTTCTACTTGGTGTTTCAACATTTATGTAAGTCTGGGGTATATCCTGATGACTCTAAAAACCAGGAGGTGAATCTTTGTGATCAGAGTTTTTGAATTCTAGATATTCTACACAATTGTTCCAAGAGTGCATTACTACTGCTTGCATCTTTAAAATGGAACACTTTGACTATAGAGATGGAATGTCCAAGCAATAGAGGGCTAGTGTTTATTCTCCCTAAAGTATTTCAGCCTTCTTGCTTTGCTTAGCATGAAAGCTTCAATTTTAAAAGCTTTTGCTTTAAGTCTATTTTATCTGAACCAAAGACCCTTTTTGGGCCCTTACACACAGCCCTATGTCCCAGAATATCAAGGAAGAAAATCCCACATTATCTGAGTGTGGATTCAGATCATCCAAATCACTGGATGAGGGAGAACAGATTGAAACTTAATCCAGACAAGACAGAGGTACTCCTGGTCAGTCGAAAGGACAGAGGATAGGGTTACAGCCTGTGTTAGATGGGGTTACACTCCCCCTGAAGATACAGGTTCGCAGTTTGGGAGTGATCCTGGACTAATTGCTGAGTCTGGAACCCCAGGTCTCGGCAGTGGCTAGGAGAGCTTTTCCACAATTAAAACTTGTGCACCAGCTGCGCCCATTCCTCAGGAAGTCTGACTTAACCACAGTGGTCCACGCTCTGGTTGCATCCTGAATAGACTACTGCAACACTCTCTATGTGGGGCTGCCTTTAAAAACTTCTCAGAAGCTTTGATTAGTCCAACGGTCGGCAGCCAGGTTGTTAACTGGAACGGCATACAGGGAGTGTACTCCTTTGTTGTGCCAGCTCCATTGGCTGCTGATTAGCTTTCAGGCACAATTCAAAGTGCTGGTTTTAACCTTTAAAGCCCTGAACAGTTCTAGCCCAGATTACTTGTCCGAATGTATCTCGTGCTATGAACCATCACGAAGCCTAAGATTATCAGGAGAGGCCCTGTTCTCAATCCCACCACTCACACAAACGCGGTAGGGGGGGGGGATGAGAGACAGGACCTTCTCGGCAGTGGCCCCCGTCTGTGGAACTCCCTCCCTAAGGACATCAGGTTGGCCACCTCCCTCATGTCCTTTAGAAGACAACTGAAGACCTGGCTCTGTGGCCAGGCATTTGATTAGATGAAGTGACAATAGGAAAGGAATTTGGGTTTGCAATATTGGATTCCATAGCTTGATTTTTGGTTTTACTAGAATGCTAATATTATTTTTAAATGAATTTATTGTTTGATTTGTACAATGTTTTGAAATGTTTTTACTGTTTTAACTGTTATTCTTACAATGTATATGTCGTAAGCATCGCTGATGCCTATGTGAGGCTGCCCTAAGTCCCCCTTGTGGGGAGAAGGGCGGGATAGAAGTGTATGAAATAAATAAATAAATAAATAAATAAAGCAGATATTGTGGGATTTTCTGCCTTGATATCCTGGGATATAGGGCTGTGTGGAAGTGTCCTTTGTCTCACATTTATGCTTATGTTGAAAACTGTGCTGTTGATATATATATATATATATATATATATATATATATATATTCAGATACAAACATTTCAATCCCCTCTTTTTTCTTTTTCTTTTTTAAAAGAAGTCTTTAATGCATTTCAACCAAAGAAAGAAACACTAGATGCTAATAATACTGGAGAATGGAGATTATGGAAAGGAGTCTTTTCAATTTCACTGAGCAAACAAAAGTTTTGTCAATCAAATTAAAACCTATATTTTAAAACTGTATTGTGACAAAAATTGATTGTTTTTGCAATATGCTAATGCACTATAGCAGCATGGAATTAACAAAAGGCCAAAGTAGGATTTTTTTTTCCTTAGAAAAGAACCAATTCACACCTGTTAGCAGCTGTGAAATAGGCTTAGACATAATGCTAGACATGGAATTTAAATACAATTCCACCTATTTCATGCAGTGTCATTTATATATTATTCCTTCTAAAGTGATTTATTTAATTTAAATAAAATATGGCACCAGCACTTGGAAAATTATGTGATGGAGCTGACAGTAGGAAAGGAACTTGTAAAACAGTTCCGTCTGGGTAACAAGAGTATTGCAGGATGGGAGTTAATTCAGGGGTAGATTTAGACTTTGACATATTTAAGAAGAGGTCCATAGAAATGAATGGGACTAAAATTAGTTCTCACTGATATAGCAACAAATTAAATCAGAATTCTACCCAGTACTTAGGAAAAGTTCACAGGGAATTCACACATAATGACTGTATTTCCCTTAAGCTGCTGCTGCTTCTACAAACGAAGAAACACCTTTAGTCATGCTTCCTTTTTAGTAAACACACCTTAGTTCCTCCAGCATAACCTACTGGTCAAAGGAGAACAATCTATATAAAAGAAGAAAACAAAAATATGACTAGCCAGACATTCAGGTATTTTGGGGTGCACTTCTCTGAGAAGCATCCTTTCGCTGTTAGAAGAAAGGATCAACAAAAAAAAAATACTACAACTGGATTTGGAATGCTTCTGAAAACCGTCTGAGGTCTGCTGGACTTTATCCTTTGAATCTTGTTCCTACCTTCCTCTTTACCCCCCCCCTCCTCCTTTTTTTACATGATGGGCTTACAAAAATGGTATCTTACCAAATCCATATACATCTTTGGAGGCAAGTGTTGCAGTTCCAACCATTCAGAAGATCAGGCACTATCATTCCAAAATCTGATAGTACACTTAAGGCACCTGTCATCTTTCCTGTTTCGTGGCATTAATATTCTACCACTAGTTTTTTGTAGAGGAGTTAAACTTCTAGTCTGCTCCAGGAATCAGTCACATATATTCCTACTCAAAGAAAACCTTGAAGGGAGATATATAAAACTAGCATATAATGTATTGGAAAGTAATTACAAATACAGACAGATTTCTTCAAACTTTATGCAGTTAGTCTTATCCATGTTTACTCAACAGTAAATCCTGCTCTATTCAATTAGGTTTATTCCCACAGTTGTTCATACTGAACTGTACCCTATGAGCACATGGGCCTCAAGGAGCTATGGTGTATCTACACTGTAGAATTAGTGTAGTTCAGTTCATCACCACTTTAACTGGAAAAGTCAGTCATATGGAGAAAGAGAAAGGAAAGGCGAGACATGTAGCCTCTATACACAAAAGGAAAAGAAAGAAGAAATGCAGAGTTTATGAAACAATTTGAAAAGTTGGCCCACCACATTTGTTGTTTAAACAACCATAAATTTGATTATCTGTGGTGTACAGGAAGTTAGGGAGTAATTCTCATACTCCCTTTTCACCTGGAAGGAGTGAAGGGAAGCAATGTTTAGTTCTCCTTGCTAGAGGTCCTTTCATACAGCTGAATAGAAACTCACATTATCTGTTTTGAACTGGGTTATCTGAGTCCACATTACCAAAGCAGATATTGTGGGATTTTCTGCCTTGATATTCTGGGTTATATGACTGTGTGGAAGGGCCCTAAGGTAAACCCCTATGTCTGGTCTGGAAAGGTATTTGAAGAGCAAAGAGAACTGAAAGTTACTTTTCCTTTGCTGCTTCCTTTGCAGTCTTGGATTCTTCCCTGCTGTCACTGGAGGCTCCATGTGAGCATTAATGGCAGGGAAGAGAGGTGAAGACGGAAGGGAAAGGGGGAAGAGGATGGTAATGGAGAAAATGTTAAGATCCTCATCTGTTTCCCCAGCCACTCTCTTAGGACCCATATACACACTACCTAAAACACAGGATTTACTGAGTTAAAGGGGGGGGGGGGGGGTAGGCTACATGACACTAGCTGTAAATCCATTCTGATTTGCTTCAATGGACAAAAACCATGGGATAAAAAGGTCCCCTTTTATCCCCATTCTGGTCAGAAAATGCGTACATTCGTATCATTGTATGTCTGCACTCTTGAAAAACATGTGATTTTCTCCTTGTGGAGACTGCTCCAGCAATGTGTGCTTTTTAAAAGCCTCAAACTGCTGATCAGCTGATTGGGTTGTGAAATGGACACACAGCTGTTTTAAAGGAAGCATAAACGGAGAGCAATTACATCTCTCTGAAACTCTTTATTTTAAACTTTTTAATATTAAACAGAGCTTGAATAAACAATTGGGGAAAGAGAGAACTCTGGCAGAAGTTTTTTTTACAAGAGGCTCCTCCATTATGTGCTGAACCTCATATACCATAAGGGGGAAATGTGGTATGATGATGGTGGTGATTATGATGCTAATGTGGATTCTCCTGCCACCTTAGAACTGGACCTCAGCATTGTTGTTGCTGATAAAAAGCCAACCACGTCTTTCTACTCTTAAATTCTGTGTAGGAAGGAAAAAATCTGTCTTGCTCACTGCACATGACTTATAAACACCTTGTTCCACATTCCATCAGTTTACTATTTGTGGATCATAAGCAGAGAGAAGGAGTATTGTAAACTCCCAGAGTTGTAATCTCTGTAGAGCAATCCAGGTCAATGGAGATACAGAACAAAGAAGGCTATTTAGCATCCCTAGCTCTAATCCACAGAACAAAGAAGGCTATTTAGCATCACTAGCTTAATCCTCCATCTTTTCTGTGATGGCAAAAACCCTAATAAGAGAGTTCGACTAGGTTCCATGTATACTGGCTCCTAGACGCTTAGTGAAGACAAATTTATTTCAGTGGACATTCACTGGCATCTCTAAGGGCCCAAATTGACACAGCACATATTTCTTAATCCTTCAGCACTTTTCTAAAAATATGACAATGTTCTTATTATTTAAAATGGAATGCACAGAAGAGACGGGAAAAGCAGATCTCACCCTTTTACCTTGTCTCAACTCACACTTCTGAGCTGTTTCCCCTGGTATAATTCTCATAGAGGAATAGATGGAAATGGCTTACAATGGCTTCAGATGAGCACGTAAATCAGGAGAGGGAGGACAGGCTTTCTCTCTCCCATACTTTTTGATACAAATTTTATGGCTGAAAAAGTTTCTTTTTGAAAGCACTTCAGTTGCTTTTATATTATATGGTTTGTCATAGTTGTGTACCTTCAAGCCATTTCTGACTTATAATAACTCTAAGGTGAACCATTGCAGAGTGTTCTTGGCAGCATTTGTTGGCACAATTTTACAGAGGGGTTTCCCCCCTTGCCTTCCTGTTTCCCAGGATCCTAGTCCAACACTCAGAGCACTACATCATGATTGGCCCTTGGTATATATCATCTACTTTAAATTTGTCATGGTGCTCTAATGACTTTTGTTCAAAAAACAGAACAAATATATTTTAAATTAAATAAATTTAGCTGTGTATTCATGATAAGTCAGGAAGTAATAATTCACATAGGGGATCAAACATTCTGAGATAAAAATGTTATCCTATAAGGAGGTTTACCCAGAATTAAACACAATTATTTTATTATTTTACCAATATTACTAATTTGATAATAACTTCACTGCATCCCCATATGATGTGAATGGGAATATCATTTTTTAAAAATACTTTGTATGCAATTATGTCACAAGCATCAAAATGTCTAGGTTTTTGAAGCAATTGTTATTGATTACAACATGTGGTACAAATATGAAGCCCAAAATTTCACTGTGAAAGATAAACAGATATCTGTTGAAAAGAAACAGCCATCATTTGGTGCATGCTGTCACTGTCTTGCTATTACTGCCATGCCACTGTAATTCAGTGATGACTGGAAGTCTTGTCAGGGTTTCTTTGTGTGTGTGTATGTGTGTGTGTGCATAGTTTTTTTTAAATCAAAATGCCTGTGATTTTGAACTACACCATCTGTGGTGACAAAAGCAAAAAGAAAAACATAAAAGAACCTTGATATACATTTATAGATCTGTTGATTTCCTGGTATGTGCACTGCTAATCTCCCAAGACTTGGCAAAATATAAAGACGTGGGTGGTTTACCAGGTTATACTGAGGCATAACAGCTTTTTTCACAACTCAGAGTGAACATGACATCCCTTTTTATGACTCCATTGATTTCCTCTGCACAGTGAACATATACAACAGTAATTTACATAACTCACACACTGTATTGCTTTCAGTGAATTTAGCAGCAACAACAAAATAGTTCAGACGGAAGGGAAAATGAAGCTTTAAACTGTCTTCACGTGGCTAAGAGCTGATACTCAAGTCAGAGGTTAGGGAAAAAGCAGAAGGGAAGAAACTCCCACAGCATAAAGAGTAGCATGCGATTAGGCAGGAAGTGTAGGGCTTGGTACTCTGGTTTGTTTGCCAAATGTGCAAAAAGAAGCAGAGGTCTAGCATTGAGTTATGGCAGTGTTGGGAATTTGCTAAGGCCCACAACTCAATTGGTCCTTTGTCAATAGGCAGCTTCTGCTCTTCCTCCTCGTTGCCACTTGTCCAACTGACCAAGAGTAGCAAAGTGTGGCCCTGAGTATGCATGATCCAAGCAAAGAGATTTTTCTGGTGCCTGACACCCTGTCGCCAGTGTCCTGAACTGTCTCTTTTCTAGAAAACACACATATTGCTCATTTGCACTCATATACAAAGATTTCAGGAAGGCCCGTGTCTTAATTTGGGTTAAAGCAGGATTTTCCTCCTTTGTCTCGAATTAATTTGCTTTTACCTAGGGCATTGTTTGGACACTTCAGGTAAAAGTCAAACAGGGGCCCCATTTTGGGCCCTCAGACCCACAACTGTTGCTGATAGTTCAACTAACCTGTCTAGAATGAGAGAAGAACTTCTACTGTCTTATTTTTCTCTTTATTCACATGAGTTTGGTTTGGGAAGGATAGGTAAGAAAGTTGGCAGAAAGGAGCACTCTGGTGGGGGAGGTTTCTGATCTACTGCTTATCTACTGTCCTGCTTATCTACTGTTCATATGGAACTGGCATTGATAGCGTGTATAGGGAAGGGTTTTTTTCAGCAGGAAAGGGCTTGCACAGGAAAGGGCTTAATCCTCACAACATGTACTTTTCCCCACACATACTTGGCTATATTTCAACAAGTGCTTCTTAAAAAACATAAGGAAATGTGGGAAAAGCAGCCACAGGCAAAATAAATATAGTGAGTGGAACTTGGATACACATAGCTACAGCACCCCACAGACTACCCAAAATACCACATCTCCAGTGGTGTCACTAGGGTTGGTATCACCCCATCCAATTATAGTGTTATTCTTAGGGGGTGGGCAGGTGACTCCCTTGTTAAGTGTTGCAGACACTGAGAGCAAAACAAGAGTCTCTTTCGGTATTGCCTGAAAGTGGGAGGAGCAGTGCCTCTCTGAAGCAACAACAATGCCCTTCAGAAAAATAAAAGTAGAGACGTCTTAAAAGATTGACACCCTACCTGCACTCTCACTCCCCAATTAAACAGGTGTTATGAGCAAAGGTAGGATGGTGAATATGAAACCAGTGTATTTGGGGTAGACAGAGACATGGGGCCTTTTGGATTATGTTCCACTCAGACCTCAAACCTTCTGCTACTTCTAAAGTCTCCAAAAGGTACTCAGAAGTCTTTGTTTGTTCCTCCTCTATTTAGGCCCTGTTCAGCCCACACACTCTTGTCTCTTATCCACTTAGACACCCAGCATCTCGCCAAAGCAAATAACCTCCATCTGTGAGTAGAATTCCCTGTCCTGGCAAGTGTTGCCAGGCCAGAAGCTATTGTGATATGTTGGCTCTCTCTCATTTGGACACTGCTGTTGCCCATGCACCTTTTCTACCTGATGAATCCCAGATACTTGGCAGTGCCCAAAGAAGGAAGAAAATATCCCACAATGACTGGTTAGTGATTCTTGCTCAGGGCTGCCACATACTGGCTCTAGGTCTGGTTAGGGCCTCTAGAAAGAGGAGAAGAAACAAGTATGATAGAACAAATGGTACAGGCACATGGGAGACATCAGCATCTTAATTCACTGCCCAAGATATTAGGCAAGCCCCCATGCTGGCAATCTTCAGGAGGAACCTGAAAACCTGGTTATTCCAATGTGCCTTCAGTGATTGAATGTAAGATACTCCCTGACCAAATTTCGCATAAAAAGACTTCAGAAGCACTTTATTATATGGTTCGTGCAATTAAATCCTTCCTCATCCCGGATCCCCCTTCCTGACAATTTACATTGCCCAATCGCCCAGTGTTTTAAAATTTTATCCTTGAATTTGGCCCTGCCCAGTGTAATCTTGTGTGTTTAATGTTTGTTTTCATATTGTTCTGTTGCTTATTATATTCGTTTTGTATTCTATGTTTTTTATTTTCTAGTTCTGTTATGCTTTTGCGTTATATTGTGTTTACTGTACTGATGGGCGTGGCCTCATGTAAGCCACCCAAAGTCCCCCTGGGGGAGATGGAGCGGGGTATAAATAAAGTATTATTATTATTATTATTATTATTATTATTATTATTATTATTCCTAGATATGACAAGCTAACAGTCAGGGGAAGAGGTGAAAACTCTGGGTGAATCCTGCCAATGGCCATGATCAAGCTCCTTCTTCTCCTTCAAGTAGAGGTGACTGTTCCAAGTATCCTTCTTAATTTTTTCTTCTTCAGTTCCCAAAAAGTTTGGAAAACTTTGGTCACACAAAGAGGCAGGGGAGGAGGAGGGATCTGGATCTGTCTTGTTTGGAGTCACCGCCTCTGGTGTTTCACCCCCTGAATCCCCCTAGTGATCCCATTAAACACCTCTCATGCAAATGTTTTCTCATTCCTCCATATTTATTCAGCTCCTATTCCAGTTGTAAATTATTTGAGCATGGTTTGGGTATATAAAGAAGTAAATCAGAGAGAAATCTTCCTTCATTGATGGGCATAGGTGGGGAGACAACCTAAGTATGCTCTTTGAGTAAATAAATAGGCTTCCTCCTGTTTTATTTGTGAATAGGACAGATGGGGGAATAAACAAATGTGGTGTTCCCAAGCAATCCAGATTGCTTCTACAATTCCAGTTCTGTCCTTCATGCAAATTAGTTGTTCTTATTATATAAAATCTACTAAACGCATGCGATGTGGAGAGCAATTATTCATAATTTTTGTGATTATTCACATTTTACAAATATTGTCATGATCATTTTGGAAACTATACAGAACATATTTTCCAAAACAAATTCTCTCTCTCTTTCATACATGCACGTATACATACACACACAATGCTATTGAGTGTCATAACCATTTTATTGCACAAATATGTTGGTGAATTTTTTGGGAGAATATCAAGAGACTGCAAATGAAGATAATAGAGTGTTCATCGCAGATAAATTTTTAGAAGGAATGAGCTACTTAAAAACATTATGCATTGTGCTGGGCAACATGGTTGAAAAGGTACTATTTTATTCATATCCTTCTTGTTGGTTTCTCAATGGAGCATCTAATTGGGCAGTTTGGGATTCAAAGAGTGGATTTACCTCTGGACCAGTGCACCATTTTTAATGACTTTGTATTCTTAAATATGTTTTTAAAATAAAGTAAAAAAAAGAAATAAAATTTACAAGAAATCACAGTGCTCATTCTCCTGCCTAAAAATGATGGTGGGAAGAACCTCAGAATTAGGTCTCAGGGTACACAGGCTTTTACTTACACCACACATTGCATTTCACACATAATGAGAGACAGAAACCACATTTAAGATGGATAGACTCAATGAAAGAAGCCACTGTCCTGAATCTGCAGGAACAGAGCAGAGCTGTTGAAGATAATGTGACATGGAATTTTCCCATTTATAAGTTCACCATAAGTTGAACTTATAAACACTTGCAGAACACTGAATTTCTGCTACTTTGGAATTCAGTTGTAATTCATGAAAAGTAAAACATTGGACATTATAAATAGCTCCTTAAAGCTCTTTGGACACCACACATTATCAAGAATCACTACTTGCTTAGACACATGATTAATAAATGACTAATAAATGATAGGAAATGGTTATGGGTTGTTTCTTTGGCTCTCTCTTCTCTGTTATGTTTGGCTGCAGCAAAACTATCATAGTTTCTTACAGTATTATCACATGGAGCAAAAAGTGTCCTAGGACGCTTCTGCCCCAGTTACCCATGGAGCCTCATGTTGTCCCTCATACAACACAGGCCAACTTCCAGTGGGGCTCAATTAGAGTGTCAGTGTGGAAGGAGACACCTGCCACCAACACAAAATTAGCCCCATGTTCCATGAGAAACAACGGGGCTGCTCCAAGCATCAGCCACATGAGGATGCTTTCCCACATTGCATGGGAAAGCATCATCTGCTGGCTGGGTCATTGAAATTTCCTCATTGCTGGCCCACTTCCACTCTGATATTTCTGCACAGCAACATCACTTGTGTGGAAAATGCTGTTTTTTGCACAAACACAACAGACATGAATTATGAATAGGATAAGTCCCAAACTGTAAATAGCCTTTGAATGCTATAGTTTTATTAACAGGTTTCTTGAGTTGGAAAGAAAATTGGTTAAATTATTTGTTGCCAATTTGTTGCTTCCTTAAATAATTAAATCAGCAAAAGGACACATCCTTAGAAGTGAACTCTTAAACGCCATTCAGAATTCAGATATTCAAGAAGTATGTGAAGGGCTTATTTGTACTGGGCCAAAACCCCAATTTAGAACAGAACTCAATTCTGTATGTCCAAACGATTATCCAGTCCATAATATGGGTTAGTCTGATTTTATCCTGTATTATGTAAAGTTCACTAATGCATGACTAAAGTGACATTTACTGGGGTTGAACCAGTTTTAGCCTCGTTGGATGGTCTGAACTTCACCACTGCTGCAAAATGGAGATAGGTGGGGTAGGGCATTGCTACTCTGGACATTACTCCTCACATTAAAGGGTATGTGTAGATGTACCCAGAGATAGCTTGACTGATAACAAACATTTAAAATAGGAACTAAGAGGTAATACGTGAGCATATATGTCATTCTTAGGCTGACAAACCATGGTTTATAAGACCATCCCAATGTTTTGTCTTTGGAGACTGCAGTACAAAGACAGGAATGTATGTCATCAGCAACATGCGAAATCTGTAGAAGCCATTCAAGTTCTTTCCAATCTGCCCTGCCCAGACCCTTCAAAGCTTTTCCCCTGAAGCACAGCAATCTTCAAAGTCTTTACTCTAGAGCATGTTCACTTTCAAAGCCTTTTCCAATCAGAATGCTTTGAAGACAAAGCTATTTCTAAAGCCTAGCCATCTTCAAAGCTTGCCCCCTCTATCATCTGCTTTCTGGGTATTTTTTTTAAAAAAAAATATTGTCTACTCTTATTAATATGATGATAATTTTGGACAAGAGGGCCTTTGGAAAAGATTTTTCCTACCCAGTAGTCTCTTTGAAAGTCAAATGAATGGAGATATATGAGAAAGTTCTGTAGGCAATTCCATCTTGTGTTTTTTTTCTTTTTCTTCTATTTTGTTTTGGTTGTCAAATGACAATTTTGATAAAGCATTTTACATTAAAGACATTAACTAAATGAAGACCTTCCAGTGATAAGTGTTGCAGTAGTTAATTGATCAATCAGTTCAATTTACATCTACACAGATTTGAAGCCATTCATTGAAAACCATTGTACTTCTGTTAGATTTTTGAATGAAAGAGATAGTCTGGTTTTTTTTTTTCAAAAAAATAGGCTTATGAAACCAGAATTACACATTGTTTAGAAAAGGGAAATACATCTTTATGATTTTAATTATGCTGCTGAGATAATAGGCAATATTTTGACCATCTTCTCTCTATGATTTAAACAAGTGATTTTTGAAAGCATTTCTGTACTCACAACTTATAATATTAGTTTCCCGCCACCTACAATCTTCCTCTTTCTTCCCATCTTGTTCATAACTATTATTGCAGAGTTCACTGGAAAAGGGGATAATTATCAATATTATCAGTATCAATTATTTTCAATATACTTTTTTTATAGAGCACAACAAAAACTGGTCCATATGATGCAAACAACAGAAGTGAGATACATATATATTAATTCTCTGTAATTACTATAATATTTGATTTACCTGCCCAGTTCATGCCATGATTTGACTATGTCCCTCGGTTATCTTGTGCAAAATACATTGGGCAACACTGCTGTGCACAAATGATAAATCGCAATAAGTATTAAAGCTTTAAATGATTCAAGTGAGAAAATAACTGCAATTATTTAATAAAAATCCTGGATGCTAATACACATTCATCACCAAAGGTATTCAAAATCAAATCACACTTTTCTTGTATACCTGAGCCATAATGAATCTAATATTGCAGATCTCCCTGTCATACCAAAATGATTGAAGTAACTTGCAAAGATGTTATATGAAACTGAACAGGGGTGCTTGTAAAAGCTAACACTCTTGTTTATCTCTTTACAGAAAGATACAAAAAGGACAGTTAGTAGCTTGCTATAGACCTTCTTTATGGTAGAAAACATAGGCGAACTTTTGTGAAGTGTGGTCCAAATGCCCTGCTTGGTGGAAATGGATATCCCATTTCTACACTACCACCTTCATCCTCTCCCCTTCTCCTGTACCAAGCACAGTTTCTGGGATCATGAGAGGGGAAGATTCCATATGCATCAAGACATTGTGAAAATCTAATGCAGCTTGGATAAATAATGGACAAAAAACCTGACTTTTACACTACGGTAGTGAGTACACATGAAAGATCAAGCTCACACATCCCTGATTAGTTCCCAGAGCAGCTAAGAATCATAAAGAGTAAGACAATCTTCTTTGGCAACCTCAAGTGACCAATGTGAATAGGTGAGCTAAGCCAGAATCAATCTACGTAGGCTTGTTTCCATATTGTTTTCAACATTAAATGCTCCACGTGTTATCTGATAACACATAGACACTAGACCTATTTGGATATTACTTCAAGACTTCCACGAAGACATAGAGAGCAAAGCATGACAAAGTAGACTCTTCACAACATGTAGCATCTCTTCTAACATCATTTCAATGAACTGAGGATTTAGCATAGATTTGGAAGGTCTTATTTAAACCTTTAAATATATTTTTCAACAAAATGTTTTCCCCATGACAGCATGTTTCTACTTTTAACACAGACCAAGATTTTTATTACTAATGATGATGATGATGAGGAGGAGGATGAAAACTGTGCTACTCTTTTCATTCTTTTACAAGGGCAAAAAATAGCACAGTGGTTAACATTTGCTGCCCCTGAAAATTGTCTCAATGTGTTGTTGTGCTGACATATACTTTCTTGTAAAGGACAAGAAAAACGATGAATATTCCTTCTCTCTCTGAATAAGGTGGAAAATCTCTGAGAGTTGTAGCTGCCTTCATTATTAACACAAAATAAGTAAGTATTGGCATGGAAGACAGTTGTCTTCAAGTAAGGGAATCCCTGTCTGTTTTAAAAAATTAAGAATTTTGAAGACCAGGATTGGTTTTCAAAAACTTTTAATTAGTCAAATTGGCAATTTCTCTCTCTCACACACACACACTCACACAAAACAATTTCTCACAAGTGGCCTGCTCAGTTTGAGGTATTTCATGAGATCATTTGATAGTTTCTATAACATAATAATTAGATTTCAAAATTTTATTTTATTTATTGTTAGGAGAGCACAGATATATAATGGAAAAAAGTTTTGGCTGAAGAAGTCTGTCTTATAACTCAAAATATCTGTGCAGATATTATTGAAGTAGATGGACACAGGTGAACCAACTCAGATGCCACTATAGCCAAAGGAATAAGGTGGATTGATGTTGTAGTTCCTCAGTGTCTGGTAGACCACAATTGAAAAAAATTGCTGCTGGTCTAAAGAGCAAAATATCACAGAGCTGTTGATAAATGATGATGACGACGACGACGATGATGATAATTTAATTACCCGCCTCTCCATGCAGGTCAAAACTTGTTCCTCCTACTCCCCTTCACTGTTAGTGGCTGCTGTATGTATTTTTAAAGGCCATGTTGTCTTCTCATTCTAACTGATCATTTTGGAGAGACAGTGCCACCAAGGGCTCACTGGATGTATCCTTCCAATGCTTTAGCTGTTGAAATGATTGATGGCATTCAGAACACTGGTTAACACCATTCAGCAACAATGGGCTTCCTTAAGACTCAGCAGATGTTTGAAGCAGTGAATTGGTCTTTCCCACTGTTCTCCCAAGGCTTGAGAAAGCAGCAGATTAAGGACAACGAAAGAGAGGAATGCAATGATTAGCCTTCAGCTAATATCACATACACTAGGATAAATGAGGATCTTTCTGTGATCAATTCTCCAGCCTCATGCTAAGTTACATGATGTTTTATTTGTTGATAGCTTACGTAATCCCAGCTGTTCACATTGCCACGAGCAGTAGGAGAGTGGTGAAGTACCTGCTCATCATATTAGACAGTAGCAAAGGGCTCTCCTTTACACATCTGCTGCATCACCATTTTTGTGGTAAGGAAGCACTGAAGGGTTGTGATATCACTTTTAATTGATACACTGTGCCTTATTATCCGCATTGCTGCTAGCATAACACACATTATCAAAATGCTACAGTACTTATGGAGTAAGCATATTGTGATTGACTTTGGCACTCTATTGGCTCCTGTTGAAGCAAGCAGTAATCATGTCACAATCTGGCTTAAGGCCAACTTCCGTTCACAGTAGTGGGACATCATACAAATACCAACATAGGGTGTTATCCAACCCAGCTGTTGTTATTAATTTCATGGGCTCTAAAGGAAGACTTGATTTTCACAGTCTGAAAAGATTCAAAAATGGATAATTATGCCCATTTAGTGATGTTTAATTTCTGTTTACTTACAAATGGGAGGTTTATCCATATGTTAGTGGTGTAATGTAGCCAGAATGAGAGCTGATGTTGTCCAAAGAGTAAAATTGTGGACTCGAACCAAGGAGATTCAAATTCATGTTCCATTAAGGATGAACAGAATTGACAATCTCATTATAGCAGAAACTGTTTTTTTTTTCCAAGATTAAACTTGATCCATCCCATTGCTGCATAAATTTGCAAAATTCATATGTTTTGGTTAATATGGTCTTTTGCACTATTGTGTATGCACATTTTCCAAAAGCCCAAATTTTATCCAAATATTTTTTTCCATGGATGTAAGGCAGCATTTTGATTGAACTCTTCATAAATATAAAAAATGTTATATACATGCTTCCCCAATGAACTGCGTTACCAAGCTTGAAAAACTCAGGCCCCTTCTACACTGCCATAAAATCCAGATTATCAAAGCAGATAATCCATATTGTCTACTTCGAACTGCATTATATAAGGCTACACTGCCATATCGTTTAGTTGAAAGAAGATAATCCGGATTTTATTTGGCAGTCCATAATATTTTCAAAACTCTTCCCCATCTCAGGCCCCTTCTACACTACCATAAAATTCAGATTATCAAAGTGGATCACTCACATTATCTACATTGAACTGAATTCACTGCCATGTAAACCAGTTCAAAGTGGATAATCTGGATTTTATATGGCAGTGTGGAAGGGGCCATAATCTCAGATCAAATTATCAGATCTGAAAGTGTAGTTATTCTAAATTTGCAATAAATATTCATTCATTCCTGCTTAATTATTTAAAACTTTGCCTCTATGCTTGAACTGACCCCTTCTTGTTTTTACTATGTGCACTGGGTGGACGCTGAGGCCCCTTCTACACTGCCATATAATCCAGATTATCAAAGTAGATAATACACATTATCTGCTTTGAACTGGATTATATGATGTAATCCAGTTTACATCAAATAATCTGGATTTTAAATCGGGATGAGTTATATATCAATCCTATCACAGGAGTTTCTTGGCAAGATATAGGGCCTCATTCCATTTGGGGCAGAAAGCTGAAGGAATTGTCTTCTTACTGTTGCCTTTAGGTTTTTTTTCTTCGAAAAACTGATAATCTATTCACCCTCATCACACATGATATCCATTTCTACAAAAAAAAAAAATCCACTTTCTGAGCTATCACATGAGCAAGTGTTTTCTGTTGTATGTATGAAACTTCATAAAGATTTGATGGGGTGTGCACAATTCTAGCAATCGATTCGGAATTTGGCAAAATTTCACAAAATTTGGCAATTTGTAGATACGAACTGCCAAAACAAAATGCTGGAAGGCCAAAACATAACTAAAGCAAAGCAAAACAGCCCTCCACTGAATTCCTGGAAAAGTTTGTTAGGCTCTTTTATACTGTGACTTTTTCCCATAGTTGAAGCAGCAATATCTCTCTGTGTGGATAATGGGACTGAGCATAGCCATATTTGCTGCATCACATGGTCTACCTCAGCCAATCATAAGTTGATTTTCCCTTCCATTGTTCTAGACTTCGAGTCCCAGACTTTCTTGTGTTTTATCCTGCAAGTTGACTCCTCCTTTCAGTAGGAGAGAACATTAAAAATTCCTAAAAATTGGTAGATGACTGGCTATTTCTGAAACGTTGAAGGAATTATGCTGTACTCATGTTCTGTTGCTGTGGCCATTTTTTTTAAAAAAACCCTCTTTTTAAAAAATGTTAATTGTAGAAACTTTAAAAAAAATCAAAATGTCATGGCAAATGTCATGACAAAAATTTCAAAATGTCATGACAAAAAATTCAAAATGTCATGACACTTGTCAGTCTTACAGCAGTATATGTGTCCTACAAGTGTGTCAAGTTTTATCCTGATAACCATGAAAATGATAGAGAAGTGAGCCTCTAATATTTCCCCTATTTTTAAAAAAAAATTACGTCTCTTCTATTGTGAGGAGGAGACAATTTTCAGGACAAAAAAACAGGTAATTCTGGGACTTGAAATCCAAAACAATAAAGACGAGGCAGTCTATGTGATGCAACAAATGGCTGCACTCAGCACCCATCACTCCGATAGAGAGGAAATGCTGCTTCAACTATGGAAAAAAATCCTAAAAACGGATGACTGGATCTTTCCGCAACTCTGCTGGGATGATGTCCTACATGTTACTATTACTTTGTGTAAATAAAAAAATACCTCTTGGGGGTTTCTTTTTGAAAAAAAACGTATTTGTAAAAGTTTTTAAAGTTTCCCAAAAAAAATAATCAGTGAATTAGTGAAATGTTCAGAAATTGGCAGGGTTACAGCTGTAAATGTTTCCTGCAAATGTGCCTAGAGTCATCCTGATAGCCATAAAGATGATGGAGAAACATGCTTCTAAATTCTCCCAATTGAAGCTAATGGACCAAATCTTCCCAAAATAAAAATGGAACTCAGGGTTCCAAATTATGAATCTGAATGCCCCCCCCCCCCCACTCCTAATCTCCTGGGATCTTCCCAAAAATGGAATGTATTCTTGCCATTTTGGACACCCTTGATATTTGAAATGTGCACTTAGATAAGTAATCTAAATTTTTTACTCCAATTAAATACACATTAATTCTTCCAGGGCTTTGGGGAAGACAGTACCTAGGATTCCCAATTACTTATAATACAAAAGGGGAAAAGCATAATTAACACACTATGTCAAAATTGAGAAATCCTTGTTCTAAATAAAGGGGGACATGTAAATACAGCTAACTGGTTACGTATTGAAGTCATGCAATTCCTGAAGAATAAATTATTTTTTAATTATCATAAAAATTTCATGCAAGAGGACTGATTGTGAGAAAAGTAGTTTTGAGAGTGCACACAGGAACACCCACACTTTAACTTCGCTACAACAAGCTACAATTGGGGAACCCACTTTAAAATAAGCAACTTCAGATATTTCTGCAAGAATTGGGAGTTCTAAAAATGATTGCTCCCCAATTTCAAAGACTGCAATTTCTATACATTATAAAAACAGAGCCCCATGGGGATGGGCTCCATAGGACTCCATCTTTAAAAAAATTTAAAAGAGTGTAGAAATGGGGAACCCTGCACCTGAAGAGGTCTTTATTCAAAGGTTTTCCATTGTCTTACCTTTAGGCAGAAGGTGACTCACCAAAGTAATCCAGTGGACTTGCATAGCTAAGTGGGGAGTTGAATCCCAAATACATCTCCCGGAGTGCTAGTTGAACATTCAAATCACTATACCACACCGCTTCTTCTTAGACTCTGTTTATAATCTGATATTGAGAATATTCACAACACATTTCACAATTTTGTTGTGAAAATACATAAGATCAGCTATACAAATCATACATTAACAGTTCTATCCAAAGCTGCATACAGCTTGAATTCATACCCATGGCTATGCATAAATACAGGCTGTCCTTCCAATATAGTGCTGAGGAAAGTTCTATATTATTATCTCACAGAACTAAAAAGCAAATTATTTATCTAATGAATTACTTTTGATGACAAAGGGCTTTTTATATTATTATTATTAATGTGATGTAAGAGTTTTACTTTTTTGGTCTAAAATGTCCAGAGATGTTTTCAAAACTTTTCAGTTGAAAGTAAATGAATTCTTGCCTTTCATTCATTACAGACTATGTGGTGATTCAGCCTGATAAGGAGGGGGAGGGGCACATGGGCGGTGCATCATGTTGCAACTGAGAAGGATTTATTTATAATGTATTTTGTATATTTATCAGATTTTGAAAAGTGCACTATCTGAATTTACCACTTAGGGGAATCAGGAAATGTTTGCATGTGTTTGCAATAGCACCATATTAATGCTTGAATATTTCAGTGAGCAAATTAACTAGTTTCTTTTTCTTTTAAAAATAACATCCCAGGTTCTGATATTTAGTTGCTATTTGCACACAGGGGAGTCCCTGGCATCAAGCAGATTTGTTTATATGTGTGTTTGTGTATCAAGAGAGAGTGGGGGGGGGAGGAGAAAGTGAGGCCCCCTCTACACTGCATATAATGCAGATTGAAAAATAGAACCAGAAAAAAAAGGGGGGGGTGTTAAGGTAGATAATCTCACTTCCTGATAACCAATACCTAAAAATTTCCCTCGCCACCAAAATAATGCAATTACAATGTGATCTTTGCCATTTCTGATTCTTTGTTTTGTTTTGTTTTTTTATTAGTACACCATAGCCATGCTTGTACATTGCAGGCATAATTGGATTGATTGATTCCTGCATCTAAAATATATCTCTAACCAGTATGGCAATTGTTGCATATCTGATGAACATTTATTTTGCTATTCATCAGTTTACATATAATACTGATTCTTTTTTTTCACCAAAGGAAACAATTAAAACACACAACATTACTGCTGCCTCTGTGTGCAATAAAAGAAAGGCGATGTGTAAGAGTGGAAACTAACTATTATTAGTGGCTTTCCTATCTGACATAGACATTTATGTCAACTGGGGGGATGGGGACTTATAACACTACACTGGTTTCGTCAGTGTAACTAGACTAGCCCATGCTTTTGTGATATGCATCTTTTTTCTGAAAGGTTTTTCTTATCTCATTGTGTAGACATCTGGCCTTGTAATCTGATGGTTTGTTGTCCTTGTCAAGCATGATGACTATTTCCAAATTGTAATCTTTTAATCTCAGGGTTTGTTATGTCTAATCTCCCTGGCTATTTTATCTCTCAGCTTCAAAATCAGAAGATGTATGGAAGGGGGGAGAAGGAAAAGAAGTAGTATGCATTTCTCCCTGTGTATGCATCTTGGAACTATCTCTACTTGCTTTCTCCCTGCTTGTAAATATTTCTTTACACCGCTATAAAGGTGTGACTCACATGAGAAATGCACCAGTACTCTCTTCTATCTTTAAATTGCTCTGAGCTGTATAATACAAGTAGGTTGCAAGTAATCTACGATTACTTGGGGATGGGAGGGGGTGGGGTATTGCTATTGTGTCACACTATGGAGGGGGCATGGTTGCATATTCATTCAAGCTGAGGGAATGAGCTTTGATTTCCCATCACACATTCTTTGGTCCGATGAAATATTGTCTGGCTTCATCAAGGTGCACAGAGCTGGGCGAGTTTTCTCCAAGGTGCACCACAGTTTCGATAGTTCTTAATAAATCTAGCACTGAAACGTGCCAGCAAGAGAAATGAGAAAATAGCTGTAAAAGAAATAGACCAGGCTGCTGTGCACACTCCTCTTCCTTTCTTTTTACAATTTAGGAAGGTTGGGATTAATTTGGAAAAAAGCACAGCAAAACCCTATGATTGCTCCCACAAAAGCCATATATTTTCTTGTACTGGATTATGCTTTGTTGTTGATGCTGCTTCTTCTTCAGATGCTGCATTCAGTCTCTTTTGAAAGATTTCTTATGCCATCCTTCCCTTGCCCTGCCAACTAATCCTTATGAAGTGATTCTTGACATAACAACATACAAACTGTCTTCCTGGATTTGACCAAAGTCTATTCAGTCTATCATTTCTGACAAATTACGAAATAACAGGAGTGTCATTGTTTTCTCTCTCCAGCATCTCATATTTGGAAGGATATCTTATTCTTTTTCCACCTTAGTCCAAGGCTTTTTTGGGTCCTGAAGTTCATCTTAATTTTCTAATATGTTAGTTATCTACAAGTTTCCAGAAGAGGTATTACATCTTGGGATTAGTTAAGTTCTATCTAATTCCTACTTCCCACAATCTGAATTGTTTCCAGTCTCAGCATCATCTTGCCACTTTCTATGAAAGGAAGGCATTGAGAGGATTTGGAAAGAAGGAGGCACAAGAATACTATTGAAAAAGTGGGGGGGGGGGGGGAAGCAACATTAGTAGATAGATAGATAGATAGATAGATAGATAGATAGATGGATAGGCAGGTAGGTAGGCAGGCAGGCAAACAAAACAAAAGGCAATAGGTAAAATTTCCGAATTGTTAAATAGTTTCCCATACCATATTCATGAATTGTGGTCAGCAAAGGTTTTAACGAAACTGTTGCCTTCTTCCAACACGGCCATTAGTTCTGAATCTTAGGTTACCGAAGTTACTATAGACAGAATTAGATAGAAAGAGAAGATGTTCTCAGAATCTGCAGATTGGATGGACTGGAGCAATGGTTCTCAACCTGTGGATCCCCTGGTGTTTTGGCCTACAACTCCGAGAAATCCCAGCCAGTTTACCAGCTATTAGGATTTCTGGGAGTTGAAGGCCAAAACATCTGGGGACCCACAGGTTTAGAACTAATGGACTAGAGATTTATAACCCTCTGTGGCTAGGGTTTTATTCTGAGCCAGAAAAAAACCCAAAAAAAACTATTCGCATTTGCTTACAGCTGGATCTCACATCGCACAATTAGATGAACAAGTCTTGTTGACATCTTTAGTTTTCCAGGGAAAAGAGAAATTGAATTTAAAAAATGAGTTGGCTTTGTTGTCCTTATCTAAATACAGTTGGTGCCTTTATATTAGACTCTAAACCAAGAAAAACTAAGCAGGGCTAACACTATCATGTATATCTATGGTGGAACATGTCCTGGGTCCTGCTAAACAACTGCAATGTATTTCTATTATTATTAGTAGTAGTAGTAGTAGTAGTATTTATGAAACTTATATTTCTCTACCTTTTTAAAAAGACTACAGGATGAGTCCTAAACAAAATTTCTGCATCACAATGATGGCCACAGACAGTTCATAGATACAGCTGGGGATACATGCTCCCCCATCCTTTTTGAGATTAAGTCATTTGTTCTCCAGTTTATTAGCCACTACTAGAGATGGCAATATTACAGGCACTTGGTGACCCACTCCTCACAGTGAGGAGATGTATGCATGCTGTGTATCTATTGCATAGAGCACAGGGTTTATAGGGAATCCGCAGCAGTCAACTGTTCTCTCTATAGACACACTGCCAACCACAATGGGTGACATTTTATTATTATTATTATTATTATTATTATTATTATTATTATTATTTATTATTATTATTATTATTATTATTATTAACTTTATTTGTACCCTGCTAGCATCTCCCGAAGGACTCGATGCGGCTTACAAAGGCCAGGGCATCAAAACACAACATAACGATACAAAAACCTAAAGCAAATTAAAAACAATTAAAGCAATATTAAACAACAAGCAATAAACAATACACCAAGACACAATAAAACTGGGCCGGGCCAGAGTAATGGGTACAGAATTAAAAGTGCTGATTTTACCAATTAATAGTAAAACAGGGCATTAATCATTCTTCAGTACCTAGTGCCAACATGCAAAAACATGTGAAATGTCTGTGAAGATAAAAAGAGATTTAGCAGATCCTAGTTATTAGCTGTGTCTGTTTAGAAAGTTTCTTTTGTTGACATTTCAGCTCATAGTGATTTTATACAATCCTCCATCTTCCTTTATTCTACCTGGGGTACTTTCAATTTGAACAATTATAGCACAATGATTCCACTTTAACTGCCACAGCAACATCCTATGAAACCTTGATGGTGGTGGTTGCAATGAGAGCTTTCTAGGCCCTCCTTCATCTGCAAACTTCAGGCTCACACAGCATATTACTATGATATTTAGAATGGATTAACATATCTGCAATTATGTAATGTGAATAGGCCTCTCAACTTTATTTATCTGCAGTAGAGTAGAGATGTAATTCTTTGTTAATTTCCTTCTCAAAGGAAGCTTCAAAGATTTGTAGAAATTTTCTTCCAGCAGTGATTAAGAATGTACAATTTTCAAAGCCTGCAAAGAGTATTCATGGCTTATGCTGTGCAAAATTGAAATGTGATTTTTACAGAAACAGTAACTTCTTCTGTGCAGATTTTTTTTTCAGAAAAAATATTTTCCATGCAGAAAATGTTGTTTTCTGTATAAAAAGAGCTGCAGATGATGATGTATAATAATTCAGTGCAATCTCCGGTAAATTGAACATAGGAAAGGAACAATGGATGACGAATTTGGATCACGTTTGGATGATGAGGCGATCTGGGGTGGGTTTTTTGTAATAACTGTGTATTGATGTTTGTTTATTGCTAGAAATGGAATTGTGTAGTTTAACTGTTATGATATATTGATTACTGCTGGTTTTATTGTCTCTGTTGTTTGCTTTTTGGAAACCGCTGTGATTCGCCCTCGGGCTTGAGATACAGCGGTATACAAGAATAGTAAATAAATAAATAAATAAATAAATGTATTCTACCTAAAACCTGGGCATTTATTGTTTTCCCCTGGAAATCAACATCTTCTGCACAGAAAAATAACTGCTGAAATCCTTTCTGCATTATGTTACTACGTAACTACAATAAGTACAAAACTGTACAGTAAGTCCCAACCTGAACCCATCCCCATGAGTAAGTTGCTTCCTGTGCAACAGGGGAACAGACCCCCATCAATCTCAGTGGCTGCTACCTGTTGGAATATATAGAGATTGTGCATACAAAGCTGAAACAAATGTGTAACCCTCGGCTATGCATTTGTAGGTACCCAATAGGATTCTAGCCCATATTTCTGTGCATAAATACCATTTACTGATTTTCACATGAGTCCTAAACTGCAAAGATTCTTATCAAGGATTCCCAATGTTAAAGGCTTTAAAAATATTTTCAAATATTACTTCCATTTTTAAAATGGGCAGCCAATTTTATTATCAGTACATTGTTTCAATGAACATTCCAGTATTTGTTGTTTACACTCTGTGTCCTCAGGAGCACTCACCACTGGCCCTTCAATAGACAACTGTTGGCCTTCATATTGCTGGAGCTCATAGAACTTTTTTTAAGGTCATCTGTTTGAACCTCTTCCCAATGGATCAGGGATTGTGGAGGAATTTGCATTTGCCAGATAGACCATTTTGATTTTCTCTATACCCTCTTTCTGTTACTATGAGGGGAAAGAGATCCCAGGAGGCCCATCAAACCTGGCACCAGCCCTGGAAATAATATTAAGTGTTGAAATCAATTCTTCAGCATGAAGCCAACAAGACATTGTTAAATGTTTTACCTTTGCTGCTTACATTAATACCTTAATCCCAAATGAATGCAAACAGAGATTAGCTCTACTGAAATAGATTGGGGAGACTTCTGTGTAATTGCATTCAAACATGAAGCCAGGCTGGAATTTGCAAATCATTTAAGGTGTTGTCCAGGATCCTGAAATTATGCAAATTCTTACTGTGTTCTATCCTCTCCCCAAACACACGTTAATTTCTTGTAACTAGAAATGAAGGGAATCGAAAAACTGATATGGCTATCAATCTATTCTTCAATGTAAAATAGAACAATAGAGGATCCCAAGGGTTTGGACCACATTAAATGAAAAATTCAAATACAAGTCTTATAACTCAAAATATAGCAATTATTGCATTTTATATACATTTACAATATGGTCTATGAGAGTTAAAATGTAGTAAAATCTTACCATGTCTAGATAAAGCTATGTCAGAATGTCAGGAAAACTCTTGCTTCAGAGGTCCTTCTACACTGCCATATAAAACCTAGATTATCTGCTTTGAACTGGATTATATGTCAATGTAAAAGGGACCTGATGCTTTGAACATCTATTGCATATTAGAGCAGATAGTACATAATATAATTAATAAAAAGTTCATAATAGATTAGACTGAAGACCAATCTGTATTATGTTCATTTACTGGCTATGTAGTTGTTAGGGCTGGACAAAATTATCATTAGTCCTCGTAAGTTGGATCAAATTAAGTAAATTTGTACTTACAATGTGGTATCTGACATGTGGGCATGGCCCACCCCAAAAACCTAAGAATCCAAACTTACCCAATACATTTTTGTTTGAATTTTGTAAACCTCAGAAGTCTCCCAAAGTCAGTTTTGTTTTCAGCACAAGTAAGTGAAGCAAAGCCAGAAAGAGTGTCATTCACCTTTAAATTAATGGCCTCTCACCATAAGGAGAGGGAAGCAGAATGGAGAAAGAAGAGGAGCCCCATGACAGAGAATTCAAAAGGCCCTGCCCTAAAACACATTTCCCAGAATTTTGTTCAGAGAGGGCCCTGCTGGGAACTTACTTTCCTAGCAGCATTTGCATGGGGCAGGCATTGAAGTCTCTGAGTTTATCTCATAGCATGATGGAAGTAGAAGTTTCTTTCTCTGTGTTTCTCAGCCAATAAAATGCCTGGTTGTGTCCGTGCTCTGATTGGCTTCAATTCTCAGAAGCCTCTCTTGTGGTTTGTCTTATTTTTTAAAAAATGTTATGGTAAAAACTTTACATAATTCTAAAAAAAATCAGTAGATTGGTGAATTGTTCTGAAACTTGGCAGGTCTGCAGTTATAAATGGGATCTAAAATGGAGATAGGTTTCATGCATATAGGTCTTAAAATGAGTGAGGATGGAGATTTTTAACTTTCCCATTGTAGCCAATGGGTTGAATCTTTGTCGAATGACAACTGCAACACTCCTCCTGATTCAGGTAACTTCCTGGTAAATAGTATGAGGAGTTAGCCAAAAATGAACTCCGTAATGGCATGCCTTTTGGCTGTATTGCACAGTTATTTTCACTACACCTTGTGGCAGAAAATTCCACAGTTTAACTATGTTTTGTGGAAATAAGTGCCTATTTTTATCTGCCCTGAATTCTCCACCATTCAGTTTCATTGGATTGTTCCTTTCTGTAGATTCTTCTCAATTATGAGAAGAAGCATGTCTACTTTATTTACATAATGTCTGATTTTATGCACTTCTGTTATGATTTCCTTACTCGATCCTTTCCTAGATAAGCTGTCTCAAACATCAGGTGAATGCCACTTTTAGACTAGCTGGTTTTTATTTTAGCAAGAGCTTTCATAGTTTAACCTACCTCTTCAGATGCAGTAAACAGTGATATAAAATGTATTGTCGAAGGCTTTCATGGCCGGAATCATCGGGTTGTTGTAGGTTTTTTCAGGCTATATGGCCATGGTCTAGAGGCATTCTCTCCTGACGTTTCGCCTGCATCTATGGCAAGCATCCTCAGAGGTAGTGAGGTCTGTTGGAACTAGGAAAAGGGGTTTATATATCTGTGGAATGACCAGGGTGAGACAAAGGACTCTTCTCTGCTGGAGCCAGGTGTGAATGTTTCAACTGACCACCTTGATTAGCATACAATGGCCTGACTGTGCCTGGGTCAAACTTTTGTTGAGAGGTAATTAGATGTCCCTGCCTGCTTCCTCTCTGTTGTTGTGCTGTCGCAATTTTAAAGTTTTTTTTAATACTGGTAGCCAGATTTTGTTCATTTTCATGGTTTCCTCCTTTCTGTTGAAATTGTCCACATGCTTGTGTATTTCAATGGCTTCTCTGTATAGTCTGACATGGTGGTTGTGGGGAGGTACAAAACCTCCTGTAAAAGGGGATTCTGACCCAGCCTTGGAGCAACCAGATAAACTCACACTGAACAGAAGGTGGGAGTGTTATTGTGTTAAAGGTTCCAAGAGGTATGTCAGATGAGAAGATGGTCAGGTCTTTGAAAACCTACCCACCTTGCCCTAATCATATGCGGCTTTTGGCACAAGGCACCTTCCTTGCATTTATTACTAGTTTCTATACCTGGAAGCTATCAAAGTGGATTCCTCCCATATAGCCTTCACTAGCTTTCTTGAAAGTAATTCTGAGATGCAAATTTGAAATAAATGAGGGTTTGTACTGCTAACTATGATGTCAATGTTTTTTAAAAAATATTTTCCAATTATGTGGAATTTGGTTCTTTTTCTAACACCTATACATTCTGTTGACATGTTCTTCAAACACTTTACTGCATATCAAAGATATTTTGGACATTTACTGCATTACCCTTTTTAGACCCCAAAGTATATGTGAAGGATTATTGGGGTGAGGGGTGGAATGACTTACTTTACGCTTTTTTATACTTGATTTATTACACCATTTTAATGCTTATTTTCTCAGTTTGAATATTGGAGTTCTTTGCAATTTTCCCACTTCTAAATAATTTGGCATCATCAGCAAACTGGCTGCTTTACTACTTATCCATGACTCCAGGATATTTATGAAAATGTTAAAAAGAAGACGTGACTTAGTTGTCTGACTGAGCCTAAGCTATGTTTACATGTTTAAGGTGCTTTAAGGCTGACTGGATTGGTTACAGACAAATCTTCCTAAAAACAAACATTTCAGTTGAACTGTTGCAAGTTGCCTGCTGAAAAAAAGAAAGATTTTCCTTCTTCGCAATTTGCAAAACAGGATCGCTGTGCCTCAAAACATTATTGTGTTTTTGTTCCAATCCCATTAAGATTTGTTTTGGCAAATCCTGGAACAGCACACAATCTTTCTGTAATCATTTTGTCAATGTCCCAGTTTGCTTTGAGACCCTAGAGATAGGGGCTGGGTTGGCTGTTAAACAAATAAATTAGTCTGTGGCTCTCAATCAAGGTTTAGTAATTCAGAGCATGTACACAGTCAGTTCAGTGAAGCTGTGATAACTAAGCATTGCAAAGGGGGATGGGGTGCACATCTGGAAGCACATCTGCACCAATGTGCTGCATTCCCTGCAGGAACTGCAAAACGAATTTTACAATGCTAGACATGAGAGCTATTACGCTTTTAACTTAGCACAGAAAACACAGTTCCTACTATAGTAGTAAACCTGCATCATTTCTTACTCTCAGGGAAGGATCATATTGTTTAAATATGTGGAAAAGGAAAAGCAAAGTAAAATGCTTTCTTGAGCTCAAAAAGCTGAGTTAGGAAAGGTAGGCTAGAACACTATTGTTAGCTGTTATATGCATGTGGTGAGCTGTAATTTCATCAATGCAGATTTTTGCTATGTTCATATTTATTGTCGAAGGCTTTCATGGCTGGAATCACTAGGTTCTTGTGGGTTTTTTCAGGCTATAGAGCCATGTTCTAGAGGCATTTCTCCTGACGTTTCGCCTGCATCTATGGCAAGCATCCTCAGAGGTAGTGAGGTCACCTCACTACCTCTGAGGATGCTTGCCATAGATGCAGGTGAAACGTCAGGAGAAATGCCTCTAGAACATGGCTCTATAGCCCGAAAAAACCCACAAGAACCTAATGTTCATATTTGCTGGAGCCAATTTATGACTTGGTACCTATCCTAATGACAAATACTACCTGCTGTCCAGAGCATACAAAAAACCTATAGAAGTTTGGAGTAATGCCTTCTTTGGGGCCAAAGAAATGATCGTGCTAGGGTGACTATCCAACGGCTTGTCCAAAGGTCAGGAATTCTGGGAGCTGAAATCCCAAACGCTTGGAGGGCCACAGGTTGTGTAGTGCTGATCTAGAGTCATGGGCTGTGCCTACACTTGAAGAAATATTCCAGAGTAGCCTGCCCTGGAGCTGTCATGGATACACTACACTAAGTCCCACACTTACTGTTTTACACTCGATATGGCTGGCCAGGCCTCTGACAAATGCCCAACAACACTCAACATGCCTTGCAGCCAGTTTGCTATTTGTTATTTTTATGACAAAAATATGTATTGTGTTGTGATCATGAATGTATCTTAATATGAATAATGGAAAGATGGTTGAAGTGACGCTTGTAGAATTTATTTAAATCTGACACACAGGATGCCCAGTTTGGAAAATTACAGACTCATTTTTAAAAACATCTATTAACAAATATACTCTGGGAAAAATACTCTCATGGACTTGTGCATAAGATCGCAACTTCTAACATAGCCAATGAATCATGTTTTCATATTTCACTGGGGTCAACATAAAATGCAGTTAAACAGTATGCAACACAGATTCCTTCTGTATCCTTTATCTTAACCAAGAGATTCATTTTAGAAGTCTATAGGGAGTAGACTGCAAATGTTTTTGGATGGGTAAGGGCCCTTTCACACAGTCATATAACCCAGAATATCAAGGCAGAAAACCCCACAATATCTGCTTTGAGCTGGGTTATCTAAGTCCACACTGACATATATTCCAGTTCAAAGCAGATAATATGGGATTTATTCAGCTGTGTGGAAGGGGCCTGTTCCGTCTTCCAGGAGCTTGGTTTACATTACCCCTTAGTTGCATGAAATAGCATCCTTTGCATTTCCCCCAGGGTTGCTACAGTCTTAGCAGCACCCTAATAGTCAAACATTAACAGAGGCTGGAAGCCAGCCTGCAAGCCTTTTGTAGCTATTGGCTTAAAAAAGTATCTCTTTGGTCCAGAGAACGCCCTTTTTCCTGGGGATGAGATCTCCATTATGGAGAAGCTCTCCTGCCTTCTTTAGTTTAGAAAAAGCCTCAGATGTGCTGGTGGTCAAGCTAGGCAGCTCGGACAGGCCATCATGAGTATGGTTACCCTCCTGCCTTTGAAACTGGTGCTGAGCTCAGATAGGGGAAGACCTGCTCTTTCTAAAAGATAGCAGCTCAGTGCTAGGACAGAGAATATCTCAGGATTTCTCTGCCATTGGGAGAGGCTCCATTACTTCATTCCCAAACTAACCTTGAGCTTGGATAGGGGGAGACCTGATCTTTCTAAAAGATAGCAGCTCAGGGTTAGGGTAAAAGATCCCAGGATTTTTCTACCATTGGGGAAAGTTAACTCAGCAGCTGAAGGAAAAGGGGAGGAAAGAACATCTATATGGTTTCACAAGTTGACTGTGTTTGTAACTTCATCAAGATGTGCCAAGTCTGTCAAGGACTTTGAGAAATAAATGTTCTGTTTGATGTTCAAATCCAGACTGGCCTCAGTTGCTGGGAATTTTAAGCTTCTAAGTAAGGCACTCGCAGTTCACCCGGATAAAGAGAGAAGCACATCTTAGTTTTAACTTTATAGTGTCTGGGTGTGACGGCACCCAGGGCCTAAGAGGGCATTGTATCTACCAGACCAGACATTAACTTCCTTAAGTCATCCAATGTAGGGACAAATGATATTTTGCATACAGCCCCACAAACAGAGGACTGGGACAAGCCAACTAGCAGTTATAAACCACTGTGGACCAACTATTGCAGTCCAGAATTAACTGAAGTTAGGGAACTGCTTTAGTGTGTTAGAATCTACTCTATACCAATGCAGATTACTTGGACTCTATTGGAAAAGAATCCAAATATTCCTACCAATGTGAGTGCAACTTCATCTGAGATGGATTAAATATCAGTACTAGAATCATAGAATCATAGAATCAAAGAGTTGGAAGAGACCTCATGGGCCATCCAGTCCAACCCCCTGCCAAGAAGCAGGAATATTGCATTCAAATCACCCCTGACAGATGGCCATCCAGCCTCTGCGTAAAAAGCTTCCAAAGAAGGAGCCTCCACCACACTCCGGGGCAGAGAGTTCCACTGCTGAACGGCTCTCACAGTCAGGAAGTTCTTCCTAATGTTCAGATGGAATCTCCTCTCTTGTAGTTTGAAGCCATTGTTCCGCGTCCTAGTCTCCAAGGAAGCAGAAAACAAGCTTGCTCCCTCCTCCCTGTGGCTTCCTCTCACATATTTATACATGGCTATCATATCTCCTCTCAGCCTTCTCTTCTTCAGGCTAAACATGCCCAGTTCCCTAAGCCGCTCCTCATAGGGCTTGTTCTCCAGACCCTTGATCATTTTAGTCGCCCTCCTCTGGACACATTACAGCTTGTCAATATCTCTCTTGAATTGTGGTGCTCAGAATTGGACACAGTATTCCAGATGTGGTCTAACCAAAGCAGAATAGAGGGGTAGCATTACTTCCTTAGATCTAGACACTATGCTCCTATTGATGCAGGCCAAAATCCCATTGGCTTTTTTTGCTGCCACATCACATTGTTGGCTCATGTTTAACTTGTTGTCCACGAGGACTCCAAGATCTTTTTCACACGTACTGCTCTCGAGCCAGGCATCCCCCATTCTGTATCTTTGCATTTCATTTTTTCTGCCAAAGTGGAGTATCTTGCATTTGTCACTGTTGAACTTCATTTTGTTAGTTTTGGCCCATCTCTCTAATCTGTCAAGATCGTTTTGAATTCTGCTCCTGACCTCTGGACTATTGGCTATCCCTCCCAATTTGGTGTCATCTGCAAACTTGATGATCATGCCTTCTAGCCCTTCATCTAAGTCATTAATAAAGATGTTGAACAGGACCGGGCCCAGGACAGAACCCTGCGGCACTCCGCTCGTCACTTCTTTCCAAGATGAAGAGGAAGCATTAGTGAGCACTCTCTGTGTTCGTCCACTTAACCAATTACAGATCCACCTCACCGTAGTTTTGCCTAGCCCACATTGGACTAGTTTCCTTGCCAGAAGGTCATGGGGGACCTTGTCGAAGGCCTTACTGAAATCCAGGTACGCTACATCCACGGCATTCCCCGCATCTACCCAGCTTGTAGCTCTATCGAAGAAAGAGATCAGATTAGTCTGGCATGACTTGTTTTTGATAAATCCATGTTGACTATTAGCGATGACTGCATTTGTTTCTAAGTGTTTGCAGACCGCTTCCTTAACAATCTTTTCCAGAATCTTGCCCGGTATCGACGTGAGGCTGACCGGACGGTAGTTGTTTGGGTCATCCTTTTTTCCCTTCTTGAAGATTGGGACCACATTGGCCCTCCTCCAATCTGCTGGAACTTCTCCCGTTCTCCAAGAACTCTCAAAGATGGTTGCCAATGGTTCCGAAATGACTTCCGCTAGTTCCTTCAGTACTCTTGAGTGTAGTTGATCTGGCCCTGGGGACTTGAACTCATTAAGAGCGGCCAGGTATTCCTGGACGACTTCTTTCCCAATTTGGGGTTGGATGTCCTCCAATCCCTCATCCACTCCATCTTGCTGAGGTTGAAGACTCTCTTTTTGTGAGAAGACCGAGGCAAAGAAGGCATTAAGTAGTTCTGCCTTTTCCCTGTCCCCTGTCAGCATTGCCCCATCTTCTCCTCGAAGAGGTCCTATCGCCTCCTTGTTTTTCCTTTTTCTACTGACATAAGAATAGAAGCCCTTTTTATTGTTTTTAATGTCCCTGGCAAGTCTGAGCTCGTTTTTTGCTTTAGCTTTGCGGACCTTTTCCCTACAGGTGTTGGCTATTTGTTTGAATTCTTCTTTGGTGATTTCTCCTTTTCCACTTCTTGTGCATGTCTCTTTTGTGTCTTAGCACAGTTAGAAGTTCTTTGGACATCCATTCTGGCTTCTTTGCACTTGTCCTATTTTTTCTCTTTGTTGGCACGGTTTGCAAAGACCATATTTTTGAGATTCAGTACCAGATTTTTAAAAATCTCTATTCATCCCATACACAGGTGGTAACTGGATCCCTTCAGATCTTTTCAGAACCTGAAAACAATGGAGAAAAAAACTTCAAAGTGAGATCAGTATATTGGCATATTGACATTCCAAATCCTTGGATAACCTTACAACCTCACAAAATCCTCCTTCTCAATGATATTGGGGAAGGAGGAGGGGCAGAAGTAGTTATGGAAGAATGAGGATCTCGATGTGCTTTTCAGGATAAGCCAGTAGCTATCCAGGCATCTTTATCACTGAATGTGTGCGAAATAGAGCAATGTCTTGACATTCAGAGTGGAAGTAGAGTTAAAGTTCCAGGTTCTTACACCCTTCCTAGTTACACCTGTGATCTGAAGTAGTGCATCCCACACAACCTCAATGAGAAACAGTTTATTTGTGTCTGTAATATCAGAGTGAATGCCTGACTTCAGTAGACTACAATAATTTAAGTTCCACTAATTTGGGCTGTTAAAAATACTTTCCCTATCTTATTCCTCCATAGTGTTGATATTGTCCTTGACATGCTTTAGATTACAATAAATTTCCAATGTGTTTTAATGACATGGTAATCAAGATCCTGCTGATTTGGTTATCAGACCTTTTTTCTTCTTCTTCTTTTGAAAAAAAAAATGATTGCCCATTTCTTTACACTTCAGCTTCCATTCCTCCAAGAAACTACAAAGGGGGAGGGGAAAGTCATTGCAGAAGTATTAAAAAGCACACAGTTCGAAAGAAGTAGGTCTGGGTAAATGGTTTGGAAAAAATCCCAATTGCACCACGCATGAAAAGCAGAGAACACAGAAATAATGCAAGAAAATAATTTTTTCATGCTATTTTAGCTTTACAGTGTGTTCAGATTTATTGGAAAGCCAAACTCAGTATTTCTTGGGTGATTGAGCTTTTCCTGTAGATTTGACTTCAGCTTGCCCTCATGGCAGTGTGTGATGCCATAAAGTGTCACTCGTGATGGATATAGCTTTCTGAAAAACACAGAAAGAGCATTATGGAGCTTTTGTGATTTTGATTTATTTGACCTAAAATTGTAACACACCCCATATATCCATGAAACCCTCTGATTTTAAAATAGTAAACTAATTCTTTTAAAAGTATGGTTTCTTTCTTGCCAACTTTGCAAAAAAATCCCCTAGTTTCCTAAAGATCTTAAAGAATTACACTCTACACTGAATATCATCGTTATTGTATGAGCAGGGCCATTTTCAGGAAGCACGCCATTAGAGAACAATGTTTATTGAAATTGGAATGTTAACAACACATTACAGAACTTCAGTTCTAATTAATATGAAGGATAATAATTCAAACCTTTACTGACATTGACCATAAATACAATTCATCATCAATTACTATAATATAATTTTGAGTCTGACTTGATGAATGCATGTTTTGACCATTATTGTTTCAAAGACTCACTAAGTTGTATTATATAACTCAAAAGGAAAATCCATTATTTAGGTGGATCATGGTGAAAAGGAGTATAAAAAGGTCAGTGTCAAAATAAAAATTGCAGCAAGGAATTAAATTCCTATTAACTAAGAAAGTGATATCATTATGCATTCTCATCAGGTCCTAATGACTGTTCCATTTGTGTGCGTGTATGTATGTGTGTGTGTGTGTGTGTGTATATATATAATGATCTGTTCATTTTGAGTGGCATCATAACTCAAAATTCGCTGGATGAATTGCTTCCAAATTTGGCCACAAGACACCTACTAACCCAAGGAGTGACCATCACTCAAAAATTGATTTTGTCATTTGGGAGTTGTAGTTGCTGGGATTTATAGTTAACCTACAATCAAAGAGCATTCTGAACTCTACCAACGATGGAATTGAACCAAACTTGGCACACAGGACTCCCATGACTAGCAGAAAATACTAGAAGGGTTTGGTGGGATTAACCTAGAGTTTTGGAGTTGTAGTTCACCTACATCCAGAGAGCACTGTGGACTCAAACAATGAAGGATCTAGATCAAACTTGGCACAAATACTCCATATGCCCAAATATGAACACAGATGGACTTTGGAGAAAATAAACCTTGACATTTGGGAGTTGTAATTACTGGGATTTATAGTTCCCCTACAATCAAAGAACATTCAACAATAGAATTGGACCAAACTTCCCACAGAACCTCCATGACCAACAGAAAATACTGTGTTTTCTGGTGGTCTTTGGCAACCTTTTTAACACCCCCTAGTGCCACCCCCAGGGATCCAGACCCCCAGATTGTGAAATGCTGCCTTAAGGCCACCTAGTCCAACTCCCTTCACCAGGGCAAGGAAACATAATCAAAGCCCTCCTGACAAAGAGCCATCCAGCGATAGATATAGATAGATATATATGATTCACACACACACACATACACACATGTAAATGACAAATATAGTATCACAATTTGAAAGGGCCCCCTGAAAAGGGCTAATTATATGTTGCATGTTCCAGAGTTGGCAAAGCAGACAATCTCTACATCAACACTTACAAAGAAACAACAAGAAATACTGTTTACCTACAAGCATAAAGAAATTACATAAATTAGAATCTAACAATTTCTCATTACTTTATTTTCCAGAACACCAGACTGGGCCGCAGCAACGTGTGGCAGGGGACAGCTTGGGACGGCTAAGACACACACACACACACACACACACACACACACACACACAAATAGTTCTGTTTTTTGAGACTAGGCCTCTTTTTAGCAAACTTTCTGATAAATCAACAGGTTTTGCATCACATGGAAAGCATAACTTAAGGTTAGCCCTTCCCTTTGCCATTTATTTTATGATGTCCCTTCCCTCCAAAAAAGTCTAATTTGATGCCAGTGATGATTTTTCAAAATTGTACGTTAAAAAACTTCTCCCATTTATGTATGTGTGTTATAGTCTTGTACAGTTCTGTAAACGTTTGCAAATCTCCAACAGCTAGATTCCCACAGAAAGATAAGAACACAATGCTTTATATGCATATTAAATATGATAAAGAATTTGAGGCCAGGCAGAATATCAGGACTGAAGAAGTGGATATCATAAAATCATACTTATTTCACCAGCTCATCCATTCCCTCCTCACTTGAAAGCAATTAAATTTTGAACGTGACAACTTAGAATGTTCTCTGATGAATTTCTTAAATTGCAATTTAGTGAGTGCAGTGTCCAATCTCCAGGGTTACAACAGGGGGCTAGTTCTAATAAGGGCTGTGCCTAAGCCAGGCTTTTCCCACTCAAGGCCTTGACTGTTTGTGTGTCTTTCTTTCATATCAGTCACTTTAACACAATTGTTCACCCTGCAGGATCAATGGAACTATGGAAAAGAAAACAACATGCTTTCCTACTTGGTAGGCTGTCAGCAGGTTTCTGAGTTGGCAGAATCACATGCATACAATACCTAAATTACTCATGTTTAGCATTCATAAGTAGTTTTTGTATTGTGTATAAGTTTTCATAGGACAGTGTCCTAGTTAGAGTTTCCAATGAAGACTAGGGAGATTCTGATTCACATCTCTACTCTACCATTAAGTTCTCCTTGAGTAAATTGCATGCTTCAACATCTTGATCTCAGGATAAAGGAAAGATTATGTATCCCACGTGACCTTCTTGGAGCAAAATTGGGGCAGTCAAAACATATGTAAAGTGTTTGAAGTCCAATTGATTTTACCAAGACACCTAACCGCATGCTTAGCTTGTTTCTCTTTAAATAAACAAGGTTTGAATGCACTTTTGCAAAGCTATGCCATGCCCTTTCTTTGCCAAAAAAAATGGTATATTGTTTTGAAACTTTTCCTAACTACCACAGAGGAAAAATACTGAATTGTTTATACAATGTTAAGCAGAAATACCAAGAAATGGAGAATGAAGGACTGACCAAGAGCCCTTCCAGACAGACCTTATATCACAGGATGTTATCCCAGGTTTTCTGTTTATCCCAGATTATCTGGCAGTGTGGATTCATATAATCCAGTTTGAAGCAGAAAACTGGAATCAGATCCTGGGATATGGGCCTGTCTGAAAGGGCCCCAAGTATGATTTTGAGCTGAATTTAGCTCTGTATAACAGAGCATATTGCAAAGTGTAGTGTTTGTTAAATTCAAAAGTACCTAAAATACATGTAATATTAAAAAAAAGGAATCTCTCTCCCACCCCCTTTACAGGAAATCACTTATTGATCAAATTTGGAATATCACTTTAAAAAAAAACTTACTATACAGAGTTGTTACTTACCATGCTTATGTCATCCTCATATTTCTTCTTATTTTTTCAAGATATCATTTAAAAAAAGCTTTTAGAAGATCTTAGTATAGGTCCTTCTTTATGTGTGTGTATTTTAAACATTCTCTCTAGTGCAAATCTCCTTAACTGGACTTCTGTCATAACCACATCATTATTTTATTCTCAGCTGCTGTTTCTTATCTTGTCTTACAGCTTGTCTTACAAGTTGTCATTTCAGATTTTTCATCTGTAATTGCTTTGTTTATATGAAGTTGTCTTCTCAGAATGAATGTGTAACCTGTCAAGTCTGCTTAACCTGGCCATCAGAAATGATACTACTTGATATCTCGAGTCATATCATGGCTTTTCAATACTTCAACTGGTATAATGTGCAAAATTTTAATAGACAGCACTATGTGATGAAAAAACACTGAACTACTCATGTGTTGCCTAATATTGCAAGAATGCAGCTACATATTCTTGTATCACAGTAAAGAAGTAGAAGAATGTATAACTGGGGATGACCATGGTGTTGGTCAATCCTCCCTGGATTTCACTGCCAGTCCTTCTGAAGATGCTCAAAGTTGAATAGAACCTATAATAATGCCAAACTGTGGTTCAGAACTGACAGAGTATCCATTCATTTCAAGAGCAATATCAGTAAAACCCAAAGGAGATGTGCTGCCCCCATGTCATGCATCGCTCGGATGTGAAAAAGCTAAATTTTTGCTTCTGAATCACATTTTCTCAATTTGCTTATATATTCAAAATATTTCTAAATGGCCTTTACATTTCCATTCATAGTTTGGCTCTCAAAATGCAAAAAGACAGCAGTGGATGAAAATATTTTTAATAATGATCAGTCTTTTACAACATCACTTTTCAGGTAGCAATGGGATGCAAATTAATTTATTTACTAGCTTAATAGGATCACAAAATATACTTCTTAAATTAATACATGGACCAGAATACTATTATTTAGGAAAGTTTTGATTGCCTAATCATTTTGCCTGCATTTGTGGCAAGCATCCTCAGAGGAATGAATGCTTCTAGAACATTGCCATACAGCCCAAAAAACGTACAACAACCCAGAGATTCCAGCCATGAAAGCCTTCAACAATGCATTCCCATAAGGTTCCATGTATCCAAGAGGAGCTCTCTTAGCCCTGACATAGCCATGTTAAGATTGATAGCAAATTTCTACATAGAATGCTTTGAGACTCAAGCCCTCGAAACAGCACCGTAAAAGCCCAACATATGGTTCAGCTATGTGGATGAGACCTTCACCATTTGGAGCATGGAGAAGAACAAAGGCACTACAGGCCAATGGGTATTCTATGACGGACATCAAAAGAGCTGCAAGACCCAGAACAAGCCAGAAGAGTAAAGATAAATATTATTAAAGGAAAAGTGTTCTTACCATACATCAGGTGAACCACTGACTGCATAGGGAAGCTGATGAAGAAACACAGCCTATAAACCATCTACAGACCCACTAAGAAAAACCAACAAATGATACATTCAGCAAAGGATAAGATAAATTATCTTACCACTTCAGGAGTCTACCGTATACATTGCTGCTGCGGACAAGTCTACATAGGGACCACAAAACACCATGCCCAGGGACAAATCAAATAACATGAAAGGCACTGAAGACTAACTCAACCAGAGAAGTCAGCTATAGCTGAGCACTTGAGCCAATCCAGACACAAAATATTATTTGAGAACACAATTTCAACAGAAAGGAAGAAACCATAAAAATGAACAAAATCTGGTTACCGATATTTAAAAAATCCCAGAATCAATACAATAAATAAAGAACATCACTCAGAAACAGGAGAACTCCAGACAGCATACAATCAAGTGCCAGTTAACACTCTCAAACAGAGGATGCCTTCAGGCAACAAAACCCAGGCTACCTCTCTGCAGATTTCCTCACTGACTGACTTTGCAGCTTCATGGCTACTCAATGCTATTTAAGCTTGCTAATTGCAATACTCACACCTGCTTTAAAGAGACATGGGTTCTTTCTCCCACCTTGGACAGATATATCTACAGATATATAAACACTCAATTTGTCTCACTTACAAACACTCAATTTGTCTCACTTACAAGATGCCAGCCACAGATGGTAAAACATCAGGAGAAGATGCTACAGGACCCCGAAAAACCCACAGCAACCCAGTGATTTTGACAACATATGGAACAAATGACTGTTAGAAATGGCCTACAAACACTTCAAGTCACCATGGTGAACACTCTTCTCTAGACGTACAGTTGTTCACTTGGTTCTCAGTAACTCCCCTGCATTATGTGTTGCATGTTTGAGAAAGTATAAAGGTATCTGGCCAGGGAATTTTAGGGTCTTTTTTTCATGTGCGCAAAAGCTTTTTGGACAATAAGCTGTGGCAGCTATGGGCTTTCCTATCATTTAGTCTGGCTTCCATTCTTAGACTTTAAGGGAGCTATCCAAGGTACTGAAGTTACTTGGGGATAAGATTTGAGAGCTCAAATAACTCCTTCAAATCTGTAATAAAGATAACAATGCATCTGAAGTGGAATTCACAGCTTACCAGCAATTTATTTATTTATTGTGTCAGGAGTGAACCAAAACAGTTGTATTACATTAAAAACAAACAAACAAACAAAACACAAAGTTTGCAGACTTGGTATTTGATTAAATGTTCTTTGACCAGTAGCTGACCACTTGGAGTTCCTCTGGTGTTGCTGCAAGAAGGTCATCCATTGTACATATGGCAGGGCTCAGGTTGCATTGTAGAAGGTGGTCTGGGGTTTGCTCTTCTCCACACTCGCTTGTTGTGGATTCCACTTTTGTAGCCCCATTTCTTAAGGTTGGCTCTGCATCTCGTGGTGCCAGAGCACAGTCTGTTCAGTGCTTTCCAAGTCGCCCAGTTTTCTGTGTGCCCAGGAGGGAGTCTCTCATTTGGTGTCAGCCATTGATTGAGGTTTGGGTTTCAGCCTGCCACTTTTGGACTCTCACTTGCCGAGGTGGTCCAGTGAGTATCTCTGTAGATTTTAGAAAACTATTTCTTGATTTAAGTCATTGGCATGCTGGCTGATACCCAAACAGGGGGTGGGCTGGAGATGTCACTGCTTTGGTCCTTTTACTATTGGTTGCTACTCCCCGGTGGATGTCAGGTGGTGCAATACAGCTAAACAGTGTAATTTCTCCAGTGGTGTAGGGCGCAGAATCCCCGTGATAATGCAGCATGTCTCATTAAGAGCCACACCTACTGGTTTAGCATGGTGAGATGTGTTCCACAGTGGGCATGCATACTCGGTAGCAGAGTAGCATAGCGCAAGGGCAGATGTCTTCACTGTATCCGGTGTGATCCCCAGGTTGTGCCAGTCAGATTTCATATGATATTGTTTCTAGCACCCACTTTTTGCTTGATATTCAGGCAATGCTTCTTGGAGGTCGGAGCATGGTTCCAGGGTAACTTCCAGGTATTTGGGTGTGCTGCAATGCTCCAGTGGGATTCCTTCCCAGGTAATCCTCAGAGCTTGGAATGCTTGTCTGTTCTTGAGGTGAAAAGCACACGTCTGTGTTTTAGATGGATTAGGAATCATCTGGATTTCCCTGTAATAGGCAGTAAGAGCACCTAGAGCTTTGGAGAGCTTCTGTTCAACCATCTCAAAGCTCCCTGGTTGAGTGATAATGGCATGATCATCAGCATAGATGAAACTCTCTGTCCCTTCTGGCAATGACTGGTCATTTGTGTAAATGTTGAACATTGATGAAGCAAGCATGCGCCCCTGAGGCAGACCATTCTTCTGTTTTTGCCATCTGCTTCTTTGGCCAACAAAAAAGCTCCTGTTTTGTAGCAGATTTCCTATGAGGCGGTTGAACTTATCCATTTTTCTCAGGAGGAGGCGGTGGTTTACAGTATCATAAGCCACTGACAGATCTATGAAGACAGCTACTGTGATCTGCTGCTTTTCAAAGCCATTTTCTATGTGCTGAGTCAGGTTCAGCACTTGTGATGTGCAGCTTTTGTCTTTCCTGAAGCCAGTTGGCTGTGGAATCAGACATGGGTCTATTTTTTCCATAATTCTATGCAAAATAAGTCTCTCCAGAACTTTGTAAAGGTGGCATAACAAGGAGATTGGTCTATAGCTTTTTGGATCATTACAATCTTCGCCTGGTTTCAAGATGGCTATGACACTTGCTTTCCTCCAGATTTTGGGGATCTGACAGGATGCAGTGCAGTTGTTCATCAGCTCCAGCGGCCAGCACCTTGCTATTGGAACAAAGTTCTTAATTTGTTCCATCCATAAATCATCCAGGCTAGCTGCTTTGCCATTTTTACATTTATTGAGAGCCATATCCAATTCAGTAAATGTAAAAGGTTCATGAAGGGTGTTGTTCTCAATTATCAGCAATGATAATTCATTTTACTTGAAAAAATGGTAAGCTAGTTCTGCTACATTTAGGTTCCTTTTGCTCCATCTGCTACAATGTCTGTCCCTAATAACACCACTACATTGGACAACTGCCAGGGTGTTCTAGGTTTTGTGTCACAGGCTTAAGGATCTACTGGGTGCAACTGTAACTTTTTAGACCCACAGTAACCCAGTCATTTGTTCCGATTCCAAACTCATTGGACAGGACACTGCTGTTTATTCTTGTGATGAATATCATACATTTACAGGGTGAACTACTACAAAGGGCAAACTTCAAGAGGAAGGCATGTCAAGCAAATACTTGTTGGGACCATATTCTCTTTGGAAACCTATGTTCTCATTATGAAAGATCATGTGGATCCAGAGTAGGTCTCTACAATCACTTACGAACCCACTACCAAGACTCTACCCCTGGAAGACAATCATACTCAGGCACGAGTGATCGCTTATATGATGATGACATATATATACTGCAATTAAATGAAGTTATAGGAGACTACCATAAGTAATTCATGACAGAAATGTCCTGAGAATACTGTAGAAGATAAATTAGCTGTGATTGTCACGATAGGATGAGGTATAGCTGACCAAATGAGAGAATAACATTTTCAGTTTAAACCTATGTACACCACAGATAATATGCATACAGCTGTAGTGGGTGGAAGACCAGGACAAAGAATAGAAAATAGGAAAGATGCCAACTACTCATAAATCTGCAATATAAACACAGACTTAATATGTTTCACAAGGCTTTAATCAGACATTTACTCAACTCTAATGGGATGCTGTTTTAATACTCAACATACATATTCCCAATATATGGGCAAAGACCATTTCAGTTTAAAAGCTTTCATTAATGCTGCATTTATTTTTAGCTGGCAGTGCTGTTTTAAAAATAGATTTGATGGTATGCTGGCATCTTTTTGGAATGATAATGTTTAGGGCCATATAAACATGGCAAGGGCCAGGGTTCACTTTTTACAGTGATAGCATTTCAAAACATAATGGTGGTAATGGACTTTTCAAGTACTAAATGTACATTATAAATTGGCCTTATACTTAAGTGCTATCAATTAAAACAACAACAACAACAACGTTTACCATGCATTTTAACAGGTATAGCTAAGTTAACAGAACCTTTGACAAAGAAGCTTCTTTTTGTGTAGTCTTTTTGCAGGAGGTACACTCATTGCAAAGAATTTTCTTTAATTGATAACATACATACATATATATATATATATATATATATATATATATATATAAAGAGAGAGAGAGAGAGAGAGAGAACCATATGTAGTATATACATCTCACACACCTCTTTTTGTGTGTTCTATATAGATGAATGTTTTTTTGTTTTGTTCTGGGTTTTTTTCAGCATTGGTGTTTGGAGGATGGTAAAGGAGAAAAGACAAATTTTCAATGTTGAGTTGCACCGGTGCATCTAAGCAAACAATGCTATAAACTTGAGATGGAAAAGAATGAGAAGCTAGTGTAAGTGATCATACTGTAGCTGCATGGTCTTACATATGACAGGCAAAACAAACGGTTGCCTTTAGAATCTTCAAAGGCCCTTCCAGACAGGTCAAAAATCCAAGAGGAATTGGGATTTTAAATCCTACTTCCTCTTGGGATGGAGGCCACACATGCTTTTGCAGGAATAATGTCCAAATACTCATCCCTGTTGATCCGAGATCAGCAGAGGTGTGCATTGGCACTGACAGCCTCCCTCTTCCTGCCCTCCATTTCCTCCTGCACTTACAGGAAGAAGATTCTGACAAGGCCTGAAAACTCCCCCCCCCCCCCCGAAAGAGGGCTTTGGGTAGGGAAGGGACAATTTTTCTTCCAAGTCCCTCGTTGGTTCTTCCAGGGAGGAGGAAGAGAGGCAAGGGCTCAAGGCCTGCATGGAAGGCTTCCTCCAGTAAGTTGACAGGACAGGAGGGAGTTCAGACAGGAGGGAAGGAAGGAAAACACATGTTTTCCATGTCTGAAGTTTTTCACAGGCATGGAAAGGTGCATGTTTCTCTGGAGGAATTGGGTTTAAAGGGCAGCTTCTGAACACGTGTTTTCCAGTCTTTAACTCGATTCCTCCCGATTCCTTCAACATTTTGGCTAAATGTTGTTTAGCCACATACCCCTTTTAACCCAATTTAACCCATGTGTAAAGAGCCCTTAGTGAGAATGTGTGAAGAGCAAAACAAAGACAGAAGGAGAAAACAAATAAACCTGCCAGTGAAGAAAAAACATAGAATTATAGATTTTGCCCCTAAAATAGGAGAAGTGGAGGCTAGCGAAAAGGAGAAAAATCATCCTAGGAAAATTTGGAGGAAGCTTTCAGCCAATGTCTTGAAGATTCTTTTGTTGTTGTTTATTATGCAAAGCTTATCTGGCCTGTTTGATTCATTTTACATACACATAATGTTTTGAATAAAACAACTGCAAAAATATGTTACGTTGTTCTTATATGTTGTGTTGTAGGAACCTATCCCTATTCTTTCCATATTAATTCTACTACTGGTACCAAAGTGTTTGCTAAAGATGATGTATAATGATATTGCATTTTACTTCTTGTCAGGAGGGCTAGTTTTAGATGGATACACAACCCAACAAAACAATTCTTGGTGTCTTCATGTTTAGGCCTTTTCCTGGGGTTATTTGGATCTCTGAATCAGAAAATATCATTGGATAGACTGCATCAACTCTTATTTCTTTATGGGCGAGCAGATGAAATCATGGCATATATTCTGCCTCTCAAAAACTGATACTGATGGAGGGAAACTGGTGCCATTTTTGGAATCAGCAGATCAAATATACCTAGAAACAAGTATAACATTTGAGGCATCAAAATGTGTGTTGGCCAGTGTATAGTTAATGGTAATAATGCTAGTTAAAGAAGCAGAAATAATAGGGCATTATTTTGGAGACTGAAAGTTGAGTTTTAAGTCAAGCAATCCAATACTGCAAGATATTGCAGTAAATCTAACTGAACTCAATGGGATTTATTTCACAATAAACATGCATTGCATTATGTCAACAACCACTAGTATCTCAGAAATGCTTTCATTGTGGAAAAATCAAACAAACTTTAGCTTAGTTCCCTTCCTCAAAACTCCAAAATAGACTTTGGATCCCAAAAACCTACATCGGTGTTCACTTACTCTCAGGAACAGCTCTGCAAGTGAGAGTCCAAAAGTGACATATTAAAACCAGGAACCTCAATCAGTGACTGATACCAAATGAGAAACTCCCTCCTGTGGACACAGAAGACTGGGCAACTTGGAAGGTGCTCAACAGACTGCACTCTGGTACCACGAAATGCAGAGCCAACCTTAAGAAATGGGGCTACAAAATGGAGTTAATCACATGCAAGTGTGGAGAAGAGCAAACCACAGACCACTTACTCTAATGTAGCCTGAGCCCAATGCACAGTGGAGGACCTTCTTACAGCGACACCAGAGGCAATCAAAGTGGTCAGCTTCTGGTCAAAAATATTTTATAGGGCTGGGCGGTTTCATTTCGTAATTTCGTAATTTGTTAAAAAATCGTTATTTTTTTGATAACGAAGCGATAACGAACCATTCAGGAGCAACTAAAAAATGAAACGAATTTTTTAATTTGTTTCGTAATTGTTTCGAATTCGTTTTGTATTCGTTTCGTTATCGTTTTGAAATCGTTTCATTATTATTTCCGCATGTCTGGGGCAAGTTTTATAGTTGTTGTTTGTTTAATCAGTGAAAAAAAATATAAATATCACACCAACAGTCAACAACAGAGGGAGAGGGAAGTTTCAGAAGTTCCCCCTGTCCCATTTGGAGGTTTTTTAGCGTATTGCGCAGTCGCGTCCGCCATTAACGAATCGATTCGTAATTGTTTCGTAATTGTTTTGAATTGTTTTGTAATTTACGAAATTTTGTAAATATCGAACTTTTTAAAAGAAAAATTTGGGAATTCTTTTAAAAATCGAAACGCAACCCCCCCCCCCCCCCAAAAAAAACGAATCGATTTTAGAAACAAATTTTTCCGTGGTTGCCCAGCCCTAATATTTTAGTATAATGCCAAGTTTTTAACTTTGTTGGTGGTTTTTTTTATACACTGTAGCTGTATTCTCAATTCACTTCTGACATGATAGATAAATAGTGTTCACTTTTTCAATGGAATGAGAGGTCTGTGATGGGACTCACCTTACAAATTACCCTGGATATTCTGTTAATGTGGAAAATACTCAAACCAGCCTGAAAAGCCCTTGCACAAAATCTAGTTTAGTTGGGATGATGGATTTTGCCCTTAATTCGACCTTTTTTCTATCCCCCCAAAATAGAAAAATGTAGCACTCCAGTTAAAATGTAGCAAAATCCTTGACATGGTAAAGAACTTCTGAATTCAATATATGGAGATTAATTTGGCTGGACTGACAGGGACCAGGAACAGGGACCGTTGGGACATTCCCATCCTATGTTTTTATCTTGTCTAGGACAACACAACAGTTGTGAATTATTTAGAATCATGGAAGCAATAGCCCTGTAGTTCTGGAGGGCAGATTGTGAGCTGGTAACCTCACTGTACCTCAGCATTTGGGTTAGAGTTAAATAGGAGTCAGTCCTCCAGTCATGAATACCTTTATTGATTTTGGCCTTTGAGTAAAAGGAAATTCAAGTGAGGTCAGAAAGTTTTCTAGCATGGCTGCCAGAGAGCAGGTGATTAAAGCCTTGTCTCTCACCTTAAGCATTCCAATTCAGTCTTGTGAGGCTTAACTCCTCACCTCAAGTCTCCAGTGGCTTTGAGCTGAGTTCACAAACACACCTCCCCATTTAACAAAGAGGCAAAAAGAGGACAAATAATGGGGGAAATACTTACATGCCAGAACAAGGTATTCCACAGAGATTAGAAAACAAGGCAGAGCTGCAGGAAAATATTGCAAAAGCACATCCTGCTGTTGTTGGGTTATGTTTTTTTTCTTTAGCAAAAAAAATGAAGCTGAGACCTAACTTTGGAGTGCTTACCAGTGTCCAGATAAAACACTATCATCCTTTACTGTAATGAACTCTGCACTGACAAGTCTGTTATGACAAATTTTGTTTTTCTGGCAGTACCTTCAAAACTCAGTGAGATTTGGAGCCCCATTTAAAAACATCTCTGGTCCTGTCTTCTCGCCTCTGTGACAAGTTCTCTCAGTTCTCATCTGGGTCACTAAATGGAGATCCCATGATAGGGAAAACTGACACCCCATTCATCTTGCTTTGCATGAGTGCTCTTTCTGTCAGGAGAACCACATAACAATGTTAGTTTTTATATACTCACAAGAATATAGGCCCAAATCAGCTGCCAGGAATGGAGCACAAGAAACAGCACAGAAGTGAGAAGAGGAAGAATAGAAAAGAAATTGCCATTTTACATGGCAACAGGCAAGAGGAACGTGCATGAATATACATATGTGTATAATTTTACAGGAAAAAAAAATATTCACCTTTGTAAGCCTAAATTAGGTACACCAAGCTTGAAATTCACATGACATAGGAGATGATTAGCAATCACCCACATAGAATGTATCTCTCAGTGGAAAGTGTAGCTTTCAAATTGTAATGTATTGATCTTCATAACTGTACTGAATGTATAAGTGAATGCACTTCACAGATAGGGGCCTGAATTCCTGTCTTTTCAAAGTGATGCTGGAAGTGTGCTAACTCCTCTGATAAATATTAAAAATAGGAACCTTCAGAAACCCAACGTGAGAGCATTTCAATCTCCCAGAGCATTCTGTCACTCATCTTAAAGTTGCACACTTCAATGAAAAGGTTTCAAAGGAGATTCTAAACTCAAAAACACGGAGCTGAAATTCATTAGCAAATTTGATCCTGTGGAACTCAGGTTTAACAAGCATTGGGAGTTGCTTCTCCATAACAGGAAAGGTTTGTCCCACTTTGCACATTTAATACTACCTTTCCTACTTAATTTATCACCGGTGACCACTTTTGAGGAGCAAATCAGATCAGCACTGATTGGATCTTGAAGTTATTTCTGCAATGCATGTAACTTTAATACGGTATATTTGCTGCCAGATATCTTGTGTTCCCTTGACTTTTTGGTCCCACAGTGTTAAAAAAAACCCTCTTTGCTTTTCTGCATCAATAGTTCTGCCAGCTTTTGAAACAGTGTTTCCTTTAACAGCATCTTTATGTATAGGAATTAGGAAATGAAGCTTTTACAACCTTTACCACCCAAATATGGTTTATGCATGCAAGACCCAGCACATTTAAATTAATATAATTCAGTAAGTCCAGAAATTGTTCATGTCATTTTGACTTACAGAGGTTGATTTTAGACCAATAAAACATTATTGAATGTTTCTCTCTCCCCGTGGAATGGCATTGGATTAGAAGAAGCACAGAGGTAGGCAAGCATGCACCTGGTTCATTCATGCAGTAGGTCAGATCAGTACAAAGGTTATCTTCTAATCAGGAAGATGTTGTGCTCCTTCGCGATTTATGCTGCTAATATGTTATGATTCTGGCATGTGTCTCCATTCTTTCAGAATTTGAGTGCAACCAGGGTTTTCTTTTTCAATATGCCAATGATACCCAGTTCATTCCCTCTATCTTATTTTAGTCTCAAATGGGTCAATGAAATGTCAAAACAGTTCATGGGCTTTGTAATGTAATGTCTGGACTGAAACTCAGTCTAGTTAAGATGGAGATGCTCTTTACAAATAGTTCATCTGAGCACAAAGGTGTTGCTCATCTGTTCTAAATGGGACCATTATTGCTGAAGGACTGAGTTTGTAGGTTCAAAATGCATGGCTTCTACATTGTTTAGGCAGTCTGGCTCATCAAATATTATTTTCCATGCAATTGTCTGCAAAGTGATAAGGGAATGAAAAACTTTTCAAAATTAACCTCCTTAAATTTACTTATATTAGGAAGCATACCCAGATGATTTACTAAATGAGGTTGGCATACCAGCTCCAATTACATATGGACAGTGATATTTATTTATTTATTTATTTATGACATTTATATACCGCCCTTCTCACCCTGAAGGGGACTCAGAGTGGCTTACAAGGTATATATACATGCAATATGTTTTATTATTAGCATAGTACAATATCAATATTAAATATTACTATATTGTACTATACCATTACATTGTAATATTATTAGTAATATTACATGTAATATAAATATATAATTATAATGTCATATTATTATTATTATTATTAGTAGTAGTAGTAGTAGTATTATTATATTGCATTACATTATAATATTATACATATTATATGTATATACAATTAGAATAGCACAGGAGACAAGGTGGAACTGTCTTCTGGCCCCCTCTCTCTTCACTCTGGCCCATAGGCTATCCACAGTAATTCATTCACTGCTGTTCAGGCTGAAATCCTATGATACAATTTATATGGAGTTGTCTCTAAAGGCAGATCAGTTGGGGCATAGTACAAAAGCTGTGCATTCAGTTTATGTTACACTAATACCATACTATATGCTGGTGTTGTGAATGCTGTTCTAGGCCCAATTAAAAGTGTTAGGTTTAAAGTTGGAAACAAACAATTTTAACCTCAATTCTTCAAGTACCACGTTAATCTATACCAACCTACTTCAATTTGAGGTCCTCAGCAGAAGCCCCTTTAACTTGGCTATCACTAAGGCATGATAAGTGTACACAGGGGAATAGCAGTGGTGTCATATCTCTACAATGCATTGCTTGGGTTGAGAGCATTTTGGAAGGCCTTCAAGAAGATTTTTAAGTTTCATTTTGGACATGTTATTTTTGAGGCCCCAGCTAATTCATTTTTTGTTTGTTATCAAGGACCTTGAAATTGTTTCATAAGACCTTTTCAAATAAATAAATAAATGGCTGTCATAGAATAACATGTAATCAGTCAGTACCTTGATATTTATTTTCTTCATAACTGCAGGCATCAGCATCTAAGGGAGGTTTCCATATAACAAATAAAGCAAACACAAGCCATGGAAAATCTGTGGAACTAACATCTTTTTCCAATTCATGTTCTTGATTCCTTGTAATAACCAGGATATAAAGCTATCCTTGGATATGTAAGACATGACATTATCTTACATAAATCATAAGTGAAAGAAGATGTTTTTTTCTAGAAAAAGCTCTTATTTCAGTGAACTTAGCTTTAGTACAAAGGGAACAATAGTAGAGGGTGAAAAAATACTATTTTTCCTAAGAAAAAATAAAGAACAGAGTATAAGACGATACGAGTTCAAAGTCTCTTTTCCACAGTGGGATTCTGAGGTCTGGGAGGTCAGCAAACTCAATATGACCTTGGCTCATGTTAAGCAGAGATTAAAGAATATGGCAGTTCACTTAGTTGACAACTTCCTCAAAATTTCAGTTAGAAATAGGAATTCACAGGATACCCGTCCCATACTTCAATAGTAGAAAACTACAAAGGAGCACCTATTTCCTTAAATAATAGACTAATCAATATTATGACAGGAGGTAAGAGGACTAAGGCAATTTCAAACAACACAAGGATAACACTATGATTGTATTTTAACTGTCATTGTTCCTTCAGATGAAATCCAAGGGCTTGCAGATCATGGAGGGATAATTAGAATTTCCACCTAGACATCTCTACTTCTGCTGCTTTGTAGTGTAGAACTCCTGATTCCATAGGATGTAGTCCTATAATTGTGTGCTATGAATGGATCTCAGCTTTGTGACAAACTGAAGTAAAGATGCTAGTATCTAAAATTCTAAAACAAAGAAAACTATTTAGGTGAGATGCAAGAGCTCACTTCATATTTGAATGGATCCTATTCTTTTTTTTTCCTTAAGAAATGTAAGCATTCTGTCCTAAATGAGATCTAAAGATTTAAAGACCTAAATCCTGATGGTAGTCCCTACTAGAGTAGACCTATTAAATCAGTGGGATTTGCCTATATATCTCCTTACCATTTAACAATTGATTGAATGGTTTACTCTAGTTGGCACTAATCAGCAGGATGGCAATCTAAGATTGTAACTACATTGCTTAATTATATCAGCTCCCATCTATATATCAGTTATATGCTTTAATTCAGAGGGAGTTGATGCCTTTGTTACTGAAGTATGATGAATCAATCCAAGGTTTACATGGTTGCTCCTCCATGGTGGCTCTGATTTCTGTGGTCTCTACCCAGGTGCTGAGGCCTTTTCTCAACATAGTTTCAGCCCTTAGCCAACTCAGAGTAGTCATGGAGATGCTGGTGTCCAAACCACACATGGATTTCCCACTCACCAATAACAGATTAAACAATGTCTCTGCTTAATTGGCTCAATTTTAAGGAAATGTGGGTTTTACTTCAGTGAAGTATTAGGATTATCTGTTTTAGACAACATTAGTCTAGCCACCTTAACTACGATTCTTAACCCTAAATAGACAGGAATTGAGGATGCAGTCCTATGGCTAAGGGTCATCTGATTCAGTGCTAAAATCAAAATCCTCCCATTCTAAGGATATTAGGTATTATTTAGAATCAGTTGGACAATGTGTAACACAGAGCCCCATAGAACGAATTTTGTGGCCATTAGAGTTTCCCAGTATTTTTTTCCCTAGATGCTACTTTTCCCTGAAATACCATCCAGGTTCCAGGGTTTTTAAAATCATTTTAATCACTAGGTTATTTTAGGGCTAATGGGGGATTTGTTTTCTTTTTTTAAAAGGTAAGCAATGCAGGCATCTGGGAGCAAACATGATTTACCTAGTTTTGCAGGCCCTTCAAAGTATACTGGAGATTAATGAAGTGTCATAGCCACCCACAGTTGTCCACCCCTAATTTAGGACTAGCCTCATTCTGGATTAATTTCTGTTAGGAGTCGAGAGAAGGTTTCTTGTTCCTTACTTTCACCCCTCCTTTTTGAGGAGCAAATGTCTTCTGTTGGCACATCTTTTCACAAAGCAGTTTTGCTAGCATATTACTATGTTGTCGGGTCTATGAAATCATCAGACAGATGATCCTTAAGCCTGCTCCTAATTGCTTTGAACTAGAACCAAGCTGCTTTCTAGTTTAATTTTGTAGTATAAACAGTACAGAGTAGTCTCACTATTTTTTTCAATACTGTTTCATTATCCAGGTGGAGGCCAAAAGGGGGCGCTAGACAGAGAAGGATAGTCCATTTTATTGGGGGGGGAGGAGGTTTGAAGGAATACAACAATTTCTTCCTTTATTCTGTTATCCCCATCCCTCCCATATCACCATCTTCCAAACAACCCTCATTCATGACATGAGAAGTGGGAATTGAGAATAACCAGCAAAAACAGAGGGAATAGTTTTCCTTCTTCAAACCCCCCCCCCTTAAAAAATGGACTATCCTTCTCTGTCTAGTGCCCCCTTTTGGCCTCCGCCTGGATAATGGAACAGTATCCCCTTTTTTTCTTTTGTCCTTACTTGGAATGGATATCTTAACTCATCAAAGATAGTCCATTGAGAAAATGGTCAACTATCACGAGACCTACATATTTCACTTGATTATTTTTTTTTTTTGCAAAGGAGGAGGAAAAGAAGTTGTTTAAAACTGGTTTTCTGAAACAACAACAATTTGTACAGAAAACACAGTACCTTCCCTTTTTATATTGTGGTGTTTTTTTTTAAAAAAAAATCCTGGTAATTTTTCCTGGTTAATATTTTTAAAGAATCCTAAGATTTTTAAAAAAGCAAACTAATATTTAGACTAGTATTTACTTCAACAAATATATTTTTAAAGCACCACTACGAAACACCTGAAATGATATTCAGCTACAGACTGCAGTGCAATTGCTTCTGTTTTTTGAAATTGCATTCATAAACCTAAGCATTTATTTACATTCCCAAGGAATGACTTGCAGGTATTAAACAAAAGAGGGAAAAACGAGCATTTTAAACACTTGCTAAAATTGACAATGCTTTACCCCACACAATGCCTATATAACTCAACATCAGATATCTAGGTGACCTCCTACAGATTTTAATAAACAACATGTTACTTAAAGTAATACCTAAATGATATGCTAGTCAAATTAAAGATGACATTTGTCATGTATACAAGTAAGGTGACTCATGCACATAATTGAGGAAAGAATCATGTCATTGCAAAAGCTTTTATTTGCCACTTCATCATAATGTAGTGCATAAGAAAATGAGGGTAAAACTGCCAAACCCCTGATGAAGACTGAAACTAATAAACAGGATATAAGCCAGATCTATTCAACTGTGAATGCTTATTAAAGATGAGTTTAAAAGGGATTGTAAAGCTACTGGCCTAAAAGAAAGCTAATAAAAAGAACATTAATTGAAAAAAGATAGAATGACAAATTGCACTTTATATACACATGCACATACACATAAACATGAGACATACTAGTAAAGACTTATTTTTGAAATGCTTCATAAAAGAAAAACATTCTCTCTGTGTGATTTATCCCCCTATACATTTTAGTGTCATTTCATCTCACCTCACACTCATCCTATTATTGATGTCAGTAGAGGAAAATAAGGCATAGTCTCCTTTATGTGATGGAATATGTTACAAATTCACTCTGCCAGTGTTAACCTCAATGGAAAATAGTTACCATTGCTTGGCAACATGTAATAGACCACCACCCTTTTGCCCTGCTTTTTGAAAGCAAAGGAATTGAATTTCACAACATAGCTTTTAACAACAGAGACCTGCTTAAGTTCAGCTGAAATATAGGTTAACATGTAATCTTCTCGTAATCTAATGAATAAAGTTCACAAGAATCGTGACTAGGGTCAGGCTATAAAACATGAAATGTGAAATTCTCCTTAACATTTTCAATGTACATCAAGAGCTGCTCTGGATCCTAAGGAGTGGTAGAAGATGCAGATTTAAAGCTCAATACGGCCATTTTTTCATGCCAGTACCTACTTGAGAAACTGCAAGTCACTTCAGGTTTGAGAGAATTGGCTGTCTGCAAGGACATTGTCCAGGGGAATCCCAGATGTTTTGATGTTTTACCATCTTTGTGGGAGGCCTCTCTCATGTCCCTGCAAGGGGAGCTGGAGCTGACAGAGGGAGCTCATCCGTGCTCTCCCTGGATTCAAACCTTCAATCAGCCAGTCCTCAGTCCTGCCGGCACAAAGGTTTAACCCACTGAAACCTGGTGAGTTGCTTTGGACAGCATAGAATACTGCTTTCCAGCTTCTGCTTTCACAAAGGGTTGTTACAATGATCAATTTAATCTGCAGAGACCCCCACCCTGTGCTTTATAGAGGAATTCAGGATGCAAATGTCAAAAGAAAACCAAGCCATTATAGTCCTGAAACTGTGGAACAGTACATTGCATATCACAATGAACTCACTGTGAACTTTCCTGCCAGAATGCATGATTTCCTTTATGTTTCCCTGTTGTCATTCTAACGGTGATATCATAGTGTTGTGTAAACTAAGAAGACAACATTATCGTTGCAGAAGGCACATTAAATATTAAGAGCACTTCATTGAAAGACAAATCTGAAGAACAATTCACACATCAGTTCAATTTTTCCTCCATATTCACTATTTGCAATAAAAATACAATAGACACTGATCTTTTCCTCTCTCTGCATATGTGGACATTGTTTTTTCTGCATTTTGGGGTACAATGTTGAGTTAATTGTACCAAACTAATACATACTATACAATTTGAGAAGTAATTTGGCAGGTATAAATGAAACACAGACAACATATAATTACAAATCGGTCTTACAGAAGAATATGCTAACTATACATACTTCAATCATTGTATTTTGTTTCTCCCTCTCACACACAAGAACACACACACATTTATATATATATGCACATAGTTGTGTGGAACAGGCCAAAGAAATGCATGTTTCAGAAAGCTGAAATGCAGATCACTAGCCCTGTACTGAACAACCAAAGCCTTCTAGGTAACTGGACAGCTTTCCAGCTTTCTTGTTTCTGCCACTCGAGAAAGACAGTAAAACAAGCTGTTTCTAAAGTTCCCCTGTGGGTCACCAGGCACAGCTGATGCTTAGGTAAGTCACAAGTGGTGCAGCTGTAATGATGCCATCTGGCAAATACAGATTATATATTAGCTCATGTATCTTTGCACTTTGTGGCTTTAAAAGTCATAAAGCTGGTTCCAGAGGTGGAGAGGACTGGGTCAAACAATCACACATAGGGACATTTTAGGAACATTGTATAACATAAATACCATGCAATGTGTATTCAACACAATACATCTGCATTTTCTTTGATACCTTTCTAAGATGATGCCTTGTACACATACCAGAAGAATATTGTGAGAAGAATAAGCCAACTTCACTTCTGAAGGGGCTCTAAGAGCCTTAGTAGACCAGAAGCTGAACATGAGTCAATAGTGTGATTGCCAACTCTATTCTGTTTTGGTTGGACCACACCTAGAGTACTGTGTCCAGTTCTGGACACAACAATTCAAGAGGAATATTGACATGCCCAGAGAATGGCAACTAAAATGGAAAAGGCCAGAAAGCGAAGCCCTGTGAAGAGCAACTTAAAGAGCTGGGCATGTTTCACTTGGAGGAGAGAATACTGAGGCGAAACATAATAGCCTGTTTAAATATTTGAAAGGATGTCATATTGGGGAGGGGACAAGCTGGCTTTTTGTTGCTCTAGAAACTAGCCCCCCCTTCCATTATAATGCAGTTCAAAGCTAGCTTCAAATTGCAGACAGCTGGATAATAAACTCCCACAAAAGCACGTGAAAGAAAGCCCCCAATGTGTACCAGTGCTCTGTGGTTTGCGTGATAACTATCCAGGCCTCAAACTGGTTCCAGGATTCCCTATGTAGCCAACTGCACAGAGAAACTATTTTTTTCAATACCGGAATGAAACTGACTTGAATACTTAGTGTAGATATGGTCTAGGACATGGACCAATGGATTCAAACATGCAGTAGAAGAGATTCCATCTAAACATTAGGAAACACTGATAGTAAAAGCTACTGGAGAGTGGAACTCTCTACCTCAGAGTGTGTTGGAGTCTCTGTTGGAGGCTTTGAAACAGAGGCCTTATTTCTATCTGTTTTTAAGTCAACTAATATAAGCCAGAGTTGCCAAATGCTTTAAGATCTACTGATTACTTTAATATATGCATCACTACCCATTATATATTTTGCTAGACAGACCATCAACTATCATATATGGCTGCTGGCTTATTGTCAGTTTAGCGAATTACAAGAGACATGAACAACATACTGGATCTGGTGCTGCTCCAGGGCAGATTTAAATTGGACAAAACTGGCTGGTGTGGCTGAAATCTCTGTCACTATTATCTTATGCAGATAATACTACTTCATGTCAGTGTTACATAACACTTTGTTATTCTTACATTTGATGAGGCACACAAAGAAAGGTATAAGCTTTGTGTAATTTGTGTGCAATTCCTTGTGAAACTGATATATGGTATGAGTATGAGCTTGAGTATCCTTTCTTGATTTCCCTGGAAGAAAAAGAGTGAGGGCAGAAGTGTGGGAAAGCTGGGAAAAGGTGGCAGGGGAAACTATATATCAAAGAAGTAACCATATTAGTCTGTTGTATCATAAAAATGAAGAAGTGGGAAGGGAAAATAGGGAATATAGCAGCACCTTTAAAACAAATTGATTTATATTCTAGCATGAGCTTTCATACACATTAATTTATTTCCTCATCTACAATGACAGGGTACTATTAAAGAATCAGACTATTAGGTGTGATAGAATTAATTGGATATAGAAAGATGCAAATTTGTTACTCTCACTCAAAATTCTCAAAGAGCTGATGATAACAGGTCTTTCAAATATTTTAAGTTCTCAGCTAGTATTATGGCATGAAAAGCAATATGTTTACTAAAAGTCAATTCCCTTGGAGACATGGAATCATAGTTAAAAGAGACCACAAGAACCATCTACTCTGTGTTTTTCCTGCATGCTCAGGGATTGGACTAGATGGCCCATATGGTGTCTTCCAACTCTATTATTCTATGATTCTCTACTCCAGTCCCCTGTGAAAAAAGGAACCCAAAATCAAAGCACTTTTAACACATGGCCATCCAGCCTTTGTTTAAACCTCAAATAAGGAGATACCACCACCATACAAGGCAGCATATTTCACTGTTGAAACCAGAGTCAAAACAAACTCTGAGATTTCTTTTATTGTATGTTTAATTGTGAGTTTCAGTTTCATGATATATGTCAAATGCAGAAGAAATATGATATATGTAAACGATTGCATTTAAAAATAAGCCCAGAATTCACATATTTCATCTCTTCTCAGTTATGCTGCTTAGCTGTTAAGTGGAATCAGAGGGAGAAACAATTTATGGAATCAATAGATACTCATGTATAAGCTGACCTCATGCATAAGTCAAGAACAGATTTTGGGGTCAAAAGTATAGATTTTGATATGATTCATAATATGTTGAAGGTTATTCCACAGAGAGAGAAAATTATAAGTGCCACATCTGGGAGGTGGGGGCGGGCATCTGCCCCTAGCTACCTCTAATATTTCCCTACCATGGAATTGAAAAGGCAAGAAGTAGTACAACTGGTGACTAAATTGAAGGGATCAGTGCTTTTTTTAAGTTCTCCTGGGATGGACTAAGCTTTCACCTTTTGCTACTTTACTCAGAAAAAGGATGATTCCTTTTTAATGAGAGCTAAAGTACTGCAAACACAGTGCTAAATTAACCTAGGTTTCTGAGATTGGTTTTTTGGCTAAAATTTCTAGACTTATACATGAGTGTATAGTTAGGTATTGCATGAATGATTTCTATAGGAAAAGAGCCCATGTAGGACTTCTTATCTGGATCATGATCCCTGTGAAAATGAAGAGTCATTCATATTTTGCTTTTGCATCCATTCTCTTAACTTAGATTGTATCATTTGTATGTGCAGAAGAGCATGTCTCTGGCATAAATGAGACCACCACCATAGTAAGAAGCAAATATGTCGCACTCACACACTCATGCCTGCAAGGTCCTGCAAAGATGAAGTAAAAAATTAACTGAGCAAAAATGGAGTACAAAAATTAACTGAGTTAGCACAAACCACAACAGCTATTTGGATTGCAGACAAAGCACACTTATCCATAATAATTTATCAGGATAGTATTAAACCCCTAAAATCATGTTGAATAAATACATTTGAATACATATTACTTTGGTCCTCCTGGATTTTCCCCCCACTCTGATGCCTAGTCTTCTTTCTTTCAAAGCCAATGAGACTAACACTACAGGTGATGCATCAAAGGACATAAATGGGTTTTAGAAAATTTAGGAATTCTATTCAATGGAGCCTGCAGCTTTATTTAAAAGGTAATGTACTAAAGCCCGAGGACGTGAGATTTGGACATTAGATTCATATGTAGGATATACATATATAAACAAGCAGCTGCCAACTTTCATCATACAATTTGTGTATGATGACAATTATATTTTAAAGGCCCAGCTGCTGTATTATTGTGCAAGTGTCAAACTCAATTTCCATTTAAGCAAAACATTCTGTGATCTTTGTGAAATCTGAGAGCTAGATATCTAAAATGTACCCTAAAAACTCAGTTAGCATTTTTTTAAATTCCCTGTTTTAAAACATAGTTACTTTGGTTGTTTAAACACATACCTCATACGAGTGTCCACAATGCCCAAAAACCATATCCAAGATCCAAGAACAAGCCTGCCAAGTTTCAGAACATTTGGTCATCCACTGATTTTTAGGAGTTTTAAAAGGTTTTACAAATAAGTTTTACGGGGCCTTTATGTAAGTTTAATATATTTGGTGTGTGTGTGGGGGGGGGGGGAGGCTACTGTTGCTGCAGAGTACACCCAAACCAGAAGGTAGGGCTGCTGGGGAGGGATTGAAATTGAAATAATATTATTTACCTTTCTCCCCATGGGGACTCAAGGGAGTCAGGCTATCCCTCCCTTCCCTGAACTTATCCCACACTCACCCAGTCTAGTAAAAGCAATAAAAGGTAAAATGTTTAAACAAACACAAAAAATGCTCTTTCACATCCCCACATATCCCCACCCCAAATGCATGCCCACCCATATCTCCCTAGCAAATCGTAGAGCTAGATAACTAAAATGTACCCTAAAATCTCAGTTAGAAGGGCTAACTAAGGAAGATATTAAACTGAGAAATTCTATAATGTCAAAGAAAGATATTGGAATTCTCAAAAAGTGATCCTAAGCAGCGATGGCACCAAGACAGCACACAGATCTAATAGTTTCCAGTTCAATCTCTCCCTCTCAAATGCCAAGACAGTCTGGCAAGGCTAATGGGGTGGGGTGGGGGATGCAGTTGCTTTTATCAATCATGGAGTAGCCGAATACAGTCGAAAGATTGGCCAGGACATGGTCCATTCCAGCTGAGCCTTCGGCTAGCTCCTGCTCAGTTCATTTTCAACAATCTAGCTGCCAGAACTCTGAAATTTCTCAAATCCCATATCACAAAATGGAATCATATATAGACCTTCTGCCTCAGATTCCCAAAAGGCACTAGATCCTGTCTGGTCTTGGAGGCTAAACATGGCCACCTCTGGTTAGCACTCACATGGAAGACTGCTTGCTTAATTTCAGAGGAAAGATCTGAGGCCACCATAAATTGTCGGGGAATTTGAAGGTGCCCACACACACACACACCATGCCATAAAACCATTTTTCTCAATCACTTCCTGCAATAATACTTACATGTTCATCTGCATTGCCTCCATTATCAACTGTTATCATTTGGTTTCAGAAGCATAATCATATAATCAATACTGGTTAGCTTTGAAGCATAATGACCTTCATTGTGTAATTGTCCATGTGGATAATCCAAGAACGGTGAGAATGGAACAGATAGGACAAAAAAAAAGCAAAATTACTAATGAAAATGAAAATTACCAATTTCCTTTCTACCTCTTACCCCAGAAAATTCACTGGGAAGTTTGTTTAATACACAACTAATTTACAACTTAAATTTATCACTTCAGCTGTGATTTTGCACATCAGATTTTTTTCCCAAAGTTTTGACCAGAAAGAATAGAATGGCCCTTGCTGTACCTTTGCAGCAGATTTGATGCTCTGCACTTCATGATTTAAAAAACTTTGAGAACTATATCTGAACTATTCTAAACTCTTCAGAGATGGAAATTAAGTATTTTTGAGACTCACTAAAGTAGATTGATCATAGTATTGTAGTGCCAAGCCACACGATGGACCTTCTCATTGTCTTCATACCTTTACCTGACTCAAACAAAGAAATAAAAAATTGACCTGGAAAATTCCTTTTTAAAATGAGCTCAAGGGATGCAAAATGTTGGCTTCTGTCCTATGGATTTGTTTATCACAGATTTTGTTTAGCACTAGCCTTTTGGTTTTTTGTTTTTTTTTTTTTAAAAAAGTCAAATATGTTCATTTAGAAATTAATAGTAGAGACAATTTCTAATTAAACTAAAGAGAAACAAGCAATGGGGGCAAAGTTACATGATAGAGTAAACGGGCAGGGGGATATGCATAGATTTCTGACTATCCCAGCAATGACTGTATAATTTAATATATATGGAATTACTTCTTTAAGTTCAGCACTATTCATACACTATTCAAAGAAACCCACTAATAACCAAAATGTACAGCTAACATATTATTCTGATTATTTTGCAAAAAAGACAATCATAGGTCTACAGTATTTCTAGAAAACGTGTTAACACATATAATTTAATTCAGAATGTCTTGCTCTTCCCACAACTCCACTACATATAAAAAAAGTCCCAAGTGTTTATTCATATTCTTAACATAAATTAGAAACCCACTTATATACTATTCTACAGTCGAGAAGCAAGATGGCGGCCCCCATGGTGGCGAAGTTCGGCGCCCTCGCAGGCGGAGTCTGCCCTCGGTGGAAGGCTTGGCTGCCCGGACTAACTCAAGTCAGGTGGAGTCAATATAGCCCTAGTTTCATTGAACCAGAAGTCAACAAAGAAGTCTACCAAAAACCACAAGAACAATTGTCAGAAGAAGAAAAGGCAGCATGGGATCTTAAAACAGTCCAACCTATAAAAGCCACCCCTTCCAATGTCAGCAGCTCTGTATTTTATGACCCACTGATCAGCAAATTCACTATTCTACAGTCAAATAACAATGATAAAACATTTTATTTAAACAAATCTCCTTAAGATCACAACACTGGTAAATAATATTCAACTTGTTCCCCATTTTTATATCTAAAATCTATATCCATAATTCTGGGGCCATTTTATCAGGCAATCTTTTTTCCTTTTTCTCCAATTTAACTATTTAATGTTTTTATAAATCTTACAAGACAAATTACAACCCAAACTTTGATTTATCACAATATCACATTAACATTATATAGCACAGGCCTCCACTTTGTTATAACCTGGTTTCCTTCTGCAGAATTCCCCCCTCTGTCTTAAAATGCTTCCCAGGCTCCATACAGAAGCGAGGGGAAAGGAGAGGGAGGAAATTCATCCATTCTGTTTTTAAAAGGCTTCCCAGGCTTCAAACAGGAGCCAGGGGAGAGGGGAGGGAGGAAATTCATCCACTCTGCTTTAAAATGCTTCCCAGGCTCCAGACAGAAGCGAAGGGAGAGGAGAGACCAGGGACCAGAAGCAGGGAAACACTGAATCATTTCCAACTCACTTACTGCTTCATAACAGAAATGGCGGAAAAAGCTTTGGAAGGGCAAAGGGACTTCGGGTTTCTTTCAAAATTGCTTCAAAAAGCAAATCTTTCCGAATTTATTCTGAATTACAAAGATTCCAACGGAACCTAACCATGCCTAAAACCAGCCCATGTGCCATCCAGCCCAGGTTCTTTATCACTTTTGGTCTTCTTAATTATCTCAAATATCTCCCTTATAATAGCAGAGACATTAATAATCTGTTCCTATGAATCTAAAATGACAGATTTTGCCCACTTACATACTCCTCAGTTTTTATAATGAAATTTGTTTTCTTTTATATAGAGAGAAGTAATACCTATGAAAACATTTTTGAATATTAACATTACCTCCTTGCTTCAATTGATGATGATGATGATGATGATTTTCTCTCTGTTCTCAACTTGTATAGCAACCATCTTCCTGGCTTATTTGCAAATCCAAAAGAACTTCTAATTTGGAAATAAGTATTTTTCTTGATCTCATTCACAGTATTTAGTCTTAGTTTCACTAATTGCCACTGGTTTCAGAGAAGATTTCTTTAATTTATTTTCTCTTCTTTTTAGCCAATCCAAAACTACCTGCATTTCCTCTCTCATTTTTTTTAAAAAACTCTTGTGTTCTATTGGACAATTTTTTTCATAAATACTTTATTCATTTCTCATACCTTTATAATATCTGTCCCTTTAACCAAGTTACCCTTCCTTTACATTTCATCTTGTTGAGGTAATAATTTATTCAGTCTCTTTTTCTCTTTAAAATTAAAGTCACTGGATTATAATAATAATAAAGTCTTTGGTAAACTTTCTATTTCAATAATTTCATAAGTTAAAATCTTAGAGGCCAGAAACATCAATTCTTTAGCATCACTATTTTTAAAATATCTGTGCATCCAATATCTGTGCAAATTATCAAATAAATACATAAATGACAGAAACTTTGACAAACTATCTTATAAAGTTTAGTATCTTCTTTCTGAGGTCCTATCCATATGCAAAACAAAAATCCCCTCAGTTTCAATCACCCACAGTAAATAATTTTGCTATGTATAACTCATCACCAAATTGGGAGGGATAGCCAATACTACAGAGGACAGGAGCAGGATTCAAAATGATCTTGACAGATTAGAGAGATGGGCCAAAACTAACAAAATGAAGTTCAACAGTGACAAATGCAAGATACTCCACTTAGGCAGAAAAAACAAAATGCAAAGATACAGAATGGGGGACAATGCCTGGCTCGAGAGTAGTATGTGTAGAAAAGATCTTGGGGTCCTTGTGGACAGCAAGTTAAACATGAGCCAACAATGTGATGTGGCGGCAAAAATAGCCAATGGGATTTTGGCCTGCAGCAATAGGAGCATAGTGACTTGCTCTAGGGAAGTAATGCTACCCCTCTATTCCACTTTGGTTAGACCACACCTGGAATATTGTGTCCAATTCTGAGCACCACAATTCAAGAGAGATATTGAAAAGCTGGAATGTGTTCAGAGGAGGGTGACTAAAATGATCACGGATCTGGAGAACAAGCCCTATGAGGAGCAGTTTAAGGAGCTGGGCATGTTTAGTCTGCAGAAGAGAAGGCTGAGAGGAGATATGATAGCCATGTATAAATATGTGAGAGGAAGTCACAGGGAGGAGGGAGCAATCTTGTTTTCTGCTTACCTGGAGACTAGGACGCCGAACAATGGCTTCAAACTACAAGAAAGGAGATTCCATCTGAATATGAGGAAGAACTTCCTGACTGTGAGAGCCATTCAGCAGTGGAACTCTCTGCCTCGGAGTGTGGTGGAGGCTCCCTCTTTGGAAGCTTTTAAACAGAGACTGGATGGCCATCTGTCAGGGGTGCTTTGAATGCAATATCCCTGCTTCTTGGCAGGGGGTTGGACTGGATGGCCCATGAGGTCTCTTCCAACTCTGTGATTCTATGATTAGCTTCTCCATTAACTTTTCATAAAAAGTAGCTTTAGTTTCTGTAGGGACATAACCCCTTACTACAAAAGTTTTCATTTGCTGTAAATCAGTTTGTATTCCCACAGCATCAGTCCTTTGGAAATAGTGGGGCTCAAGGAGACTGTGACTAACTTTCACCGAATTGGGGCCAGCTTCTGTTAAACTGCCGAATTAAATTTATTCTAATTAGAGAAAACTGACAGAAAAGGTGAAAAATGACAAGAATTCACCAGGGAAGCTATAAAATGTCTTTCATTGGAACTTTTAAATATAGACTCAATAAACAGCTGTCAGGAATAGTTATAGAAAATGCTGTTCTTATGTGGAAATTCTGGCTTGATATCTTTAGGTTGCCCTCCACCTCCATAACAAAGCTCAAGTGGGGTGTGTGCTTTTTTTTTAACAAAAAGAAGAAAAGGGGCAAGTTGGAAACAAAATTAGAGTGTGGAAAACTCAAGTCAACAGACCATGGATGCAGTACATCTCTAGTTGCAAACAACTATCTGTATTTCACCAAAAACAGCAGTCTTTCCTGTTGTTGCATACAGCTATTTCACTGTGGCCCGGTTAAATATCATAATTCAGATGTATCTAGAGAATATATATCTGTAGTGAATTACATTTTCTCCCAGATGGTGCTCCTTTAAGACACTGGAGCTGCAGCCTGTTTCTTAATTGTAATTTTTAACTATGATAAAGGAGTTGTGTTGTATTTGAAACTAAAAGTAATGTAGTATACGGCATTCATTGTATTTAAAATTAGGCATTATACATATTCACAAAACAAAGGAGCCAACTCTTTTGTAACATTTCCACAGATTCTGGAATCATCCCACTGACCTTAAGCTAGTGAGTGTGTTGTATACATATAAATATATGGATGTTTGTGTATGTGTATATTTACTCTCACAATTATTGGAATATAAGACAGAAGGAGACCCTGGTGGCACAGTGGGTTAAACCGCTGAGTTGCTGAACTTGCTGACTGAAAGGTTGCAGGTTTGAATTCAAGGAATGAAGTGATCTCCCACTGTTAGCCCCAGCTTCTGCCAACCTAGCAGTTTGAAAACATGCCAATGTGAGTAAATCAATAGGTGCTGCTTCTGCGGGAAGATAATGGTGCTCCATGCAGTCATGTTGGCCACATGACCTTGGAGGCATCTACGGACAATGCTGGCTCTTTGGCTTAAAAATGGAAATGAGCATCACCTCCTAGAGTCATACATGACTGGACTTAATGTCAGGGGAAAACATTTACCTTTACCTTATGACAGAAGTGCCTTGTTCTGGGATAATGACTTGTCCATTACCTTTGAATCAAGATGGTTTCACGCTGTGGAGTTCTCCTCAAATGATAAAATACTATCTTTGTATTGAGTGCAGAATGTTAATTTAGACACCTTCAAGGTCCCTGCCTATTCTTTTTACAGTTCCTGTTGATGCAAAGTGAGAGCTCCTTTTTTCAGATTTTTTAAAATATCCTAGTTTCTCCGTCTTCCACCTTTATCCTGTTTACACTGATTGTTGTACTGTACAGCATGACCCACATATCCATAGGGGATACATTCCCAAATTTTACGTAGACACCAAAACCACAGACAATATTGATCCCAGTTGAAATTAAGGGCTTCTGTCCCAAAATTATCATATAAATCACTCAGGAGGTCATATAAAATGTCTGGAGAGGACATATTTTGTCAGACATGGATAAATGAAATAGTCAATATTTGTTCTGCAGATACAGGGATTGTACTAGAATTTCCAGTGAATTGACCCAGTAGGGTGAAGATCAGGAGGTAGCAGAATTTTGTTCATCCCAACAATTTCAGGCCAAAGTATATGTGTTCTTTCTTATTGACATGCTTTGTCATCTTGATCACACTCTGATATTATTTGATTACACATGTGCTGATTCTCATCTATGAAATGTTAGTGTGTATGATTAGTTCTACCTGACTTTACTGCCACTCATTAGGTTCTTTATCAAAACATTCCTCTATCTATCAACCTGAATTCTTGTGGAGACTTATCTAAAACTAAGCTCCATATACTAGGGTGGGGCTTACTCCAAGAAGCCAAGGATTACACTGGGCAATGTTTGTGTCTGATGAAATAGGCTGGATCTACACTGTCATATAATCCAGTTTCTGAATCCAGATTATCTGCATTTCACTGGATTATATGAGTCTGCATGGTCATATAAATCAGTTTAAAGCAAATAATCTAGATTCAGAAAATTGATTGTTTGGTAGTGTAGATTGGACCTTGGTCTATGAAAATTTAGGCTTCTTTCTCTTGGTTAATTGCAAGACTGTCTCAAAAACATGGTTTTTTTGTTTCTGATTTTTGTGTTGTTTTTATTATCATTTTGATTATTACGGGGTGTCTGCGCCCTACACCACTGGAGAAATTACACTGTCTAGCCAGTATTGCACCACCTGACATCCACCGGGAAGTAGCAGCCAATAGTGAAAGGACCAAGGCAGAGACATCTCCAGCTCATCCCCTGTTTGCGTATCAGCCAGCACGTCAACGACTTAAATCAAGAAATAGTTTTCTTAGATCCACAGAGACACTCGCTGGAACACCTCAGCAAGCGAGAGTTCAAAAGTGGCATGCTCAAACCCATCACTTCAATCCGTGGGTGATAACAGATGAGAGACTCCTTCCTGGGCACACAGAAGACTGGGTGACTTGGAAGGCGCTGAACAGACTGCGCTCTGGCACCACAAGATGCAGAGCCAATCTTAAGAAATGGGGCTACAAAGTTGGATCCACGGCATGAGAGTGTGGAGAAGAGCAAACCACAGACCACCTGCTGCAATGCAACCTGAGCCCTGCTACATGTACAGTGGAGGACCTCCTTGCGGCAACACTAGAGGCACTCCAAGTGGCCAGAGACTGGTCAAAGGACATTTAATCAACTACCAAGCTTGCAAACTTTGTGTTTTGTCTGTCTGTTTGTTTGTTTTGTTAAAAATGTAATACAGCTGTCTGCTCCTGACATGATAAATAAATAAAATCATTTTGATTTGCACATTTTCCTGTACCAAAAAAGTGTGCAGAGAAACCCATTTATAATCCCGTGAAGAATAATTCTGTAAAAGTCTTCTGTGCAAGTATGAAGTATGCAAAAGACTTCTTCAGAAGTCAGAAGCTATGCAGAAAACACCATCTCAAAAATCTGTTGAGATTATTTGTCCTTGTAGGCAAAGATAAACAATATGAAGATTTACATCCCTACACTGAAAACCCCATGGCTTGAGATTTCTGTAATGGTTGTCTATAACCTGTTTATAGTAAAGCTGTCTATAACCTGCTTATGGTAAAGTGAGCTTGACAGCCTGAGCTGGGGTGGGGGGCACCTTGTATCATTCTGGACATTGCCATTTTCAGTATATTATTTCCTATGTTAGTATGCTTGTTGTATGAAAAAATGATTTCTTTTGCAATTATTTTAAAGTTCAAACATAATTTTGCAGGAAGCACTATGAATGCTTTTATGTCATTGAAATGGCAACTTCTGTAATAAAAATTGAATCTCACAAAAATGTTGGTACAGTGTTTTTCCAAGAGCAGACCTAGATGTGACAATCACCCTGAGACTTGTGTTGAAAACTGTAATACATTGTAGAGAAAAACATGTTGTATATTGTCATAATGTTGTGCATCTCCCAACCCACATTAATATTTCTCCTTTGGTTAGGGGCGTGGGGGTCATGTAAGAACATGTGTCATTTTTCTCTATTATGGTCAAGTATAGGGGAACTTGCAATTTTCTGTTTTTGTGAAAAGTTGATGGGCTTTTAGCTGTCAGAGTTTATAATCAAGGGGCATCTTGAAAATGACAATACAAAATGACAATTCTTGATGTTGTCTCATAGAAAGGGAATATGAAATTGCCACCAAATGCACTGAATGTGACATGTCAAGGTGAATTTTGATGTTGCTTTTAATGTAAAACATTAAACGAATTAGAGAGGAAACAAATAAATTAAGGTAACATTTTTCATGGGTAAAAATTGTTAGTGGAATACTGCTTTCAGTGTAAACAATCAGGTTTTTATGCAAACTGTGGTGTGAGCATTACCAGCGACATTGGGCAGAATTGAGTAAAGCTGACTAGCGGGCAGAGGCGGCCCTAGGTAATTTTCAATGGTAAGCAAACAGTATTTTGGCGCCCCCCCCCCCAAAACCAATCACTATCTATCTATCTATCTATCTATCTATCTATGGGGGCATGGACAAATTTTGGCCCTCCAGGTATTTAGGACTTCCTACTGGCTGTTTGGAATTGTGGGAATTGAAGTCCAAAACACATGGAGGGCTGAAGTTGGCCCATGCCAGCCATACATACACACACACACACTAGCCATCCCCTGCCACGCGTTGCTGTGATCCAGTCTAGTGATCTTGAAAAGAAAGTAATAAGAAAGTTGGTTTCTAATATATGTAATTTCTTAATGCTTGTGGGTAAATAGTATTTCTTGTTGTTTCTTTGTCAGTGTTGATGTAGTTCCAACACAAAATACTGAAGGGATTTGGGGAAAATAGACTCTGATACTGGAGGGGTTTTGGGGGAGCATGTACAATAATTTAGATTTGCAGTACCTTCAGTCACTTCCGTTCATGAAGAAACCTCCTTGCCGCCCTGAGAGGGGTGATGGCACAGCTGCCTGGAGAGGCACTTGCAATGCTGCCCCTCTTCACACAGGAGAAGAGGCCCTGTGCTCCATCGGCTCCTGGGTATGCGCTTTGCATTCTCTTCCCCCACACGCTTTGCAACTCCGGGAGAGGGACACGCGCCGGCATTACCAGGCGCACGGAAAAAGAGCCCTCATGCAGGGAGCATGCTCTCCCTCCATCCTTCCCTCACAAGTGCGCACGTTGTCCTCCTCTCCTCCTCCTCCTTGCAGGCCAAGGGAGACAACAACGCCAGTGTGCATCCTTCTCCCAGCGTTAGGAAGTGCATGGAGAAGGAGGGAGATGCAGGGCGCACATTTCCTAATGCCGAGAGAGGGATGCGCAGCGGCATTGCCGGGCACGAGGAAAAAGAGGCCTCGTGCATGCCTCTTTTGTGTTTCATCTTGGGTGCTATCTTTGAAATGTGTCATTGTGTATGTAAACAGCTATCCCATAATCCCAAACATTTTATTTATTTATTTACAGTATTTGTATACCGCTTTTCTCACCCTCAGGAGGACTCAAAGTGATTTACACACTTCTAGTTCAAAGCACTTTGGATCAGGGATACTCAACCTGTATTACATTACAAACTGCTAGACCGGCTGTTAGGTATTGTGGGAGTTGAAGTCCGAAACACCTGGAGGGCTGAAGTTTGCTCTTGCGTGTGTTTGACCCAGAAGCAGATGAAGAGCCCTCCTTCCATCCAACTGCCACTGCTTTGGCCTTGGAGAAACAGGTGGCATGTGAAGCCATGGAGCCCTTCCAGACAGGCCCTATGCCGCATTATCACAGGGTGTTTACGCCCTACACCACTGGAAAAATTACACTGTCTACCCGGTATTGCGCCACCTGACATCCGCCGGGAAGTGGCGGCCAATAGTGAAAGGACCAAGGCAGAGACATCTCCAGCTCATCCCCTGTTTGGGTATCAGCCAGCACGTCAACGACTTAAATCTAGAAATAGTTTTCTAAGATCTACAGAGACACTCGCTGGAACACCTCAGCAAGCGAGAGTCCAAAAGTGGCAGGCTCAAACCCAGCACCTCAGCCCATGGCTGATACCAGATGAGAGACTCCCCCCGGGAACACAGAGGACTGGGCGACTTGGAAGGCGCTGAACAGACTGCGCTCTGGCACCACGAGATGCAGAGCCAACCTTCAGAAATGGGGCCGCAAAGTGGAATCCTCGACGTGCGAGTGTGGAGAAGAGCAAACCACTGACCACCTGCTGCAATGAACCATGAGCCCTGCCACATGCACAAGGGAGGACCTTCTTGCGGCAACACCAGAAGCACTCCAAGTGGCCAGATACTGATCAAAGGACATTTAATCAACTACCATACTCACAAATTTTGTAATCTGCTTGTTTTGCTTTGTTCTGTTAGAAATGTAACATAATTTGACTGGTTGTTCTGACAAATAAATAAATCCCAGGTTTTCAGCTTTAAACTGGATCATATGAGTCCACTCTGCCAGATAATCCAGGATAAACAGAAAACCTGCAATCACATCCTGGGATATAGGGCCTGTCTGGACAGGCCCTTCATCCCTTCCCACACTGGCATCCCTTTGCCTTTGTGTCATGTTTTAATTAAATTATACACCTAAGGGCAGGGGAGCATTTTGTTGTTGCTTTACTCGTACAGTGACAGTGTTACACAGTTGGTGTTCTGCAACCACTGCTTCAACCATCCATGGTTTGAAAACATTTTTTTAAAAAAATCCCAAAGCAGTCTTTGATTTTGCCACTTTGTATTGTGGAAATATAAATATAGAGCTCCATAGTGTCTCGTCCAACAGCAGTTGGGATTGAGCCCTGGAACTGATGGAAGGATAAGGGGAAGGACAAGGGTTAGCAACCCAAAAGACACTGCTGCAAAATGTAATTGCTAAAATATCAAAGTCAAAATATTATCCAAACTATTCGGCCAGCAATGGAAAGGAATCACACAGGATCATATTTTTGCAGTCCATTAAGTGTGTTGATGACAAATCAGATAAAGGAATACTGGGGAAATTAATATAAAGCAGTGTGTATAAAGGGACATTGCATTTGGTAATCTAATGCAGGCTTTAAAAGGTTTTAAAGATCAAGTCAGGGTCTGCCGCAGTTTTTAGTTTTGGATATGTTTTTTATGGATTTTAACTGAATTTTTAAAATACCAATGATATTTAATTCCATTTTAATGTTTGCATATTTGTGGATTTTAAACTGTACTGAAATGTTTTTAATCTAAGCCAACTTGAGTCTTCGTGGGGAGAGAAAAAGCAGGGTATAAATAAACATAATAATGTGTTGTGGAAGGCTTTCATGGCCAGAATCACTGAGTTGCTGTGAGTTTTCTGGGCTGTATGGCCATGTTCCAGAAGCATTCTCTCCTGACATTTTCCCCACATCTATGGCAGGCAACCTCAGAGGAACAAAATCTGGCTACCAGTACCCTCTAAAATAACCCTCTAAAATCAGAATAATAAATAAAGAGCAACACTAAAAAAAGGGGGGGGGGGAATTCCTGACATGAAACAATCAGGGCCAGTTAACCGCTCCCAACAAAGGATTCCTGGGCAGCAACTAGCTCGGCTTCGAAGCTGCAAGGCCATTAAATGCTCATCAAGATGACCAATTGCAACATTCACACTTACCTCAAGCAGACATGAGTTCTTTTTCCCACCCTGGACATTCCACAGATATACAAACCCCACTTGCCTAGTTACAAACAGACCTCACAGCCTCTTGAGGATGCCTGCCATAGATGTGGGTGAAACATCAGGTGAGAATGCTTCACCAAGCACCAAAGAGCATTCTGAACTCCACCAATAATAGAACTGAACCAAACTTGGCATATAGGACTTCCATGACTAACAGAAAATACTGGAGAGGGGGTTGGGAAAAATAGACCCTGACATTGGGAATTGCAGTTTACCAAGCACCAAAGAACATTCTGAGGCTGGATGGCCATTTGTCAGGGGTGATTTGAATGCAATATTCCTGCTTCTTGGCAGGGGGTTGGACTGGATGGCCCATGAGGTCTCTTCCAACTCTTTGATTCTATGATTCTATGATTCTGAGCTCCACCAACAATAGAATTGAACCAAACTTGGCATATAGGACTTCCATTACCAAATACTAGAGGGGTTTGGGGGAGGCATGTACAAAAGATGACATTTGCAGTACCTTTTGACGAGGCCTCCTTGCTGCCCTGAGAGGGGTCCAGGCTCAGCTGCAGGGAAGGAAAGGGAAAGAGAAAGAGCCTGGCTGGCTGCCTCCCTCCCTCCTGGCAGCACGTGGAGGGAGGGCTTCCCTCTCGCCTAGTGGGCGGGGCCTGCGCTTCTCCATTAGAAGGCTGTGCCTCCCGCCCTCAATCCTCTCTCTCTCTCTCTCTCTCCCCCAGGACCCTCCGTGCTTCTCTCTTTCTCCTGCACATGTGGCGAGGCCTCCAGGCTCCTTGCGGCTGCCTTCCCTTCCTGGCTGGAGGGCCCAAGAAGAGCGAGTGAGAGAAGAGGCCTTGGGAGCATGCACGCAGGAAGGGAGGGAAGGCAGCCGCATGGCGCCAGGAGGCCTCGACACATGTGTAGGAGAGTCAAGCACGGAGGGCCGGGGTGGGGGGAGGCACAGCCTGCTGCTAATGGAGAAACGCAGGCCCTGCCCATTAGATGAGAGGGAAGCCCTCCAGGTGCAAGGAGGCCTGCAGCTAGGCTCTTTCTCTCCTCTCTTCCCTTCCCTTCCCTGCCTCTCTCTCTTACACGCTGTTGAGGGCGCATGGGGCCTGCAGGAGGAGGCGTGGCCTAAGGAGACTCCGGTGCCCGGCTAGCAGAACAGCGCCCCCTGGCAAAAAAAAGTATTCCGCGACCGCTTACTTCGCGTAATGGATGGGCCGCCCCTGCTAGCGGGGCCATGGAAACATTGAGGGAACATTATAACTGCCTTATTGTCAACTAATGTTGAGTTGGCTTTCACTTACAACCTCATCAGAACTTGCCATTTTGCCCATCGTATGCTTACAGCACGGAGCCCTTCATATGACAAGAGGCTTCTGGCCAGGCTCCATGCTGAAAAGGGAGGTGAAGCTGTGGCTGCAGCTGCCGTGGCAACACAAAACCCTTCCCATGTTGACTTCCCTTCAATGGGGGAAAATCAGGTAGCAATGCTTCCCCCTTTAGGATAAGGGAGAAGGTAAGGTGGGCAATGTGGTGTGTGAAGCAGCAGCTTCTCCACATATCCTATCAGGAGCCCATGGTATTGCCCCAATGAAGGGGGTATCCATGGGCCAGTATGATAAGGTCCGTATAGTGTCCCCATGAAGGAAAGCTCTCAAAGTCACCCTGTCATAGAATCATAGAGTTGGAAGAGACCACAGGCCATCTAGTCAATGCACAAAAAGAACAATCAAAGCACCCCCAACAGATGGCTATCCAGCCTCTGTTTAAAAGCTTTCAAAGACGTCCCACTTGCAGACCCAGAGCAGTGGCTTCCTTGATTGAGTCCATTCATCTGGAATGTTGCCTTCTTTTTCTTATCTTACTGTCCTTCTGTCTTACCAAACATTTTTTTCTAGTGAGTCATGTCTTTGCATGATCTGACCAAAGTCCAACAGTCTTGATTTAGTTTTCTGGATTTCAAGAGATATACTGAGATACTTTTGGTTTAATTTTTGCATGGCAGGCGGCTGGACTAGATGACCCATGCGGTCTCTTTCAACTCTATGATTCTAATTTTCCCTTTTATTTTTCACACCTTGTAGGTGTGTTCCCTTTTTCTTCCTTTTTTTGTCTTCTGTAACTCTGCATCAATTATTACAGTAGTTCTCTTTCTTCTTGTGCACAAGACATTGAAGACTGCATTCAGTGTTCTGACTCCTTATACTTTTGCTTCTTGTCTGTCATTAACTTCTTGAAGAGTTTATTCTGCCATCCATTCAGACTTTTTTTGGCTGCAATGTGGCTATACTCTATAAAAATGGCTACAATTTTTAGCTACAAATTGGCTATAATTTTAGAAACTTAAAGTTTAATAAAATCTGTTTAGTAAGACTACCAACATTTCCTGGTATGGTTCCAAATATTCATAACCCTGATGAATATTTATTTATTTATTTACGCATTTATATTCCGCCCTTCTCACCCCGCAGGAGACTCAGGGCGGATTACAGTGTACACATATATGGGCAAACATTCAATGCCAATTTTAACATACAACATATACAGACATACACAGAGGCTATTTAACTTTTTCTGGCCGCCAGGAGAGCTGTCACTTTCATCGTCCATCTGTGACACTGATGAAGTACTTCCGCATTCCCCGCATGCTTTTTTGCTGGAGTGCTTTGCTGGAGTCTTTTTTTTTTGGCCTCATAAATTAGTTAATTTAGCCTCCCCACACTTTAAGGTGGTACCTAATTTTCCTACTTGACAGATGCAACTGTCTTTTGGGTTGCAAAGGTCGAAAACAGGCTACACAATTGGTTGGAAACCCACTCCAACCCGGGCTGGCTTCAAACTCATGACCTTTTGATCAGAGTGATCTTAATGCAGCTGACACTCAGCCAGCTGCACCACAATCCCTATGCGCACCACAATCCCGTGTATAACTATTGCCCTGATGAAGGGTTATGGTTATATACTTACCCAGCATTTCACTTAATACAGTAATTTTCAATGGAATCATAGAATAGGATGAGATCAAAGGACCATCCAGTCCACCCCCCTGCCATGCAGGAACACTCAAAGCACTCTCAACAGATGACCATTAAAGCCTCTGTTTAAAAACCTTGAGAGGAGGATATTCCAAGGGAACATGCTCCAGCGCTTGCATTCTATTATTAGATTTTCTTGCTTCTCATAATGCAGTGATCAATGATGTGAGATTAAGTTGCCTTTGCATAATGAAACCTTCATATCAACAGAAAAAGAAATGTGTATTTATTACAGTATGGCCAAATGTCTGGATACTCTCTCTGTTTTTTTCATGGTGCTGGCAAAGAAAATCATATTTTTAAAATGTTATAACTAATCACCATGATTACATTGACACTAATTATACAGGGATAATCATATTATCCCCTGATTATTTGTTGAAATCCAATGCCAATCATTAAAATAGATACATGAAGATGATACTCATATTTTTATTATCTCTGTGGCATTCTAAGGACAACAGCAAATGTGTCTGTGAGTTGGACCCCAAATCTCAGTTAGCACTCCAGATTCACTTGTCTAAGTCTGAGACCATGTTTATAGAATGATTTCATTTTGAATAAAATTTACAAAATGTAACCACTTTTCTGTTTCCAATGGAGTGACAAGAGGAGGACAAATCACTTTAGGACTCATCACTTTTAAACCACTCAATTTGGAGAGAAATGTTAATCATTTTAGCTTGGATACTTGAAGAGTCATAGTTTCCTTAGCATGGGTAGTTCCTCCATGAATGCACCATGCAATTATTTCATAGATGTATGGATATACCAGTTTTTCATGAATATTAAGATTATATTTGATATTAAGATATGCCAGTTCCTGGCTTCATTTTTTTAATAATAAAATTTTCTGATTTTATACAGAAGGCTCACTCAAGTAGAAAAGATCTTATTTGTTCTGAAGAGAAACTTTCCACTAAGATTCTTCTAGTTGTTCTTACATAAGCAACTATCCATTTGCTAGGTAGTGCAATTATTTTCTGACAAATTAGATTTGAATACTTCCTGGGACTCCCCCCCCCCCCCCCCCCCCCACACACACACACACAAACATGCATACACACATATAAATATTGCTGCCAATGGGAAGAATTAAGATAATACAGAAGATGTTTCACAAAACTTTTCAAAACTTTTTTTTAAAAAAACAAACATAATGTGATATTATTTGTTCCCCAACCAGCAAAATAATGATGCAACCCAAGAGTGTGGGTTGAACTTTGGGCAACTTTTAAGAAATATCACCAATCAATTACTGTGTGAACTGCCAACCAATTTAAGGGCATGAACTTGGTGTGCAATGAAACTGAGGCAGTGACCATTCAAGACCTACTCTTCATCAATCATGGTCCCCGGCTGCAACCAACTGTTGCTTCTGGGGTGACCATTCAGGGAAACAGATGGAGAATTCTGTCCTAATTCCAGAGGATATTGAGACCAGAATTCTCTGAGCCTGGATTGTGATTTCCCAACCACAAAGCACTAATGAGCATTCATGAACATTCAGTTCTCTGGCTACTGCAGTTTGACACTAACTTCAAACTGCATTAAATGGTCAGTGTAGATGGGGTCTATGTCACTTCTAGCTATTCCTTTCTTGGAGGAGATAATCACGAGAGCCATGTTCTGTCCTTTACCACCTCAATCTGTGTTTGCTGCTTTTGAATAAAAGCGAGGCTACTGATCCACTGGAGACAGTGGTTTGAATGATGGAATAAAACTCTGGAGACCCAATGGGAGACCTTGGGCAAGTCTCTCTCAGTGTCAGAGGAGGGCAAAGCATCCTACCTCTGAACAAAGGGTCACCGAAAATCAGAAAAGCTTTGAAGTTACATGACAACAACAACCAATGCTGATGTAAGATTCCACTGAACTCTCTGCATTGAATACTGTGACACTATCTTGGGATAAATTGTAAAACATTTTCTTGGGCCAACTTTGAGGAGGGGGGTATTATTGCTCTTTGCCAGCGTATGGAAGTAACATCAATATGTAATTTGCATTTGACCTACATGATCCAAACAAGGATGTAACTATGAATTCATTTTAGAAATCAGAAAAGATATGCACTATATTTTTTCCACTATGTAACCTTTGAAGTAAAGTTCACCTGCATCTGAAGTACATACTTATTCATCCATATAGACAGAACCATTTGCTGTGAGTCTACCCGTTCAGGACAGCAGACCAAAAAAACAATGTATTCTTTGTCCCTTTTCATCCATAGTCAACTATGGCAGATATAAGACTACAGCTTTGAATTTTTATTTCATTTCATTCTTATTCATTTCAAATAGATTTTTTCTTATATAATTTGTATAGAAAATACTTAAAATGGTCATTTACAATTAGTCTAGTAATCAGGTATACAGAAATGAAATGTAGACATAACTCAACTGTATAAGTAATCCAGTAGAAAAATATAACCATGCTTATGCAAAATAGCCCTGAATAAATGACACTTGAAGTGTCTGACTTTGCATGAAGCATTGACTTCAAAGTATAAGTAAGTCATTAAAGGTGTCATAATAAAGATGAAGAATCTACATCACTTGTTTCATTCAAGTACAATTATTTTCATTGTAGTTAATTCAGTTGTTAGGTTAGCATAATAACTTACAACCATGAATTTACTTGGCTGGGTTTAGGCAACCATTTTACATCTTGTGGATGGTGTGGAAACAATTACTAGCCCAATGCAATAGGGCTAGTAATTAGGAGAGCTAGGAAGAATTTCCACTTGTTTATACACCTATCCAAAGCAATAGGCTATTGCAGAGCACTTCATCTCCAAAGTGCACAGGATTTGGTTTTGCACTCTTCTTTAAAATCATAACAAGCACCCTTAGAAAACACATTGAAAAAATGGTTTCATACTAAAGCCATATCCACATGGTCCAAACCAAGTGGACTCACCTTGCAACTGGTATGAGGAGTCTACATGACATATGGCTGGATTCTGAGTAAGCGTGCTACTTCAATCCATTAATTCATAACAAAGTGAAATGGAATTTACTTCTGAGCTTCTAGGAAATGACAGAGTTATCCTGGTATTTCTGAGGTGTGGATAACTAGACTGGTTGGACAAAATCATCTCCCTGGCAGAGCCTTGTTGGTGACATTGTACTGGTCACATGTCAGGGAACCCTGCTGTGGTTATCAGAAGCACTGTTGACAACAAGATTCTGTCAGGGACATAGTTTTGGCTGGTGAAACTATGGCCCAAATGGTTGTCTATACACCAAAAGAGCTTTGGGAACTTTCCTGTTCTGCATCAGGGTAGCTACAGGGTAGCTAGATTATTTTGCAAATGTAATAATAATATTAAAACTTTATTTATATTCCTCCTTATCTCCCCTGGGGGACTTGGAGTAGATTCCAACAAACAAAAAGGAAAACATGCAATGCCTCAATGACAATAAGTACAAATATAACCCAGAATAACCCCAAATAAAAGACATCTTAAACATAACTACTATAGCTTAAATTAAACATAATCTATCAAAAATTATAACTAACATAAAATGTGCACATAAAACATCTGAATTAATTTACAGTGTAGATGCAGCAAAAGAAGTAAAGTTATATTCCCTAATTTATATTATTTTTATTTTTAGTATTATTTCTTTAAATTGTTTGCTAAACTAGGCTTAGTAATAATAATAATAATAATAATAATAATAATAATAATATGATAGTCAATACTAATATCATATTCAATGTTCAATACTAAATTCAATACTATTTCATGTGCCAGGAGCTTTGGAGAGGGAAGGGTGATTTTCCCCTCCAAAGCTTCTGACATAGTTTTGATGTCAAGAGCTCTCTATAAACCTCCATTTGAAGGCCTGCAAAGTAAGTTTTAAGGTTACAAGGGGACCCTAAATCGTGGATCAGCTCGAGAGGGTATCTGGCCACCCCTTGAAAAAAAGGCAGGGTTTTGGCCAGCCATCTGGACACCAAATGCAAGTGAAACTGGCATTTTAAATACTCATTTTACTCTCATTTGGGCCTGTGTAGTAGTGGCAATGGCCACAGATTAATATAATACAGTTCAATGCAGTTAAATTTCACTATATGAATCTACACACTGACCATGTAATGGAGTTTCAAACTGCATTATATGGAAAAATAGATGCGGGCTATGACATTGTCTATTTCTTGTGATAGAGACCAATAGTCCCTTATTGTAAGTTGTTACTGTTTCATTAAATGAAAATGTAGTCTCACCTTTTCATGACATAGATTGACATTTTGTCCAGTTGCTCAACTAAAGGTGGCATACACTTTAAGCCTTCGCATCATGAAATGGACCATTTTCACATTAATCACCAGTTCAATTTAAAGCCTAAAACATATATAAAAGTTATACTCCAAATTAACCCCAGCTGTAAATCAACTGGAAATAAAGAAACAGCAAGTATGACTTGCATCCTATTTTAGTGCTTCTGAGTCTTCTGACCTTGACAAAAATAGATCACCAAAATGAATATATTCCGTAAGATATTACTTTATGTCTTTGAATAATGCACACACTTTTCCTATTCCTTTTTGGCACTATTCTCAAAGTCAAACATATTTCATTATATGGTGGGGATATACTAAATATCATGCTTCCGCCTAAAAGGAAACAGACTGGTAAGCCCCAAGAAATTTCACTAATACTATCAAAATGTATCTTTTGTCTCATCAGAATTGTTATAGATTCCCTTAAAAATCAATAAAAAGGCTCTTGATACTAAGATAACATTCTTTAGAAATGAAAAAAACCCCTCCAAACATCTTGAGAATGATATCGAACATAGAGATTATTGACAGTGAAGAAGACCTAGGATCACAGTGTATCTACACTGTAGAATTAATATAGTTTGACACCACTTTAACTGCTATCGCTCAGTGCGATAAGACTGGCAGTTATAGGGTACTTAGTGTGACATGATATCACACCCAATGCCACATGGGGCTGATTTACCTTAATCCAGGGGAAGTCCATTTTAATGCAACTTTCTCCTAGGTTAAGCTATCTGCACCAGGATTTGGGTTGTTCCCCAAGTTAGGGGGTATCAAGATAATTGATTGGATCCTAACCAAATGACAATAACATGACAATCACAGCCCTAAACAGTTCTGGCCCAAGTTACCTATCCGAACGCATCTCCGCCCACTAAGACTTTAAGATCTTCTGGGGAGGCCCTGCTCTCAATCCCCACTGCAACACAGGCACGTTTGGCGGGGATGAGGGACAGGGCCTTCTCACTGGTGGCCCCTCGGCTGTGGAACGCCCTTCCCACAGACATTAGATCAGCCCCCTCACTAATGGTATTTCGGAAAAAAGTGAAAACCTGGTTATTTGAACAGGCGTTTGAATAGGCAGTGCAATGAATATAGGAAAACGGAACTACGGATGACGAGCTGGATCATGATTCTAGTTATGAGACGCTAATGAGTTGTTTACTGATGTGTAATTACTTATATTATTGTGTTAATTGTTTTTAAATAGTTTGTATAATGCTAGCATTGAATTTTTGCTGCTGCTGCTGCTAACTGCGTTGAGTCGCCTAAGGGCTGAGAAACAGCGATATACAAATAAAGTAAGTAAATAAATAAATAAATGATGTAGGCTTCAGGAATAGGGTAGAAATAAGTTGGGGTTAAAAAACACTAAAGGGTTATCTTTTCAGATGCTTTCTAAGCTGTTTGGCAAGTTACTTTTTTGTAAATTATCTGGATAGAGATGGGCAAAATAGCTAATTCTATCATGTGATGGTATTTGTCATTCCCAGCTTTAAATTGATACTTAGGCAATTTGTGGGAGGAGCCGAAATGCCCCTTTGAGGAAAAACCTCCACCATTATCTTTGCTCACAAATAGGGAAGATCAGCATGTAGTGTTCCTTCCTGTCTCATTCACTTTCTGGGTGCTTTTCTTCCTTCCTTCCTTCCTTCCTTCCTTCCTTCCTTCCTTCCTTCCTTCCTTCTGTGTGTTGTGTGTGCCAAATGTTACCTCCCCCAGATGCCTCCTCCCCCTCCTCCTCCTTCAGTAGATCCCCGGGGCCATCTAGTCCAACCCCCTTCTTTCTGCCGTGTAGCTAAAGCACAATAAAGGCATCCTTTACAGATGGCCATCCTGCCTCTGAATCATCATCATCATCATCATCATCATCATCATCATCATCATCATCAAGGAGCCCCTGGTAGCACAGTGGATTAAACCCTTGTGCCAGCTCCCCATGAAGGGACATAAGAGAAGCCTCCTGCAAGGATGATAAAAGTATCAAAACATCCAGGCATCCCCTGAGTCAATGTCCTTGCAGATGGCCAATTCTCTCACACCAGAAGCAACTTGCAGTTTCTAAAGTCACTCCTGACACTAAATAATAATAATAATAATAATAATAATAATAATAATAATAATAATAATAAAGAAATTATGTTCCTAGTCTGTAAATATGATTTTCTGTTTAATTGTGTAGTCCTTACTTTGAAAGTAGTAGCTGTACTCCAGAAACTTTATTTTTTGTGCCCATAAACTATGTTAAATTTGTGGAGACTCTACAAGATATTCAGTCATTGAGAAATTAGAGCAAAATGTGCAATGGCATATCTCTCCTGCAAAGACAAAGTTTTGCTGTTTAATAAACTTTTCCCATTTGTTTATGATAGTACTAATCAGAAAAGGACATTTATAACCCAGGAACAAAAATCATTATCCAGAAGAGGAAGTGTTTATTTTCACAAAGAAAACAGGGGAGGGACAGTGAGTGCAAATAACTGTCTACAATGTGATAGCAAATCAACTGAGAAGTCCTGAATAAAACTGAAAGTTTGCTAGTGTGTGATGGAGGTAGGAAAACCATCCATTTAATTTCAAAAGGGAGTCTGCCTGAACTGTATAGTAATCTACTCTTCCAAACACTTGACATGTTCAGTGGGATTAAGTCTTTAGAGCAGTGGTTCTCAACCTGTGGGTCCCCAGGTGCTGTGGCCTTCAATTCCCAGAAATCCTAACACCTGATAAACTGGCTGGGATTTCTGACAGTTGCAGGCCAAAACACCTGGGGACCCACAGGTTGAGAACCAGTGCTCTAGAGTGATGTAGGGAGTGTTTAGAATGGATTGGGAGGAAACGGCCTTCTGTGGTCTTTTCAAATCATAAGAATCGTAATAATCAGGTGAGATGAGGATATATTATTGTTGCTTTAAACTGTTTATTTTCTGTTTTATACTTATCATTAATGTATTTCGATTGTTGCTTGCAGTACATGATTTTAATATGTTGTAAGCTGCTTTGGGTTCCGTGAGGGAGAAAAGCAGGATATAAATAAATTATTGTTATTATTGTTGTTGTGCAACCTGTCTCAATACAGTATGCATCCAGTCCTAAATAAAAATGGGAAACATACTGATATGAACAGATTATATCCCAATGTCATAAGATCCTCAGAATGCTCACCTAGCACACTCTAGTAATTCAACAAAACTACAAACCTCACAATTCCATAGGATGGATCCATGACAGTTAAAGTGGATTAGTAGTGCAGATGTTGAGCTAGTTGCAAAAAAAAAAAAGATTTTTTTTTATTTTGTGGTTTCAGAACAGCCACATGAGGGAATGGGAAACAAGATATATATTTTGAAACCATCAGATATGAGTCTACCTAATTAATTTCCCAAATGTGAGCAACAAAAACTTAGCAACAGCTCAGAATAGGAATAAAACCTTCAGCTTTCATGCTCATAAGGTTTGGTAAGGTAAGCAGCCTCCCCTTCTCCCAGTGCTGTATTTATCCAGTATTACCATGGCATTGGAATGTGCAGTCTCCCCCTCAGATAGGATTGAATATAAAAAGAACATGCTTTGAATCAATGCATTTCAAATTGGAACTGAGAGATTGAGTTGATTTGTACTAGGTTGAGTTGTCAAGAAAGATAATAGAACTCATTTTTATACTGGCTCTTTTTCAAATTATATTTACAAATATCCTCTTCTCTCCCTGTTCACTGTAATGTTAAACATAGGCACTGCCAAGCATCTGAAAGTATCTGCATTTCTTAAAGTGGGCAAACAACAGACTAGCATAAAAAAAGTTTTATACTCCTTCTTGGGTCTCTCTGTTTTATGCTTCACATAAATATATCAACTCAAGGTATGGCCAGGGATATTATTGGGGGGGGGGGGGGTGCATTAAGAAATACTTTGAGTTCAGTTTCTGGATTTGCATCCATTTATATGGAATTTCCTGGTGGCGTAGTAGGTTAAATTGCTGAGCTGCTGAGCTTGTTGACTGAAAGGTTGCAGGTTCGAATCTGGGGAGAGATGTGGGCTTCCGCTGTCAGCTTCTGCCAACCTAGCAGTTCGGAAACATGCAAATGTGAGTAGATCAATAGATACACTCCGGTGGGAAGGTAATGGTGCTCCATGCAGTCATGCCAGACACATGACCTTGGAGGTGTTTATGGATAACGCCAGCTCCTTGGCTTAGAAATGGAGCACCAACCCCCAGAATTGGACACGACTGGACTTAATATCAGGGGACAACCTTTACCTTTACGGAATCATTTTACAGTTTGGATCAGTTTCTGTTTTCTGTGCAAGTGATTTCAATGAAAAAACAGAGAAATGCAGTCTCAACAGTATATTCTGATGACATGCTTCTGCTGAATCTTGCATGTTTGGTTAGATCTTTTTTGCCCATGGTTACCAGCTGTGGCTTCTTAGCTTTACCTAACATATTTGGTCTATTTTCTTCCCGGTGACACCTGCTGCCTTTCAGCAAGAGTTGCTGCTTTGAGGCATGTAGGCATGGGTGTTTTCTGATTTTATGTTTCCTCTTGTTGGGAGCACCAGGATTCCAAGAATACTGAAGTTGTAACCACAGTGCAAAGTACATAAAGATTGAGCTTACCGGAGCATATGTGTACTTGCTATTGACAAAGAGGATTAATTTGTTAATAAAAAAATCCTTATCTAATAACTTAAATGAAAGCCTGACTTTCTCTGAGAGGATATCAGCAATGTTAAAACCTCCTCTGGACCATAGGTTAGAAAGATCATCCTGACCCATTATACTAGGAAATAAATGTAAGATATAACAGTGATTTAAACCTTCTAAAGCTCATTCGCCATTTGTCTAGCAGATGTAACTATTACACCTTATCACTTTGATGATGAGACCTGTGTGTGTGTGTGTGTGTGTGTGAGAGAGAGAGAGAGAGAGAGAGAGAGAGAGAGAGAGAGAGAGAGATCCATGCACATCGAAATCTTAGCCAAAGGCAAAGCTCATCATTCTGTTTGGGTCTGATGTGGAGGATTATGTGACAACATCACCCCAATGTACTGGAAGTCTGTGTGTTTGGGATAAAATTCCCCCCTCCCCAATACTTTTAGCTATCACCTTTCAAAGCTTCCCTGATGTACAGTTTTATTAAAGATTTTCACAATGGAGTTTCTGTGCACAGAACAGGCTTACATTTCATGATCTCTCTATTTGACTTCTGCTTTGGAGGCTTCTCTGCTTCAAAGAACATTTGTGCTTTCTTAATTGGCCTATTCCTGAGATTTTACACATAGAAGAACACCATCATATCAGCCTACAGATGCTTTGGTTCAAATGGGCTGCATAAACATAATTGCCCAACAAAGCATTTTAATCAAACAGCATACTTTTTATCTCCACTTTCTTCCCTTTTCTTTCAGTAGAGAAATATTATCAATTAATCAAGCAATTCATCATCATAATTAAGTGTAAACAATTATTTAATTAATAAAACTTCTGTGTTGTCAAAGGTTTTCATGTTCAGAATCACTGAGTTGCTGTGAGTTTTCTGGGCTGTGTGGCCATCTTCCAGAAGCATTCTCTCCTTCACATCTATGGAAGGCATCCTTAGAGGTTGTGAGGTCTCTTGGAAACTAGGCAAGTGGAGCTTATATATATCTGTGGAATGTTGCAATTGGCCACCTTGATTAGCATTGAATGGCTTTGCAGCTTCAAATATTGGCTGATTCTTACCTAATCAATGCTAATCAAGATGGCCAATTGCAACATACACACTTGCCTCAAGCAGACAAGAGTTCTTTCTCCCACCCTGGACATTTGACAGATGTACAAACCTCACTTGCCTAGTTTCCAACAGACCTCACAACCTCTGAGGATGCCTGCCATAGATGTGGGTGAAACGTCAGGAGAGAATTCTTCTGGAACATGGCCATACAGCCCATAAAACTCATAGTAACCCAGGAAAACTTCTATTCCCTTTAAACAGATCAGGACTGTATATAAAAATTATTCATCAATTGATGAGAAGTTAGTTTGGGAGTTTCTTTGAGAAGGATGGAGACTTGCACCCAAGACCCTCACTCTCTTCCAAAGCTGTCTTGCTTGCTACTTTTCCCTTCTACCACCTCTCCTGTACTTAACACTGTAAGTTTTCATACATTCACATGTATCTCTTTAAACTAGCTTCAACTTTCAATGTGCATACTGCAAATCTTATCTTGCCCAACAATTTTTTTTAAAAAAAATTGGAAATTCTAGGACCTCAAGCCTGATGTGGAATTATTTTCTTTTTGAGACATGTCATCCTAAATGAGTGAACAAAATGGAGAGGAATGCTGAATGTCAAAAACACTATGTATGGCTTGAATCTTGTTGATAGTCCCAATGAAACCCACTAAATCAATAGAATTTAGACCTGTCCTTAAAAAAAGGCAAAAAAAAAAACACACACACAAACCATCCCACATCAGGCTCTCTGGGGGCCATTCCACACAGCCCTATATCCCAGAATATCAAGGCAGAAAATCCCACAATGTCTGCTTTGAACTGGGTTATCTGAGTCCACACTCTGATAATGTGGGATTTTCTGGAAGGGCCCTAGATATTGCTATATTTAAAATTGATGGCATTGCACTGGAGGCAAAATTGAGTGCGTCTCTCACTCTTCCTGCACAGTATAATTTCTTTCTATCTGTGATGCTGAGTGGAAATAATAAAGCCAAAATAAGCAATTGATCATTATACATGAAAGTGGATTAATGAATATGTCCCTGGGAACAAAATATAGGTGCCTGCTTTAGGACTGCAGTTAAGAAGGGATGACCACATCAAAACTTTGTTCTGTTTTGGAATACAGTCAGTACAAAAAAAGAAAAAAAAACAGTATACGAGGTTCTTTTCATTACTACTCTACATAAAGCCATTTATTTGTTTGGAAATGTGTGAGATATCACTTCTTCAGGCATTTAAATAAACAATATTTCACTAAGAGGTGTATGTGTGTGTGTCCCCAAATCACTGTTTAACATGAAAGTATGTGTTAAAGTGCGGATTCCAATCTGCACAGTTATTCCCACATTTCTGTATTGATTTTTTAAAAAAAATCTCAGAGAGAAAAACAACCAGGATCAATCCTCGTTCTTCATCCACTTTTCAGGTGAGCCAAGTTTGTAGTGGATAGCTGTTGCTTCACTTTTAGAGAGATAAATCAGGATAATAATGATAATCTATATAAATAAAAATGTAATGTTCATTTGTGGGTTTAACAGAACTCAAAAACTACTGGGGGAATTGACACCAAATTTGGACAGCATACACCTAACAACCCAATATATGTTCTTCACTCAAAAAATTGATTTTGTAATTTGGGAGTTGTATTTGCTGGGATTTAAAGTACACCTACAATCAAAGAGCATTCTGAACTCCACCAATGATGGAATTGAATCAATCTTGGGACACAGAACTCCCATGATCAACGTAAAATACTAGAAAGGTTTGGCGGGCATTGACCTTGAGTTTGGGAGTTGTAGTTCACCAATATCCAGAGAGCACTTTGGACTCAAACAATGATGGATCTGAACCAAACTTGGCACAAATATTCCATATGCCCAAATATGAACACAGATGAAGTTTGGGGAAAATAGACCTTTACATTTGGAAGTTGTAGTTACTGGGATTTATAGTTCACCTACAATCAAAGAGTGTTCTGAACCCCACTAACGACAGAATTGGGACAAACGTCCCACACAGAACCCCCATAACCAACAGAAAATACTCAAAGCCATGGAGTCCAACTCCCTTCATCAGGGGAAGAAAACATTATCAAAGCCCTCCTGACAAAAAGCCATCCAGCCATAGATATAAATAGATATATATGATTCACACACACACACATATAGTGTCATAGATTTGAAAGGGACCCCTAAAGAAGGACAATGATATGTTACCTGTTCCAGAGAAGGCAAACCAGGCAATCTCCACATCAACCGTGACAAAGAAACAGCAAGAAATACTGTTTACCCACAAGCATTACCTATATTAGAAACCAATATTTTCTCATGACTTTATTTTCTAGATCACCACTCTGGGCCACAGCAATGTGTGGCAGAGGACAGATGATGATGATGATGATGATGATAATAATAATAATAATAATAATAATAATAATACTTGCTTTCTTAGTCTAAATAGCAGAATAAGTTTCAGGTAGTAGAAACAATTGGTCATATTTTGCCAAGTCCTGGTTATATAAAGAAAGGTTTCTCAAGCAACAGAAGAGTCAAACAAAGTCATTGTACATATATTAACATAAAAAGCCCCAAATGTCAATATCTTTGTAGGCTAACAGTATGAAGGTGTACACACACACACACACACACACACAGACCTCTGAGAGTGAGATAATCAAAAGTATAGTGTCCAAATTGCCATGGTCATGCTGAAGGTGTTTCAAAGTTTATGCAAGAACAAACACAAACCAGAATTCCAGTCCAAAGTCAACAAAGCCAGCAGTCTAAAACAGCAGAGTCAGAAATCCAAGCCAGGAACCAAAACACAGCAGTCAAGGGCACAGTCCAGAATCAACAAAGCTGATAATTCAAACAGCAACAGTGTCTAGATTCACACCACAGAACAAAGATGTTTAACCTTCTCACAGTAGCATTTTGAAGTGGGGCTATTGCTTCCCTATTGTGAGGCTGCCTCCTACAGAATTCTGTGGCTTGTAGTTTAGGGAAGCCAATGACCTCTTTGGCTGAGAATTCAAAAGGTTTCACCTTAAACTACAAGCCCCAGAATTACGCAGAAGGTAGCCACATGATAGGAAAATGGGAGCACTTGTTTTTAAAACACAAATATAATATTATCCATTGTCTCCCATGACATCCTTTCATCCTATACCTTTGTAGAACCAATTTCTTGGGATCCTTTCATCCTATACCTTTGTAGATCCCATTTCTATGCTAATCATGCAGGTTTGCTGGCATCTACATGATATCATCTGTGTTCTAAAAGGGACTGCATTTAACCCTTAATCAGTCTGTTCCTATGTACTGACTTCTGCTTGCTCTGCCTGCTGGGAAGTGGTACTTATTGTTGAAGACTCATCTTCTGCAACAACTAAGCAAGGCTGCGGTGGGGAGAGTTGTTGGGAAATGCTGGTATCCAGCTCCACCATGGGCCCGTCAAGTAAACCCTCATCCTCACTCTCTGAGCTGACCAGGACACAATTGGACTAGATGCATGAAATAAAATAAAAATATTTGTAAGCATAATGTTTTGGCCTATTTACCCTGGCTAGAAACCATGAATCAGGCCAGAGGTCAATCCTGGAAGTCCATGTAATGTCCAGAGACTTCTGACCTGAAGTTAGGGAATGCCCTGAAATTTCACACTTAGGGGTTGGTATGGACAAATGGGCTGGTTCTATTCTGAACTAATCCACAGTTCACACAGACCATTGCTACCACCCACTTTTCCCTGAGCCATCTTCTTTCACCAGGTCATGTAGGCATCTTTACTGATGTCAGCAAAGGCACCCAGCTGCCATGTCAACTAACCACAAGAAAGATAAGGATGACCCAACTTGTGAAACACAACTGGTCCACTGGAGTATTTCTACTCTGGACTAATTTTGGATTTTGTTCTTGTCTAGATTAACCCATTACTTCAAGGGAACACATTTTAGCCACCCTTCCAATGTACCAGTCAGTCTACCTGAAATGCTCTTCTCACATGAAGTAGGGAATTTGAAGGAGAATTCCATGCATTCTTTGTTGAACCTGTGGAGGATTTTCTCTTCTATCACCCTGGGATCTATCTTAATGGAACAGATTTCTTATAATATACTGTTGCATTTGCTTTCATCCCCGAGTGAGTCCAGTAATATGCAAATCTCATTTATTTGACTCACTGTCTTCAAGGTTTTGCAAATAATTATTTCCCATTCTTCTTTCACTTATGTGTTTACACTGTCCTGCTATTCCTTGCTTTCTGACAGCCAGTTTCCCCACTTTCCTTTTGCAACTTCCCTTCTGCACCTTAAAAACATATCCTTTACCCACAATGACTCATACATTTCTGAATTTGTGCGTTTCATTAGTCCCAAAAGTGTGAAATAGTCAGAAAAAAACCCCTGTTCTATTTGGGAAGTGTAAATTTCCAAGGCTTATGTCCTTATTATATCCAACTATAAAATATTGAAAAGTTCTTGTATTTCAACTCAGAGATATATTACCATACCATTCCAAAGGCTGCATCCTTCTGTTACATACATTTTGGTGAAAATGCTCAGGGGAATTTTCTGAATTTGACTTATTGATTACCTGAACCAAAAGTTCAACTGAATTTTGGCTCACATTATAAAATCATACTCGTTCACAACTTTGGAGGAGGAATTCATTTTCAACCCACACATGGTTCTAAAAGTTACCAGTATCAGTAATTCACAGGAGAGTTTGAAAACTGTATTTTAAAGGTGCATAGAATTGTATATGATCCATCATTAAGAGCTAGATTCATTATTGATAAATCTATGGAGCAGTGTGAAAGCAATTTAATGAATTGTGAAAGTAATGTTTGCATTATTTTGTGCATAAACAAAACATATTTAAACCGAAGTGGGTAACAGAGTTGAGTAACTTTTTGTTCACTTAGTTTACAGATCCAGCACAACAATGAGTCCTCAATGACCTAGGCCTGTTAAAAGGCAAGCCATTGATTTTACAGGCAGAAAGGGGTTTTTGTTATATTATGCAACATTGGCCTGGGGTTCAGATTGCTTGGTCAACTTCTTCCCCATTTAAAGTGGATGGGAGATTATGACCCTAAAAATTTGGATTGGTGCAAAGTAAATAGAGAAATAAGACATGCCATGTTCTGCGGATGGAAGGAAGTAATCCCCCACAAGGGCATTGTGTTCAGACGGACAGACCTGTACAGGGTCAATGGGGTGCACCTGCCAGTGGAAGGAAATTTGTTGCTCTTGGATTATTTCAAGGAAGGAATCAAGGACATAGTAGCCAGTCTGATGGGAAAAGGGGACTAGGCAGATGCCTGCCCATTTTTATGGCATGTAAAAGGTTACATATTTCTGGTAGTGAGGGTGAACAGTCTCATAACAGTCTCTCTAGGTTTTCATAACAGTCTCTCTAGGTTTTGTGGCTGAGGTGGAGGGATGTAAATGTGGTTCTCCTTGAAGATGGAACGAGGGCTTCTCTCTCTTTGAAGTTTGAGATGGAGTATCCTCAAGATGACTTTCTACTTAAGATTGACCAAGGTGCACAGTGAATTAATAGTCCTTGGGATCTTGATGGATAGTATAAGGATGGTCTTTGGAGGTGGTCAAATGAAATGACACCTGGCCAAAGAATATTTCTCCCAGATGGCTGACAACACAATGTTTTCTCTTAAAAGTTCTTTTTCCTGATAGGTTAACTCACTTTACAGGTGCTCACAAAAGTTCTAACAAATAAATAAATAGGTCAAGAAATGGCCCTTTAGTCCCGTGTTTTATTTATTTATTTATTTATTTATTTACTTCGCTTATATACCGCAATTCTCAGCCTAGGGGCGACTCATTGTTTTGTGTTTGAGCTCTTTATTTCATGGTGGGAATTCAACACTACATATCTGAATAAAAAAGACAAGAAAATTGGAATATATTCAGAGGCAGCTGACCAAATTGGTAAAAGGTTCAAATGCCAAGCCATATGAGAAGCAGGTTAGGAAGCTGGATATTTTTAACTTAGAGAAGGTTGAGAGGAGATATGATAGTCATATTCAATAAGTCATATTGAAAAGTGTGTGTGTGTATAGTGTATGTTTATTTCTTTTAATATCTTCTGTAGGCTTTTATTTGTATAGTTTTGATAGCTGTGAGTTGCTTTGTGTCTTAATCATGTGAACCAAGTAGAGTAATAACAGAAATAATAGAACCATTATTGCATTCTTGACTCCATGTTAATTCAGGTAGTTTAGATTACTTTAGTTCATTTTAAAATGCAAGGCAAACATGAGCCCCTGAAGATGCCAACTTGCAGGCTGATTCTACTGTTACAGCCATTGTCATAAAATCGAGATGTATGGGACAAAACCAGTGTGGGCTTCACTCTCAATGTTTGCACCAGTATCATGCATATGACATCGACACATCAGTGAGTCATGCAAAGATGGATCTCACTGATCAGCTTTCTCTGCTCTGCCCATGGTGAGATTTTCTTTTTGGACCAGTGAGAATTATACTTCACAGTTCATTCTCTTCTCACCTTTTCTCAACAATCTTCCTGGAGCTGAAAAGGATAGTGTTTTTTTTTTAAAAAAATAAATAAATACAGATAGCAACAACAAAAAGTTATTTGAAGTGAAGGATAACAGATATCAAAAGAGGGAAATTGGAAGACTGAGCCTTTAAAAGCACATAAACAAACAAGCCAAATTAAACAATGAGAAGATTAGTGATGGAAGCTTAATATTATACTACAACAGATGGAGGCTTTTGCCTGGCATATGAAGAAGTCAGGTTTTAAAACCCATAATACTTTTAATATGTATCTGCATATCTTTATTGTGCTCCATGATGCTTGCTTTATTGCTGATGACCCAGAGATAAAAGTCGATATAACAGTTAGCATTTATTTATAACAACTGAGGTATATGACAGACTAGTGAGATTGTAGATTACAGAACATCTGTTTGCTTGGCCTCTCACACTTTAAAATGTAAGGGGAAGATTCAGCCCAACAGTGAAAATGTTGGCAAGTTTGGTTATCAGGATATGCCCATCTAGAAACTGTGTGCCATGGGACTGACAACAAGCACAGACACATTTTTTTGGAACCACCATCCAATCATAAAATTCTACTATAATTACAGCCAGTCATTAATAGAAACATGTCATCAATGTTTGGTAGCACAGGAAGAAAACAACCTGCTTCTTCCTCCTCAAAAGAAAAGACACATTCTGCTCTGTTTGCAGGACTCTGTGAGGTAGGATTGCATTCTCGCACTCTTTTAAGATCTGATGCAGTTCTTGTGGATTTCATTTCATTTTTTTTTTCACAATTGTCCTTGCAGTTTTGGGGGTGGTTCCTGGATTTCAGCAGAAACAGAGCATCCTCAGCATCTAATGCTGACATTCAGCCTGAGAGGTTGACAGTCCCCAGTCAAGATTATGGAAGAGGATAGTGGGACTAGCTGGTGGATGAGGAAAACAATTTCCTGAGAAATTTCTATTCTGAAACTTGATGTGGGTCTTATAAAGAAAGAGCTGCACTGAAAATGCAGTAAAATCCAATGGTATAAATACTTTGTTTTATTTTAATTGTACTTGAACAGCTAATGAGATTGTGCATTGTAAAAATAGATGGAGAGAAAGAGACAGACTTGGGTTAGCTTCCTGTTAACTACATATAGAACTGCAGCTTCTAACACAACAATATATAAGAATTCATGAGTAGGTGTCAACTCTCTATACTTAGGTACAAACACACAGGAGTAACACACTTTCTTTTTAAAAGAGTCAGATCAATTATAAGCTGTATACTTACTCAAATATTAAGTCCCACTCAATTCAGCAGGTATGTGTATAGTCCAGTAGTGATGGTGCTTAATTTTGCACACTTTTACACAAGCTATTCAATCATTCATTCCTTTTAAAGAATTTTCGGTATCATCTTCCAGCTTGCAAGGACCCCTTAAGCAATAACAAATACAAGCAAAACAATACAAAGAGTAAAACATTTTTAAAACATACAAGGTGTACTATATCCAGGTGTGCATTGTTGCAGAAGTACCTAATTGAACTCATGATAATCTGAAAAAGAGTAAAAGAGATTTCATAGACTTAGAAGGTACTTCAAAAGGATCTCATCTACATTTTAGTTCCCTCTTTTCTTTTTTACACACACACACATACATACAGTCTTATACGCCCAGTCGTCTTATATGCCGGAATATACGGTAATTTTTTTAATTTACATACATTAACAGCTTACAGTGTAAACAGAACACAAAGCAATGAACATTTTACAAACATATAACCCCACCACCAAGGCTTGAAGAAGTATCACTACCTTTGTCATAAATGTATGAGTCAACCAGTAAACAAAAGTCATATCAAAAATAATCTGAGTAAAATAATTGGCAGTTCTTTTTTTTTTCATTTCTAAGTTCAGCTTTGTGGCATCCATTAGTAATGCTAACCTAGCATCCGAGGCAATGTTTAATCCTGTATTGTTACTTATTTCCATAAATATATTGTTCCAAAAACTCTTCAGCTGGAGGAATTCCCACCATAGGCAAAAATATGTCCCTTTGTGCATGCCACATCTCTAGCAGAGGTTACTTTGCTTCCTCTCCATCTGTTGTAATTTAACCGGTATAGTATACCATTTCCATATGACTTAATACATGTTTTTTTTAAGTTATCACAGATTCTTAACCACTCTCCACTTTAGAACCATTTTCCAGTGAAGATCCATCCAAGGCCCTAAATCTCCTTCCCATATCCTTTCTAAAAACTTCAAACCTATTTCCTCGCTTATTAATCCATAATATTTTTCCCAATTAATCCTTTCCCAGATAGTTCTTGCTTTTTACTTAGCCATTCTTCATATTTATTTAATTCTCTACATATGGGAGTTTTACCTAACCAGTCCTTTTTCCATTTATACAACTACTGTCTCTCAAACCAATTCAGGACATCTTGTTGCTCTAACCATCAAATTTTGTATCCATTCTTTCCAAGAAAGAGTAGATTCTACCTTCACTATTTCTTTTTATTCTTAAATTTAACTTCAGGTCTCCTGGGAAAATTTCCAGTAAATCTATTGGGGTTAAGGGAGACACTCCTGGAAATATCTTGTTTTTTTTTTAACTTAACCCAAGTCTCCATAGCAACTTTAGCCAGGTTAATTTTACAACCCTAAAATACATTTCCTGTTTTAACCCAAACCATATCCCCATAATCTCTTTGCCATCATTTGCCTTCAAATTCTCACCAGATTAATTTAGGTTCTGACAGTAGCCTAAACACTCCCTTTAGTATCATCATCATCATCATCATCATCATCATCATCATCATCATTTAATAACTTATTAATCGCCCTCCATCCGAGAGTGCTCCAGGCGATTTACAGCTAAATTACAAAAGATAAAATATGTACATACAAAAATTAAAAATCAACAGAGATCGAATGCTCTAGTAAAAAGCCAGGTCTTAAGTGCGAGAGTAAAAGGCCCTAAGTCACGCATGGCTCTCATGTAGGGTGGCAAGGAATTCCACAAGGCAGGGGCAGAAATAGAAAAAGCCCTGTGTCTGGTCCTTTCCAAGTGCACTTCTCTAGGACCCTGTACATGGAGTAAGTCACATTGGGCTGGTCATTGCGACCTCCGATGATGGGAGAAGGAGAGGCGGTCCCTAAGGTACGTTGGACCCTGGCCATAAAGAGTTTTAAAGGTCAGAACTAGCATCTTATACAGGCCACGGTACTCAGTTGGAAGCCAATGTAAATGTTGCAGCACTGGTGTTATATGGTATTTCATGGGTGTTCTTGTGAGTAACCTGGCTGCCGCATTCTGAACAATATGAAGCTTTTGGGTCATAGTCATCGGAAGGCCCACATACAGGGCATTGCAACAGTCCAGCCTAGACATGACTGTGGCATGGATGACAGTTGCCAGAGCCTCGTCAGATAGGTAGGGTGCAAGTTGCCTCGCTTGGCGTAGATGGAAAAAGGCCTGTTTGCTGGCAGCAGCGACCTGAGCTTCCATTGTCAGCTGTGAATCCAGGATGACACCTAAGCTCTTAACAGTGGTCGATGGAGATAGGGCGGCACCATCGAAGGTCGGTAATGGAGGAGTCAGACCTGCCGGGCGGCCATGCTAGAGAATCTCAGTCTTCGCCGGGTTCACCTTCAGTCTGCTAGCACATAGCCAGTTTGACAGAGCTTCCAGACATAGGGTGAAATAGTATACGTATCTAATAGTAGGGTTTTAGTTCTGGTATTCCTAATCCCACTAATTTCTGAGGAATATAACATAAGCCTCTCAATAGCCTAGATCTTCTAGTTCCATTACAAAATTGATTGACTATTTTCTACATACCCAACTCCTTTGACATATTGTCATTAGTCCCCAGGCTTCTAATCACCTCTCCCGTTCTCCTCTAAGAGCATTTCAATATGTTGATATTCTTCTTAGTCTATGGCATCAAACTAGGAATGGTGCCCAAATTAGACTCTTAGTTGCTATAATTATTTAAATTGCTCATTGTTGCTGCTTGAATTTCTGGAAGCTAAGATACCTTTGTTTGGCTATTCAGATTAAAAGTTCTTGTTGCTCTTATTTAAAAAACCAACATAAGAATTAATATTTTGGAAGTATCAGGGGCTGCAGCATTGGTGAGGTATTAGCTGGTATGGGTTTAATTAGTGACTGGGTGGGAGACCACTGAGAATCCCATGTGAGCATAATAAATACATATTCCAGATAGAGAAAGTAATGGCAGTGGCGGGGGGGGGGGGGGGGGTTAAAGAAAGTTTATTTGAAAAAAAAAGCATCTGAAATTCACCAGAATCTCCATGTTCCAGCAATAACTATCTCCTGTAATTCTGTCATCATTCACATTTGACTATTCCCCAGTGGAGAGGATACAGAAAGGTCAAATTCAGAATGCTTTTCAAACATAAGATTTGATAATTTGAACTGAAATTGAGTTGAGTGTTTGATTGTTTGATAGTCTCTTCAAGCATTAGTTGTTTAAATTGGGGGGAAAGGAAGAGGGTGTTGATTTTTTTTGAATTAGCTGCCTTCTCCAGTTTGTGGCTACACATTTGGAGTTTATGCACAAAATAATACCAGTTCCTCAATTGCTTCCAACTTCTATCATACTCCAATTTAATATCAGAAACAAGCTACTTCCTATTCAACTCATTTACTTGAAAGAACTATTTCCTTTCTCCCAGGGCTGCAACTAGATAATAGAAAATCTTACCAATGGGGAATCAGCAATTGAATGGTGCTATGAATGAAAAAGAGCATCTACTACTGTGGCTCAGTACACAGGCATATAATTATTGATACATTGTGCATAAATATGTTGTTCACATTTTTGAATATCATGAGCAAGGAACAGTTCAACCATTTTGCTTGGTCCCATCACAATATACTTTTAAATCCCTATTTTTAGCATGCATTATGCAGACCTGCATTTTAAGCATGCCATTTTCCTAATCACTTGCATTACATCTCTAACCTCTGTAACTGCCCAAGGGCATATGATATATATTCAGCAAAGAAAAATCAATTTGGCCTCAGTGACTCTCTTGTAGGCCATATAAACTATTCACACATAGAGAATCAGCAGTGCCCTTAAAAAGAGATGAATAATGACTCAGGCAACAAGTAGCTGAAGGATTACATTATTAAAATCATCTTTTCCAGACCCTGCTACTCTCTCTTCCACCCTATGCTAAAACCAATACAGTATATGCAGACAAACATTATAATTAGATCAATGCTTTCTTGTTCAGGAATTGGTAACATTAAAAAGGGGTCATGGCACATGCCCCTTATCAATGGGTCCAAACTGTGCAATTGACGTCTCTTGGGAACATGCCAGCTATCCATGCTTTGGACCAAGTTCACTTGAACACCATGTGCTTAGAATGTTGTGAAAGTTGATCTCTAGTCAAAACCAACTCAACTACTATTAAGTGTTCATAGATTATAAGAGTTGACAGCAAGAGTTGACTAGCCCCAAGTGATATTCTGAGCCTAGACATGCACGTGCACACATTCTCTCTCTCTCTCTCTCTCTCTCTCTCTCTCTCTCTCTCTCTCTCTCTCACGCACACATACACACACACACCAGCAGTGTTGTGGGGGAATATAGTTTTACTGGCATCCAACAGGAGTTCAAATTCATGTTGTCCCCCATTCATGAATCAAATTCATGTTGTCTCACCCCTCTGATCTCTCTCTTCTCTGAATTGTACACCCACCCTCCAATCTGTGATTCCAATTCACTAGTGGCTTTTTATCAGGGGACTGGATAATTAGCCATTGAAACTGTCCCTATCTGTCATGCAACCAGAGGGATAGGGAAAGGGGCACTTCTTGGAGCTGACCTTGGGGTTTATGCCTTTTCCAGAAAAGGACCAGCCTGAGAGCAGACCAGGCAAAAAATATGGTTCCTCTCAATAGCTCTGATGTTTTCACCCAGAAGAAGCTGGGGAGGTGGTCAGGAAGAGACCAACTACTACAGCTCAGTACCAGGATCCCCCCCCCCCCCCCCCACACACACACACAAACTTGCTAATACAGTTCACATACAAAAGAGCTTACAGCTAAAATAAAGTGGCCCATATTTCAACCCAAACTTTGTATGTTGTTTCCTTATTCCATTGGTTGGTCCAAAAATACTGCCCTTGTTGCAGGAAGAATCAATTGGAAGTCCGATCAGATACTGGAATGGACAGAGTGCCATCTTATTTTTCAACTTGAGCAGTAAATTTGAATTGGCCTTGTCCCACATTCAATATCTGGCATCTCTGGTAAAAAGCTTTCATCTAGCAAGGCAGGGAAAGATGCTCTTTGTTTCAGACACATGGAGAAGAATAGCTGGAGAAGTTGCCAGGTGCTCCTTTATTTTATGTATTTACTGATTCAGTGAGACAAAGTCTTCAGTAGTAATAAGCACCATAGCTTCCATTTGCTGGATTTAGATGTGTAACACCGGTAGATTGTTCAAAGGCTACATATGTCAGGCACGAAATATGTTTCACTTCTGATTTGCTACATATTAACCTCCCTTTCTACTACCATATGGAACTATCTGAAAGCTTATAACATCTTTCTAAGGATTCATATGGCTGCTTGTGTTGTATTCTGTTTTGAAAAACCTATTATAATTTGTTCTAATAATTTGTCTGGAGGGGTTTGTGCACAATAAAACATACAGGGTCTCAGCTCTTCTTCCAACCTGCTCTTCTCCCTGCCTCCTTTCTAGAGAAGCAAGAACAATAGGTGACATCTGTTTTTTGCTTAAACATAAGCCCATCTCCACTGCATGTATGAAGAACTTATTTCAACATAATGTATTTTATCTTAAATCTATAACTACTCACATAAAACTAAATCTTCAAACTGTAGACTGTATAATGGAGAGAAGCATTTGATTTTCATTATTAACATTTAACCTGCTCAGAATGGGATGCTTTATTTAATTTTTTCTTTACTTTCTATCTCATCTCTCTCCTTATATGGAACCCAGTGCAACTTCCAATATTAATTTTAAAACAAAATAAAACCAGAACAACTTTAAAAGCTATTATATCCACAGTAATGTTAAAAGTACAATAAACAATAATTTAAATATATTTAAAACATGTTTAAAACACATCAAAGCACAGCACATCCCATTCAGGAAAACTTCTGCACAAAAAGTTAAAAGTTGAAGACCTGAAGAAACAGAAAAAAATGATCTGATGGTGAAAAGCACTGTGATTCAATATTTTGCTTGTTTGTTTATTGCATATGTCTTAATGAACTTCCACTTGTTTGTTTGTTTGTTTTGCCCATCTCTGTCAGTTCTTGTTATATTTGGTGAAGGACTAGCCTTCTAACTATAGCAAACCCACCACAGCATCATAAACACAGGTCCACATGAAGAATCACCCTGAACCCCAAATAGAAATACCCACTCTAGGAAGGGATTAAGTGGAGAGCAAGAGGAGGGTGAATGACGGGATTCTGAGGATTGCAGCTATAGGGCCAGCCTTGAAAGGGACTCTATCATGCTCCCTTTTACTTTTTAGAGTAGCCAGGAGAGCTATTTCAGCACTGATGAGTTTTGTCTCCTTCAGCCATCAATAACCACATTCATTAGATGTATTTTTCATCACTTGTACCTTCCACAGAGTTAGGCTGCAATTCGACCTGCCCTTCATAGTTTTAGGTAAGCCTTTCTCCAAGTGTCCACTGTCTTGGGAAATGACTTGGGAAATGACTTTATGAGAATACAAAAGAGAGGTCCTTTTCAGTCCTGATGATCTGGCTTTAGACTGTCCTCCTGAAAACGGTAAAGTGGCATTGATGTGATGGCAACTTTCATATCAGGTTAAACATATTATATTTAGCTAAGCATTTTAGATGATTACGTTGCTTGCAGGTAAAAAGTCTTTTAATGCATTCATTTCTTAGCCATATTGTTGATGGATTGTTTTACTGGTAAGTGGTGATGTTCCTTAATTTTTGCCATGCCCATTGTACACTACTCTGTATTCTAGCTGGAGGACAAACAGCATTTTAACTAAATGCCATTCAGATTAATCTTCAAATATATCCCCTTCGTGTTCACACGAATATCAAAAATGTGATCTACAGGGGGAAAATCTTAATCAGATTCTAAGAATATGATTATAGATTTTATGTTAAGCACTTGTTTTTCAACTGTCATGCAATAGGGCAGGACATTTTCATTTCCTAGAGTCATGTTTTCTTCAGTCAGAAGCCACACATAACTAGACCTGCAATGTAGGCATTGTATGACGTTTTCATCTGTAGGCAATGTTTCCAGGTTTCATCTTCTTTCCATTTTCTTTTCTTTCTTGTAAACAAAAATGTAAGATTTGTCTTTTTCACAAACAAAAAATGATTGAGGCAAAAAGTGTCCCAACACATTTATTGATTTCTTTAATCATTAAGGTACTCTTTTTTGTTCTTCCACTAGAAAAACATAACAATTTATTGGAGTCAGACCATACCCTACAGTATAAGAAGTTATTAGATTGTAAGTTACTTTTATATATTTGCATTTTCGGTTTCTGTGTATTTATGTGGAATACAATGCACCCACAAATAGGTTGTAATACGTGGGGCTCTTACACTGGACGTCTCATTAGTGTTAGACATACCCTCAACTTACACAATGAAAAAATCCCAAACACATTGTATGAGAGCTAAAATATGTGTGCTGTGCTTGATACATTTTTCTTTAGAGAAAAACAACTGCAATGGGACCTGATATAGATCATATCACAACACTTTAAACTTTGTAATTTGTAACTTGCAGTTAATTTTAAGGTGTGGTATGAATTTGGTGTGGAATGAAGTTGAGGTAGTGTTCCTTCCTGATCTACCCCTCGGCTGACTTTGGGCTAAACACCAGGTCCCTGACTGGATGACCTTGAAGGGAAACATGATGGAGAATTCTGCCTCAAGGATAACTGAGGTCATAATCCCCCATTCCCCTCACCTGAGTTATTTGAACCACAGGTGAGGATTTCCGTTCCTGACCTACACACAAAGGAAATGTCAATCCCTTACTGTTTTCAGTTTTAGCCTATTTAAGTAACCACACCTCCCAATTTACCTTTTGAAACAGTATAGGGTAGGCAAACAAACCACCTATAACGGGGGAGGGGGGGTTCCTACCTGGCCCCAAAGGCCAAAAAAATTATACTGTTAGTGGTGGGCAAGTGGGTCAATGTCTTCAGGAAGAATGAAGAGCAGAGGGGTGGAATGCTAACCACTATAGCCCTGGCCCATAAAGTAGATCCAGTCAGATCTACTTTCAGCTGCCACTTTAACGGAGGGAGATGGCAAAGATCCAAAATTCTGGGATACCCATAAATGGTCTGTCTTCGGTTAATACTAGGGCTGGGCGGTTTCGTTTCATTAATTCGTAATTCGTTAATAATTCGTTAATTTTTTTAATTACAAAACGATAACGAACCATTCTGGAGCAATTTTTTTAAAAAAACGAATTTTTAAACACGTTTTGTAAATGCTTCGTATTTCGTTATTGTATTCGTTTCGTTATTGTTCTGAGGTCGTTTCATTATTATTTCTGCATGTCTGGGGCAAGTTTTTTGTTTAATTAGTGAAAAAAAATTATAATATCACACCAACAGTCAACAACAGAGGGAGAGGGAAGCTTCAGAAGTTTTTGGAGGTTTTTTTAGCGTATTTCGCGGTTGCGTCCGCCGTTAACGAATCGATTCGTTATTGTTTCGGAAATCGATTCGTTAATGTTTTGTATTTTTTTTCACATTTACGAAATTTCGTAAATATCGAACTTTTTAAAAGGAAAATTTTGTAATTATTTTAAATAACGAAACGCAAAAAAACCCCAAAAAACGAATCGATTTTAGAAACATTTTTTTCCCGTTGTTACCCAGGCCTAGTTAATACAGTTATTTCCAGTGAGTATTGAGGTTTTTAACTTTGTACCCAATTTTGGGCAAAGTCATGGGATACTCTAAAGTTTGCTGGAAAGTCTAGAGTTTCTCGCAGCTCTGGACTGGTGGATCAGGTCAGATTCAGCTCAATCCACTGTTTAGATGGGACACCATTGCCATCACCCTTCCCTGCACTTAATCAGCATTGGAAAATGAGGTGAACCCCTGTCCTCATGCTGATCACATGGACTCTCCGTTCTGATGTCAGAAGAGGTGCCTATGTTGGCAAGAAGCTCAAATGGAGCTACATAGTAAGCTAGGAAAGGCAGTGGAAACATGGAGAAGATAAGGCATGTGCAGCCCATAGGAATTACTGTACTCTCCAGCCATGTAAACAATGCATTCAGGGCTGCTGTTGGCTAAACTACCTGGTGTAAACTACCGGGCTAAACTACCTGGTGTAGATGAGCCCAAAGAAATGCCATAATTATCATTTTCCTACTTAAACCTCCTCCCCCCACCCCTGCCACAGACACATAAACACACATAATTATTTACTGCTTTTTCTAAAGGTAATTTTTACTACAAACAACACCTTTTATCAAATAGGAGCTAATAAGGTTTTTTAACAAGAAAACAGTTGAGCTGCCTTTTCTAAAGAAAAAAAAAACCCCAAACAAATATAATAAGCATCATTTTTTGCTTATTACATCTGCTTAGTATTGTATGTGAATTGATCCCCAAATTCCTGGTGAGAAAAACTATTTCAAATTCAGAATGCTTTCTTTTTTAAAAGAAATATAACAAAGCTTTGTCTTTGGTGACCAAAAGCTAGTTGCTGGGTTTTCCCTTTGTCAAATGAATATGTCCATGCTAATTGCAATGAATGTCATACAGTTTCTCCATTCTCCACCCTGCCCTTGTGAAGCCTGTGCATTAGTAAGAGTGACTGCATAATTGAGAATCAATACAAGTCCATTCAAACACCATGTTTGAGTAACACTATATAAACGTTAACATTGCAGTTTCTGTTTATTAGAGTTACAGTCCTTTATACAAATGGTTTATGTTTTCATTATTTTTTTTTCATGAAACTAGCACTTATTTTCTTTGGAGTACTTCGGGAATTATATTTATTTTCAAGAGTCAATTTCTGTCTACAAAATAAATCTACTTTTTTGAAACTTTATGCATTATCTTTTTTTAGTGCCAACCTGATGCATTCAAAGATCCTGACTTTCTAGGGACAGACTTAATTAATTGCCTGGCATCTCACTTTTCATCTGTTTATAAAATATCCTAGTTTTTTTTATCAACCTTTTTGCTTTGTCCTAACTTTATTTTACTGACTCCAGATTGGGTTCGAAGTGCAAAACTATTTTGCACTCAGCAGATTGGAGAGGAGAAGAGGTGATGCTGTATATAGGGCCATTGTTCAGATGATCCAGGAGTGCATCCATTCCACTGAGGTGGCCAGCATCTCATCTCCATCTCACTTCTGCTAGCCAATCCAAGCTCATGGCCATCATGAGCACCTCCATTGACATTAGAATGGGATGCCCACATGACCATCAAGGATGGGGTTGATCTCCCCTCCTTTCTTATATCATAGGCACCTCTGTTGATGTCAGAATGGGACACTTGCATGGCCAGTAAATTGTCTTTACTGGTGAAAAGGGGGAAAGGAATGAAGATGGCCACAAACATGAATTATAAGTAGATGGACAACCACATTAATCATTTACTTCTTCTTGGAACAGTATCTTCTCTTGTTATAGTCAATATTTCCTTTTGTACAGTATTGTTATATTATTGGCACATATTTTGTAGGGTTGTGCACTGATCCATTTTTCAAAATGGGCTCTGGCTGTTTTGGCTCTTTTGTTCAGTCATAACGGCATGGCCGTCACTGCCAATTTTTTCCAGCTGCAACAGGCCATGTGACTGACAACCACAGCTACTTTTGGTTTCATTCAACTATACATGAAGCACTGAGAGGTAGCTGTGTACCTGTATAGGGTTTCCCTGTAAGCCCTGTCTGTTGAGCTAATCAAAACAGAAGAAACCCATGATGTGTCTTTTAGCCAAGCTGGGCCTCCATTTTTTTCTGTTGTGAGCTGGCTTCTGAAAAAGATAGATCATGCTCAAGTCCACTGATGATCTAAAGTCTCAGTGTCACTCACAGCTCTGCATCACTTGCCTTGCTTTTTGATTCAAATAGCAATAAATAAGCATTTACGTCCTATACACTTAAGAAACTGCCACCAATGGTGCCCTTCACATGACACAAGCTTCAAATGTGGGATAGAGGTATCTTGCAGTTTCTAAAGTTGCCATAAAATGAGGAGGTAATTTATATCTTTTTGTAAGAATGGCTAATGCTTCTTCAGGTGTGTGGCTACCATTGAAATAAGTGTTTAAAATGTTGCCTTAACTCAACTTCATTGAAAGGGTCTTGAGGGCAAATGATCCCAGAAAGGGTAATTTCTTAAGTCTGATGTCTTAATCCAGGTCTAGTTGAAGGATATGAGGAGATCTAAAAAAAGTGGTTTCTTAAGACTGATGCCCTATAAATGACAAATCTTCCTGGAGCAAAAACAGATTTTTCATCTGCCAGCTTGAAAAATGGAATTTTGCCCATCCAAATTCTGGAGACTCCTGAAAGATGGATTGGGGGAAGGGGGTGACTGAAATTCGGACACCCGAAAATGACATGGGGTTTTGCCAAATTGCACATCCCTAATATCCTTGTCTGTCATCTACAACAACCCTAAATCAACTCCACAACTTTTTAAACTCCACTAATATTTAAAGTTGGCCATGTTGAACCTGTGTGACAGGTTTGGTCCAGATCCATCAGTGGTTGGGTTCACAGTGCTCTCTGTTTATGGGTGACCTACAATTTCCAAAGAGCAATGTCAACCACCCTCTCTGACTCCTTCAGTATTCAAAGATAGCCATATTGAGTCTGTGTTTGGTCTGGATCCATCAGCTGTTGGGTCCACAGTGATCTCTGAGTGTAGGTGAACTACAACTCCCAGAATTCAAGGTGAAATCCCCCCAAACTTTGTGTGTGCAAAGTTTGGCCCATATGCATTATTGTTGGAGTTCACAGTAATCTCTGAAAATTGGTGATGGTACTGTAACTCCCATTTCCCAGGGTCTCTGCTTTGGAGTGTGGTGGAAGTTCCTTCCATGGAGGCTTTTAAACACAGCCTGAATGGTCATCAGTCAGGGGTGCTTTGATTGTGCTTTTCCTGAATGGCAAGGGGTTGGACTAGATGGCGTATGTGGTCTCTTCCAACTCTATTATTCTATGATTGGGGTAGGTAAATCCAAAATATCCAAAAGGACACTTTTGATGGTGTGTGTAACAAATTTGCTGCTAGGATTTTATAGTGACAACTTCTGCTATTCTCTGTGGATCCTATAGTTTTTTATTGTGAATTTCTAAATGGCAGGGTGTTTGACTGGATGGTTCTAGTGGTCTTTTCCAACTCTATAGTACTATGATTCTATTCTTTCAAAGACTTACCAAATAATGTAATATGTTTGAATAAATGTAATATTTCAGTCATAAGCATTAATGACATTAAGTTAATTTCACTCTCTTTTTCTAATGGTCAAGATTAATTGATTTTGGTGCCCAATTTCCCAGGCTATTATTTTCAGGGACATCAAAAGATAAAATGGTGTTCTTCTATAGATCCAAGTGAATATATGAATCATTTCAGATGATGAGGTACAGCTATACAAAAGGCTTGTGATGTTGTAGAGCTGCTTTCCTCCTTCAAACAGAATTGTATTTTCCAGTGGAAACATTACATACATTTCAGTATCTCTATTGTTCTGTAAAGGAAAGATGATCTATTATTTTACTGACACAAAAACACAGTATGTCACAGCAATCAAGATCTATATGCTGGATTTTGTATCAAAATATCACAAGTCAAACACTTCCCAAGCGTCTAGAACTGTGTGATGTATTTTCGAATGATGCGTGCAGATCCAAGTAAGGTGGCCTTTTGCAGTTGACAGATAGTGATTTTGTCAATGTTTATTGTTTCCAAATGTCAGCTGAGATCTTTTGGCATGGCATCCAGTGTGCGAATGACCACTGGGACCACCTGTACTGGTTTATGCCAGAGCCAGTTGTTGTTATTATATTATTATTATTATTATTATTATTATTATTATTATTATTATATAACCAGAAATTTTGTATGAACACTTTTGGAAAGATCAGAGCAGTCTACATTAAATTTGACTATTGACTCAATTCACAGATAACTAGACGTAAGAAACAGGAAACAAATAAAAGAGAGCAAAAGTCACAGATGTTGAAAAGAGCAAAAGTGGTATATGCCCTAAGTTCTTAATTAAAGCAATATCTATGTAATTATTCTCAATCAGAATTTTTTAAAAGGTGTAACAAATCTTGGAATGAGTTAGGAAATTACATTAAATACATCAAAATTCTTCATTCCCTATTTCATTCTCTCACTCTTTCTCTGGATGTGTGTGTAATTTTTATATTTTTGTGATATGAATTCATACATTAACTTCTACCAAATGAAGAGGAGCCCCTGATGGCACAATGGGTTAAACCATTGTGCAGAGAGGACTACTGACTGAAAGGTCGGCAGTTCAAATCCAGGGAGTGGGGTGAGCTCTCATCTGTCAGCTCCAGCCTCTCATGTGGAGACATGAGAGAAGCCTCCCACAAAGTGGTAAAACATCTAGGCATCCCCTGGGCAACATCCTTGTAGAAGGCCAATTTTCTCACACCAGAAACAACTTCCAGTTTCTCAAGTCACTCCTGACATGGAAAAAAAAACAAATGAAGAAATTGGCTTTCCATAAATGAGTAAGATGACTTTTTCTTAGAGGTGTTCCTGACCAGTCAAAAGGTAGGTCAGGGGAAAGCGATACTCTGTGATGAACAGGATTACTCAGTGCCTGAAATCTCAGGTTAATAGAATGTCTTGAGCTTGGAGAACAAGGTCTTGGCAGTGTCCTGGTGTGTATCTGCACAGGTAAGGTCAGAATGTCAGCTACATCCTTCTCTTGAGGTTTCAGAGCTGGCCATGGTAACACATATCTTGATTACATTCCGTTTGGATTGCTGTAATGAACTCTGTGTGAGACATTCCTTTGGACATTGTTCAGAAATTGCAGCACATCCAGAAATGCTGCTGCCATATCACTGATTGAAGCTGGTTACAGGAAAGATTTAACAGCTTGAAATAGCTTCACCATTGAAAAGCTTGAAACAGCTTTACTGTTTCCAGGCACAATTTAGTTATGACCTATAAAACCCTCTATGATTTGGACCTGTACGGTTAAAAATCTGATTGTCCAAAATGAGCCTGACTGGGCTTTAAAATCCCCGGGAGAGGGCTTTCTCTCAGTCCCAGCACCATCACAGCCACATTTGATGGATAGGAAAAAGCCTTCTTGGTGGCTAAACTCAGATAGTAGAATTCTTGTCCTAGTAGCTGAAGACCTTTATCTGTTCTAGCAAGTCTGAAACAGGGAGTTAACACTCACATACTGAAAGTAAGGCATTAAAACACTGAAAGTGGCCAACTGAAATCCAAAGACCTAAAACATTTGTATAAACTTACTTAATTAAATTAGCTGTACTGAACTATATATTTCCTTTCCTTTTTTTTTAAAAAAAAGGTTGTTTTAGTCTGTATTCAGTTTATACTGAAAAATGACGGGGGGGGGGGGGTTTACATAGCTGAGTCAAGAAATTTCATTATTTTGGAAAATTAATTTTTAGCACTGTTAAACAAGCATTGCCACTTAACTCACATTTTGATACTACTTGCAGAATGTCTCACCTCTTTGTATTGCTGTATTTCTTCTCACTTTATTTGAAATTGGATATAACATCACAAAACCAAATTTGATTCTTTGTGTATTTGCTTATTTCCTGTTTTATTTGTTTTATATTTTCTTTCCTTTGTCATAGATAAAATCTCCTCATATTTCAAGGAGTATAAGAAGTTCAACCCATCTTATTTGTACAATGCTTCCTTTAGGTATCCCAAGGTCACTCACTGTAGTTGAATAGCAAGAGAAAAATGGAAACCTGCTTTCTTGGTTGTAAGCTTAAAACTATAACCATTGTGGGGAAGGATAATTCTGAACCACAAAACCAAAAATAGCTCATTACATGTTTGACTGGGGGACATGGAAAGAGCCTCCCCAAAGACTGAGTAAATATAGTTGTGTGTCCCCTGGGCAACGTTTCTTGTAAATGGCTGATCTTTCCAACCCAAAAGCAGTGTTACTACATTTTATAGGAGCCCCCAGTGGTGCAGTGGGTTAAACCCCTGTGTCGACAGGACTGAAGACCGACAAGTCACAGGTTTGAATCCAGGGAGAGTGTGGATGAGCTTCCTCTGTCAGCTCCAGCTTTTCATGTGGGGGCATGAGAGAAGCCTCCCACAAGGATGGTAAAAACATCAAAACATTTGAGCGTCCCCTAGGCAACGTCATTACAGATGGCCAGTTCTCTCACACCAGAAGTGACTTGCAGTTTCTCAAGTCACTCCTGACACGACAAAAACACCTACATTTTATGCAATTCTTTTGACACAAAATAATAACAACAACAACAGCAACAATAACAATAATACATGGTTGATTGGGGGGATGCTTCATGGGTGACCCATTAATTCCACAAGGACAAAACCCGTAGCCAGAAGAAAAAAAAGAAAAAGTAGAGGAGAAGAGAGAAGAAGAGAGACCTGGAGACAGGCCATTGTATTTGGCTACATTTAATCAGGTGTTTCACATGTTGAGTCTGGCAATTATCCTGAGAGTTTTATTTTTGACAATGTTGCTTCAGCACAATTGGATATGGAGGTCAGGCTCTTTTAAAAAATAAGCCTGGGAAGATCATATGTCTAAATCCAAATTATTTACTTTTCCCCCCCTTAAAGTTGTTTTGTTTTGAATGAAGCTTGCAATGCCCACTTCTTTCAACACATTTTCTATCCTTGAGTGTTTTCTCCAGTAACACATCACTGAGATTAGGCAAAATCTACTGAATCATCACAACTCCGTCTGCTCCAGTTCCTGCCATCCTTGGAAGATAAGATATTGTTTGTTTTTACTTCTTACTAAACCTACTGTATTAATGACTGTGATCCTAATTATGTTTTGAAAGATGTTTGTCTGCAGGGAAATGCATTTCTTTTCTATTTTTGCTGTAAGGAAATGTGCAGTGCTGTCAGCTATTTCCTATACATATGGGAGGGAGGAGAGAGCAACAAAAGCTTTAAAAAATGGGGAAACAAATCTTCCCCCTCCTAAAGCTGGGAGAGGATTGAAATGAAGGTTGCATAGGTAAAAACATACACATGTAAACAAGAAAGGGGTAGAAGGTGAATCTCAATGAAAACACAAAGGACAATTCATAGAAATAAGTAGTAGGAGGAATTAGAATCTCAACTATCAAGATGATTTACTGTTACACAGATTATTGTGCCTCTAATTTTTCTGTGCCAGTACATTGCTGCAACTGTTACAGCACCATAGATTCACATCTATGTGGTTTTATGACTTCTTTGTGGGAACTGAAGTTAATGAATAAACCAAGACTACACACAAACAAGACATAAATTCTGTTGGTCCATAGGAAAGACAACCCATCATTTGGAATGAGACCTATTTTACAGTACCCGAGGCTGCACTCCCTTTGAAGGATCACATATGCAACTTTGGGATCAAATGCTGTTTCTAGATTGCCAAATGAAAATGGTGACAAGGGGTGCATCTTGATACCCCTATAGTGATACTGTCTTGACCTGGAGCCTTTCCAGCTGGCTTTTTAAATGGCCAAATGAAATTCAGATGAGAGGAAGGGAAGGGTGGTTTTGGATGGAGAAGAAGGATAAAGCTGTTGTGCTAGAGCATTGCGAAATAAGTTGGTGTAAAACAATTGCATCTCCTGCTCAATGAGAAATTTGGAAGTGACTCGGTTGCCTTCACTGGTCTTTAAATAAAGATTGTTGATCTATACTCTGCCATATCATGATCAGTCTTTTTGAGACTCTTTGGCTTCAGTTGTGGAGAGCAATTGTGATTTCTCATAATCCTTGTAATCGCAATCTACTGCTTCTGTGTATCTCTGGATAATTTGTGAAATTAAGGAGAGGGTCAACTGGTGTTTCTTCTTTTATCTGATAGATGTCTCATTTCTTCTGATATCCTTTTGTGGTACCCACAAATCCTGTCTGTAACCTCATTGTAGCATGGGGGTGACAACAGTCAATCCAGCTAACACGGAGGTGCTCTGGGTAGAACCATCCCTTCACCCAGAGTTCTTCTTTTCTTCTTTTTTCCTTTTTTCTTGTTTTTTTTTTTCTGGCTCCACACAACACTATTCCTGATTTTTAAAAGTCTAAAAAACTCTTCAGAAATACCAGGATAGGAAGCAAATTATATGGATGTTTAAAGAAGGTTAGATGCAACTTTCTCTAAATGCTGAGTTTTTCGACCAGTCTCCCCTCAGCAATTCTACCAACAAAATATTTACTTACTTTCTTTATTTTCTGCTTTTCTCCTAAACTGAGATCACTCTGCACAAGAGGCTTACACATATTTTTAAGCCTCTGTGTCCCTTTGATTTGGGATGGCATTGTTATTTTTAAGAATAATCTGTTCCTGTATCATGTCTTTATAATGTATGTGTTTGAATTTCAGACAGTTCAATTTCTTTATTATAATTCTGGGACACAGGTTTCTGAAAGGGAGCATTCCAAATATAGTTTACAAATTGTTTGACTCAGACATAACAACATAACGTTAGGTGTAGATGATGTGTCCATTCCCCATTCAATTATTAATCAGACTATGTGCATCAATAGAAAATATGTATCTTCCAACTTGAACTGATCAATTAATTGCTGGTCTCAAAGCATGTATAATATTATATTTCTAAAACATTAACAGGGGCATGAAATAACTTAACAGCATATTTTTTACTGCATTACTCACAAAGAAGACCAAAGTCAATAAGCCTCATGGAACTTATTTCTGAGTAAAATATGGATAGGCTCAGATTGCTTTTTTTTTTTTTTGGTGGCAATCCCAAGATGGCCATAACATCTCATTCCAGGGTCCCTGTAGGTGTAATTTATTGAAAACCAGCAAGAAGGCATAAAGCCCCTTGAGCTGCAGTCAGAACTCCTCGCCTTTGCTTAGGAGTCTCCCATTAATGTTTTAGTAAGCTTTAAGAGCTCCACTTTCAGTGGGAAATGCTTATTAGAGCATTCACAAATACTCAAATGGGTATTTTGCAGTAAAAAATGCAGCTGTAATGTTTTAAAATGGCTATGGGGACCCTCCTCTTTTTGAGAAGGGCAGGCAGTTCTGCTGTTTTTAAATAACTGATTTTGGCCATAGTATGTCAGTCAACTGGTAACACAGCATTCCCACTTCTGAAGAAGAAAGAAAACACTGGCTGGTGAAAGCACCAAGCCATTCATAGTACAAACACTTTTAGATGTGCATTGCATTTTTTATTAATAAAGTAATTACTGAATGAGAGGCCTTGGGAGTTTGCTCAACAGCCACTTAGGTTTTCCACTCTTGCTCTTCCTTGCTACTTTAGAGGTTTCTACCTCACAGCTATTGATGTATTACCTCCTCTGTGGATCAAGACCTGCAGTCCATCATTTGCTCAATGGGCTCATGGGACGTAATGGGATTTCCCCTTGAATAATGACTAGTGGAGGCTTATCCCCTCTAAACAGGCACCTATCTCCTCCACAATATTCCATAATCCAAACAATACCATTGCCTCCTTCCCTTTCCCTCAGGTCAAGACTGATTTAAACAGAAACAAGATCTCTATGCCTAGCAATTTTTCTGTTTTCAAGGTGAAAGAGGAAGCTTAGGAAACATATGTGCCATCAATATGGTAAGCGTGACATGTATTCATTAAAATTGTTTATGATATGTTCTTGGGGATTGAACGTGTTTTTCTGCATTGTTAAGTCACACATTTACATTATATTGTTGCTATAAATGTGTAACATAACCTGATCAAATTCCCTGCTTCTCATTTTATCATTAGTAATTGCTGCTTCTCATTTTATCACTGGTAATTGCTGAACACCCACCTATCCCAATTCTATGTTTGATCTGATTAGTGCTACTAACTGACTTCAGTGTTTTTGCCCTTCTGTGATATCTTCTCTTTCCTTAATGTACCAAGATGGGCAACAGCAAAGTGAACAAACAGAGAGATGTTGGCAAGGAATGTTTGTGGAAAGTCTGTGGCACTGCTTGAACAAATGGATTGGAGATGTACATCTGGATCAGGGTTGCTGTGAGTTTTCTGGGCTGTATGTCCATGTTCCAAAAGCATTATCTCCTGATGTTTTGCCCACATCTATGGCAGGCATTCTCAGAGGTTATGAGGTATATTGGGAAAAAAATCAGACAACGCCTGGATCCTACAATATACGAAAACTTAAACAAGACTCAACCAACAAGATCACTAGAAAAACTAACACTCTGATAAAGAACTTTAATGCAAATTATTTTAAATGAAGAAATTATAAAATTCTTACATCTACCTCTGAGGATGCTTGCCATAGATGCAGGTGAAACGTCAGGAGGGAATGCCTCTAGAACATGGCCATATAGCCCAAAAAAACCCTATAACAACCCAATTCTTACATTGTTTCTGTTAACAATGGAATAAATCTGTGCTCAACTGCAATATAAGTGACGATGTTCAGAGGCAATTGTCACCCAAAATTAACTTTTTTTCATCCTAGGAATGCTTTGGTTCAATGGTTGTGCATTTTGAAAAAAAAAAGATACCTCACTACATCCACACTCCCAGGACTAAGATGGAAATCTGATACATTTACCTCTTGACTTTTATTTTTTGCAAAAGTTTAAATTTTGCAATTTAGTTCACTTTTTTTTAAAAAAAAATCAAATACATGAAAAATGTACATTGTGAGAGAAAGGATCTTTAAATAATTAGTGTAAACATTTATATTTATCATTTTGGGGATAAATTGTATACAAAACCATTAACACTTAAGTGGGTTTCAATGGGCTTAGTTATAAATGCATGCAAAAATGATATGTTCCATAAGAAACGAAGGCTTACTCTCCATCAGTTGTAGGAATACTACTATCAGTGGGGAAATCCACCAACTTCTATGAAAGATTATCCACAAGTTTCTGAAACGGCCTGAATAACTCAGGTTGTTGTTGTTGTTCTTCTTACTATTACTATTACAACCAATATAATTGCTGTTGTTACTGGCCAGAATCCATGAAATTAAATGCCTTATGCACTTGGGACTATTTCATATCCACAGTCCCTATGTAGTACCTAGTATAGGGAATGCATACTGTGAAAGTCCCTTCGTTCCCACTTATTGGGAAATAGCCACTGTAATCAGTGGGGAGCTTTTTCCTGTCTGTCAGGAAACAGCTGCCTGACATGAGATCAATTTTTGGCATGAAGAGCATCACAACAGGTATTCCACTTCTGCTCAGCACAAAGGAGATGTATCAAAAAGAGAGTGAGATCATCAGATCCCCATCAATCACAGTGGCTGCTTCCCAATAAATTAGAATTGTGGGATTTGAATGGGATTCATTGTATACCACGATAACTACAATACTTACACATTATAATTCCTCTACAGGATTCTAGGTGATAAGGATGGGGATGAGGACTTATTCCTCTCATGTTCTCACAACACGATGCCTGAGTTCACAAACAGGATCAGCTAAAAGTGCTAAATTGAAACACAATAAAAATCATTAAACACAATTAAAACCAAAACCATTAAAAAAAACAATGAAGTGAAAAATAGAGAGCGTATACACACCAACTGTATCTCATAAAATGCTTCTTGGAAACAATTATTCATTAAAATCTTCTTTGAACAACAACAACCTTTTTCTGTCACTGAAACAAAGCTGGGATTCTAAGGGAATCCCACAGAGTAAGAATATACTCTGCAGAGGCTCTTTCCTATATCCGCACAAGGGCAGAACTGTGAGCTTGGCAGGTTTTTGGGATGGCATATCTGCCTAATATTTAGCTAGAAATTCAATTCCCATTTTGGATTTTGATCTGGAATATCAGTGAAGTAACTTGGTCAATCCTCTTTGTGACAGCCCTTCATCTTCCATGTGAAAGACATCTGAGACATTGTTTTATGCTATAAACTCATTGTTTCCCATCACATGTATTATTATTCTGCCACATTTTAACAAGAGTCTCAAATATGATATCGTTTTTATTATTCCTTTGTTTGTTCTGTCTTTGCATGATTGATCAGAAAAAGGAATCATTTGAAGACACTTCATCACTATCAGAAATGAAAACAAGTGGTTATCCCTTACATTCCTAGACCTAAAAAATTAAATAAGGCAAAATATATGGATCTTAATAAGACAAAGGAATGAATGTGGAAATTATGTTTTGTGGGGAGGCATGACCCTGTTGTAGATTTTTTAAATTAAATTCACGTAGTGGGAGTTTGACTGTCCTGAAATGTAATTCATAAACCAATTTGATTTGGAAAACATGATTTGTTCCACTACTATTTTGCAAACAGAACAACTACAACAAACCCCCAAACCTACCTGCTTAGAAACTCTATAGCACAACACAAGGGAAAGGCCTCAGGGGTTCTTAGAACATCTGTCAGTGCTGGTAGTAGGCAGAGGTTTTGTTGTTCTCAAATAATTGTGGCTTTGCAGGAACAATAATTCAGAGGCAGCAATTATTCCATTTTGTCATTGCACATCTGGAACCATATTGTTTTGACATCAAATGAGATTAGCATTGCCATGTATTATATAAGACTGCCAAATACCTTGATGATCTAGAAATTCCTATCTGGTCTGCTAGAGCATAATATAAAAGAACTTGTATACCACCACTAAATAACAAAACAGCTTCTAAATTCAGAATGTCTACAATAGTAATGCCAAAAATATAGACGTATGTCCTCATCCTCCACAAAGAAAGGCATAGCAACACATTGAAGTATTCCTTTGAGAAAAAAAATCAGCCACTGAATCAAGACTTTTTGCACCTGTGTAAGATCAAGACTGGTTTAAGCAAAAGAAGAAATGGCAAAAATAAATGCACAAAAATGCACTTATATAAAAAAGTGCAATGTATTAGATTTTTCACAAAACAATAGCCAAGATCCTATATCAAGAAATATACATACATACGTCATACTAGATCTCTACACCAACGTTTCCCAATACACCATAGCAGGCATCAGCAGGCTCCGCCAGGGATCCTTAGGAGGTTTCTGCAGGTGGCATCCTTGCAGCACATCCAGTAACAGGAAAATAGGTGGATAATCCTCCTGCTTCCAACAACATGGAAACGGCCATGTTAGCAAGGAGGACTGCTTACAAGTTAGATTGGGGGGTGGGGGGGTGGGGGGGTTATTATTGCCTGGTCAGAATTCTAGCCTTTGCAATGACCAAAAATATAATACTGACCTACAGCAGTACAGTGCACGATCAGGATGTCACTTGTATTTCTGTGCAAAGATACAATTTCAACAGAAATTACTTTGTGCAAAAAGGTAGTTTTTTCATAAATGTGTTTTGTGTTGTTTGCAAAGACATTAATAATAATAATAGTAATAATAATAAATAAACTTTATTTATACCATCATCTCCCCAATGGGGACTCGGCGCGGCTTACATGGGGCCAAGCCCGGACAACAGGTTACATCAAGATAAAACCAAAACATAAACAACAAGCAACATCATCAAAATTGCATTAAAAACATGAATACATTAACAGAATAACATTACAATAAACACATTCGCAGTAACAGTAGAGAGCAGAGTCCCTCTACGGAAGTAGAGAAGATCGGGATATAAAAGTTTTAAATAAATAAATCCTCCAAATATTCTGAAGTTTTCACTCTAAACTAATCAAATGGAAAAAAAATCATTGAAAATGTGAAAATAAGTCTTGCCATCTCTCAAGCAAGGAGAAAATATTTGGAACATTTGGGTTTTGGTGCCTATTAACATCCCCATGTACTTCTTTTCTCTACTTTTCCTATATACAAATCAGTCTTCAAAGAGGGCAGATATTTACCAGAATATGAATAGCAGTGAAAATCTTGAAACATCTCGTTAAAAAAAAAAGTAATGCATTAGGGTTAGCCATGACCTTAAAAATATAAAATAATAAGTTACCCACTAGAATGATTTTATCCCAGAAGTATTGAATCTACTTATCTATTTAATGAGAAGTGGCCTAAAGTGCTCAGAAATGCCTCAAAATGATGTTATAAGCGGTACTCATCACATTTTTTTTATTATAAAAAAGATAAAGTTACAGGTCATTATGTTACTCTGCAAAATAATGACTCTTTTGTGTTTTAGCCCGAGAATATCATTTGGGATCTGCAAACTAGGTTGGTTCATTTAAACAATGTAGAACACAACATTCTTCTTGGTACTTAGTTGTATTTCCTAGAAATCTATAGCAACACTTTGAAGAATGAGACTCACAGAACATCTGGGTGGCCCTTTGACCAAATAGTTCTACTATGTTTCTAGCAGCAGTTTTGAACTTCTTTATGTTTGCTAGGAATATTCAAACAGGAATTTGTGGGATTGCTGCTTTGTTTCATAAATCATCTTGAACAGCAAACAGAAGGGGGAGGATAGGGGAGAAGGAAGTGTATAAAGAAAAGTATTCTCATGCAACATTTATAATAAGTCAGAAAAGGTTTCTTGGCCTTGTTCTAGTGCGGTGTTTGTTCATGATTAGACTTCTGTCATTAATAGCAGCTGCAGTTTAGATAACTCATTAGATTCTAATTATGTTTTTATTTCTATCTCTCTAGCATTAAAATAATAATTACATTTCCTTTCCATTCTTTGATAAAGTCTTATGGACTGCTAAGTTTTGCAGTTCATATATTACAGCAATTAATAAAGCAGATACTAGTAAGCGACTCGAAGTAAATAGGAAGGTAACATGAGTTCATCAAAAACAAATCAAGCTGAACTAACTTAATTTCTTGTTCTGATCGGATAACAAGCTTAGTGGGTAAAGGATATGCTATGGACATACAACGTCTTGATTTTAATAAAGCATTTGATACAGTTCCGCATGACATTCTCACAGGAAAAGAAAAGAAGTGGCGATTAGACACAACAACTTTAAGATGGATATGCAGCACACTAACAAAATTTGAACTCAAAAAGGAGAAAAAAAGCAATTTTGATTGGTTGAGCATACAATTACAAAAGGGATTGGGCTTAATTCTAGAGAGACATGTTCCGCATTAATTCTATTCTGCTCCTCAAAACTTTAAGAAATTGGTAGACACAGGGCAATAAGCAAATCTGAATAACTTGAGGTCCATTGAGCCACATGTTAATTTACTATACTGTATGACTTGTGAATTATGTGACAGACGACTAGACATGCAGACAAACACAAATGTATTCTCCTGATGTCAGGCAGGCATCAAAACCAAGATGCGTATTAACCCCTCATTGAACTTTCATACCTTTGCAGATATACCTTTCAAATTAGTAGTCAAAAAGTTATTCAACCCGGAAAAGATATGGTTATTTTTTGTTTCCAAATCATTTATTCAGTGATTACCACTTTCCTTCTTGTACTACTTTATTTATAAGATGACCCATCAGGAAAAAATATATAATTTACACCAGTGTAAATTAGCATATTGCCATTAATATTTGTTGAATTACTTGGGATTTATGCATGTAACACTTGGATTATGATTTGATGATTTGTATTTATATAGCATAATAAAATATGTATGTTTGTGTGTGTGTGTGTGTGTGTATGTTGCACAACATTAAGTTCATTGTTACTTCCCAAGGAAGAAACATTGCCAAACTCTGGAAGCACAGATTGCATCTTGCTCACCAAAAGCCCAACACACAACACACACACACACACACACACACACACACACATACATACATGATATATCCAAGAAGCCCTGGAATGAATTCTGTTTCAATCCACATTCCTTCTTCTTCCCAGTAGTTACTTGTTTGGTAGCAGGTCTCCAGACTGATAATTTTTTTTGCACAGACATGTAGGTGCTATAGACTATATTTCCAAGGCAGAATCTGACAAAATCATCTCTGAGCATTTCTTTTCTAAGAAAACCCTACAAAATTCATAGGATCACTGCAAATTAACATCGCAAGTTGACACACATGTATGAAAGAAGAGTATCTTCCTGGAATCTTATCTAAGCTATTTAAGACCTAAAAGGTTAAAAACAACACTATAAAATGGAACTTATATTTTCATAGCAAACAAATGGTTCATTAGTGACGACTGTGTACTCTGTCCATCTCATTAAAATCCACACTGGTCTTTTCTATTTTGTTTCTGATCTAATACAAGTGACATTTCAAAGATTCAAGAACATTTGCTTCCAAATCATTTGGGGGGATGTAAATTTTGATTTTGAGTGTTTATATCAATAGATGACATTTGGCTGCTGGTATTTGACAGTACCTGGAAACTGATGTACAGTTTTATTTATCATGGGAAAATGATGAATCTTCATTTTCATTCAGGATTTCTGATCCATAGAAAATGCATACAACAATACACAAGGAAAAAATCTATTTTACATAGAAATTTGAATTTCAATTTAGAATTTTTATTTGAAAATTAACAGAAAAAATTAATGCTGTTTTGTATGTGAAAGTCACTCTCTTCCTGATTGTTCCATTGTGCACATTTAGTAAGATATCTGGAACAATAGGAATCAAAATATTGTAAAACATCCCCTTTTTTGTTTGTTTCATTCCGTTCACACCTTGGTATATTCTTCCTCCTTGACAAGAAACTGTGGAGTAGGAAGTTCAACCTTGAAACCTAAATGTTTGTGGGGTAAGGTGCAAAGAGGGAACTTTACCCCTTTATTCTAAAAAAATATTTCTTGTACAACTGTATAGTTGGGGGGTTGTCATGGGGTTTTTTTCCTCATTTTTCTTTATTGTGAAGACAGCCGGCCAAAATTACCAAATGTGTGGACAGGGCTGCATGTAAGCTCTCTTCATATATTGCAATCACTCTTCATTCATTCATTCATACATAGACACACACACACACACACACACACATATATATATCTTCTAAAGAACTTTAGAATATATATATCAATGTGGATTGTTTCTTAATTCTGTATGTGACTTCAATGTTGGCTCCTTTTGCTCAGCAAGACAAAGATGGCTCTATTTATTATTTTAGTGGTTTTAACTTTTATATAAGGCACCTCTTTCTTCTTACCACCATCACCTCAAGATGTCCTCATTAGACACATTTTTAGCAAATTAGCAGACATGCCAGGATATATCAGGTAAAATGTGGGATGAAGTAGCAGAGGGCTTTTCTGATGGTATCACATTGTATAGCACTGCATCACATTGCCTTTATTCTCAGCAGCAATTGTTTTGTTGGTTTTCTCAAAAGAGCCATATTGTTGGTGATGTTTTATCTGTGCCTTCTTTTGCAGACTCCTGCTCACTTATGGTAGCCTACATGGCTGGAACAAAGCAAACGCTGAATAATGAAGTTTTCCTGTACAAACCACATGGATCAAACAACTGCTGGGTTGTGGAGCATCCTCAATAGTTTGCTTTAGTATTTGCAAATACATCTCCAACATCATTGTACAGAGATAAAGAAACTTGTGAAATACAAATTCCTATTTGTGTTCCTTCAGCTGCCACTGTTACCAGTCTTTGTGAAAACTTGTTTAGCATTTTCCAGAGAACACAGAGATCATACCTGGGGGATTCTAGGACAAGATGACTCTGAGCAGTAATAGGAGGAGAAACATCCACTTATTGACTTCATAAAGCTGGTGAAAGCCATTGTGACAGAAGTAACTAATATGTTTTGTGAGTGAACATAGAAAGAGAAAAGTTGTGAGACTACAAGAAAAGAAAAGGGAGGCATTTTTGGCCATTTATTATAACAAATAATGTGGAGTTTCAAGATTGTGTAAATCCCATTCCTCTTCTCTGTCCATCTTTTAAAATGAACTGTGTAGCTACCAGAAATTTCAGCACAGCAGACGTGGCTCTCTAGAATTTCCTCCCCCCCCCCCCCCCCCCAACTCCAATGACAGAATATTTATTTCATCGAAGTATTGGCAGTAGTTTCCCCAGAACCCTCATTGAAAGCTTCCACTCACTTCTCTGAAAATTATACTTTTATATTATTTTCTTTAAATTTTAAATTTAATTTTTTTCACATGGGCCACAGAAGTCACCATGCATAATGGTGAATCCGGCAGTGCCCAGTGTGAGCCCTAGGGAACCCATCACCCCACTTCCTGCATTGCCCGACTCACTTGTTGCCCAATCCCTTGAGGGAAGTATCAACCATCCAGCTTTTCCCCGTTGATCACCACTGAACATGGGACTCCTCCCATGTTGCTATGGTGGCAGCATGCACTGCTTCCTCTACAGATTTACAATGGAACCTTGCCGGAAGTAGTTCAACATCATGGAATGGTAGCCAGTGGGCTCTCTCATAGAACTGTAGAGCAAGCAGTGCATTCTTCTGAAAGACACACCATCTGATGTCAAAATGGAATGTGACTTACCCAGGCTCACCTAATAGTGTTATAAGACTGTGTGGGGATCTGAACCCTCATCTCATGAAGTTGTAGTACAGCACTTGAACCACAATATCTCACCGCTTCTTGGAAGTGACCATAAGCTCACTTAAAAAAAAAACGAGTTAGTGTTGCTTGCATAAATTGAGTGGTGAGCACCTACTGGATTCATGCTGTCTACTCACACCTGGTTTAAAACATTTCCAGCCACAGAGTTTATAACAATTACCAAACCTAAATCAGCTTGGGAATTCCAAGCCGAAGTTGCCTATAGCCAAATATACCTCTTTGATGGCCCTTGCTGGATTGAGGTGGCTTGAGTTGATGGGATGGAGAGTGAATTCATCAATGTTCTGTCCAGTAGAAGTTAGAAGTGTTTTACAATACTGCAAGAATACTGGGCCTGCTGAGAAATATTGATGCTAGGCAGATGGAGTAGTTGACTAATGCTACTCAATGTACTCAAGGTTGAAACAGCTGTTGTGGTGTCTATCCTTATGTGATCAATAAGCCTGGTCAAAGTAATAGATCTTCTCTTTCTAGACTAGCATAGATTCATTTGCTCTGAGTCACAGGGAAGAGCAGGCTGGAAAGAGTCAGTTCCCCAGTCTAAGATGTATGACGTGTCAGCTTACTCAGGTGGCCTCTCTTCCTGAAACATAAAGGCCCAATCTATGCACTGCTTATATTTTGAGAACAGGTATTAGTATGTTCAAAACCTTTGCTTCCAGCAATATCATTTTTTTCCAAAAAAAATGTGATGTCAGTGTCAAGTTCTCACTGGGGAGAAAAATTAATGATGACACATTAGTTTTTCCTCCCACAGACTCTCTGTTCCATTCCACTGCTGTATTTAACTCTATTCTTGTGGGTATACTCGTTAGGTGATCATGTTTTGGATTCTTTTTTTCTCCCATATTTTTTCAGTTGCTTACATTTATTTATACTCTACCAAGTCTTATATAGAATACATGTATATGCCCTACCCATGGTTTGACATGTAGTAGTAGGTATATGCACTTGATTTTATTGAATTAGTTTAATTTTAGTTATATTTCCAAAATACCCTGTCAATGCATTGTGTAGGAGAAAAGAATGAGGATAAATAATGGAACCCAAAATTTTAAAATGACGGTCTTCATATATGCATTACAAGGTCCACGTACATCCTCTAGGGTCTTTCAAATGCTATTCAGGTTTTTTTTCCCTACAACAGATATGCTGATAAAGTATATTTTGTGGCTACAAGTAGCAACAAATGCTTCCACATAGCACTTTCAAAATGGTTGATTTGAGAGGATAGCATGGTTTAGGATTCAATCCACATATTTTGATTCTGTCCAGTATGCGAATCAAACTCTTGCCTATAGTGCATTCTTATTCTTCTACTACAAGCTTCATGCTTCATTGAGAGTACTGACAAATCACCAGATATTTATCAATAGGGTTCAAGAACCATGATGTCAATCCTTCCTCTATCACCATGGAAATTTAAGCCAGAAAAAGAAGTCTTAGTGCATATATAGTGCCGAACTTTGAAAAGTTATAGCTTTGGACTAGAGCAGCATCTCAAGATTCTTCCTGCCAGCATGGCCAGGTTAAAATTTTTCACTTTTCTGACTTAATGCATGGCAGTCACGACTGGGGCAGGTCACCCTGGGCAGCTTTTATTTTTCTATGATAACACTATCCAGTTTCTTCTTCAACTGCAGCACTGGAGTAACACAAAAATATATTTTGATGTTCCAGTAAGAGATTTTAAAAATATATTTAGATGATATATAAACTATTCTGACTAAGGATTGCAGCACAGTGGACAGTACTTTGAAACCACCCAGTACAAAAACATCATACAATTACAGTAAAAAATACACGTATTAATAAAATTGAGGACAGAACCTGTCAACAAGATAGTGTTTGTGATTACCTTAAATACTTTATGCATTATCTTTTTTTAAAAAAATGGTTGAACAATTTCTTTATGTATGTGTGTGTGTGCATAACAGTGGGAAGTGAACTACCCTAAAAAAGAATTTTAGCTTTCTCATGAAAACCATACATGAAACCACCTTATACTATTGTTGTGAAATAAGCATAAATAAGCAGATTTAAAGTAGAGATGACAGACATAGCTTTGGTAATCAGGCAATTACTTCTTCTTCTCAAACCGATGAGCTAGGCAATCCAAGTTTGAACTAGAGTTAAACACACACAAAAAGCTTGAAGAAACAATTACTTACCTTCGTTTCTCAGCCTGATGGAACCTGTGCTAAAGCTGACATCGCTGCAGGCACTGCAAGCTTAATTTTAATTAGAAAGTAAATGTAAGTTTAATACAATGAAAATTGTCAGTGAGGCTGAAATACCTAGAGCCAATTTGACTCAATTTATCATGCATTCGCATTAGATTAAAACTATATGCCGTGGCAAGGCATGTTAATAAGGTATATTCAGAACCAGATTAAAGTATGTAGATACTCTTAGTAAACAGGAACATCATGATAAATGTTATACGTGGCCCTGGAGAAGAATTCTAAAGGGCAATGTGAATTCTGCCCTTTGCCAGCAATCTGAGTGACCCCCCCCCCCCACACACACACACACTCATTTGCATCTACCTCACCACTAAAGCACACATCCTGATACCTCATTCAGTACCTCCTCGCTGAGCTGATCAGCACCTCTCAGACAAAATTTAAACTGTCTGTACTTAAAGAAAAGAAAAGAAAACAACATTTGAGCTGACTTTGGTGTCACTAAAGTTCTGTGTACAGTAATTAAACTTGGATGGCTGATTCACGCATGTGCAAGATGTTACAGAAAACAAGCAATTAAAATGCATGAATGGGCTAGCCCTTATGCTTCTAGCAATTAAAACATCTCAGAAACTGCATAAACATTGTGTCACCACTACACTTGTCTAATGAGGTCTTTTCTGGATATGAAATAAATAAATAAATGTATGCATTGAAAATTATCCTACTCCAGGTCATGTGCCTAAGTAAAAGGAAGTGTTTGAATCCACAACCTAGTAGCAAGATGTAACATAATAATACATGTTCTAGGTTCCTTGTGACAGCATTCTGATCAACAGCCTTTTCTGAGATCCCTTAACCATTTAGCACTAGGTTTTATATGCTTTAAACAAGGGATAAGATATTATTGGAAGGTATCATTTAGCTTGTTTAATGGAAAAAAATAATTTGAATGAGATGGATGATTCCTCTGTACATTTGGATAGGCCTTGAAGGAATCAAATGGAGTTGTCATTAGGGATGTATCCCTAGTTTGCAAGTGTTATTTCCTGTTTAATTGTGTAGCTCTTACTTTGAAAGTAGTTGTTGTGCTCCAGAAACTTTGTTTTGTGCCCACAAACTATGTTAAATTGGTGGAGACTCTACAAGACATTCAATCATCGAGAAACTAGAGCAAAATGTACTATAGCAGGATGCCCCTCCTGCAAAGACAAAGTTTTTGTAGTTTAATAAACTTTTCCCATGTGTTTATGATAGACCAATTTAGGAAATGACATTTATAACCTAGGAACAAAAATCATAGTCCAGGAGAGGAGGTATTTCTTTTCACAAAGAAAATGGGGGAGGGACAGTGGGTGGGATGCCAACTTTCCTACATGCATCAATCTGCTGTGAATTCATAAACTGAACAGCTAACCACACCCAATCTATCTATTTTGACAGAAAATAACCAATTTTCTCCAGCTTCCAAGAACAGATAGCCGATGGGAAGCAACATAAGCCTATGTGTTAGTATAAAACACATTTGAGACAAAAAGCCTTAGACTATGGACCTTATCACATAGGGTTATATTCCATTATTATCAGAATGCACCCCATTTTTAAAGGACTGGAGGCATTATGTTTTCAGACAGGATGTATATTGATCCCCTCACACTCAATTCTTATGTTTTGAAAATAACTGCACTTTGACTTATCATACCACAGAAGGTTGGGTCCTCTCAATCTGTTAGCATGCCTTACTACATCACTTTTTTTATTCCACCCCCATAATATTGCACAGTGACATAGCCTAGAAGTCTCAAACTATCATTCTTGTGAGCTGTTGAATGCATGATTTTCTGACCACACGTAAAAAAAATACCTCAAAACAGTGTTAAATTTAAAAATGTAATTAGAATGCCTTGTGTAATTACTCCTTTCTGTGGTATTTTTCAAACAGAGACCAATGGATTACAGACAAAATAGGACAAATGGCACATGATAGGATCACTTCGAAATCACATTCAAAAAGTCTCAGAAATGCAGTACATCCCAATGTGATAAGGCTTCACAACTGAAAAAATTAAGAGGAAAAAAGAACAACTAATGACAGTGAATTCTTTCCGTCATGTTTCTGGGAGGCAGATGTCTCCTCCTTAACCTGTAATGTAACACACAGAACTGTAATTTAACACAGAACTATCACAAGCTTCTAGGAATTGTGGTTGGGTATGTAAATCTTGATGTGCTTCATATCCTAGTACTACAAAGGAATTTGAAAAAAGAAATCTTCACCATGAGATGACTTTTTGGGAGGTGTGTCTGAAAGATAATTCACACATTTGTGAAAGCAGTTCCTGAACATTTCTTTAAATGCACAAAATTCAAATTATGATAGCTGTCTTCCCATTGCATGGACTATTAAAAACAGAAAAACGGGGTGAGTTGTGTTTATCAATTTAACCTTTTCTGCCCATAATGTGTTTGTGAATGCTTAACTTCACAAAATGGAGAAAAAGAAATGAAGACCTATTCCATGAATATGGTAGGAAGCACTTGGTGCTTCAGTCTCACAAGGGATTAAAAATGCTCACAGGAGCTAAGAAATTTCAAATCCTCAACAGTCTGACAATCTATTTTGACATAGCTTATCATGACCATAAAACACAATAGTTTCACTTCCTGATTTGTTGCTAAAAGAGTTTTTCAAGTTCTGCAAGAAAGTTCCATCGTTAAATCAATGAATCTTTTCTAACAGTAGTCTGTTGTCTCTATGTGTAATATGAAGGAAAAGCAAAACCAAAACTATTGAAAAGCTTTTTTTTAAGAAAGCAGAAAAGTTGCCCTGAATTTAGCGATAATTTTATATTTGTTATGGGAATCTTTCTCAGCCTGGCAACCTTCAAATTTGTTAAACTACAGTTTTCACCATCCTCAGACAAAATGCCCAATGATCATGGTGGCTTGAGACAACTGAAATAATAGGCTAACACATCTGGAAGCTGTCAAGTTAGCAAAGTCTGCTATGTAGAAATGTCCAGCCAACATTGATTTACATTGTCCTGCACAATAATATCAGTCAAATACCCCTGCATGACATTACAGTAGCATCCCAATCACCATAACATCACTCAAGAAGAAATAGTAAACTGTAGTAAAAGCAAAAGGAGGTGACAGTGGAAGAAAAAGTGATATGGAAATAACAATAGTAGCAGATATATATATATATATATATATATATATATATATATATATATATATGAAATATGTAAGTGCACTTCACTCTAGTATCTGCCTTCAGAATTGTAGAAACTGTGGAATGCGACTTGATATTTTACTATTAAGAAAATGCTGGATAAGTGAGGATAGGTGTATGACTTCTAAGAACTGTTTTACAGACTTTGCTCCTTCCAGACATCCTACACTGAATACTCTCTGAACAGAAAGAAAAAATGAATGGCCTTTCCTAGAAGGCTTTGAAATAGGGATGTTCAAAACAGCAGAAATCTTTTCTGTTTTTGGGTGCTCTCCATTCTGTCTTTTTGGGAAGATTCCAGGGGATTTGAATGAGGGGCTGTTCAGATTCGTAATTTGGGATCCGGAGTTCCATTTCTGTTTGGGGAAGAATCTTCCCAAAAACAGAAATGGGGGGGGGGGGGGGGAGGGGGGGCAGCAAACTTCAAAATGAAAACAGATTTCTGCCATTGCCTACACCCCTACTTTGTAGTGCATGACATCTATTAAATATGTATGTGACCCCACAACATGGTTTTGCACATAAAAATACCCATCTTTCAAATCCAGAAATGCTTCTGGTTTTATTTTTATTTTATTTTCGGGGTGGGGTGGGGTGGGGAAGGTATTTGTGGCAGCGTGTGTGCCCCCTAGAACAACAACAAATACTTAGACTGTGACCAGAAGCTTCACATTTTCAATGGAAACATTTTATATGGCACAAAGCAGTGTAATAGTTGCTGAGGGAGAATTATGCAACTTCTGACCTGCCATTTGGCTGATGCAGCCAGATCTCAAATGCATTAAACAAGTGATAGAAAGTTGTTGAGAGGGAAGGAGTATCAGAGAAGCATCTGATTAAGTATTCATAACCAAAAACAAACCAATCAGCTCATCTACTGAGATCCACAATATTCCTCTGATGGTCTCAGAAGATGATGTTATCATTTTCTGTCTACTGGGAGACTGCATCCAGATGTTCTCCAATTCTATCCTAGTTTCCACCAACAGCTGCAAGGTTATAGAAGGGGGCTATCAAGACAAAACAGTGAGTACTAGCAAACTTTTGTTGTTGCTGAAGAAAGAATAGAATAACTCAAAAAATCAAAGAAATACATAGAAAACCTTAGTCTGGGCTTACACTTCAACCAACAATCATGGTTTTAAATAGCAATTCAAACCTTCAATGCTCCCCCTTTGCCTTGGTTAGACCACACCTGGAATATTGTATCCAATTTTGGGCACCACAATTGAAGAGAGAGATTGACAAGCTGAAATGTCTCCAGAGGAGAGTGACTAAAATGATCAAGGGTCTGGAGAACAAGCTCAACAGTGTTCAACAGAAGTTCAACAGTGACAAATGTAAGATACTCCACTTTGGCAGAAAAAATGAAATGCAAAGATACAGAATGGGTGACGCCTGGCTCGAGAGCAGTACGTGTGAAAAAGATCTTGGAATCCTCATGGACAACAAGTTAAACATGAGCCAACAATGTGATGTGGCGGCAAAAAAAGCCAATGGGATTTTGGCCTGCATCAATAGGAGCATAGTGTCTAGATCTAAGGAAGTAATGCTACCCCTCTATTCTGCTTTGGTTAGACCACATCTGGAATATTGTGTCCAATTCTGAGCACCACAATTCAAGAGAGATATTGACAAGCTGGAATGTGTCCAGAGGAGGGCGACTAAAATGATCAAGGGTCTGGAGAACAAGCCCTATGAGGAGCGGCTTAGGGAACTGGGCATGTTTAGCCTGAAGAAGAGAAGGCTGAGAGGAGATATGATAGTCATTAGGCCTGGGTAACAACGCAAAAATTTGTTTCTAAAATCGATTTGTATTTGGGGGGTTTTTTTGTTTCGATATTTAAAATAATTACAAAATTTTCCTTTTAAAAAGTTCGATATTTACGAAATTTCGTAAATGTGAAAAAAAATTACAAAACATTAACGAATTGATTTCCGAAACAATAACGAATCGATTCGTTAATGGCGGACACGACCGCGAAATACGCTAAAAAACCTCCAAAAACTTCTGAAGCTTCCCTCTCCCTCTGTTGTTGACTGTTGGTGTGGTATTATAATTTTTTTTCACTAATTAAACAAAAAACTTGCCCCAGACATGCGGAAATAATAACAAAATGACCTCAGAACAATAACGAAACGAATACAATAACGAAATACGAAGCATTTACAAAACGTATTTAAAAATTCGTTTTTTAAAAAAATTGCTCCAGAATGGTTCATTATCGTTTTGTAATTGAAAAAATTAACGAATTATTAATGAATTACGAATTAACGAAACAAAACCGCCCAGCCCTAATAGTCATGTATAAATATGTGAGAGGAAGCCACAGGGAGGAGGGAGCAAGCTTGTTTTCTGCTTCCTTGGAGACTAGGACGCGGAACAATGGCTGCAAACTACAAGAGAGGAGATTCCATCTGAACATTAGGAAGAACTTCCTGACTGTGAGAGCCGTTCAGCAGTGGAACTCTCTGCCCCGGAGTGTGGTGGGGGCTCCTTCTTTGGAAGCTTTTAAGCAGAGGCTGGATGGCCATTTGTCAGGGGTGATTTGAATGCAATATTCCTGCTTCTTGGCAGGGGGTTGGACTGGATGGCCCATGAGGTCTCTTCCAACTCTTTGATTCTATGATTCTATGTTTAGCCTGAAGAAGAGAAGGCTGAGAGGAGACATGATTGCTATGTATAAATACGTGAGAGGAAGTCATAGAGAGGAGGGAGTAAGCTTGTTTTCTGCTTCCCTGGAGACTAGGACGAGGAACAATGGCTTCAAACTACAAGAAAGGAGATTCCATCTGAACATTAGGAAGAACTTCCTGACTGTGAGAGCCATTCAGCAGTGGATCTCTCTGCCCTGGAGTGTGGTGGAGGCTCCTTCTTTAGAAGCTTTCAAACAGAGGCTAGACAGCCATCTGTCGGGGGTGCTTTGAATGCAATTTTCCTGCTTCTTAGCAGGGGGTTGGACTGGATGGCCCACAAGGTCTCTTCCAACTCTGTGATTCTATTATTTTATTTTCTTCCTCACAGGAAGAACCAAATAATTTCATCCGATTCCTCTTTGAGACAAGAAAGTTCTCAAAAACTCAAAAAGCTTTTTGCATAGAAAAACAGCATTGTCATCCCTTCATGATTTTCCTCAACAGTGTTTCCTGAGATCCCCAGCATGTTCTTTTCATGCCTAGTAATAAATTTTCATCATAAATTAACACTAGCAACAATATTTCAAGACAATGTGAGAAATATCCTCTTTCACAGACTTGTTGATCCACAGACTTGTTGATCAGAAATGTTTTCTTCAGTGCATGGAGGTATTTTTAATAAGGCATTTGGAATAAATTTAAGCTAACAGCATTTAAAGAAAGGAAATGCTGCCTGCATCAGTGATATCAGGTGGGGAAAGGCTATTGCTCAAATATTTATAACAAAGGAGAAATCATCTTTTTTTTCTGCAGCTTTACTCTTTAAGCCACCCATAGATTTCCTTTTCTCAGACAATTTCTTTAGAAAAATAAGAATGCCATTCTAAGTCCTAGACCTCTGTTCTGACAAAGGAGCAAATCAAGATAAAAGATACAGAAATCCCTGCTTAGTCTCATAAATTAATTGTGCCTTGCTCATGGCCTCCTTTTCAAAGGGCAACAGGACCCAGAAAACTACATGAATGAAGATTCAGCATCATGCTACCACTGGATTAGATTCCAAGAGTTGTAAAAATCTAAGAAGCCTTTTTGTTGCCAATATTGACCAAACAAAAAACTCTCTGTTCAAATTATCTTCTTTTTCATTATTTAAGTGCAGCTTTGGGAGATGCAAAATGAGTGTATTGCCACCACAATAAACATCCTGCTTTCTTAATGAAATTTTCTTTCAGTCTCCACATTTTTGGCATTGAAGAGAGTAAGACCTTGAAAATTATTCACACCTAGAACTCTTATATTCACTGTGTTCAAATCCCCTTGGGAATGTTGCTGTCATTTTTCCTTTAATACTTGAATTGTGTTTTTAAATACTGAGTGTGAGACTTAAATTACTAGAAAGGTAGAAATTTGAGATGGGTGCCAGGCAAATGAGAGCCTAGACATAAGATTGATTCCTGCAAACATCGACTGTGTTTGGTTCCAGAACCCCATGTGGATGCCAAAACTGATGCTCAACTCTCATTATAGACTATGGCATAGTCAAATAATATAAAATATATAATGACCAAGTTAGCCATTGTTTAGTCATGGGTGGTAAATCCATGCAAGCAGAATCCATTGTGAAATATGTTTTTATATGTTGTATACCGCCGCGAGTCACCCTAGGGCTGAGAGCGGCGGTTAACAAATGCAGCAAATAAATAAATAAATAAATAAGCAAGCCAAATGTACTATTTATATACATACAAAACTGGACTGGGATGGAGTGGGCAGTGAAATCACCTTCAGGGCTGGTGCAAGCTACTATGTAGATGCATCACTAGCTTATTTAAGCCTGAGCCACCCCAGCTGTGTCCTTTTTTGACTTTGTTTAGCACTGAATCACCATTCCATGTTTACCTGTGCTTATTCAGGTCTACAGGATGACCATTGCATTTCTGAGGGTAATGGGCAGGCATATATCCAAATGGCACATATGACTCTCTTGGGGCCTACCTAGTTTGTAGAATTAATACAATTTGACACCATTATAACTGTCTTGGCTCAATGCTATGGAATCGTGGGAACTGTAGTTTGGCAAGGCATCAGCACTATTTGGCAAGGGAAGGCAAAGGCTTTGTAAAGCTACAACTCCCATGTTTCCATAGCATAGAGTCATAACAGTTAAAGTGGTGCAACACTGCACTAATTATACAAAGAAGACGAACATTGGAGTGTTGCATCCAATCAATTGACTGACGCCCTTTCTTAGTCCCCATCCATGTTTGCAGGTATTCTGGGATCAGGCACTCCCATTTTTGGTTGACTGGCCCCATGTGCAGCCTTTTTATTTTTAGGAGAATGTTTAGATTTCCGTTTTAACCTCCCTGTAAATTTGTTAGTCTTCTAACTTTTTTCCTGGAAGAAGGTGCTATCACTTGTAGTTGGCATGTTTTGTGCATGGTCTCTATAATAACAAGAGACTGTTCAAACCCTTTTTCATCTACATCTGTGCAGTCACAGGTGCCCCCCAGAAGATGTAGTTTCCATTTTTTCATTGGCTTGCTTCAGGCTAACTGGTTTAACCCATGTATTTCATATTTCACAACTTTAGCAACACATCTTTCATTAGCTTGTGCCATTGGATTAAAACCTCTTCTGTATCTTAATGTGAGTTTTTACACAAAATTACAAACATTTTCAAGTGCTATTTCTTATATATTCACTTGGACCTGCTGACTTGCAGATTGTCCAAAGCAAACTGCATGCAGTTTTTCTTCATGAGGCTTATATTTCTCTTTGTCTTTTTAAAAATGCTAGTCCTTTTGGTTTTGCATGAAATAAGCCCCTACCCACTCTTTTTTTTTTGTCTAGCATGTATTTTGCAGGTGATCAAGTTCTTTATTTTGTGCTATACATAACCATGGTTCCGAAAAGTAAGTGGATGATCAAAATGGCAATTACAAAGTGCTCCTTCAAAGCACTAGCAGATTTTTCTTTCCTGTCTTCTGAAGATGTGATGCTCGATTTGGAGTCCACTTTAACACATTTTGGGCGTTATAGAGAGTAGGAAGCATAAAGTGCTGTGTTCCATCCCAGGATGCATAGTATAATGAAAGGATAAGTTATATTCATCTAATGTTCATTTGATTACAATTGTAGCCCATTTGGAAACCTCTTAGAGCAGTTTTTCAGTCAGAGTCCCCCAGAACCCTCAGGTTACATGAGAGATCACAGATCTAGAATTAGTCTGTGGGATATGCGGGAGATGCTTAGTCACTTAATTTTTGATAGTAGAGTAGTTGCCCGCAGGTGAGCCAGCAGCAGCCTTTTTGATGCTCTCAAGGGTATCCTTCACTTTCCCTACCACCATATCTGTATCATACTGTAACGAAAGTTGACTTAGCAGTATAGGAGTACTTTTTAGGTCTCTATAATGGTGTTTCTTTTTGGAAACCCACTTCTTGAAGCTGATTTCAATTCCATTCTCACTCCACTGGTGGTTACAAAAGTCATATGGGGATATTTGGTGTGCTTAGATTCAATTTTAAGAGTGTACAGAAGGAGCTGCACCCCCCCCCCATTTTTAAGAGATGGTCTTTTTTTGGACTGATCTCTTTGTCAATTCTTCTTTGCACTTCCTCTGAAATAATCTGGCCATTGTTTATGTCTTCTATTTCTTTTCCTTTTGGAATTCTAGGGCCATGGCCTTTATTCTCCCATACCTTAAATAGAATCTAGTCTTCCAGGTGAGGCATTTTACTGCTTATTCCAAGCATCATTCAATCTGATATCTTGTTGTCTTCTCCTCAGGCCAGATTCATGCCATGAAATCTCTTGCAGATTGAAGGAGAGAAACTATCCAATGAGATATCTGGAGCTCTTTAGCCCTTGGTATTCATGGAACCTATAATAGAACAGGTAGGGAATTCATAAGTTTAGAAGCTCTGCTGTGTTTTCTTATTTGACCTATAGATCACTTTTTTCAGATCAGTGTTGCCCTATATCAAAAGGACAAAATATTCACTCTTTCTGTCTTAACTGTGTGGAGTGAATATTTTCTCTTCTTTTCCATTCTTAGGTTACACATGATGCTCAGAGCTTGGACCAGACAGTTTCAAATACATAAGGATAGTAGAATACTCTGGAGATGTTGTGTTTTCATTTTTCATGAGACAGATGATGTTCTTCATATTATGAGGGATTTGGCAGGTTTTCAAATTAATAAGCAAAAGTCTTTAAAACACAGAGATTAAAGACCACACAGAACTGTTGGGGAAAACAATTTCAAATGTGAAAAGAAAGTGAAATACCATAATGACCAACCCAAATAGTATGTTTTATCAAAATAATTATGTTATGCTATTGACTGAAATTAAGAGGTATGTGTAAAGATGAGAGAGCTAAAACCTTTCTCTCTGGGGGAGTTTCTCAGGCCCTATCTATGCAGCTACATAATGTGGGATAAGAAGCAGATTAGCCTGAGGTGTGCAGATGACATTTCAAACTAATCTGTTTTAACCTGAAATAATGGTAGGTTACATACCTGTGACCATCTTTCTTCGAGTGGTGCTCTGCGAATTCACACTTGTGGAGAGACTGCGCCTGCGCGGGCTCCAACGGAAACTTCTACATTTTAAAACTTTCAAGTTTTGGCGGTAACCCTGCCCAGCCCCGGCAGGGGATAAAAGGGCGCCCCGCGCACACCGATCCAATTCCTACGCCGCTACGGTAGCGAGAAATTGGAGGTTTGCATAGAGGGGAGGCCGGGTGGGTTAGTGTGAATTCGCAGAGCACCACTCGAAGAAAGATGGTCACAGGTATGTAACCTACCATTTTTCTTCGTGGTCTCTGCGAATGCACACTTGTGGAGACTAGCAAGCTCAGGTCCCGGAGGCGGGAAGAATGCAAACCGACTAGTCAAGTCAAGGGCCAAACAATTTTATTAAGTGCAAACATTTAGTAAACAAAAGGTTGTAAACACTTCCGAGGAAGGGCACAGTGCATAAAACTTATGGGAGTACGTGATCCTCCCGGTCACGTGAGGGTGACCAATTCACAGTGAAAGACACCCAATAAACGAGGGCATTCTTGAACAATAAGAACTGTTTCATGACCCTTGAATCAAAACACATGGTGATTTCCGAGGCACTCATTGCAATGAGGGCATATTAAGTGGTTATACAAAAACAGTTTTGTTAACAAGTGCAAAACACATTAGCAAGGTAAAATGGTGTCGATATCGACACAAACAGTACCTGTGGGGGCCCCATTAGGCCGTAGTGCAAGGTTGCCTGCGCCTCAGGCAGTAAGGCATCAAGTGTAAAGGTGCAATTACATTCACTGGCACCGGTAAACAAGTAAATTCAAGTAGAACATGGTAAATAACATTCACAATAATGTACGGTACCGAAGAAAAGCTCGGTACCGACCCACACAAGAAAAAATCTTTGGGTCCTATGAAGGACACGATCCCAAAATCGCCCTCCCAAAGGCCATGTCAGGTGTACACCTGGTATTCAATCTGTAATGTGAGACAAATGTCTGAGGGTTCTTCCAAATGGCCGCCTTGCAAATAGCGTCCAGGGGAATTCCCTTAAGGAAGGCTGTTGAAGCCGCCATAGCCCTGGTTGACCGAGCCCGGACAACCGAAGGGGGCTGCTTTCGAGCAAGCTGGTAACAAAGCTCGATTGCCGAGGTGATCCAGTGGGACAGGCGTTGTGCCGAGACCGGCAAGCCCAACTTCTCTCGGGCATACGCCACGAACAGTCTCTGAGTCCTTCGAGACCGAGCAGTTCTGTCCCTATAAGAAAGCAAAGCCCTTCGCACATCGAGCATGTGAAGTTCTTTCTCCCTCGGGGTGGAAGGGGACTGACACAACGAGGGAAGGACAATGTCTTCATTCACATGAAAGGGGGACACAACCTTGGGAAGGAAGTTCACGTCGGTACGGAGGACTGCTCTGTCCTCGTGGACAACAAAATAAGGTTCGTCCACGCGCAGTGCCGCAAGCTCCGAAGGCCTACGGGCCGAGGTGATAGCAACAAGAAATGCTACCTTCCACGACAAGAGTCGCAGGTCGATCGACGATATCGGCTCAAAAGGCTCCTGTGCGAGCCGGGCCAGCACAAGGTCAAGGTCCCACCCTGGAGTCGGGGAGCGGACTGGGGGGTGTAGGTTGTTGAAACCCCGCAGGAAGGTCTTCACTGAGCTCTCCTTAAACAAGGAGGCCTCACCTGTTCGTTGCAGCTGCCAAGAGATGGCCGCCAGGTGGGACTTGAGCGACGACAACGACAGGCCTCGTTCGGTAAGGTGTAGCAGGAACGAGAGGACTGACGGTATCGACGGCCGATGGTCGTCGAGGCCCTTCTCGGAGAGGAAGGCCTGGAAGCGGTTGAGGCACGCCGAGTAGCACTTTTTGGTTGCCGGCTTGTGAGCTGCCTCCAGGATCGGGAGGACTCCTGGACACAGGGACCTCAGAACTGGATCCTCCACGCCGAAAGATGCAGAGAAGCGAGGTCGGGGTGGAGAAGTTGACCGTCTTCCCGGGAGAGTAGGTCCTGCCGCAGTGGAAGGCGTCTCATCCGTCCCTCGGACAGCTGAAGAAGGACCGAGAACCACGGTTGTCGTGGCCATTCTGGCGCGATCAAGATGCAGTTCGTCTGCGCCGACTGGATTCTCTCGATCACCCTCGGGATGAGCGGGAAGGGAGGGAAGAGGTAGAGCAGATGCCGCGACCAGTCTAGAAGGAACGCGTCCCCGAGACACCCCGGTACCGTGTTCGGAGCAAGCCGGGCACCGAACTGAGGAAGCTGAGCGTTTTGCGGCGACGCGAAGAGGTCTGCGGTCGGGAGGCCCCAGTCCCTGAAGATCTTGGCCAACTCGTCTGGGTTCAACCTCCACTCGTGAGATGTTGCCTTGGTTCTGCTGAGTGCGTCAGCCTCGACGTTGACCTCCCCCGGGAGGTGCAAGGCTGTTATCGACACCGACCTGGCCACACACCAGTCCCAGAGTTCCAGCGACAGCTTGAGCAGTTTTCTCGAGCCCGTTCCTCCCTGCTTGTTCACATAGAACATTGCCACCATGTTGTCTGTGAGGATCTGGATCGACTTCCCCTCGACCAGGAGAGCAAATGCCCTCAGGGCTTTGAAGATTGCCAGCAGTTCCAAGTAGTTTATGTGACACTGCTTCTCCTGTGGAGACCAGAGGTCGTGGACTGAGAGATCTCCTGTATGGCATCCCCATGCGAACATCGAGGCGTCTGTCGTTATTGTGACAGCCGGGGGTTCTGGATGGAATGGAATGCCTCTGCAGACATGCTGGCGGTTCATCCACCAATTTAGAGAGTCCTTTACCGACTTCGGTATCAGCAGGCGTTTCGTAGGACTGTCCCGCATGGGATTGAAGTGGTCCAAGAACCATCTCCGGAGGGGATGGAAGCGGAGCCTCGCCAATGGTGTCACCATCACCGTGGAGGCCATGTGCCCGAGGAGGACCTGTATCTGCTTCGCGGAGACCACTCGGGATCGACGCACTTTGAGCGCCTCGGCACGAAGAGCTCTGAACCTCTCCTCCGGGAGGAAGACTGTCTGGGAGAGAGAATCAAACATGGTGCCGATGAACTTTATGCAGGTGGTGGGCTCGAGGTGGGACTTCTCCTCGTTCAGCTGGAGGCCGAGGTCTTCGAGGAGGGAAAGTGTCTTTGCCACCTGAAGGCGCAGAAGGTCCGGGGAGCGTGCTGCCAACAACCAGTCGTCTAGGTACGGGAAAATGCGGATTTTTTCCCTCCTGAGGGCTGCCGCGACCACCGACATGCATTTGGTGAAGGTTCTCGGTGCCGTCACGAGACCGAACGGAAGGACGTCGAAGACGTACGTCTGCCCCGCTACCCTGAAGGCCAGGAAGCGCCTGTGATGCTTTCTGATGGAAATATGAAAATAGGCGTCTCGAAGATCGACGGACGCAAAGAAGTCCCCATGCCTGAGGAGCGGGAGAATGGACGATACCGTCACCATCCGAAACTTTTGAGGTTCGATGAAGGAGTTTAAGTCCCTGAGGTCGAGGATGGGACGGAGGGAGCCATCCGGCTTTGGGACAGTAAAGTATCTGGAGAAGAAGGCTCGATGGTTTTGAGAGTCCGGGAGAGGGGAAATTGCCCCCTTTCGAAGCAAGGTCTCGACCTCCTTCAGAATGGCTGAGGATGGTTCGGTATCGACAATTTGACCCGTTGGTGGGAGCTCTTCGAACTCCAATGCATAACCTTCTTCGACAATCTTTAAAACCCATGCATCTGAGGTGATATTTTCCCATGCAGGGAGAAAGTTCGTCAGGCGGTCCTCGAACGGTGTCGAGCCGGATGGAAGGAAGAGGGCGGGTACCATCGGGAGGGACATGGGAACAACATCGGTAACAAAAAAGCAAATGGTATCGTCCACTAGGGCGTCAAATGCGGCGCCTGGCTTGGTTGCCTCCAGAGGCCTGGCGGGATCGGGAGCGTTGTTGCTGATGCTGCCTTCTCTGTTGTTGTGGCTGCTGCGGGTGTGTTTGCTGGGAGGCATGCAGAGGGCGGGTAGGCTGCCGGTACTGTATGGTGCGGTACGGGACCGTGTGTCGGCGTTTGTACTGGAACCATCTGGTCCTCTGCGCCTGGTTCTGATTCTCGAACCCGCACTTCGAAGCCAAGGTCTTGTAGTCGTGATTCGACTTCAGTTTGTCGTCCGTACCCGCGTTGAAGAGTCCCAGGGCATCGAACGGGAGGTCCTCGATCACCTGCCTCGAGGATGTAGAAAGGCCAGAGGACCTGAGCCATGCATGTCTCCTGATTGCCACGGCGTGAGCAATCATCTTGCCCGCGGTGTCTCCCGTGTGTTTGGCCATCTGCATCTGGTGATGGGCCAAAGAGTTCGCCTCCTGGGACAGGGTGGAAAGGGCAGAGCGGTCCTCTTCAGACATTCTTTGGAAGAGTGGTGCTGCCTTCTCCCAAAGAATCTGCTGGTATGCGCCCATACAAGCGCCATAATTTGCCATGCGGGCCAGCAGAGGGCACCGGAGTATAGCTTCCTGCCCACTGCATCAAATCTCTTCCCCTCACGGTCGGACGGCGCCGACGATTGCCTTCCGAACCCCTGAGCCGCCTTCACGACCACCGAGTTAGGGTCGGGATGGTGTTTCAGCCACTCCAAGCCCTCATCGTCCGTTCTATACCAAGACTCGATCTTCTTGGAGGTTGGAGGGATGGAGGAAGGGGTCTTCCAGGAGCCCTGGATCACTTCTAGGAGGTAGGGAAGGAAGGGCAGAAGAGGAGCAGGAGGGGATTCCGCTTGCACCCTTTTAAACACCGGGTCCTGTACTGCCTTGGAAGTCTGCTTGGCCTCTAGGCCCAGAGCTTCAGCCATACGAGCCATTTGATCTGCAAAGGCTCAGACATTGTCAGTAGGAGATGGAGGGTCAGCCTCATAGGCGTCGTGAGTAGGTGATCTCTCGATCCCGAGAGACAACACAGACCCCGAGTGTACCGATCTCGGCAACTCGCCATCCTCTTCTTCGTCATCAGCTGCCACTGACTGAGGGGGAGGGGATGAGGAGACATCTCTACTCAGGAGCTGCAGCGGGGCCACCGGAGGGGCTTTCGAGGTTGAAGCCTGATTGGCACGGGCCAAGGCCAGTCTCATAGTCTGCCTGCCCCTTTCCGGAGTCTCCAGCACTGGAGAAGTCTCCTGTCTTGCCGTCACAGTTGTCAAGGTCGCGACCGACGGGAAAAGCTCCTGTCTGGCTGTCACATGTCGAGTTGGTGCCTCGATCACCGTGTCCACCGAAATCACCGGGGACTCGGGTTGCTCTGACGGCAGCTCTGGCAAGGACTGCGGCTCCTGAGCGGGCTGAGGGGCCGGTTGGGGTTCGACCGGCTGCAAAGGCGACGACCTCGCCGACGAGGTGGCCGAGGAGGCGGTGGTTTGCTTTCGGGAAGAAGAAGAAGACGAGGATGGAGGCGGCATCGTTTTCTTCTTCTTTGCCGGTGGTTGAGATGTCTTCGACACCGACTTGCCCGGGGTGGGCGGAACTGAAGAAGAGGTAGAGGCACGCCGAGACTCCTCCTGAGACCGGCGGAAGGCAATACGAACCGCCGTGGAAGATGGCGGAGTCGCCGACGTCGACCTCGTGGACCTGATCGATCTCACCGACGCCACAGAACTGGTGGAAGAGTGCCGGATGCGTACGGTCTCGGTCGTGACCGTGCAAGGAGCCTTCTGCTTCGTTGGCTTTGTAGCCTTGGAAGCTGTCGACACCAAAGCTTTGGAGGTTGTCGACATCGCTGCTCTCGGCCTCTTCTGTGCAGCCTTCTATGCCCTTGTCTGGCGAGGCTCGGCCTCTGCCGATGGGCTAACAGGTCTTGGCGTCGATGCTGCCTTCGACGTCGAAGCTGAAGTCGAGGGCCTGGATACCGCTGCCGACGTCGACGCCGATGTCGATGTCGAAGGAACCGGAGCCAAAGTCTGCTGATACAGAAGGTATCGAAGCCGGTGGACCCGATTTTTACGGGACTGTGCCGTCAACGATTGACAATGACGGCACGAAGAAGTAATGTGTGCCTCACCGAGACACAAAAGGCAAAGAGCGTGAGAGTCCGAGTCAGGGATCTTCCTCGGACAATTCGCGCATCTTTTGAAACGAGTTGTTGACATAATCCGGTCAAACAACTCGAGGAACAAACTCTGACGAGAAGCTATCCAAACTCTATCCAACTAGAAGTACCGAAGCGAGCCGTGCGGCGGAAAAAAAGGAATTGGATCGGTGTGCGCGGGGCGCCCTTTTATCCCCTGCCGGGGCTGGGCGGGGTTACCGCCAAAACTTGAAAGTTTTAAAATGTAGAAGTTTCCGTTGGAGCCCGCGCAGGCGCAGTCTCTCCACAAGTGTGCATTCGCAGAGACCACGAAGAAAAAACCTGATTATCCAGATTTATTCCAGGTTTAATAGATACCCGCAAAGATCCAGATCTTATTGAGAAATCCAGAACTTCACAGGTATGGAGACAGTGAAGATTGTCTCCTGAGAACTCCATTAGGGATCCAAGCAGGCAGTCCGCACAGCCACCCCTCTTCCCCAGACTCAGACAGCCTGAGGAAGAGGGCTGGCAATGTCAACCTCCCCCATTTGTTCCTCATCAGTAGGAACCACAAGGTTTGGCTTTCTTTCCTGGGAGTGGAAAATGAAACTGAAGAGTTGTGGAGGGGAATTCCCTTATCCCTCTCCAAAGAAATTTCATTTCATTTTTTTCTTTTGTTGAATATCTCTTTTTATTAATATTTTCCTAAAAGATATGGTGGAGATATGGGAAGGGGTAGAAATGTTAAGATTAGTGTTAGTAAATTAATAAATCTTGACAAATATCTAATAAATCACCAAGAAAGAAGTTGGTCATTTTCAAGCCCCAGGAAGGTAAGGCATGCCTCCTGGCTCCTAAAGAGGTTTTCTTTTGTTTTTAAGGGCTAAATGGAGGTAAGTGAGGGGAGGGGGATATCCTCTTATCCATGCCTGCCAATCATGAATAGGCAGGGATTCTCCCCCCCCCCCCCAAAAAAAAAAAAACCCCAAAACATGGGGATTCAGCCCACTGTGTGGTTAAGAAAAACAAAGAAACCTGGCATTTTAAATGCCAGATTTCTTTGCAGTTGGGCCAATGTAGATGGGCTCTCAGTAGTAAAAATGAAAGTGCTACCTCTCGTGCTGTTCCTATTGGTAAGAATACTCATTATTACAAATCATATATTTTTAAATCATTTCAAAAGGATTCATCAAAGAAACAAAGAGTTAAGATTAGAATAGTGCAAGATAGGAAACAATGAGGAAGCCCGAGTTACTAAATTTGAGATTATATTTTGTTGTGATTAAAGGAATGGGTACTGTTGAAGAATAAAAGTTCTGAATTCCAATTGTTTTATTACTTACAGTTGATTAAAAGAATAAAATTTGACAAATTCTGGATCTGAAATATAATTATGTAGAAATGAAAAACAGTTGATTGATAAAATGTACAAGCAAATGTACAAACGGTTCTGGCCCAGCCTACCTATCCAAACGCATCTGTTCCTACGAACCCTCCAGGAAGTTAAGATCATCTGAGGAGGCCCTGCTCTCAATCCTGTCTGCTTCGCAAGCACGCTTGGCAGGGACGAGAGACAGGGCCTTCTCTGTGGTGGTCCCTCGGCTGTGGAACTCACTGCCTAGGGATATTAGATCAGCCCCCTCACTCCTGACTTTTCGGAAGAGAGTAAAACCCTGGCTCTTCGATCAAGCATTCAGAACCCCGGAATAAATAGTCAAGCTTGAGATGGAGAATGACTCAGGAACGGCCAAGACGATGAAACGGATGAGGATTGGAACGAGAGGATATAGCTCTTTTTAAACTGTTATTCCACTGTCTTTTTTGTCTAAATGCACTTAATTGTTTTTGCTTTTTGAATGTATGTATTGATGGCATCAAATTGTGCCGATATGTAGACTGCCCTGAGTCGCCTGTGGGCTGATATGGGCGGGATAGAAATAATGTAAATAAATAAATAAATAAATAAATAAATTGTTAAAACTTGAGATGAAGGATGAATAAGTGGGGGACAGAAGATGAGATGGGCTAAATTTTTTGAATAAAATGTAAAAATGGATAGGTGAGAAGGATGTGATTGAAAGATTTGAGATTTCCTCTGGGTTATGACCTTAAAGAGTTATTGGCTGATTCTACACAAACACATTATGTGGGTCAGAATCCTCCCGCTCCTCCCAAGCTCATTTTCCAGTCATGTGTCAAGGAACCAGAAAGAGGGGCTGTAGAAGACCAAGTAGGTGTTTGTCTTCCTAGTAGGCAAAATTGGGGTGGGATAGGACAGGAAGGGACAGCCATCCCATATCACCAGGCTGCTTGACCTTGTTGAGCCACTCACCCCCCATTTTCATGTAGGAATCAAAGACGGATATATGCACTGGCCAAATACAGTAGAAAGCCCTGCGGGATTTAGATTTCCCCCTGTGTTTTTTTAACCCAGGATGCAGCCACATCAAGCTATTTTCCCCTGGTGAAAGCAGATCAGCCTGAAATGCATTTTATAGATGTTCACAGACTGATTCAACAGCACACTAACCTAGGTGGTCAGTGTAGATGCACCCATCGTCTATGATGTATAATGGAATATCAAATGTTGGTATTGTGATAAGGAAGAAGAATTTTTCAAACATATGTGGTGGATTTATTAGAAGGCTAAATAATTTATTGCATAAGGGTGGCAAACTGGCATTGAAGCACAACACTGTGCTTATCCTAGCATGTTGCCACCATCAGTGATCATGTGACTGTTGTGGGATAGTGACTTTGCACAATAAGTCCTAAAAAATATTGGGTTCAAATACATAGACAAATCCAAAAGTTTTAAAATCACTATCCAATTAAAACCAGCTTTTTTTTCTTTTGGGGACAGATGGATGATCAACTTGGAAAAGTCATGGAAGAATATTTTAACACATAACAGCAGTAGAAAGAATATTATTAGCTCAGAAATGGAAGAGTGATTCATTGCCTACTAAACAAGTTTGGATACTAAAACTGACTGGTTTAGTAGAAATTGATAAATTATCTATTTTGATCATTTTTTTCGTGACAGGAGTGACTTGAGAAACTGCAAGTTGCTTCTGGTGTGAGAGAATTGGCCATCTGCAAGGATATTTCCCAGGGGGTGCCTGGATTTTTTATGTTTTACCATCCTTATGGGAGGCTTCTCTCATGTTCCCACATGGGGAGCTGGAGCTGACAGAGGGAGCTCATCCGTGCTCTCCCCGGATTTGAACCTCCAACCTGTCGGTCTTCAGTCCTGCCAGCATAAGTGTTTAACCCATTGTGCCACCAGGGTCTCCTTATTTTAATAAATGAGAAATTATTAATGTTTTTGAAAGATTGTGATTCATTGATTATCTTTGGGGAAGTGGAAATTATTTGATGACTATTGGTTTTATTAATTTGTGCAAGTTAAATACTGTATTTATTAAAGTGTTTTACACTATTAAATTTTATGCACACCTTAAATTTTAAAATGATGAACCCTCAAAAAGAATTTTCTGGTGAATATCATGTGCCAAAAAATATTACTTGACTTGTATAGAGCATACCAGCCAGAGAAAGTGGGGGTGGGGGGTAGAGAGAATGAAAGATAGTAGACCTGATAATAGCAAGAGAATGACAAACCCAACTACAAAAGCAAGGTTGTGTTAGGCAAGGTCTGATGGAGAAGTGAACAAAGGGGCATGACTTCCCCTTTTCCTATCCACCATTCCACTGCCTGCCTCCCTACTGGCAAGTCCAACTACATATGCTAGGTTAAGTCACTCAGGCAGGCAGCAGAATGAGCAACTGGCAAGAGGAACCTCCACTCCTATGGCTGCCTACCTGACCTCTCATCGTGTATGGCCTTGTCGTGTATGACCCTCCTTCATTGGTGACCTCCTCCTCCTCCTTGTACTGGGCTCAGTGCAGATAGCCACTTCTCCAGCTCTGATCCCAAGTAGGAGTGTGCAATTTAGCAAAAATCCATATTGTTTTCAGTGTCCAGTTTTTGGCTTACCCCCTGTTCCATTTTAGGGAGCTTCCAAATTCAGGAGGGGTTTCTGTTTTCATGCCAGAAAGATTTGGTCCATTACCACCAATGTGGAAAATCTAGAGGCTCATTTTCCCTTCATTTTTAGGCATGTAAAACTTTCCACACTTGTAGGCCACATTTACTTCTGCAAGTCTGACAACTTTCAGAACATTTCACTAATCTACTAATATTTTGGAAATGTTTAAAGTTTTTACCATAATATTTTAAAACCACAAGAGAGGATTCTGGGAATTGAAGTCCCAAGCATGCCAGAAGAGAGGAGGAGAATGGACACAGTCAGCAAGGTCTCTGATTGGCCAAGAAAGAAAGTGAGAAACAGAGAGAGAAACCTTGACTCCTATCATGCCTCGGGAAGGATCACAAAGCTTCTTCAATGCTTGTGTAGCACAAAGTGCTGCTGGGAAAGTGACTTCCCATTTGCCTCAAACAAATGTGGGCGGGGGAGGGAGCTTTGAAAAGGGATGGAGGAGGCTGCCATTGAAAAAAGTAAAGAAGGAGGAGCAGCTCTCCTGATTAGTGAGGCTGCTCTACCCACTCACTGCCTCAGGTAGTGTCAGTGCCACTTGTTCTGCCCCATTGGTCCCTATTAGCCTCATTAGTCAAAAATATCTGACTGCTGTGATCTCTTCCGGCTAAGGCTTCGTCTGCCCCTGCCTGGCTCATTTTCATGGATTTGGCAGCCAAATTCTCAGAACCATCTGGAGCCCATTTTCAGAAACAGAAATGTACACAGCTCTAATCCCAAGTTCCTGGTCACCCAAAAACAGCCCACAATTGGCCGGCTTCCACAGGGAGGGGATGCCATGCAAGCTGACCCTTTGTTCACCCAGCCCAAGATCCACACCTTAAACTGTGGTGGTGGTAGTACCTTAAATTGGTGCTGCTATCAGAAAGCATAATAGGCAAGGTGGGTGGCCTACCTTATACAAATTCACTATTGAAATATGCTATTAAGTTTTATGTGCACCCTAATTTTGGAGACATAATTTAGTCAAAAAGGTGAGCATTAGATTCAAGTAAGTATGGTATATAGGTGAAGTGTAACTTGCCATCAAAAAAGAGAGATGTAGGAGTTTAAGAGTTAAAATATAACCAGAATTAATAAAATAGCCCTTGTTAAATTTCAGGATGTTTCCAGGCAGTGGCAAATCATGGGATTTCTAAAAGTAACCAAAAAGGAAAAAGAAAACCTCTGACCTGAAAGCAGGTCCCCACTCAGACCTGCCAATCTCAGGATTTCTTCCCCCACTGTCCTCACTAGCTTCCCTTCTGTGTCTTGGGATAAAATGGAGGGTGAACTGGGGACATCCACTAGTAGATGATTATGCACTGATCCTTATATGTGAGCCTAATAGAATAAATACATGCATATTCACATGTGAGCATGTATAGATCAGCGCATAACGGAGGGAATTTTTAAAAAACCTTTTACCAGATTTCTCCCTTTCCCTAATTATTTACTAAAACTCTCTTTACAGTGTTACAGTGTTAATTAAAGAGTTTCAGGGAGTTCGAATGGCTCTCCATTCATGCTTTCTTTCAATCCGTTGTGTGTGTGATAGCCCAACCAGCTTTTGGGGGGCTTTTTAAAGGGGTGGACATCAGCTGGAGCAATATCCAGAGAGGGGAGAGAAGGAAAACACATGTTTCCTGGTATGCAGGGTGTGATGAATTGCCTACCTTTATACCAGAAAAGCTCAGGAATTAGGCTCAGTTTTTTTTGCATCCATTTTGTATAATGGTTCCTGGAGGCAGCCATCTTAGGTTAGTCATTTCCTAGTGAAGGCAGAGCTTAGAAGCAGCCTGGGGAAAATGTGGAGAACCCTTGTGATTGGCTGGGAGAAAGTGGGTGGAGCTTGGTTGAAGTGCAGAAAAAAAAAGAGCCTTGAAGAGTGCTTTTTGAAATCTGACAGTTAGTTAGGTTTTGGGTTTTGAAGAAGACAGTGAGGAGAAAGGAGAGAGTGAGGAGAAAGGAGAGTGGAAGTTAGTGAAGCCAAAGAGTTAGTTAGAGAGTCCAGAGAGCTATTAGGGAATAATAGCTGGTATAGTGATTATAAACAGATCCCAGGAAAAGGACTGTTTGAAGTAAGAGGATTCTAGTCAGGAAAAAGTCTGCTAGTTTCCTGAGGGAGTTAAGAGTTGTTATTGGAAACCAAGTACTGAACTGTTTTAAAGTAACCAAATAAGCTTCATCTCATTCTTGCTACCGTTAGGCTTAAGTGCCTGTGTTTTTGAAAACTACACAAATAAACATCTTTGTTCTTGGTTCACAACCAATTGCTGCAGTGTGCCTCTGTATGAAGAAGTATTCTTCACAAGGTAGAGAAACCGAGTTTCCAGATTGGTGGCAGCAAATACTTCGAAGAATCTCAATAATATCCACCTCAATGTCCTGCGCCCTGAATTCGAATTCAGCATAATCCGTCTTACTTTCAATACATTGGTCAAACAAGGAAACTAAAAACCCCTTTTGACTTTGGTGGTAGCCTGATTCCATAGTAAAAACACCTCAAAATATTATTAATTGGTGGCAGCGTGTTACATTAATTGGTGGCAAAGGCCTAAAGATTATTCTGCCTCTCTCTCAAATCAATTTTAAGTGCCCTGAAGTCTTGATGTATATTGGTGGCAGTAGTGGGATGGCTGAATAAAGGGGCCCCCTGCCAGAAGATTTGCCCTGGGTGTGTGGATTTATAAACACACGTCCTCCACACAGGGTCACACGGAGATGTGAAGATCTGCATCTTTCAGCCACAAATGGGATAAAAGGGGACCTTTTTATTCCGCAGTTTCCCTCCTTTGTTTTCCAGTGATGTCATCTAACCACTCCTCAACCCCCATATTGAAATAGGAGCTCTCATGGTTAAGGTACTGTATGGATGGAGCCTCGTTTCATTATTTCTGATTTTGGAGCCAATGACTTTCATCTTTACACTTCCCTTTCAGCCTTTCCCCTCTTTCTTTCTCACTTCCTCAATACATCTATATGTTTCTGTGACATCACAACAGACTACCCAATGGCCAGGGTGATCTCCCAAACTGACAATAGGAAAGTGTCTTTTGCTAGTTATCCAGAAGTGAATCTAGTATGTCAGTACCAATACACAAACAGGAGTGAAGAAAATTGTTCTTTCTCAGTAGGGCTAAGAGGTCTGGGATGCTAATCCATTACAAAATTAATAACCATTTGTTTACCTCTCTTGTCACTCTACCACTCTCTCTGTGTTCTCCCATGGTTGTGGTGCAGAGTCTGTACAACTTCATAGCACAAATGAGTAATTACATATTTATGTGGACTGTTTATTAAATGTTGGGGTAAATATATGAGCACTAAGTTGCAAATAAATAAATAAATAAATAAATCAGGAACCAATGGTGTGGAGATAGATATGCTGACAGATGATTCCACTAAGATAATTTGTCTGTCTCCACACCCATCTATTAACAGACTGTTGCATTATTTGAGTCAGCGTATAAGAAAATAGCCCCTCAGTTTTCACAATAAGCGTAAACAGTTTAGTTTTTGTTATTTAATGATATATCCAGTTTTAGTGTTTGAAGTGACTATAAAGCATATGTTGAGCTCCTAATAAAATCTGAGCTCTCCTCTGTCTGCCGCTTCTTTGTGAAATGGGGGAGGCAAGGTGCAAGTTAAAATGCAATGAACAGTTGTTTCTGTCTTCCGCTGAGATCCATATCAGTCTCAAATTTGCATTCTTACAGAGAAGGAACAACGTAAAGCCCATGAAATGTGTTAATTACACTAGGCTCAGTGAAATTATGGGTGAGAAAGGTGGGGGAGGGGGGGGGGAGAGAAGCAATCTATGGTTACAGTGTGGGATTTTGCAAGCAGATCTTGTCATTTTAATGTCTTTGTCACTCACTTCATAGCCTTGGAATTGATTTTTCTCCTGTTATATTTATTAAACATCACCAAAAGGGTGAAAGTGGAGTGGGGAGGGAGGGGGAAGACAAAATACAGTTCTGCTAAATAGATGAGACATCCATATGCTGTTTACCTAAGGAATTCATCACACATAAGCAACTTGCAATTGCCTTACTGCTGGAAAGACTGACAAGATGAAAGATTTTCACCATTAGATGCCATTTGACCTATCAAAGGACTATCCCATGGGCAGGAGGAAAGGGGGGAAAGTGGAGGAAAGCATCCTTAAGAGTGGGGACTTGACTAACTCTGGCAAGATCTATCTTCAGGAATGGCCAGCCATCCCACAACGTTTTCCATCTCCTTTCTGCTTTCCTCCACTTTCCACTGTTTTCTTCAATCTGATGTTGGGGAACATCCAACTCCCCAAAATGGACTTCTCTCTGTGTGTCCTCACACTAACAAGATGAATTTCCATGGACAGCTACTGGTGCCTCCACTGGAATCAATTTTGCCAGCATACAAAGATAGTAAAAAAAAATGAGAACTAGAGTAGGATAAGGTCCCTAGTGTATGCAGAGGTCATGTCATTAAATACTATGTGTTCTGTGTACTATGAGCCTGGAAGTCACCATTTTACCTAAATTATGGTGAAAAGGTCCCCTCCCCCACCATTTAAAGTAATATAAAAACAACATCTCTATGAAAATACCTCAGAATAGTACATACAGTTGCAGGTTTAGGTTTAACTTTTGTGAATTTGAATAATTTCCAGAAATCTCCAGCACGATTATATAGTCAACTCTTCTCTTTAGTCAAGTCCATTGGATTTTGACTATAGAAGCAAATTGGAAGACACAGAGAATCCTAAAAAGAATACTTCTCGAGGCATTTGTAGGCCCTTCACTGCAATCCTATGGTTAACTTCAGGTGGAAGTTGACCATAGAGTTGCGTGAAAAACCTAGAGATTCCTAGAGAGATGTTCCTTCAGCATTTTTTGTGCAGTTATCCCACTTTTGCAGGGATCTTGCACCTTAGTCTCAGTGAATATAGTGAACCCACTGTATATGGAAATAAGAAAGAGAATGAAATTGCATTTTAAATAGCAGCGAATGAGTAGCAACAGTAGATTTTATGGAGAAGGAGACATTTTCTTTGGGACAACCTATTCTTAATTTTTTTTTCTTAGCATTCTCCCATAACGGAACAGTTACACTAGCTCAGTAAATTAGCCAGATTTTGCAAAGATTACACTTATTTGCACAAATTTCCATCTAGAATCCTTTGCTAATATTTTGGAATAAAATATGCATATATGGACATATTCAAACAATCTATGCTAAGCCTTACCAGGATAAATCTGAGGTGAGAGTTTTCTAAGCATGTGTGTGTGACAATGGAAAGTTTGAATTAAATGGAGACAATTCATTTATACAGCAGTGAACATGTGAACCCAGAGCCAGCACTGTGAGAGGAAAAGTAAATGAGATGATCCATAGTCTACATCTGTGAGAGAGAGGAAGATGAATGTTGAGGACACTTGTCCACCTGAAAATAAATGAGATAAGTATAGACTTTCTTTTGCATAAGTGAAGAGGTATCCTACCCTTTTCTGAATGGGGTGCCAGGATTAATGTCTCCTATTTGCATTTTTATTTCAACAGTGCCTCCATTTTAGGTGACTACAAATTATGAAATTGTATTGCAGCCTATGTAGAAATGAATAAAATTGCGTATGTGAATTTTCTGGAGGTCAGAACCATTAGGATTATTCTTAGTTTTACATATTCTTAGCCTGTGATTAAATATTAGCACAGAGTTTTGGGTATGTGAAGGGAAGTAATCAATTGTACCTTGTTATACATGACCACCGTGACCCACTCTGGGTCCCCTTCGGGGCTGAGAAGGGTGGTATACAAATACTGCAAATAAAATAAATAATAAATAAGAATCCTTACATGTGCATAGACCACAACAAATATTGTTTAAGGATCAGTGACATCAATAGACCATGAAATAACTGCCTTGGGCAGCATATGCTAGAGGGAAACATTCCTTTCCACCCCCTCTCTCACCTTTCTCACCTCTGGAGAACAAGCCCTATGAGGAGCGGCTTAAAGAGCTGGACATATTTAGCCTGAAGAAGAGAAGGCTGAGAGGAGATATGATAGCCATGTATAAATATGTGAGAGGAAGTCATAGGGAGGAGGGAACAAGCTTGTTTTCTGCTGCCCTGGAGACTAGGATGTGGGATAATGGCTTCAAACTACAAGAAAGGAGATTCCATCTGGACATTACAAAGAACTTCGTGACTGTGAGAGCCGTTCAGCAGTGGAACTCTCTGCCCCGGAGTGTGGTGGAGGCTCCTTTTTTGGAGGCTTTTAAACAGAGGCTGGGTGGCCATCTGTTGCTGGTGCTTTGAATGCCATTTTCCTGCTTCTTGCAGGGGGTTGGACTGGATGGCCCAAGAGGTCTCTTCCAACTCTATGATTCTATGATTCATTTTTTCCTGTTCTACTGAACTGACTTATCTGGTTATCTAGTTTAGTTGTCTTCTCCTTGCATGTCACAAGCATCACTCTTGGCAATAGTCACTGACCATGCACAAAGACAGAGCCAGACAACCCTGGCTCCACCACACCCCAACAGAAATTGGTCACACTGGTACAGATATTGTTGTATTTGTTTCAGTTGATAGTATGAAGCGTAATGGGTGAATGGTGATAAAACACTAGAGGACAAAATTATGTGTACCACAGTACTTGCCCTAATCCTTACGTTCGTCTACTAACTTCAGGTTATAGTGGAACACAATAGAGGTAGTGAATGTATTTATTTACTTATTTACAGTTCTTATATTCCGCCCTTCTCACCCCGCAGGGGACTCAGGGCAGATTACAGTAAACACATATATGGCAAACATTCAATGCCAGTGTGACAAATAACGTTTAACAGACAAATACACCGAGGCTATTTAACTTTTTTCTGGCCGCCAGGGGAGCTGCTGCTTTTCATCGTCCATCAACGACACCGATGAAGTTCTTCCGCATTCCACATTCCCCGGAGTCCTCTTTCTTTATGGCCTCATAAATTAGTTAAATTTAGCCTCCCACACAAGGTGGTACCTTATTTTCCTACTTGACAGATGCAACTGTCTTTCGGGTTGCAAAGGTCGACAACGGGCTACACAATGGCTGGACACCCACTCCAGCCCGGGCTGGCTTCGAACTCATGACCTTTTGGTCAGAGTGATCTTAATGCAGCTGACACTCAGCCAGTTGCGCCACAATCCCGGTGCTTCAGGTTCTGAATGGTTTTTCAGGTTCTGAAGTACTGAAAACTCTCCAAATTAATGTACATAAAAATAACAAATATTATCTACATAATACAGTGTTGATTTTTGTACTTACATATATCAGACAGAAAATGTTGGGAAAACTATAAAAATTGGAAAAAAGTGAAATAGTGCTCAAAATTGTGTTACTCCAACAGCACTTGGCCCAATAAATGTTGTCATCTTCTTAAATAAAAAATCTCTTTTTTCCCAGTAGGGGACAGACTTTGTCTTTTAGAATCTTGCTCTGCTTCTTTCAAAATCATAACTATGAGTGGCTAAACACAAGCCATTGGAAATCTTTATTTTATGTCATAACTGTCTGGGACACAAATTTAATTTCTTTTTCTGGCTAAACAATAAATAAATATTTTATGGTTGTATCTTACTTCTAATTTGCTGATATTCGAAAGAAGGTTTGGTATGACAATGAATATGACAAAGCCACATGCACTTAGGATATTTATAGATAAACATATAAACAGATAGATACAATAAAGAACACTCATTAATCTGCCTTGCATTGAATTAGATCATTGGCCTATCTAGCATATTTGTTTTCTAATCTCCCCGCAAAGGCTTCCAAGCTAGTTTTCCTTGTTGTTGTTCATTCGTTCAGTCGTCTCCGACTCTTCGTGACCTCATGGACCAGCCTACGCCAGAGCTCCCTGTCGGCCGTTACCACCCCCAGCTCCCTCAAGGTCAGTCCTGTCGCTTCAAGGATGCCATCCATCCATCTTGCCCTTGGTCGGCCCCTCTTCCTTTTGCCTTCCACTTTCCCCAGCATAATTGTCTTCTCTAGGCTTTCCTGTCTCCTCATGATGTGGCCAAAGTACTTCAACTTTGTCTCTAGTATCTTTCCCTCCAGTGAGCAGTCGGGCTTTATTTCCTGGAGGATGGACTGGTTGGATCTTCTCGCAGTCCAAGGCACTCTCAGAACTTTCCTCCAACACCACAGCTCAAAAGCATCGATCTTCCTTCGCTCAGCCTTCCCTAAGGTCCAGCTCTCACATCCGTAGGTGACTACAGGGAATACCATGGCTTTGACTAGGCGGATCTTTGTTGCCAGTCTGATGTCTCTACTCTTCACTATTTTATCGAGACTGGACATTGCTCTCCTCCCAAGAAGTAAGCGTCTTCTGATTTCCTGGCTACAGTCTGCATCTGCAGTAATCTTTGCACCTAGAAATACAAAGTCTGTCACGGCCTCCACGGTTTCTCCCTCTATTTTCCAGTTGTCAATCATTCTTGTTGCCATAATCTTGGTTTTTTTGACGTTTAGCTGCAACCCGGCTTTTGCGCTTTCTTCTTTCACCTTGATTAGAAGGCTCCTCAGCTCCTCCTCGCTTTCGGCCATCAGAGTGGTGTCATCTGCATATCTGAGGTTGTTAATGTTTCTTCCAGCAATTTTCACCCCAGCTTTGCATTCATCCAGCCCCGCACATCGCATGATGTGTTCTGCATACAAGTTAAAAAGGTTGGGTGAGAGTATGCAGCCTTGCCGTACGCCTTTCCCAATCTTGAACCAGTCTGTTGTTCTGTGGTCAGTTCTTACTGTTGCTACTTGGTCCTTGTACAGGTTCCTCAGGAGAGACAAGGTGGCTTGGTATGCCCATCCCACCAAGAACTTGCCACAATTTATTATGATCCACACAGTCAAAGGCTTTAGAATAGTCAATGAAGCAGAAGTAGATGTTTTTCTGAAACTCCCTGCCTTTCTCCATTATCCAGCAGATATTGGCAATCTGGTCTCTCGTTCCTCTGCCTTTTCTAAACCCAGCTTGAACATCTGGCAACTCTCTCTCCATGTATTGCTGGAGTCTTCCTTGCAGGATCTTGAGCATTACCTTACTGGCATGAGAAATAAGGGCCACTGTACGGAAGTGTGAGCAGTCTTTCGCATTTCCCTTTTTTGGTATGGGGATATAAGTTGATTTTTTCCAGTCTGATGGCCATTCTTGTGTTTTCCATATTTGCTGGCAAATGGCATGCATCACGTTGACAGCATCATCTTTTAAGATTTTAAACAGTTCAGCTGGGATCCCATCATCTCCTGCTGCCTTGTTGTTAGCAATGCTTCTTAAGGCCCATTCAACCTCACTCCTAAGGATGTCTGGTTCTAATTCATTCACCACACCGTCAAAGCTATCCTCGATATTGTTATCCTTCCTATACAGATCTTCTGTATAGTCTCGCCACCTTCTCTTGATCTCTTCAGCTTCTGTTAGGTCCCTGCCATCTTTGTTTCTTATCATACCAATTTTTGCCTGAAATTTACCTCCAATGTTTCTAATTTTCTGGAAGAAGTCTCTTGTCCTTCCTATTCTGTTGTCTTCTTCCACTTCCATGCATTGCTTATTTAAAAATAGTTCCTTATCTCTTCTGGCTAACCTCTGGAATTGCGCATTTAACTGGGCATATCTCCCCTTTTCACTGTTTCCTTTTGCTTTCCTCCTTTCTTGGGCTACTTCCAGTGAAGTAGTTTTCCTAGCTATCCTTTATTTCAAATGGAAAGGATGGGGAAAGAACTTTGGACTTCTACACAGAAGACTCAAGTTCTACCACTGATTAGAGGATACAATAGAGTCTCACTTATCCAACATAAATGGGCCGACAGAACATTGGATAAGCAAAAATATTGGATAACAAGGAGGGATTAAGGAAAAACCTATTAAACGTCTAATTATGTTATGATTTTACAAATTAAGCACCAAAACATCATGTTTTACAACAAATCAGCAAAAAAGCAGTTCAATACACAGTAATGTTATGTAGTAACTACTGTATTTATGAATTTAGCACCAAAGCATCACAATGTATTGAAACAGCTGTGGATCCAGGCGGGAGGCAGACTGTGTTGGATAATACCAAATGTTGGATGAGCAAAGGTTGGATAAGCAAGACTCTTCTGTAATTGAATTGTGTTATCAGAACAGCCCTACTATAAGGCAGGGTGGGGCAATTGACTCAAGGAGATCATTTTCGTTGTCCAAAGTTCAGAATATCATAATACCTTTATTACTTTACTTACTCACTTACTTAGGCGATCCCTCGTAGTCCGAGGATGATGGTCCTCCAAGTTCGGTGTACTGGCGTTGAGTCTGTAGGTGACTGTGGAGCCCTATTCTTGATCTGCATCTTCTTCCACAGTGAGGGCATTGGTTTCCAGGTGGAAGGCGGTCCTGGTCAGGGTTGGCTTGACGCGCCTTCCTCTTGGCATGTTTCTCTCTTTCACCCTCCATTCATGCCTCTTCAAATTCTGCAGCACTGCTGGTCACAGCTGACCTCCAGCTGGAGTGTTCAAGGGCCAGGGCTTCCCAGTTCTCAGTGTCTATACCAGAGTTTTTGAGGTTGGCTTTGAGCCCATCTTTAAATCTCTTTTCCTGTCCACCAACATTCCATTTTCCATTCTTGAGTTTGGAGTACAGCAACTGCTTTGGGAGACGGTGGTCGGGCATCTGGACAACGTGGCCGGTCCAGCAGAGTTGATGGCGGAGGACCATCACTTCAATGCTGGTGGTCTTTGCTTCTTCCAACACGCTGACATTTTTCTGCCTGTCGTCCCAAGAGATTTGCACATATTATAATGGGTTATCTGTTGCCCTAGGCACACAAGTAAAACAAGGGTGAAAAGTTTACACCTTCCATTTTAAAACATTCATAACTTTAACCATGCCTTAAAATTTAGTAAAATCATACACAAAACTGACCTTTTCTGACAATGGAATGTTTCTCTGCAATTTTACAGATTGAAAACACAAGAAAAAAAGCACATTCCATCAAGCAATTATAGATTAAAATGTACTTTAAAAGTTGACAGAGGTCAATTTGAATGACATGAAAGGTAGAAAATTCTCCTTCTTTTATTACTACAGTTTGTCTTCCATATCCATGAACTCTGCATCCACAGACTCAACCTGCCACAGCTTGAAAATGCGTTTTTTAAGAATCCAAAAAACAAATACCATTTTACTATGCCATTGCATATAATGGTGTTTCAGCATCCACTGACTTTGTATCTGTTTTTTGTGTGTGCTAATAATAATAATAATAATAATAATAATAATAATAATAATAATAATAAACAGGTGAAGACCATACTTGCATTGAGGATTTAACATGTGAAGTGAACAGAATTCTGGGAAATGCAGTTTATATTGGGACGTTTTGAATTCTCTGCCACAGGGGACTTTGCCTTCTCAAACCACATTTCCCAGAATTCCTCCCTGAAAGTTTTGGGGTTCATTCTCTAAAGGGATTTCAAGATAAAAAAGGGATCCCGGAAACAAAATGGGCGAGTGAAGGGCGAAGGGATGGGCAAAGATGGAATTCAGAATGAAACGGCTTGTGTCTGTCTGAGGAGGAGGAGGGGAGACATCTGCCAAGGCGCTCTGCCTATAGCCCGAAAAAACCTACAACAACCCAGTAAAAAGGGATTGTTGGGAGTTGAATTAACCCTGTAAGAGAGGCAAAGTTGAGAGGCAGTAACTTGAAAGTTTACCTAATAGGCTGCTTCTTCTTCTTCTTCTTTTTCTTCTTCTTCTTATTATTTCAAAGGCTAGATGGGCAACTGTTGAGGATGCCTTAACTGTGATTTTCCTGCCTGGCAGAAAGGAGTTGGACTGGATGCTCCCTGGAAGACTTCCAGTGAAATAGTACTCTTAAGTTTATGTTGCTTAAAATTCCCTAAAATGTAGTTGATGTGCAAATATTTCTGAAATTTGGAGGGGAATGATGCCCTGGTTATGTTGTATTATTGAAAATAGAAATTCATGGAGGTAGCTTTTGTAGTATTTTCTAAAAATGTTGTTCAAAAAACCTTTTATTTTTTTAATAAAACATTCTTGGGGGCAGCGGTAAATGTGTTCTACCATTGTAGCAAGTTTCATCGCAACAGCTCTAAAAATGAGGGAGAAGGCAGCCCCAGAAGCCCCCCCCCCCCCGCACAATTAAAGGTTTCCCCTTGATATTAAATTTAGTCATGTCTGACTCTAGGGGTGGCACTCATCTCCATTTCTAACCTGAAGAGCCAGCATTGTCTGTAGACATCTCCAAGATCATGTGGGTGATATGACTGAATGGAGTGCTGTTACCTTGCCACCAGAGTGGTACCTATTGATCTACTCACATTTGCATGTTTTCGAACTGCTAGGTTGGCAGACACTGAAGCTAACAGCAGGAGATCACTCCCTGGATTTGAACTACCAATGTTTCTGTCAGCAAGTTCAGCAGCTCAACAGTTTAACCCGCTGTGCCACCGGGGTTCCTCTTGCACAATTGTATAATGAAAATTTCATTATATCATTACAGTTATGATTTGGACCCCTTAAGAGATTTCAGAAACACTTTAGAAATTATTTCCCCTCCCCTAATTTAGTAATGAGTATTGAAACATTTTTTTAATTGATCACAAGGCCTAATGTGTATACAATATACCCTATCGTTCAACAATATTTGGAAACTGAAGACAAAGCAAGTTCCAAGTTTTATAAACAACATTTGTGTTTCTGTAAAGTGATACCATATTCCATCTTATAGTGTATAAATTTTTATGGCTCACTCAAACTTGACCAACATGCAATCCTGACCCAAAATATCGTATATGATGCTGGGGGATGAGAAGCTTATATCTGTGGAATATTCACATATATAAGCTTCACCTCCCTCACCAAACTATCACTACATGTTACTCTCAAAAGCTGAACACTGGATATATAAAACTAATTAGTCCTTGGGGAAATGTAAAGAAATGAGTGGCATCCATCCAAGGTGTTAACCAGAGGGAATGCTGCTTTCAGACATAGCAGCTGGATTCTGTGATCCGTGGTTGCTGTTGTGACTTTATGGCGGGGGGGAAGCATTTCAAGTTTTTCTTTTAATAGATGTACAACATTATCTGGGGTATTAAGGGAAAAATCTGGATTGTTAATTGAAACATGCCTGTCATGTTTTGTCTAAATTTACTCAGTGGACTCAGAGAAAAGATAGCTTTATTTTATATATATTGATTTTTTTAAAAAAAAAAATAACTGCAGGAGAAACATTCTTACAGAAATGCCTTGAAGGACATATTGTGGAGGTCTGGATATGAAATAGATTAAAACGTGTTTTGCTTCAAATCTTAATCTCTTCTGTGGTCTCAAGATGACTAACACAAGAAGATTGAATCACAGCAGAGAGATGTCTATCTCCAGACACCTACTAAGATGAAAACACATTGTGTCTTCCCTTCAGGATTGCCTGCAAATATTATCTACCACTTGGAGGGGACCCAATTGGGTGTTGTCTGTTCAAAATTCAAATCAAGCAGTAAGAAACTGGATTCACTGCAGCCCCTAATGAAAAATGCCTCTGGATGGTTTCTATCAGCAGGCAAGCAGGAAATGAACAGGGGAGCAAAACCTGAAAGCAAGAGCTTTTAATCTCCTGGATACCTCATTTTACTGTATGGATGAGGGAATAAGAAATGTGTTACAGGAATGCTGAAGGGCTGAAGTCGAGGGAAGAGCAATGGGACACTGAGAAATTGCTGCTGTTCTGATACATGCAAGATGCTATACCTGGATATAATAGGTTCTGATATGGCATTTAGGAATGTTAGGCCAAGCTTGGGAAAACTATGTTATTAAAATGCCAGAATGAATACTAACCTAGAAAACTGAAGTGCCAGTTAGCAAATATAAAGTGAAATACTCCATGGTTGAGTATCAAAACAAAACTCTGGTGCAGCTTCTCCTATTACCACCTTCAGGGATAATTTCCCCTTAGCTGTTTCATTGCAAGTGGAAATTAGGAAGCCTAGAGTTAGTTGACTCAGGAAATTTTCTGCTGAGATTCCCTGGGCTCTCAGTGGATGGTGCCACCATTCTGTGCCTGGCCAGATGCTTCTTTAAACCTAGTCTCTTCACCACTAATATAATGGCTGCAGAGAGGACTATCATAGTGTGCAGGGAATACAAATCTCTGTAATAACCAAAAATAGTAATGTGAATACATGCATACACAGATGAAATATGAACTTCTGCCTGCCTATGTCAGTAACAGCATATCAGCCATGCTGATTTAAATGGCAGTTTGCATATCAACTAGGAGTATACCGAATTCTGTTTGGTAGTTTGGGGTTTGGGATAATTCAGCGATCTGGCCAAACAAATCAGACAAGAGTGGACACCTTGTGGAGGTGGCCCCTCCTCTTCTTTCTTCTCCAGCAACCTTCTCTACCCTGGGTGGAGTGCAAATATAATCAGAGAGAGAGAGAGAGGCGGAAAAGGCTTCTCTGGGCCTTTTCTCCAGAGAGGAAAATGCTGGGAACTTGCTTTCCCAGCAGCACTTTGTGCAACATGGACATTGAGGAAGCCTCTGTGATCCCTTCTGCGGCATGATGGGAATTGAGGTTTTTCTCTTTCTTGTGTTTCTCACATTTCTTTCTCAGCCAATGAGAGACCTGGTTGACTGTGTCCATTCTCCTAGAATCATAAAATCATAGAATCAAAAAGTTGGAAGAGACCTCATGGGCCATCCAGTCCAACCCCCTGCCAAGAAGCAGGAATATTACATTCAAATCACCCCTGACAGATGGCCATCCAGCCTGTGTTTAAAAGTTTCCAAAGAAGGAGCCTCCACCACACTCTAGAGCAGAGGGTTCCACTGCTGAATGGCTCTCACAGTCAGGAAGTTCTTCCTAATGTTCAGATGGAATCTCCTTTCTTGTAGTTTGAAGCCATTGTTCCTCATCCTAATCTCCAGGGCAGCAGAAAACAAGCTTACTCCCTCCTCCCTATGGTTTCCTCTCACATATTTATACATGGCTATCATATCTCCTCTCATCCTTCTCTTCTTCAGGCTAAACATGCCCAGCTCCTTAAGCTGCTCCTCATAGGGCTTGTTCTCCAGACCCTTGATCATTTTAGTCGCCCTCCTCTGGACACATTCCAGCTTGTCAATATCTCTCTTGAATTGTGGTGCCCAGAATTGGACACAATATTCCAGGTGTGGTCTAACCAAAGCACGTGCTGGCTGGCACGTGCTGGTTGGGACTTTAATTCCCAGGACCCACCCTTGTGTGTTTCTTTAAATGTTATGATAAAATTTTTAAAAATTCCCAAAAATCAGTGGTTTGGTAAACTGTTCTGAAACTTGACAAGCTTCCGGCCATGAATATGGCCTATAAGTGAGGCAAGTTTCATTTTGATAGGCCTAAATGTGACATAGAAACAAAGCTCTAAAGTTTCCCCATTAGTACTAATGGACTGACTCTTACTGGAATGAAATGCCCCCCTTTCTTATTTTGGAATTTTGTGAAAAATGGAATTGGGGCGGGGGGTTGGGGGCAGCCAAAAATGAAACTAAAACAGTACAGTTTTTGGATATTGTGCACACCCCTATTTTATTTTATTTATTTATTTCGGGTACTTCTACCCCACCCTTCTCAACCCCCTAGGGGGGACTCAGGGCGGCTTACAACCGGCGCAATTCGATGCCAACAACTCAACAAGTAAAATACATAACAGCAGTAATCACAAATAGTTAAAAACAATCAATTAATACAATAACAACTAAAAAGAAAAGCCAGTCTAGTGGCTAACATTCACCGAGTTCTAAAATCCGTAAGTCCATTCAGCATTAACATAATCGTTTCCAAACTCTGGTCGTCGTTACCTTGTCAGTCTGCCAGATTACCCAAAGGCCTGGTCCCATATCCATGTTTTCAACTTCCTTCTGAAGGAGAGGAGAGATGTCGATGACCTAATTTCCCCGGGGAGTGAATTCCACAGGCGGGGGGCCACCACTGAGAAGGTCCTGTCCCTTGTCCCTATCAGCCTCACTTGTGATAAAGGTGGGGCCAAGAGCAGGGCCTCCCCAGAAGATCTTAAGTTCCGAGGTGGGACATAGAAGGAGATACGTTCGGACAGGTATGCTGGGCCGGAGCCGTATAGGGTTTTATAGGTCAAGACCAGCACTTTGAATTGTGCTCGGAACTGGATCGGCAGCCAGTGGAGCTGACATAGCAGAGGGGTGGTGTGTTCCCTGTATGACGTTCCGGTGAGCAATCTAGCTGCCGCTCATTGGACTAATTGAAGTTTCTGAACAGTTTTCAAAGGCAACCCCACGTAGAGCGCGTTGGAGTAATTTATTCGGGATGTAATAAGAGTGTGGACCACACCTCTAATCTCAAACTTCAGGATCAATAGGGTATAAGTCTTATTTGCTTTGGTTTGATTCTGCCCTTTAAAGGGAAAACTTCAAATATTTTTTTAAAAAAACTGCCTAGGCCACATTGAGAGCTGTGCATAGTTGTTTGCATGAGTACACACTCATTCACCTACATGTAAGCATGGATTGGTATATTCTCAACCCCTGGGGGTTGAGAAGGGTGGGGTAAAAATGCTGTAAATAAAATAAATATTGACAATGCAACCCACCCTCAAATTAAACTAGTTTTGACATTCAAATAATGCAATGTTACAGCCGCTGCAAGGATGTTAACTAAGTGGTAAGTTCTCCATTCCCTGATTATTCAATGGAATGGAATCTTTAGATATTACATTTATAAGTCCAGTCTTTTAAAAAGCTGTTTATTTGGCCTCACGGTGTCCTTTGTTTCCTGTTAATAAACAACATCTACAAAACAGAAAGAGCAAAATAAGAACAAGATTCACAGGATAGTTCTCTTGTTACACAATGTTTTCTCCAATTACTGTTTAAAAGGTTCTTGGTGGCCTGACCCTTCTGCAAAGGCTCATGTGTTCCATCAAATTACTTTCTGCAAGTACATGTCCATGCACTAAGTGACTAATACAACTTGAAATGACATCTCCCAGGAATGCCTTTTTGGTTAAGGATAGGAAAGCATAAAGGAAAAGAATAAATATGGAGCATACCATAAAATTGCTGTCGCATTGCCTTTTCTTTCTTTAACACAAATTGAAACTATGCAAAGACATCAGTTATAAATGCATAAGTTGTTAATTCAGTTTACGTTTTTGAGTGAAGCTATATTTATAATTAATTGGCATATTCAACAAAATCTAGACACCAGTGGTGTGGAAAACCATTCTCATTGTTTCTAGGCTATTCCAAAGCTATTTCCTTTTGCTGTCTGCTTCTGCTTTCACACTAGTTTTCTTCCTCACTTCATTCTCCCCCCCCCCCCCCCCCGTTCTCATTTATAAGATGACCTCCATACTATTTAATTGGATTGACCATGACACCCTCACATAATTTCTGTGTCTGGGAAGCAGTGGCTTTTTCAAATGGCTGTAAGTATTATGATGCTATTGTCTATATCACATGGGTTGCTGCTATAGCTAAAAAAAGATTTCATAGCATTGAAGACAAATAATGCTGAGAACAGTAAGAGGGAAAAGAAAGAAAATGCCACACCATGTTGCAGAGATGCTTTACTACTGAGGACAACTGGAGGAAGAGGACCAATAGTGACAGTCAGTTTCAAAACTTGGCTCATGGTTGAAGTGCTCTTTGAAATTCACAGAAACGCATTTGGTCATGTGACTAACTGCAGTTTGATTCCAATACTGATGTATCAATTGACAGAGTTTGTTCAAAATGATTCAATTTCTCATAACTGAATCCTTTATTCATCCACTTTTGTAGAATGTGTGAAACAGGCCTGAATGCATGAATTGAGGAATTATATCATCAGTTCCATGGAAGTGGATAGAGAGGTTCAATGAATGATTAATGCTTCCTCTCTTCCTCTTCAGGATCTCCTATGAAAGGGAGATGCAAACATCCCTACATCAATCATAGAATATAATCACATAGTTTGGAGAGACCACTAGGGCCATTCAATCCAATCCCATGCAAAAACACACAAAGCATTCGCAAAAGATGGTCACATAGCCTTTCCTTAAAAATATCCAGAGAAGGAGACTCCTCCCCACTTTGAGGCAGTATACTCCACTGTTGAACAGCTCTTACCATCAGGAGGTTCTTTGTAATGTTTAGATGGAACCTCATGTCTAGCAGAGAGGGAGGGAAGAAGAGAAAGAGAGGAAAGGAGGGAGAAATGCACACCTTTTCCAATGGCAGCAAGTGGCTTCCCATAGCAATAGATTCAAATAACCTATATTATGTTTTAGTAAGAACTATCTTAAGACACTATCTTCTGCACCTATTTTACTGACATCTAGTAGATTCCTTTTAGGAATAAGGTTCACCACCCTAGATAGCTTTACATTTTGGATTAACACAGTTGTGTTTCCGCAAAGGAGTACATCAGCCACCGCTGATCTCTTCCCTTCACATTGAGTCCCTTAAACCCATGCAATCCAGTCAGCAGTCTCTTGGATGTGTGAATCACCCTTTCATAGAGCAAGAAAGTAATATTGCAGAAGGAGATTTCATCTAACACTTTCCTTCATATGTCATTCCTAGTTACAATTCCAAGGAAGATTCAACTAGAAGTTTGGGAAGAGAAAACAGGAGGATCTTTGCATTTTCAATCCACATTGCGCATTGAGGTAAGATTAATCTTAATGCTAGAGCCTGTAAGCTCATAACCTGTGTCGTGTGGTGCCTGAGAGTATGAGCTTGGAAGTCCCAATTCAGATTTCATTTTTACCATAAATATATGAGCTGGCCTTAGGGAACCCAGTCTTCTCCCAGTCCTTGCTCCCTATGTAGGGATAATGATGCTGCTCAGCTTGCAGGCTTTTTGTAAGGATTACTGAGATACTGTATCAACACTTATAAATGCACATTTATTATTAGTTATTTTATTCCAGACTCTCCTAGCATATAGTAGTAACAGCATGGCTAGGACACCATCAGAGTTTTTGCATGAAAGGCTTTTTTGAAGGAAGAAAAGAAAAATGATTAATTTCAACCAACAAATAAACATACCAATTTCTGACCAAGTCCTCTTTCTTATATCATATCCAAGTGTTCTTGCAATACATTTTTAAGAGAAGAGATGTATGATTTGCTCAGGAGACAGAAGCTCAGTTCTGTGTGAAGTTTTGCTGGATTTATTTCAACAGGCATCTTTCCTAAGGGACTGTGCCCTGGATTCAAACTGGAGATAGTTGCAGCTTTTCCAAAGAGAGTTAATGAAGTGCTGTAACTCAGCCTCACAACCAAGAAACCAACTTGGCAAACATTGCTAAAACACTACGTATCCTTGGTGACTGTCATTCAAAACTGGGGTATATTTTGTGAGACATTTGTGATTCAGAAGGAAAATTCTCCACCAAGACTGTGAAATAATAGAAATGACACTCATTAGCAATCTCTCTATCAGAATGGAATGAAGGAAAACAATGGCTTAACTGTAGTGGGACCATCAACTGTTTCAAGAGTATGTGATGAGCAGTTCTTTGCTTTTTCTCTCATTTATGATTAAATGAAAATAACTTTTCATCTTATTGAAATCATTGTGTATTTTTGAGGTATTGACGAAAGATAAACAAGAGTCTTGTGACTTTTTAAATGCTAAAAAAAGTAATGCCATTTTGTGAACCAATCTCTGTTTCTTCAGATAGAATTGTAAGGGATCTCAGAATTCATTAATTAAATACTATGTTAGATAAAAGCTATTTAATATTGTTACAAGAGAAAACCTTCTTGAACATTTTTCTTTTTAAAGATCTCAGTTTGGATTATATATATTCTATCCCACTTTTTTTTCCTGTCAAGAGCAACTTGAGAAACTGTAAGTCACTTCTGGGGTGAGAGAATATTGTGAATGGGTTGTGTGGTGTAGGTTGATGCTTACGATATTTCACTTTTGGTTGATTTGAAATTCAATCATCAATTGCAAGAGTAATCAGAAAACACTCTAATATATATTCCTAGTTTAAAGAAATGTTTATTGGCTCATAATCCTTTTAAAATGTATTCCTTTTTGAGAATACTGTGTGTTTTCACAATCCTGCTTGATAGGAGCCTGGGAAGGCAGTGTGTTGCCTAAGCAACTCTGAAAATGGAAATCATTCAGTTTGAAAGCTCCATTACAGGTGAATAAATGGACACAAATGGAGTGTGAAAAAAGTCCATTTTTGGACTACTCTTCCCAGAAGTCTCAATCCAACATGATCAATGGCCATATGGAGTGGGGATGATCCAGGAGCTATAAATCAAACAAAATAACTTAATGAAATGTGTGACCCTCTAGGCTTCTGGACAACATAACCCCCCACCACCACCACCACCACCACCACCACCACCATCTTCTTCTCCCTGATCTTTTTAAATCATCTTAACATGATGGAAAGAAGCAGGGATGAAGAACATGAAACATGAATGAAGGATTAGTCTTCCAACACCAGGGATGTAAAGAATCCTTGATGAAGAAATTGCATTTGATATACTGATAAACCACTTAAAATTGTGGTGATAGGGGTTTTTAATATTTTTATATGGAAATCTTTTACAAAAAGGAGGGTGGAATGCGATTTTCTACACAAAATAAAATTGATGCAGAATGCCATATATTTTGAACAGCTTTCAGTGAGAAACACTTTTGCACATTTTTTTAGCAAGTAGATCCTGCAATGTCAAAAAAGCATGAGAAATGCACAAAAAACAATTATAATCTTGCCTAGAGGGATGAAAACTTTTGTAATCTTTTATTCTCACATGGAAAAATGAAAGGCACATTTTTACATCCTTATCCTCTTCTATGAAGCAGCTGCTTTTGCAGAGAGGTTTTCAGTCCAGCCTTGCCTGGTTTTGAAAGTTTTGCTGAGCTATAAGAATAGTCAACTGACAAGGGTGCTTTCTGCATGATCATGGTTGAGAGTTTCATTACTTAACCAAAGTTAGTTTTAAAAGATTTTGATATTCAGGATGGAAATGATTTGAAATTTAGGAAGTTCAAAGGAAGTTGAAACTAAAACTTTTAACTATTCATTTTTTAGAACTCCAGGTTTGAATCTTTAGCACTCAACAATCACACACACAAACAGTCCATTTTAAAACAGATGTGGAAGCACCATCTTCTTCATATTGAAGAAAGAGCACATGTTTCATTAAAGATAGAAACCGATGTTTAAACATGGAGAAAACATGCTTGACCTTTTTCACCTCTATAGATGCTGTTGATTAGGCTTGTCCTTTATATGAGAAAGACTTGCCTGACTTCTTCAGATTTAGGAATCATACACAGAGATGTATTTAAAGGACAGGGTATAAATGGAATTTATTAATAAATAAACCATCCCTATGTAAATTGATTGATTTGGTCTAGAGCCAGAGTGTTGTTTGGCAAATCATACTCCCCATTTAAACAGTTCTGTTCAATCAATCCTTTTCATCAAGAGGAAAGGATGAAAGTAATCAGGTGCTGAGGCTGCACCAGAAATGACTACCTCCCTTAAGTGCCTGTAATCAGTTTGCACCGTTTGTAGGGTGGAAACTGCCATATATATTTGCAATGTTAGTGTAGAAGATGAGCAAAAGGTTAATTTCATGTCAATGGCATCCTCATATAAAATGTGGGAATGACATATTGGGACAATTCCTATTCCAATCTCATTCCAACCTATTTGAACTGTTCATGATAGCTTGTTATAATAATGACCACTTTCTATCCCTTTGTTCCTGATTCAGTGGCCACTTTTGCTTTTTCCTGTGTTTTTTTCCAACTCAGGTGAAAGAAGCAACTTAGATAATATCTTGTTGGATATTATTACTTTAGAAAAACAGGTAGAAAATCCAATTTGGTGATGTGCTTGGATCCCTAAAGGCCAATAAAGCCTTTAAAGTGTGAATTATCTTTATTTGACCCATCACACAGTCAAGAATAAATTTCTAACAGTATAGTTTCACTGGGCCTGGACGCAGAATATAGCAACAGAGCTTCAAGCAAAACCACATTACCAAACAGTACATGGATGGCAAAGAGTTGCACAAGTGATGAAAGCCAACAGCTATCCCCCTCATGAACCACCAGTGAAATATATGATGTGTATGTCTGTGATTTCTCTTCACAGCTAATTCTTCCTATTGGTTATGGTGGTGTGCTTTGGTGCCATCAAGTGCTTGCAGGGGAGGGGTTGATGAAGGAGGTACTGAATATAACTGAGAAAGTATTTATGTTGGTGATATGTTGCCTACATAATTACAGCTAAATTGATCCCTTTGTAGTCATTTTTCAGTGATGCCTTAAAGAGAGAGGGGGGCAGAGGGAGAGAGTAAAAACCTGTTTCAATTTGGATGAAGATTTTAACTGAGTACACTTTCTTTTTCAGCTTATCCCTAACCCCCACAGACTAAAGCTCACAGATTTTGGCTTCTCAGAAATGTTTCATTTTAAAATCACTTAAGTTGGCAAGAGGTCTGTCTTTTCCCTTCGTTCTCAAATAGCATAAGCTTTATGCCATTTAAGCTTTCTCCAGCAGCATAAGCTATATGTCAGTGGGCAACCAATGTTGTATATAAAATTGAGGAGTTACATGATAATGTTGCCTTTATTTAAGTACATGAATTAATGCCCAAGTCCTTTGACAATCTCAGACACTATCATCAGCACCACACAGCTGAAGAGTCATTCACCATTCTTTTAAGCCACTGAGAAGGCTTGTCAAAAACAGTCAAAAAATAATAACTTGATTTGTTCGTCTTGAACATAACTGTAGAGGACATGACCAACCACCACTAGTTTAATTGATATAAGATCATTTCACACTCATAAGCTGTTGAATAAATGTATAGATGGATATTAGGCCTGGGCGGTTTCGTTCGTTAATTTTGTAATTCGTTAAATATTTGCTATTTTTAACAATTACAAAACGATTACAAAACTTATTTTCAAACCCGGAAGTGTTTTTAAATATCGAAACGGCATCCTCCATCTTTTTTACGAGCTTCCGCCCATTTCGGAAATGACGTTTTAGGGATGGAGGATGATGGGTGCGCTGGGAGTCAATCCGGCGCTCCCAAGCACCGTGGCTCATTGTGATTGGGTGGGCTGCCCTTTAAAAGCGGCTCCGTGTGGCCGCCTTCCTCATTGCGAAGGAGACGGGAGGTGCGGGAGGGAGGCTTGGTTGGCTCTTGGCTGCTTGCTTACATTCATTCATTCATTCATTCATTCATTCATTGCTTGCATTCATTCATTCATTGCTTGTGCTTGCATTCATTCATTCATTCATTGCTGGGAGCAGCGGGGAGGCTTTGCCCTGTTTTCGCCCCACAACAGGGCAAGGCAAGCATTTTGTTAATTTTCCATTTTTAAATATTTCTGATAAATATATTTCTTTTATTCTTAAAAAAATTCAAAAAATATTCTAAAAAAAGAAAAAAAACCTTGTGTGCCTGTGTGTGTTTGTCCCTGTCCTGTGCAACAGGGCAAGCATTTCATTTGTGTAGTTCCAGTGCGGTCCTTTTGCCAACACGAAAGTGCTATAATACAGTGCTCGCTCATTATTTGTGTAGTTCCAGTGCGGTCCTTTGGCCAACACAAAGTGCTATAATACGGTGCTCGCTCATTATTTGTGTAGTATTTAATAACGAAGTTTCGGAAGTCGTTTTTGCGCATGCGCAAATCGCGTCTGCCATTTTAACGAATCGATTCGTTATCAACTTAACGAATCGATCCCGTTTCAATAACAAAGTTTCGGAAGTGATTTGCGCATGCGCGGGGGGTCCGCCATCTTAACGAATCGATTCGTTAATAATAACGAAATTTCGTAAATACCGAACTTTTTTAACGGAAAATTTTGTAATTCTTTTAAATAACGAAACGCAAACCCCCCCCAAAAACGAATCGATTTTAGAAACAAATTTTTGCGTTGTTACCCAGGCCTAATGGATATGCATGGTTTCTGACACAATTCAGTAGGCCCTGTGGAAATCCAATGATAAATAGGATATAAAACATATATGCATGTCCTTCATTATAAGAGTCCCTCACATTCTCATTTTTTAAAAAATCAGAAGTAATCTTGACAGTATGTCTTCTTCATGTGGTGACTCAATGTGGTCCCGGAAGGCCTGGAGGTTGCTCCAGGCCAGGAGTACCTAAATCCACATTCAGCTCATGAGCCACTTGCCCTCCTTGCAAGTTTGCATTACTGTAATCCATATCTTAATGTGCTTTTGTATTGTGTCCTATGTGTGGCAGCTCTGGGAAAATGTTCTGACACTATAGATAATACAAAATATTGTGGCCAGACCAGAATCCATTGTAGGAACCATAGCTTAATTAATGACCACACAGTTCACCTTTATGGTTGTTGTGTCATTGCAATGATGAAAGATCATCCCAAAACTTATATTTTAAGCTATTTACTACACCAACATGGAGCCCCCGGTGGCGCAGTGGGTTAAAGCACTGAGCTGCTGAGCTTGTTGATCGAAAGGTCACAGGTTCGATTCCGGGGAGCGGCGTGAGCTTCCGCTGTCAGCCCTAGCTTCTGCCAACCTAGCAGTTCGAAAACATGCAAGTGTGAGTAGATCAATAGGTACCGCTCCGGTGGGAAGGTAACGGCGCTCCATGCAGTCATGCTGGCCACATGACCTTGGAGGTGTCTACGGACAACGCTGGCTCTTCAGCTTAGAAATGGAGATGAGCACCACACCCCAGAGTCAGACATGACTGGACTTAATGTCAGGGGACTACATTTACCTTTACCTTTACTACACCAACATAGCCGTTATGAAGGTAAAGGATGATGTATCCTGTTTTCTTCCTGTAGCTGGCATTACTAGAGAGATCTAAGGGCCATAGACTGCAGCGGGTGACATGACAAAGGGGTGACATGAAAATGGTAAGTGAATGGCTGGAGGTCAGAGTGGGTTACATGCTGACTTGCACAAAGCTTCCCTGCCACCAATGGCTCTACCCAGCCCAATATGGTGTATCATTACCTCTGTCTGCTTCAACCAGAGTTGGCATGCTCTTTGAGCAGCAGGAATAGCAATAATCATGACATCTATGTGTTGTCTAAGGCTTCCATGGCCAGAATCACTGGGTTGCTTTGAGTTCTCCCAGATGTATGGCCTTGTTCCAGAAGCATTCTCTACTGACATTTTCTCAGGAGAGAATGCTTCTTGAACATGGCCATACAGCTGAGAATACTCACAGTGATGAGTGATACCAGTCTTGGTATCACTCATCTGCACTTCCTTCCCTTTTCCTCACAGCCTCTGGTGGCAGTGGCTCCTGTTGCTCTCACCTCCAAGTTCTGCTCAGCTATGATTGCTACTTGGAACTAAGAGCTTGGCTAGCTGTGTTTGTGGGCAAGAGCTGGACTGGTGTGAAAAGGAGCAGCAACATAACGGAGAGGAAGAAAAAGGGAGAAAAAAAAGAAAGTAGGAAGCACATGTAGCATACGTGTGGATTGCATGTCTTCAGGTGGATGTGTTGCAGTAATCATAGATATGTCTGAGAGAGCTGGTGGGTGATCATGAGGTTGACACCCTGGATTACAGCACTGGGTAACACTAACCTTAGTGAGAACACTGGTCTACTCTGTGACAGGTAAGATGCAGGCATCCTCCTGTACCTATATGCAGGATCTTGGCCCATGTTTTGTGCATCTAGTAGCAACTGGTTTCCAGAATCAATTCAATGTTATGGTTTTTACATAGAAAAATTAACAAAAACTTAGAGCAGGTTTTCTGATAGACCATCCTCCTCCCATATGAGCCTGGCTAGGGTATGAAATCTTCAAAAGAAAGGGTAGGTTGGTAAGTACTAAAGCTGTGTAAAATGTTGTATGTCATATGTTGGATCTATTTTGCAAGATTCATACATACAACTCGATATTAAGAAATGTGGGTGGTATCCATACGAAAAACTTAAGAATCAAAACTCTCACCCAGTGCTTTTTGTAAGTTACATAAGAGTTGCAACTCTCTGTGATGCAGTTTTAATTTCCAGAGCAAGAAAACTGTACTGAGAGGCAAAGCCAAACATGTTATGCCTCTCATCTTATCAGGGCTGAGGGAGGGGGAGGGCAGGAGGCAAAGGCAGAACCATGGCCATTCCTCTTTAAATTAAGGAGCATTACAATGCTTCCTCCATTGCGAGCTTGTAGAGGAGAGCAAGTAAGAGAGCAGAGCAGCAGGTTAAGCTAAGGCTAGGCTACATTGAGAGGTGCTAAGAGGACTGAGTGACTGAGTGCTATTAGGAAAAATTCAGACTACTAGGAGTCTTCTATATTTATTTTATTTTATTTCTATAATTTAATTTATCATTGATTCTGCTAAGGAGTAACTGCTGGGAGAAAAAGTTTTTTTCTTCTTCCCCAAAACCATTATGTGGGTGGGGAACTCTTCTCAGCTATTTAATTTGATATTGCATCTGCTGGGATAACTGCAGAAACTGTCCCCAAGCTTTAGCAGTTTTCCAAACCTGTTATGTATATGGAAAACCTAGTTCAATTAAAGTAAAGCAGTTTAAAGAAAAAAAATCTTTTCTCAGTTATTCTATTTGAGACTGCATCTGCTGGGGTGACTAAGGAAACAGTTCCAAAGCTTTGGTAGTTTTCCAAAACCATTCTGTGTTTACTCAAATTGCACACCCCTAATGACTACCTCTTTTTTTTGGGGGGGGGGGGGTTAAGTCAAAAGATTGTCGTGTTCTAGTAGTTTTTTAAAAAAAATGTTGTTCATAAAAACTTTAAATCCCCCAAAATCAGTGGATGAGTGAAATATTCTGAAACTGGGGGGGGGGGGGGGGTGTTAGTGGCCAATGTGTTCTACAGTTGTAGGAAGTTTCATCCCAATAGCTCTAAAAATGAGGGAGAAAGGAACCCCAGAAATTCCCCCAATTACATAAATGTTATGAGACAGACCCCTTACAATATTTTAGAAACACTTTAGAAACAAATTATCACTCCCTCTAATTTAGTAATGAGTATTGAAACATTTTTTTCATTGAACACACACCCCAGTAAGTACACTGGGCAGGGCTTTTTCAGTAGAACCATTGCAGTTGTGGAGCCCCTTTCTAGGAAAACTTAGACTGATCTGTCCTTGCTCGCCTTCTGGAAAAAAGCAACCTAAACTATTTTAAACATCCATCTGAAAGAGGCTTTCAGCTTGTTTTAATCCATTTTCCACTACTTCTTAGGTTTTCAAAAATCTATTTTGTTGTACATTTAGAAATACATTTCATTTCTTTTAAAAAATACAAATGTTGATTTCATATTGCTAAAGAGGTAATAAGTAGAAAGTGGACAGAAGGGAGCATGAGAGAGATGGGGAAGTTAAAGTGGAAAGCTATCTGGCTTCCAAAAGAAGGCTGTATTGAGACAAATGTTTATTGGCTTCCATCAGTTTCTTTGTGCTAGTGTTAACATTATTTAAGGATGACCAGCTCTTGCATCTTTCTCCATACCTAATATCAGCTCTCAAAAGCCCTTCTAAAGAGGGTTGGAGCAGTCATTGGTACAAAGGAATATGATGGTTGAGGATTTGGAAAGGAAATTATAATTCAACAAATGTAGAACGAGAACAATCAGAACTTTCAGTCAATATTTTTGGCACATTGTTGCTTTGGGCTCAGTATTACCTACACCAACTTCATGATCCTAATGTAGCATTTGTAATGGCTGACATAGAAGTTAAATGAATATGGGTATTCATAAAATGCATTGCATATGGAAAGAAGCTGCATCCATTCAGAACTTTTCAGTCACACATGTGTCTGAGTGGCTACAATCATATGTTCCCTTATCAGAGCTAACACTCTAAGAGGGGAAACACAGAATGATATAAAAAAAAGTCTGGATGCCCACAGCAGGTGCGGAAACCAACTTTTGCTTTCAATTCCAAAATAAGACAAAAATTGAAAATGTAAGCAGTAGGTTTGTAGGCAGTTTGGAGGCTTTGGACTTCATAATACCATACTGTTGTCTCATTGCAATCACACTGCTTAAGCAAACTGAAATTCACTATTATGGGAACAATTTATTTTGCACCTCATGCAACTGTGCAACACTAGCACTCTATTGATGCAAATTCTAATTGTTTCTCACCCATTTTTACTCTACTCAGCTTATACACAGTTTTTCCCTCTGTTTTTCCCAAATTTGTTCAGCCACACAGTTTTTGAATTCTTGCAAGACTCCTCCTCCCTTTTCAATACCAGGGTTACAGTGAAAGGATTTTTTTGCATAGGGAAGAGTTTCAGAACAACAGCACTATTGGAGTCATTGATGACTTTTTCTCATCAATGAAAAGAAATGATCCAAGCACAATTCAAGCACAATGTGACTACAAACAACCCCAATATCATACAGTAAGCATCACAACCATGCATTTTTCCTGCCATAATTTAGCAGCTTTACATGAAGAAGTCCTTTGTGTTCATATGTGTAAGTATGGTAGAATTATTGAGGGTTTATGGGATTTGTGGGGGGCCTCCTGGGGCTGGATATATGTATTTCAGAGTAAAGCTCAAGTTTTTCCTCAACTGGGGTTTTGGCATCACCTCAAGATCCTGTGAGGCAATATGATTCCCAGTTGTCTAGTAAATAAGACCACCCACAGTTAAAAAAAACATTGCTGAGAGTACATTGTAAATGTGTACGGTTAGAGAAATGCAGGTGTCCTGCAGCAATAGGTTCAGTCTTGAAATATATGCATGCTGTGAAGGTTAGGAGCTGAGCAACCCATTAAATGCCCCACTCCATGTCTTTTCTTTTTTTACATGATTAAACTCATGGTGTAGCAGTAGATCAAAAGAGGGAGTGGAAAGGAGCACATTAACATGAGAATTAAAAGCACAGAATTCATTTAAAAGAAGTCCTTAAGCCCTTCCATGATGTTAACAAAGTGGTTCCTAGTGGATGTAAAGCAGAAAGAGTTGCTGGTTCACAGGGAGATGTAAATACTGAATATACCTTTAAAATATGAATTGGATAATGAACTATAGCTTAATGGAGTAGGCAGGGATGTTGGGAGTCACCCTGCTGAATGTGAAAATTAAGTAGTATAAAATCACAGCACAGAAAAAGAGTCTAGAATCAGTTTCTTTTCTGGAGGGAAAAACGGATGTTGTATGGCCATTATGACATTGTAAATGTGTCATGTTCACAGTGGCCTAATTGTAAGGGCAGCCTAAAACAAGACAGTGATTCCAGGCACTCTATTGTACAGATGTCACTCTCACTAACATCATATCAAGAGAGTGGCTTGTACTGATATGACACTGTTAGTAAGTGGAAAGGTAGGAAGTGAATTCTATTGTCTGGAAATTATAATAAAATCTGCCTTCAGGTTTCCTTAGTATTCCTTAGTGAGATACAAATGATTGAATGAAGTAGATGACATTTCCCCAGCAATCTATAAATCTTACCAACAGCAATGAATAGAAGACTAAAAGCTTTTTGCTTAGCAAGTCGGACAGAACCTAATGAGAGATGAGTATGAAGCAAAGACTTCACTGTCCATTACATAATGTAGGCATGCAAGTTAGATCCCCTTTTAAAATGCTATTTAACTCTAAGACAGAATATGAGCCAACTTTGCCTCAACCTATGGTTTTGGATCCAAAGCTGACTATCTGTGGCAAAACAATGTGCCTAAATGCTACTGCCGCAAGAAATGAAAGGAACAACAGGATGAATTGTATATATCCCAGTGAAGTGGCAGTGCCTTTCCTTGGGGCTGACCTACATGGATATTTTTGCTCATATAAAGCACAATAAAATATAGAAAAGTGGGGAATGGGAGTGAAAGAGGTCTCCAGATGCAAGGAAATGCTTAGGCCCCTTCTATACTGCCATATAATCCAGATTATCAAAGTTGATAATCCACATTATCTGCTTTGAAATGGATTATGTGAATCTATACTGCCATACAATCTAGTTCAAAGCAGATAATTTGGATTTTTTAGGCAGTGTAGAAGGGGCCTTAGTGAGACCAACACATTTTTTTTTTTAAAAAAAAGTCTTTTTTCAGAGCACCTTTTATAATAATTCTCCACCTGTTTTTTTTTTTTTTTTTGGTCTTGATAAACCTAGAGGTTCTTTCACATTTTATTCTGAGGAAGAAAAAGGTAGCCACAATATATTCTCTTAAAATGACATTCTTTTATCTGACAATAATCACAGCTTGATTGCACTTTTGAGTTTCCCTTCTTCTTCTTCCACTGAAATCATTCCCATCACTGCAACCTTTAAATTCCAAGTGGGATGCTTGTCTGCATGAAGGTGAATAACATGGAAGCAAAGGCATTGTCCCTCCTTCTTTGAATGCATGTTTCTTTTTTTCTAATCTACTTTGCAGTGTAAAATTTAGCAAATAATTGCCTTTCTGCCCATCCTGCTTCCAATTATCTACAGTTTTCAAAATATACTCCCTCCCTCCCTCTCCCCATACTTATTGTTTTTGATGGACAGAATCAAATAGCCAAGATTCGAAAGCCAGCTCATCTTTGAGATGAAAGTCTCTGGAGAAAATGAAAGGCAGATGTGAAGAAACGTTATATTTGACTCAGGCCAGATATCAGTGTAAAGAGCTGCAGCTAATCAATACTAGTCGTATTAATTCAGATCCTAGACGCATGATCATTGCTTCTTTTCCCTCCCCTGAGTTAAATTACTTTGAAACAGCACCAAAAAAGAGAGAAGGAAATACTAATCACAGATATGAGTCAGAATCCATGTGAAAATATTTCTCTCAGACTGTCAGACATAACTCATAGTTTTCACAAACTTAATAGGATAAAATGTGGACACTTAACCCAACCATTCATGTACCTAACACAGTTCCTCCAAAGTAGTTTACAATGATGAAGTAAGTCCCGGTAGTGCAGTGCAAGCAAAAGGTTCACTCATAGAGCCCAGTAGATTAAATCTGTTACACTGAGAGATTTCGAGGTTGCCCTCTCCATGGGAGCTTGCCACCATCACTTGCAACTGATGGGCTAGTGTTAGTTCATTTTGACACTCAATCTAACAACTTTGTGTTACACTCAGCCACCCAAGAGAGGAAGAGAATTTCTGCAGGATTCAGTAGAGCAACTAGGCAGCTACATAGAGGATATATACTCTTTTCCATGTGCAGAAAATAACATTTTTGCACTGAAATTATCATCATCATCATTGCCATCCCATTTTTTCACTCCATAAAGGAGTCTCAAAGTAATGTCTTATGTTTTATATTTATGTATATATTCATGCAGAAAACATTTATGTGCATAAATATTAATCTTTTGCACAGATAATGCTAATTTTTGAGAACAAAATGTTCTCTTCTGTGCAAAAGGACATATAAATCTTAAAATTTAATTTTTTAAAAAAAATCAACCCCCCAAAAACTGGGCCAATTTACCCATGGGTCAATGTATCATACCTTAACTGTCATTAAAAAAGGAACTATTTCTTTCAATGAGTAGAATGGCAAAAGGCAAGAGTTTAGTCCATCCCGGGAGAATCTAAAAGAAGCACCAATTCTCTCTAAACTCTTTTTGTCATGGTGCTGCTTCTGGGTTTTTTGAGTGCCTGGGTGGGACAATGGTGGTAGAGGCACCAGGGGGTCCCTGAGGATGCATTGGAGCTTTCCCTCTGCATGGAATGATCTTCAACATATCCACAAGTCATATTAGAATCCATAATTCTGGCTGAAAAACCTACCTATAATTGATACATGAGATCGATTTACACATGAATATACAGGCAGTCCCCATTACAAAAATCTGACTTACATATGACACCTAGTTACAAACATGGATGAAACAACAGAAGTGGAAATCTACCTCTAGGAAAGGAAATTAATTCCTGGAAGAGTTACTGTATCATGGGAAAAATGTCTCCACTGAAGCTTTCTCATCACTCCTTGTTTCCAAAATTTTACATAATCTATTGTCATAGGGACAGCAAGTGAGGTGAAATATTCTGAACAGGGGCACTGACAGCAAAAGAAATGTTAACCCTTCCCTATATTGTCTAAAACTTGTGTGTGTGTGTGTGTGTGTGTGTGTGTGTACCCTATGTTATCCGAAACTCATGAGTGTACCCACACACATACATACATGACTAGCGCTAAAAATGTACCTTCTCTGACTTATATACAAATTCAACTTAAGAACAAACCTACAGAATCTGTATATGACATGTGTGAAGTTTGTACAGTATTCTCCTCAATAAGATTTCCCAATACATACACCTCTGTACTTATTTCTCATGTTTTGGTGCTAGAATCTTGGGACTATATGTATATATGTATGCAAGTATGGTAGTCTAATGTATGTATTTTAATTTATATCCTGTTTTTCCCCCAACATGAGAATGTGTGAATGGGAAATTTGAAACACATGAAACACAAAAAGATTTTTGGTTTGGAAGATTACGTTTTGTTTTGTTTTTACCTGAATAGCTTAACACCAGCCATTTGGTGCCTAATGATTAAACATTCAAGTGACATATATTTTGATGAGCTGGCATTTTGTTAGCTTGGGGTTTTTTTTTAAAAAAAGAACTCCCCAACATACACATATATCTTCATAAATTCAAGGAAGTCAAGATTAAAATGACCTGACTGTATGAGAAAGAGAAACAGACAGATTCATTCATCCAAGAAGAGGACTTGCAGCACTTAGCTCTTCAAGGACTAATTGGAATCTCTTGGGGATTCAAATATGTTTCTGCTGCTGAAGTGGGTTTGCATCCCTCTCTCTTTTGCTTTTCTTTAATGCTCCTCATCTTTATTATATGTCGGGTAGGCAATATGGTCTGCTCTATATTAGAATTTCCTATTACATTTACAGATGTGTTTATTTTTAACAGAAAAAAACTGATCAAGATATTTAAGGTTTTCGAAAATTGAGCCAAAATATCTTTTGACTGTTTTTGAAAAAAAATGAATGTGAAAGAAAGTGAAACCTGACAAATTTTGTCCCTTTCTGGGGATTTATATATGTGTATGGTCGAAAAGCAAGGTTAAGTATTCCCAACGACAGTGTACTGTTGAACGAATACACATTTTGAATTAGTTAGGTCTACTCCATTTAGTTGTATTCAGGAGCAAAATATCCCTTTCTCCCAATAAATACAGTTGTTCTGTCCTTAATGTACCCTTGAAAGATAAACGAGAGTTGTCCCCCCCCCCCCCAAGAATGTATCTCCTAAAATTAAAATTAAAAATGTTGAAAGCCATCTACACATACTGGAAAACCAGAGTATTCAAATCTACTGCAAAGGGGTAAGAATGAAGCCCATTATATACCCAAGAGAATAAGAATCTAAATTATATTACATATTTTAGAATATACATTGCAAGACCCCAACACATGTAAAAGTTTAGAAAGTAATATTCAGTAATATATATTTTTTTAAAAAAATCTTTAAATGTCAGTTTTAAAAAAAGAAATATGGGGAAAGAATGATCAGATTGACCTCAATCAAGGATGGAAGACAATTATCGATGTGAGGACGTAATAGGATTCTGATACTTTTTCTGTTACTTTACAAAATACAATTAATGAGTAAGTATTCCATGCTGTCAAAATGAAGGGTCTTTACCAATTTGTACAGAGGAACAGCCAGTAATGATTCTTGTGATCAAAATGAGTGGCTGAAGGGAAAAAATGTTGGAACAAATAAGGATATATCTACCAGCTGCTGCTGTGCACAGCCTGGTTCTCCCTGGCATTTCCCCATGAACCGTCAGCTTGGCATGCACATGATCAAGGATAGCTCAGCTTGCTTGAAAGTAAGTACAGAATGGAAAGACATCCATAATGTGGTTTTAAGGAGGATTGTGTAGAAACTCTAAAAAATATTGGTAGTCATATAAAACTGCTGTGTTTTCAAATTTCTAAGGTGTTGGTTCCATCCAAGGAGAAATTCACAAATCTCAGAAGATGACATTTTTTGGACATTTTAAAGCAGGTTGCACAACATGGCTGGAGAACATCTGGCAGGGAAAGACTGTTCCATCAGCATGAACTGTAGTTGCAGCATTCCTGAGATTTCAGGGCTGACATTTGAAATCAGATATCAGACTATTGTGCTGTCACAGAGGCAGGCCCTTGTAGTGTCACAGGGATGGAGCCTTCTGATGTCAGAAAAGTGGGGCAGGCATGTGAGGGATGAGCCAAAACTTTTTTTGTTTCAGCTGATAACATTACCTTCTATTTCTTTTCTTTTTTCTTTAGGCTGCCAGACATGCACCACAAGTTGGCCACTTACTTCATTGGCTACTGACATTCTCATGACATCTTTTTCCCCGATATTGACTTACCTACAGCATTCCTGGAGGAAGGGGGGTTATAGGATCTACGTTGCTTTGGGGGCTTGTCCCCAAGGAAAAAAAACTCCTTCCTAATACAAGAAGGCTCACCAGTCATAATGTTGGCATTCTACTCTTTGTCCCAACAGCACAATGGCTGTATAAATACACTTGAATTCACTTCCCTTTCCCATCCCCCTGGATTTTTTTCATCAATTTTGCATAAATTTAATACTTAGATAAATAAATCTGTGCTGAACCAGAGAGCTCTAGTGTCAACTGGGAATGGCTGGAGATGGCTGTTCAGACTTCAAAATAATCTTACATACAAAAAACATTATTTCTCCTTCACTACCTTTCACCTTGAAATTTCTCCCAGCATCTAGAAAAACAGAAAAAAGTTATTAGTTGCCTAAGATTTCTTCCAATATCATATGACTTGGCAAATCTAGTATGATATATTTGGCTACCAGGTAAAACCATGTATCTATCTAGCAGATTATTATTTCTCTTGAAAGAGAGCAGAGTTACAGAATTTGAAGCAGCAGATTTCCCCTGATCTTTTATTGTTTTTTTTAATGAGAATATGCTCAATATGAAGAATGTGGGTTCTTCGTGCACTTTCCTTGTGTTAGTCCCATTTCATGCCTTCAAGCACAGGAAGGCCTGATCACCATAGAAATGGACAAAGTTCTAAATATATATTGCATGGTCTGAAAACAAAACAGCTAGAATGAATAGAATGACACTCTTAAGAGCAAAGCTTGCTTGTTGCTTAGACAGTGTTCTAGTTTAAGGAGGAGAACAAGAGGAGAAATGACAAGTGTGTGTACAATGCATGATATGGAGAAAAATGCGTAGATCTGTATATATTTAACCAATGAAGGTGATAGATGAAGAGGAAGCATTTCTTCATACAGTACATCATTGACCTTTGGCAAGAAACTGCGATGAAGGAGAGATAAATTTCTGGGTTTCTGTGAGTTTTCTGAGCTGTATGGCCATGTTCCAGAAGCATTATTTCCTGACGTTTCACCCACATCTATGGCAGGCATTCTCAGAGGTTGTTAGGTCTGAGGATACCTGCCATATATGTGGGCAAAATATCAGGAGATAATGCGTCAGGAACATGGCCATACAGCCCGGAAAACTCACAGCCACCCAGTGATTCTGGCCATGAAGGCCTTAAAAAACAGAGTTAAATTAATCCATCATCAATAGTTACTAATCATTGCAGCTATGCATATTACTCCAGATTCAGAGCATGCCCTTGAAAAGCAGTTGCTGGGCACATTGGAGTGTTCTATTGTCTTCATATTTTTTGCAGACTCCCGAAAAGCACCTGGCTGACCATTGTGGGAACAGAATGCTGGCCTAAATAGGGCTTCAGTCTGATCGAACTGGAGCTGGGGTCTTATATTCTTGGAATATGTCACACACCTCTAAAAACCACTGCTTTTTCAAGGAGAACATTCCTACACAATCAGTTTAAGCATGGTGTCTCCAAACTGCTCAGAGACCAAAGGAATCTCGGAATCCACCTCTAAGTCCAAGCCGTAGCTTAAGCATCAGGTGCAGTTCTCCATCCAGAGACATTTCCTCCCTTGCTTATAAATTTGCTGGATAGGTGCTGAAGTTTGGAAACAGAGAAAGTATGTGCCTGGCAGGGCATGGCATTAATTACTTTCCTCCACATGTTACTCTGGTGCTTAGCTAAGTATTCTGCAACTGCTGCTGTTACGATGTATAATTTGCACAGTGTTCGGTTGTGAGCAAAAGCAATTTGGCAAGCCCTCCTTCTAATTAGTTTAGAGTCTGATTATCACATTTTGCCTCTCACTCACACATACAACATGCTGCAGCTGCTCTGTGCAGGATTAAGCCAGTATGCGGAAAGAAACAAAATATGTTACCCTTTTAAGCATTTGCTATCCCTTCTTCCAGTAATCCCTCCCTGGGAGCTAGACTTAGCTCTTATCAAAAGCTAACAAAACCCCCTAAGCTTGCAGGCAAGGCTCCTTTAACCCCTCGTATCAATAACATCTATCAAAGGTTTGCCAAGTTGCTGCTAACTGTCCAAGTGCTGGAATCGGTGCTTTCAGATCTGCTATTAAAATGTCTTGGCTTCAAATGTATTTTTCCATCTTAAAAAAAGAAAGAAAAAGAATAAAAAGAAATCACTTTTTAGTCTTTTTGTTCTCCTCTTGAAAACTACCTATAATTTATAGGGAACTCTTTCATTGTTGCTCAGGCCATCTCCTTGTTTAGAAACAAGTGTGCATTAGATTTCCATTAGTTCAACCCTCCCTTTTCTTCCTTTGTATGGGACTCCAAGGTAGTTTCCTATCCTAGTTTCCTGGTTTCCAAGTAGTTTTCATTGGTTTGTTGAAAATAACCATAGCAGCACAGCAGTGTTAGAGATACTGCAGTTAAATGTGGCATTCCACTTTAAAAGAGAAAACTTTGGCCAATTTTGTGTTTTTGAGATCCTCTGGGAAGCTACATGGGCAACCAGAAAAGCCAAAAAATAAAGAAACAAGGGACTTCAGCCTATGTATTGTTATTGTTGTTTAAGTTAACTCCATCTTAATGGCACCCTGTTCTATTGGAGAGGGATTGGCCAAAATTATTTATTAATTATTTATTTATTTCACGCATTGTACCCCGTCCTTCTCTTCCCTGACGGGGGGCTCAGGGTGGCTTTACAACTGGCAACCATGGTATGCCAAACATTATTTAAACAATGATAATTGAAACAACAATTAAAAACAGTTATCAACATTCAAAATTTAAAATTTAAAATTCTACCAGTTTAAAATTTTCAAGAGGAGGATTGCCTTCCTCTCAGGTTGAGAAAGTATAACGTGCCAAAGGTCACCCAAAAGGCTTCCACTTCTGAGGGATTCCAACAATCAACCATCTGCTTTACTCTGTTACGTATTTTGAGTGATGTTATAGGCAATTCAAAGGGAAGATGCTATGGATTGGACTGTGACATTATAGCATGACTCAGATTGACTTATTTCTCAGTGGAGCTTTTCAGATTAAAAAAAAATCCCTTGATGAATGATGGGTAGCTTCAGACACATCACATAACACTGACATTGTTTTGGACAACTCACTATCTTCTTCCTAAGATAGTGATTCTCAATCTGTGGGTCCCCAGCTGTTTTCTCACTGGTGCCCCCTCCCCACTCCCCAGCTCTGGAACTCTCTCCCCAGGGAGATTAGACCGGCACCCACCTTGTCTACCTTTCAGAAAGAACTAAAGATATGGATATTCCACTGTGCCATCAATTAGATAGTTCCCCAAATTATTCTGGCTCCCAATTTGATCAATAATCAAATCCTCCTTTAGAGACACAGTGTTCTCCTTATACTACTCCCTAGATTCTAATCCTGTCATTTTCCTTAAGCACTTTATCCATCAATCCTATGCCCAAACTCAGTACTTCAGACCATTGAAGGTCACTAGATGTTTGCTATGTGGTTGTTTTATATTGTTAGAAATTGTTTTTTTTATTAATTTTTTTAACTATGTTGAATTTCAGACTTGTCCCTGTGTAAACTGCCTGGAGTCCTTTTGGGGAAATAGAGGTGGGGTACAAAAATAAAGTTATTATTATTTGAAACACAACAAGATGAGTCCACAGCAAACAAGATCACTCTGCTGGCTGTTCTATTGGATCACACGTTGGACACCTCCCAAGTGTCTAGGACTGTGTGAGGTATCAGCAAATAATGCGTGCAGATCCCAATAAGGTGGCCTTCTGCAGCTGGCAGATGGTAATTTTGTCAGCGCCAATTGTCTTTAAGTGCAGGCCAAGGTCTTTAGGAACTGCACCCAGTGTGCCAATCACTACTGGGACCACCTTTACTGGCTTGTGCCAAAGTCTTTGCAGTTCAATCTTTAAATCATCATATGTCAGCATTTCCAGTTATTTCTCTTCCATCCTGCTGTCACCCGGGATTGCAACATCAATGATCCATACTTTGTTTTTTAACACGATTGTGAGGTCAGGAGTATTGTGCTCCAAAACTCTCTCAGTCTGAATTTGGACATCCCAGAGTAGATTGACGTGTTCATTTTCTCTAACTTTTTCCGGCTTGTGATTCCACCAGTTCTTTGTCTATATTTTATATATTTCTAAATATAGTTCTATATTTTAACTATGTTGAATCTCAGGCTCGTCCCCATGTATTGTTTATTTATTTATTTAAAACATTTATATTCCACCCTTCTCACCCCAAAGGGAACTCAGAGCGGAGGATAGCATATACACAGCAAACATTCAATGCCTGGATACAATACATAAACATTAAAAAACATTTATCGAAATATTAAAATACACCATTTAAAGTAACACCATTTAAAACCGTCCTAGCCATCTGCATCAAATCCAATTGGCCCTGTCATCTTTCCCATTGCCACTTCATTGCCCTGTCCCGAAAGCTTGGTCCCACAGCCAAGTTTTTACCATCCTTCTAAGGGACAGGAGGGAGGGGGCCGAAGCTGTTTCCCCTGAAGCGTTTCTGCAGGTGGAGCTGGTCCACATCCTGTAGCTTAATTTCCTTCTGTAAGACTGAACTAAAAATGGCTCCCTCTCCTCCCAGGGCCCTGGGGAAAGGGGCAGAACCAAAACTTAACAATGATTAAGCCCTATGAATGCAAACCAAGGGAAGTCGCCTTTGCAGAATGCCTGAAACCTTGGAATGCATGCAGACATTTAATATAAAGAAAATGAAATTGGAGCTCCTGGTACAGCCATACCAGCACAGTGTGCCTTTTTGGTGGCTGCTCCAGTTATGGGAGATTCGATTGGCTCCCTCTCTGCTCTCTTTTCCTTCAAGAGACAAAGACTGTATTATTTTCCTAGTGCTTTGACCATTAAGTAACAATTGTAGGTCATGTAAGTGGGGTGTGCTCTGTTTATATCACCTTGCTTATATTGTTTAACTGCTTTTTGAACTGTTCTAAATTATGATTATTTAAAATATATAGCTGTTCTTTGTAATCCATATACTAAATATGTTTGCTTTTAACTTATATTGTGATCCACTTTACATCCCATTCAAAGAGAAACTTAAGATATAAGTTAAATAAAAATAGACAAATAAATGACATACTGCAGTCAGTTCAAACTAACATTAATGTGATGCAGAGCCAGTTCTGCACTTTATTAATGCTGGCTTGGCCAGTAGATTGAGTTGAAGTCCAAAAACACAGCTGTTCCAAATCCAGAAGAGGCATTACTATATATATTATAATAAAGTGTGAAGACAGTAACATCTCTTTGAAAAGTGGCATAATGCTTTGCAGGGTGCTGTTGCTAACTAATTGGTTTAGTGTTAAGAGATTAATTTTTTGAAAGCGGGTTCCTCAAGTTAAGCTACAGACCCGGGTGAATCTTGCTGACACTGGGCTTTCAGATGAAATTTTCCATTTTAATTATCAAATCCATGGGCTCAGAATATTTGCCCAGGTCATGCAATTTCAAATAAAACTTAAGAACGAGTAAGAAACTGTGCTTAAATGCTTTGCTCAAACAAGTTTCGGTGAGCAAATATGCATATACAGTCCCCATTTTGGAAGGAATGAACTCAACCTCAGACTCGGAGAGCAGAAAAACTCCACATTTACTTCCTTTCCCTCAGTTTGCATTAAAATGAGTTTTGGAGGAACTGCTTGAAACAAACAGTGAGTTAATTTGTCCAAAAATATTTGCTAGGAAAGGGCAGGTGTTGTGTGAGCTTATGAATTATTAACAGGGCAGGGTTTCTCTCTCTCTCTCATCCTTTTCTTCTCTACCACAGATGCAACTGTCAGTCGGCAAATCAGATCTGGCCCCTCGAGCAATTTTTATCTGGCCCCTAGTGGCTCAACCAAAGTTCAATTACAGTATAGTATAATGGTTTCCTCAGTTTCATTTGCAAGGGGAAGAGAAGTGTTTTTTCAAGTTGTAACAAATGGAAATATTCCACACTTTTAAGTCATATCTCTCTACAGAATGTCTTATGCATGTAATATGGAAATGTACCACTTTTATGTGTTTCATAACTGTGAAGCTTTTACTGCTAGACGGCACCAATTTTATTGCAGACAAGTGTCAGTAGCAAAATATACTTCCAGATGCAAGACCATTCTTTGGATCCTAGACCATTTCTCAGAAAACACCATAGTTAACCTTTATCATAGGAAGGAATTTCAGACATCCTTGGATGTTTTTCTCACTCAAATCACTCAAATCTGAAAAAAAAATGCATGGAGGAAAAAATGTTACATCTTCATGTTTTAGTAATGTATTCAGTTTGGATTTTTATGCAAACTGCAATAGATTTTCATTCTGAAATTGACATGAGAAAATGAGGTGTGGTCCCCTTACCCAGGAACAGAAATGAGCACTGTAACCATTATTACAATTTACTCAAAGAAGGATTAGGAGTGTACATATCACTTATCATCTAGACCTGATTAACAAGTGTGGGGGGAGGGGGCATGGATAATAGATTTTAATTAGCACTGAGTATGGATTTGAGTGAACATTATGGATGGGCAATGGCCATGGGGATAGACATCTATGGATGACATATTGCTCTGTGGAATTACTATTGTAATTATACTTCCAGTTAATTGCAGAAAGACAGTGGCTCGGCAGAGCATAGAAATGTAGTGTTGAAACAACCCAGAAGTACTCTGAAATGCAGCTATTGTGTGTTCTAAATGGAACTCCATATAGTGCCCTCTGCTTTCTAAAAGAGTGATGTTGTGATGTAGCAAGTCTAGTTTACAGGACCTCTAATTTGTGCTCCAACACAGAGCTGGGGGGGGGGGGGGTATGTGATCTTCCAGATGTTGTTAGTCTACAACTTCTATTATCCAAGACAATTATAAGGGAATTGTTCCCAAACCCTGTCATGGTTCCTGATCTCTTATTCTCATATTCTAGTCTGCTTTCTAAAAGAGTGATGTGACTCCCATCAAACCTAAATACCTGGGAGTTACCCTGGACTGTTCTCTACAAGAAGCACTGCTTGAATATCAAGCAAAATGTGGGTGCTAAAAACAATATCTTATGAAAGCTGACTGGCACAACCTGGGGATCACAACCAGATACAATGAAGACATCTGTCCTTGCACTTTGTTACTCTGCTGCTGAGTACACATGCCCAGTGTGGAATACATCTCACCATGCTAAAACAGTGGATGTGGCTCTTAATGAGACGTGCTGCATTATTACAGGATGTTTGGTCCCCACACCACTGGAGAAATTACACTATTTAGCCAGTATTGCATCACCTGATATCCGCTGGGAAGGAGCAGCCACTAATGAAAGAACCAAGGCAGTAACATCTCGAGCCCATTCCCTGTTTGGATATCAGACAGCATGCCAATGCCTTAAATCGAGAAATAGTTTTATAAGATCTACAGAGATACTCACAGGAACACCACAGCAAGCAAGAGTTCTAAAGTGGCAAGCTAAAACCCAGACACTCAATCCATGGCTGATAGCAAATGAGAGACTCTTTCCTGGGCACACAGAAGACTGGGTGACTTGAAAAGCACTGAACAGACTGTGCTCTGGCACCATGAGATGCAGAGTCAACCTTAAGAAATGGGGCCACAAAGTGGAGTCCACGACATGCAAGTGAGGAGAAGAGCAAACCACCTACTACAATGCAGTCTGAGCCTTGCCACATGCACAATGGAGGACCTTCTTATAACAACACCAGAGGCACTCCAAGTCGCCAGCTACTGATCAAAGGACATCTAATAAAATGCCAAGTTTTTAAACTTTGTGTTTTGTGTTTGTTTGTTTTTTAAATACATTACAATACATTGCAACTGTACCCTTGGTTCGCTCCTGATATGATAAAATAAAAAAATCAAACCTGTCAAGCATGCCCAATGCCTAGTGCTGGTGAAAGTTGTAATCCAATTTCTGAAGAACAACAGGTTTGAGGACAGCACCATACAAAGTGACAGGGGGAACTATTGAAATTCAGAGAAATAATGATGTCACAAAGCTACAAAAAAGTGAAACATATGTTTGACATTTACTCCAAAAGAGCCATGATGTAGATGTCCCATTTTCCCTAAGGAGTGACCACCTTACAATTAGAAGTGTGAAAGGTCAAAGGGGCTGATAGGAAAGCCTAGTCTGGGATGTAATAAACGAACCATATTAACTGTAGAGAATATGGTTCTATTGTCAATCTACACTCATCCTTGATGCCAGCATGTTAATGAAGCTTTTAAAAGAATTGATGATGAGAAAATCTTCTGATCCAAGTGTATGAATCACCACCACTTCTACATTTAAGAAATATTGGGAGAATATAATTATTTGCTTTGGGGTACGTTGGCCTCATTTTTTCTCCTGGCACAATAATTCTTGATTTGAACAGTGATTTTCATGTTCTTTTCAGCATGCTCCTTCTGTGCTTCTTGTTTGTTTCCCCATGAAATCTGTCAAAAATCTTTTGTATTTGATCCAGTCCCCCTTCACCACACACAGATTTTCTACATAGTCTTTTGCTTCAGAATGTATTCTTTCTTCTTCCAAATGCCTGAAATATTTTATGGGGAGAGAGAATATGGAAAATGTGCTAGGGCTGCTTGAGTAGTCTAATCTTATGAATGATAATTTTGATTTCTACCAGCATGGGGAAGAGCCAGGGATACTCTAAACCAGTGGTTCTCAACCTATGGGTCCCCATATGTTTTAGCCTTCAACTCCCAGAAATCCTAACAGCTGGTGAACTGGCTGGGATTTCTGGGAGTTGTAGGCCAAAATATCTGGGGAGGTTGAGAACCACTGTTCTAAACTAAGAAGTCCTACCAAAGACCACAGAAAGCATGATGCAAGCAAAACGTCCATAAAAAGGAGCAATCTCATACCAAATTTCTGCATAAATCTATATAAATCTGGTCATCATGCATAATGAGACTGCATTACAAATGTTTGAAAACCACTTTGAAATGTTTCATCTCCAGTGCATGATTTAAACAAAGTTCCTCCTACTCCCTTTCTCTTTTCTGGTTTTTACTATTTGCAGAAAAAACTAATTTTGGATATTCAATATTTCTGAGTAATATTGTATTTTTGCTTCATCTTGTATACAGTAAGAATGACAGAGCAGACTGATTAATTGAAAACATGCAAACAATTTATCAAGTTTATGAATTTGTGCAACAAGGCATTTCATGTTTCACACTGTGCCCTTTACAAAAGGCTTTCACAATCATGTACATGTATTCCGTGAACCCTGGAAAGAAAAAAACTTTTGATTTTTTTCCCCATTTACTGGTTAAAAACAAAGCAAATCAGCATTTCCACCCTTAAAGCTGAGCTATATCTCATTCATTACTGTGCCTGCTTTTGGTCTGTTATTTAATAAACCACAGCCAAAATGAGAGACTGATCTGAGGCTCAAGAAGATTTGAGTTTTTGTTTTTTGTACTCACTGCCTGAAAGTAGTTCCCACTGACATTAGTGAGAATCAAATAGCACGTAATCCTAAAACCCCATCATTTTACTACCACCTACTTACCCTGCCCCACAACACAGATATCCTTAGCAGATGTCAGCTTGGACAAGCTGGAAATCAAAGAAGAGGAAGATTTAGCAAAGACTAATGCATCTTTATAAATATGTACTTTTCCAGCTCTAAATCAGTCATTGTTTTCTTTAAGAAAAAATGCTACTGAATTCAAGTAGAACCGAATTCAAGGTGCCTAGGACTGCTTTCTTGCTCACTACACTGTTCCAGTCACCTCTTATCTTCACTGAGTAAAAAATATAAAGGAATCTTGAAAGGTCAGGGCCTATGTCAATGGGCTTGGTTGAGTTTGAAACTGTCAGTTGTCAATGACTAAGGCAGGCAAGCATAGAGCAAGTGAACCATTTTTTCTTCCAAGCATTTTCCATGCTGAGATGAACAGGCACACAACACTGAATGTGTCCACTTTTCCCAAATGAGTGCAAAGGAGCTTATTCAGCAGAGGTTGAATAAGCTATCAGCAGTCCCTTGCAGTTTCAGCCAGAATAGTTTGTCAGGTAGATAGTCTGCTTGATGCACAGACCAAATTATTTTATGCTTGGTTTGTTACACAGCATATTTCCACATTTAGCTGAATTGTTATGCTGCATTTAGCCAGCTAATGACTCAGGAACTTTATATGCTATCTTCATCGAAAGCACCTGGCCATGGCTTACAATTATATGAGGAAATTATTCTATGGAATTAACAAAAACAGCCAACCAATTTGGTAGAGAGACAAAGTTCAACAGCCTTTGCTCAAGACCTTTTCTGCTAGTTTAGTTGCAGACACATTGCATACTCTTAGGGTGTTCTCAAACATTACCTTGAGCAAATAGAAATTCAGCCAAGTGCTAATTCAACAAGTTGTAAGCACTTTCTTGCATGTAAAGTTGTGTATTTTATACAGTAATAGTAGAGACCTATCCATCCAGCTTCTGTTCTAAAGCCACTTTACTTCCATGGCATTATGTTTAGAGGCAGAAGAGGAGAGAGGAGGACAGAGAGAATAGACAATGTTTGGGGAACCTTGTAAGCTTCCATCTCAAAAAGAACCCTTTTAAAAATCTCTGTAAGAAATACATTGGCAAAAAACTTTGGTTCATTCTAGATGTGTTTTTATGGCATCAATAACCATTACAACAAGCACTCAAAATCCTCTTGTCAAACCCACCAACTGGAAACCTATAGAAAATTAATAAAAAAAGAATTTGGCCACACAGAGATGAGTACCAACCAGCGTGTACATGCCCACCACATTTAATCCACCAGTGTAATTGCTAGATTTCCTCATTTCTCTCAATGGATATTTCAGCAGTTTTTACTGCTTCAACGAAACACAACTCTGAAAATCTTTGTCTGGAAAATCCATAGAAACAAATGTGGCCAAATGTAATATTTGAGTATAATATATTTCATAACAATGAGTAATTACATAAATTGCTATAGGCTTTTAGAAGCCCCCGGTGGTGCAGTGGGTTAAAGTGCTGAGCTGCTGAACTTGCTGACCAAAATGTCACAGGTTTGAATCCAGGGAGAGGCATGAGCTCCTGCTGTTAGCCCCAGCTTCTGTGAACCTAACAGCTCAAAAATATGCAAATGTGGTACCGCTCCAGCTTGAAGGTAACAGCACTCCATGAAGTCATGCTGGTCACATGACCTTGTAGGTGTCTATGGACAATGCTGGTTAAGAAATGGAGATGAGCACCAACCTTCAGAGTCAGACATGACTGGACTTAATCTGAGGGAAAACCTTTACACTTTACTTTTAGAAGCATTCATTGCCATGATGAAACAATCTTCCCTACTTATTCCATGAGATGTACCCACAAGAGCATCAGACATCCTTGAAATAGATTTATGATCTATGGTTGCTGTCTAATTTTTATTATGATTTGTATGAATTCTATCACCAAAATTTGCTTAGAAATTCTAGTGGGGAAGATAAGACATGCTGGTTTACCAGTATTTGCCTTCTAGGTCTGTGCTGACATCCTACTTACATTCTCTGCCAATGGGTTATTAACCATTGGCAGTAATAACCATGGCTGAAAGAGGAAGTAATACATTTTCTTGTAGGAAATAAAAGTCAAGTGGAAATTGAATTCAGGTGCATCTTTATCTGTGGAACATTCTCGAAAGAACTTCACCATTCCAGTTGCATTTTTCTCAAATTTAGAAACAAGTTGCTCAGGAGAAATGAAAAAGCACAGATTGAGACTTTATTCTTTGTACTGGAATGGAAATCAACTTTATAACCATGCTGTCGCCACCATTATTTCAGCTCCAGTTTAGGTTGGCAACAGAGGCATCCCAGTCAAGCTGTTTATTCCACCATGGCACTGTGATCAAGAGATGGCAGGGTAAAATAATTTGTCAAGAGTGCCACTGCATTTTTGCCAAAAACTGAATGTCAGGATTGATGTTTGGGTAAAACATTCAAGGGATTTTGTGGGAAACAAAATGGGTTAGGAAAAACTCTGTCCATCTTGGACCCAGTATTAACATGAGGTATCAGCAGTATTAAATTGGAGGCTGTAAACCATTTGAAGGGAAGCTGAAGAAATGAAATTGGAGTTTCCCACTGCAAATAATGTTCCTGAAAATGGGTCCTGGTAATCCCCTGTCCTGTAAATGTCTGTTCTGGAAGTGATTGTAAACTCCTAATTTGTTTATTGGCGCAGATTATGAGCCAAATATCTCTTTGCAAAGTTCCCCTCCTGCCAAATGCTACCTCTCCTCTTTTATACCTTATTATAGTGTCTGGAAAAATCAGCAGCATGGTGCAAAACACCAGATGGATAATACCTATTTTTTTATTTTTTTAAAAATACAAACTTTGAATTTTACAATTTTCTTCATAAAATCTGGAAAAATATATTTATTTTTTCTGACAGATTTGTCCATCCAGGGGGTGGGGAGGTGTTGAACACTTATGTATTGTTAATTGATATCAAGTTGATATTGATTTATGGCAATCTCATAAATGAGAGACCAACTATGATTGACACTCCTGCTCAGGTCTTTCAGATTCAGCACTATTGGGTCTAACCATCTGCTCTAATACTGCCTTCTATATTTTTTTCAGTGAGTCATATCTTCCCAAAGTATGTTTAAACTACAACAGTCTTGGTTTAATGATCTTGACTTCTAAAGAGACTTCAGCCTTGAATCAATCTAGGATCCACTTATTTGTCGTTTTAGTAGTCCAAAGTATCTGGTTCTAAAACAAATCAAACTGGACTTCTCCCCCGTTCCTTCAATTTTTCCTATTATCTTTCTTCCCTAACCAGTTTTCACAAACAAATTTATCAACTGGATGTGAGGGCAATCTGGCTGCAACATCTTGAACTGGAATTGCTATCCAATCACAAAGAATAATAAGACCAGTCACAATGTGGAGTTGAACTAGATGGGCCTTGGAATCTCTCCCAACTATGATTATATGGCCCCTTCTACACTCCCTTATGAAATCCAGATTATCTGCTTTGAACTGAATTATATAGCAGTGTAGACTCATAATCCCGATAATGTGGATAATCTGCTTTGATATTCTGGGTTAGATGGCAGTGTAGAAGGGCCTATGATTCTATTCTATATGTCTGATGATAAGAGCTGCCCCAGAGTTGAACTCTCTGCCTCAGTGTGTAGTGAAAGCTCCTTCCTTGGAGGCTTTTAAGTAGAGGCTGGATACTCTTCCCCTAATGTCAGCATTTGCTGCTCCCAAACTATAGATCCCCCACTCCTTGTTGCCCTTACACTGATAAATAAAATGCTTCATTTTTTGACAACAGAGGCCCCCTGAGGTCTACACTGACCATTTAATGCAGTTTAAAGCTATCTTCAAATTGTGGTGGTCAGACAACAAACTCCACATAAAAACATGAAAGAAAGCCCTTGATATCCAACAGTTCTCTGTGGTCTGCATAATCATCATCCAGACCTCAAACTGGTTCTAGGATTTTCTATGCAATCATCTGCACAGAGAAACCCCTTTCTTCAATACCAGTTAGAAATTAAATGTTTCATGAAGTTGGGGCCTGAGAAGATTTTGAGACAGGAGCTTTAAAGCTCTGGATGCTTTACTTTTTCTATTTGATTTGTTGTAAATCTACTCTTAATTCAGTTGTGCTTCAATACTACTGTTTGTTTAATGGTTTTTAATTATATGATTCTTGTATTTCTTGTATATCTATTTTTAATCTTAATGTGAGCTGTCTTGAACCCCTGTTTGGGGCATAATAAATAATAATTCATTTGGGGAAAAATGTGTAAGGGTGGAAGAATAGGAATTGTAGTTTAACATTAGAAATGCATCCTTCAGGAGTCTGCTTATCCAACAAAATGCAAAACTAAAAGAAGAAGAATCAAGAGAAAATTAATTTGATCCAGAAGGAAATTAGGAGGAAAGAACAAGAACATCACCAACTATGATGCATCACAAACTCTCTCTCTCTCTCTCTCTCTCTCTCTCTCATAGATAGATAGATGATAGATAGATAGATAGATAGATAGATAGACAGATAGACAGACAGATACATAGATAACATGCTGTTATTTTCTGATTGAATCCTAGGTGAGCAAAGTCAGTCTCACACATTTTAATAATAAATTGCTTCACAATCAAATGCCATTAGTGAAACAGACATGAAGGGCAGAATAACCTGTGTAGAGATGTGTTCATTATAAAGTGTTATTTATAATGTTTATTATAGAGTGTTTAATGTACTGTGTTTAAACTGCATTTATGTATTACATTTATTGCCATGGCCTAGCTGTGAGGGATAGGTTGCCATGGTGACAAGACAAGGCAGAAGAGGAGGTGGGCGGAGCTTAAGGAGAAAAAGGTTGGAGTGTGGCAGTTAAGCTCCAGTCCGGTGGAGGAGACCCGGAGAAGAGCAGAGCCAGTTAAGGGCTCTGGGAAATAGCAGAGTCAAGAAAGGACTCTGGGGGAAAGTAGTTTAGTCCGGTGGAGGAGACCCGGAGAAGAGCAGAGCCAGTTAGTTAGGGCTCTGTTGTGAAGCTGTGAGAATTCAGTAGTTCCTAGAATTTGTGAATATTTCTTCAGCAAGAGAGCTGAAGGTGTTACCTTGTTAGATTGCTTAGGTTAAAGGAATCTAACAGAGGGGGTTTTCAGGATTGCCAGTAAGGAAAGACTGGTGATCAGTGGTTTGTTCCGAGCATAGGGCAAACAGTGTGGACATTCACAATAGGGAACTCTGGAATAGTATAAGCACTTCACTAAAGAAGGAGTTTGTAGATTTGTAACATTCAGAAGCCTGAAAGTATCTCAAACCAGCCATTTTGTAACATCAAGCCTTGTGCCAAGTTCAAACTCTCAAAACTGAAACAATTACGTTCTGTTAACAATAAAACTTGTTCTCTTTTTATTCCAAACCTGCCTCCTCCATTGCTGTTATGCTTGGTGCATTCCACACTACCAAAATCACCTCACAACCCAACTAAAGATAAACAGAGACATAAACCAGCGTCTCTAAACATATTGGTGGCAGCTTAATTGATATTTAAAAGAAGGTTCCTCACAGAATATTGGTGGCATTAAAGAAGATTAATACTTCCTCACATAATTTTTGGTGGCATTTTAGTGAGATTAGCGCTGCTTCTTTACATTTTTGGTTGACAAGCGGTGGGATTAACGCTTCTTTACATTTTTGGTGGCAGACGACGGGATTCGTGTAACAACTAATCGAGTGCCTTAAGTTTAATTTTAAAATAAGTTGTGAGGTAAACGTTGCTGAAAAATGGCTACCAGGCGACAGAGAAAGCTGGCTGAAGAAAGAGAGGGAGACCAAGGAGAAAGTTCGAGCTCTGGGTCAGAGACAGAGCCAGTGCCTATGACAGAAATGGCTTTTAAGTACAAATTGGAGATGAAACGATTGGAAATGGAGGCAAAAGAAAGACAAAGAGAGAGAGAACTGGAGATGGAGGCAAAACAAAAAGAGAGAGAACTGGAGATGGAGGCAAAACAAAAAGAGAGAGAACTGGAGATGGAAGAAAGACAAAGAGTGAGAGAATTAGAACAGGAGTTAGAATTAAAGAGAATGGAGTTTGAGCTAGAAAAACAAAGGTTGGCTTTGGCACAAACATCCAGTGTTGTCCAGGAAGGGAGATCTGGAGTGGATACCCCAGATTTGACAAAGAAATTCCCAAAATTTACCAAAGGAGATGACCCAGAGAAATTCCTTATATCTTTTGAAAGATGTTGTCGAGATTTTGGGTTGGCTAAAGACAAATGGATGATATACCTAAGGCCTCAGATAAATGAGAAGTTTTTACAGATTTATGGACAGATGCCGGAGGAGTCTTGTAGAGACTATGATCTGTTTAAGAAGCAGGTTCAACAGGAATATAGATTGACTCCTGAATATTATAGATTTAAGTTCAGGACGTTGAAGAAAGATAAAACTCAAAGTTTTGCTCAGGTGGCCTCTAGATTGTCTCAACTGTTTGATAGTTGGATAAAGACGTCTGAGGTAGAAGATTATCATCAGCTGAGGGAACTTTTGAAATTGGAACAATTTTTCCAATTAGTTCCTTATGAAATTCGTTGGGTGATTCAAGATCGCAAGCCATCCACGATTGTAGAGGCAGCGGGTATGGCAGATCAAATAACAACCTTGAAAGAAGGATTTGAAAGGGAAGATCTGCCAGGGGACAAAAGAACAAACAGGCAGCCATTTTATTCACAACAAAAGCGCCCACAGCAAGAAAAGGGTGCTGACTTAGAAGACACCACCTGTAGGAGGCAGAGTGTAATAAGACCAACTGCTCCTGAGGTAAAACGACGGTGCTATCTATGTGGAGAATGTAATCATTTAAAATATCAATGTCCCTTGTTAAGGAAAGAGAAAACAACCCTCTTTGTGAATAAAATGAAAGAAACACCAAGGGCAGAAGCAGATACTGTTTTAAAGGAGAGTTCAAGCTCAGAGCCTCAAGAGAAACAATGTCTGTTTATCCTGTCAGGCAGCCCATCTAAGGACTATTTAGAAACCATTTATATTGATCACAAAGACAGGAAAGCACTCAGAGATACAGGTTCCGAAATATGCATCGCGCACCCTGAAATAATACCTCAGAAATTTCAACAGCCAACCTCTGAAGTAAGATTAAAAGGTTTAGGTCCCGCGATCCCGACACCCGTGGTGACCTTGCCAATAGAATATAAAGGATGGAAGGGTGTGTGGGATTTTGCAGTCAGTCCTGACATACCATATCAATGTTTAATTGGAAATGATTTGGCTGAAGAGATTAAATACTGTAAGATGGCGTATGGGGAGAAAGAATGTAACAATGAAAGCCCTGAACAGAAAGCCCTGTGTTTTGCCATACAACAAGATGGGGACGAGAAGCCAGAATCTAGCACTACGGTTGCTGAGCTTATTAAGAAGACAGGAGGAGTCAAAGAAATTCAACAGGAACAAAGAGCAAAAGAACAACTCTATAGATTTATTGCTGAGGATGGTGTTCCAAATATAAAGTCAGAAGTGTACAGCCAGAAGAGACCATGCAAACGAGGAACAAGCCCTGCAGCAGAGCCGATTCCAGTGGCTGATTATTTGAGAGCCAGTGAAGAGAGTATAGAAACAATAGGTCTGGAAAGACAAGTGATAAACTCTGAGGAGAAAGAGGAATCCTTGACCTTAAAAGATGTATTTCCTTCAGCGCCACATAAAGAAATTACCTCAGCCGAACTTTTTGACAAAGACAATAAATTAAAAGTAAAAGAGAAAGCTAAAGGAAAACAAACTCTGGATGTGACAGTAGAAGCTGATGCGAGTTCAGAATATCCAGGGGTCTTCTGTGAAACAAAGATCCATACATCTGAAGAGAAAGTGAACAGAAAAAGAAGATTTGGCCATGTGTCGGAAGAGAGATCTCCTTTATCCTTGAACGGAGAGGAAAGAGAGAATAAAAGCCAAGCTGATAGACTGACAAGAAAACTAATATACACAGACTATATTGGTGATGATAAAAAGAAAAAGCTGCAATTTCTAGCTTTGGAAGTTTGTCCAGATAGCAGTGATGAGCTTGCCATGAAGAAGGACAGTATTTGTGTTCGTTCTTCCAAGGACAGTGAATTCTCTTCAGTGCCAAGAGAAGATGTTCGAGGAATTCCAGACTATTCACTACAACCTGATGCTTCATGGAAGCAAGCCATTGTTCAAGCCCTGAAAATCGATGGAAACAAAACTGTTCCTGATAATTGGAAGGTCAGACAAAAGAAGAAACCTAAAAAGAAGAAACGAAGAAGTGGAAGAAAGAAGCTAAAAGATCATCATAAAGAGACATTGCTGTGGACAGTTGGTCCAATACAACCGAGGTTGTGTTTGAACCATGGGACATTGGACACTAAGACATGTCAATGATCAAATGTGGGAGTTTAACTATTGTGTGGGCTATTAACAAAGTGGGACCATATGTATGGAAAAAAGTTGTGGTATGGTATATAGATAAATGTCTTATAAATTGACCAGACTAGGTAGAAAGTCAATTATATATGTTAATGGGATAGAAACACATTTAGACAAGGATAGTTTTATTCAGGTAAGCTATATAGATATAGGTTTAGTGTTAGCCTGTTAGTTTCATTGGAAGGTGTTTCATCAATACTGATTCCATGGAAAAGGATTTAGCTTTTAAAATCTAATGTATGTGTAAGGTAGTGTAATATTAAAGTGTGGTAGGTATATATGTTTTACAATAGGCAATAGATATTTACGAATATATATATAAGTATAAAAATGTGAGACTTTGATACCACATCCATAGATGATACTAGAATTTCATAGGTTAAAGGTTTGTATATATGTATAGTTGAAATGTACCTAACTATGATGCGTTTCCCTTTCAGAATTGATATATGTATATTTATTGTTAAATGTTATGTAGGATTATTTTTGCTATTCTAGGATTAAGAAATGTGCAAAAATATTTTTCTGGGGAGGAAGGTGTAGAGATGTGTTCATTATAAAGTGTTATTTATAATGTTTATTATAGAGTGTTTAATGTACTGTGTTTAAACTGCATTTATGTATTACATTTATTGCCATGGCCTAGCTGTGAGGGATAGGTTGCCATGGTGACAAGACAAGGCAGAAGAGGAGGTGGGCGGAGCTTAAGGAGAAAAAGGTTGGAGTGTGGCAGTTAAGCTCCAGTCCGGTGGAGGAGACCCGGAGAAGAGCAGAGCCAGTTAAGGGCTCTGGGAAATAGCAGAGTCAAGAAAGGACTCTGGGGGAAAGTAGTTTAGTCCGGTGGAGGAGACCCGGAGAAGAGCAGAGCCAGTTAGTTAGGGCTCTGTTGTGAAGCTGTGAGAATTCAGTAGTTCCTAGAATTTGTGAATATTTCTTCAGCAAGAGAGCTGAAGGTGTTACCTTGTTAGATTGCTTAGGTTAAAGGAATCTAACAGAGGGGGTTTTCAGGATTGCCAGTAAGGAAAGACTGGTGATCAGTGGTTTGTTCCGAGCATAGGGCAAACAGTGTGGACATTCACAATAGGGAACTCTGGAATAGTATAAGCACTTCACTAAAGAAGGAGTTTGTAGATTTGTAACATTCAGAAGCCTGAAAGTATCTCAAACCAGCCATTTTGTAACATCAAGCCTTGTGCCAAGTTCAAACTCTCAAAACTGAAACAATTACGTTCTGTTAACAATAAAACTTGTTCTCTTTTTATTCCAAACCTGCCTCCTCCATTGCTGTTATGCTTGGTGCATTCCACACTACCAAAATCACCTCACAACCCAACTAAAGATAAACAGAGACATAAACCAGCGTCTCTAAACATATTGGTGGCAGCTTAATTGATATTTAAAAGAAGGTTCCTCACCGAATATTGGTGGCATTAAAGAAGATTAATACTTCCTCACATAATTTTTGGTGGCATTTTAGTGAGATTAGCGCTGCTTCTTTACATTTTTGGTTGACAAGCGGTGGGATTAACGCTTCTTTCTTCAACTTACATAAAAATATCAATTTTCACATTGGTTTGATCGTGAGAAGTACTTGTACCAGAATCATATTCTACATAAAATATAAAATACAAACAATATGAAACAAGAAAAAAATATGATCTACTGTTTTGTGTGCAAGTGACTTTGTAACTGGCAGTAAATAAGCAATAAATGTTTAATAGGTTTTGCACGAAAGCATTCACAGTTCTGCTTCCTGGTGAATGTATTTATTTGGTATTATGAGCTCAAAATTAAGGATGCAAATGTGATTAAAAACTCTGTACAAATTTCTGTGTAAAAACAAGGATTTTCTGTACAGAAGAAAACTGTTTGAAAAACAATAACATGTGGATTCTTTACAAAATGAATTCTTAGCTTTGAATGTTCCTTGGAAACTGTGCCCCTTAGTGGGATTTTCCTGCTGTTGGGGGAAAAGGCATTCATTATTTTTGCCCAATGTACTAATATTTTTGAAGGTTTGCATGCCTAATATACACATGCCTAAGAACTGGTGGCATTCTTTATATTTAACCCATAGGAACAACACAATGTATGAGGACATGTGAGGGGAACTTCTGTGTCATGCTGCTCCAGTTATAAAGATACAATTGTCCTCCCCTTGGAAGCCCAATTGATGCCAATACTGGCTTCCTTCTAGTGCTAAATTAATACATTACTTTAAACCACTGAACTGCTGAACTTGCTGACCAAAAGGTTTGTGGTTTGAATCTGGAGAGCAGGGTGAGCTCCCACTATTAGCCCCAGCTAATACCTATACCTTTCATCATGGTCTTTGGAGGTTGATGATTTCATCCATGCACCTGATCTTTTACACTTTTTACATTTGTTTCAATGTGTCAAAGTTGTCAATGTGTTTAGCTTGCTTAACTTATTGTTTACAATCTTAAAATTTGAATTGGTTTGATTTTTTTAGAGTATTGGTAATTGCCATGAAAACTTATGATATAGTGTGGATATAAATTTAAATAAATAAATAAATAATGCAAATCTTAAGGGAAGATAGCACATGGGAGCATTAATCTAATCCTGTAAAAATGAAATAGACACACAAGCACTCATCTAACAATACTAGAGAAACATGGGGACATTGGGTATATATTTTCTCATGTGGTGGAAGTGTCCCTATAATTCTGAATTTTGGAAATATTTCTATTAATAGGTCAGATCATAAAACAAGCAGTTGATCTGAAAATAAGACTTTTCCTCACATTTTGTGACAACTGTAGAGGTCTGATTTATGATTTAGCACATACACAAACCTGCACATATATATTTATACATACAAAATTAGAAAATAGTTCTAATACCAGTCAGTGCTAAGCTTCTTTTCTTTACTAATTTCATCAAAGACAGAGAGGAATTTCCACTTCCTGCATTATAATATTAGGATCTGTGGAAAGCTGTGTTAGGTGAATGATAAATTTATTGTCATTTCCTCGTGCTGTGAACCTATGAACCAAAGATTTCAGAGACAAATAAAAATTTACTTTTGGGAGAAATACGTAATATGCAATTCCTGGTGATGTTTTTGTTTGTTCTTTTACAAAGATTGTTACATTATACCAGCATGTCATATTGTTAATAACTTAATTTTTAAATGGGGTGCGAGAGAGGGAAATCTGCTTTAGCTTGTGTATGAGACGCTTCAAGGGATGAATGTACAAACTCCTCTTTTCTATGAGAACTAGAATCCAGTCCAACCAAGGACAATCGGAAAGAATGCCATGAGTTCCAAGGGCTTATGAGTTGCAATAAAATCAAAACAAGCCACTGTGTCCTTTTTAAAATGGCCTATAACACAGTTATTATGTATTAGCAGTTTATTGCTTATTGGCCATACAGTCTCAATTGAGTTTGCTGCTGTATAAATAATATGCAACTGTGCTGGGTATAAAACAGAATTATTGCTCTCAAGTCCAACAGGCTTTCATTTGTTATGCTTTATCTTCCCATCATAGTGCAAGTCGCTGTTTCCCAAGCAGGGATGAAGGGAACTGTTTGAGGCAAGGAACTGTTTTTTTCTTCACACTATGAATAAAATCATGCATGTTGATGGTAGTGTAGAAATAATATTTTGTTTAAATTGCCTTAAAAAAAAACCTTGCAAACAATTTGATTACCTTGAATTTGGCTGGAAGTTAGAGAAGCATTCCTAAATATTCCCAGTTCTACAGCTAAGAAAATAGTCTCTCTCACCTCCCCGCCCCCCTCCACACACTTTTCCCTCCTACCACCAGTTTTGTCCTGCCTCTCAAATGAGGAACCAATGCCTTTCAGCAATGAATTATTGAACAGTATCCCTCATCATCTTTTGCCATTGAAGAAGCTACCTGAAGCTGAAAGGAACTGAAGTCTTACAACAGCTGGAGTACTAAGGGTTCCCCAGGACTGCATCAAAGATATGTTACCACCACCATCAGAAAAAAAATGTAACTGTTGGAGAAGAACCAATTTAACATATTGCTCCTCAACAGGCACTTGTCTTACTCCTGCTCCTATCATCTCTCAAAGGAGATCTGCAAAAATGTGGTGGCATCCCCAATTTATATATGTACTATCTCTAAGATAATTGCAGTCCTTTTGGTGCCAAGATAAGGCATTTTGGTTTAACTGGATGTGTTAAACTGTTTGCGAAATTGTTCTATTTATGTCTTTTCATTTTACCTGATGGTATTTTTATCTATCTGTCTATCTATCTATCTATCTATCTATTTATCTATCTATCTATCTATGATAAGACATAGGTCAGAAATTTTGCATTTGTATTATATCTCCCAGAATCTCGAGCATCCTATAATGGCAATTGCAGTCCGAAAACTAATTTTTCCATGCTTTGTAGCAAAGAAGCAGAATCTTTTCAAACAGGCGTTGGTTTTGTTCATCCTTAGATGCAAAACCTTCATTCTTACATCTGGAGTGTAACTAAATTCTGTCCATTACTGCCACATGCTGCTGAGATTAAAATGGATCCATGAATATCTCTTCTTCCTTTCTTTTCAGCAGCATGCCTTCACAAGTGATAGCTGGCACAAAATTGCAGCTGCGTTGATTGTAATCAGTACAAAATGGATTGGCTGTATTATACTAATCTTGGATCATCAACTTACATCAGCCTTAAGGTTTTCTTACTGATGCATAAGATCATTACATCATCCCTTAGATATTGTGTCGACTTACTGTAGGTTTGCAATGGCACCCTGCTGTTCCATTTCTTTTTTGCTTTGTCTTTCATTCTGCCATTGCATTGCAATGCATGTTTCAGGGGCCTTTCTGTTTAATGCTTCACAGGGTATATCCTTCAGCTCTGTATTATAGGCTCTGTCTAAACAACATCCTTGAAAATCAAAACAATAGAGATCAGAAAATAAATATAGAAAACTGCCCCAAAATATTGACTTGTAACTTAGATCTCGTTCTGTGAATTCATCTTCATGTCTACAAGTTCAGGAAAGATTTTTGCTAGTAAAGGCTTGCATGCTTGTATTCAAGCAAACCCTTACAAAAAACCCTCCAATTTTGTTTCCAAAGAACACTTCAAATTCAAATATATTCTTCAGTGCCTCTGCTGAAGAATACATTTCAATTCTGAAAACCATCCTGTATCTTCCATTCATTTTTTAAAAAAGCCGGATTAGTTATTGATATTGTAACATGAAGATGCAATATCAAAAACTAATATGTTTTAATATTATAATTTCATTGTATTTTTCTAGTCCATTCTTCACCCATCTACAAAGGTCAGAGGGGCAGGCATGGAATTTCAGACAATCATATACAGTTGTAGAGGTGTGCAAAATACAGAAATCTACCAACTTTAGATTATCCAATTCTAGGATGGGGTGCAACTGGCATATCAATCAAAGCTGGTAGTAAGCATTTCTCTGGGCTGACCTTTGGAGAGAGAAATTCAGGAGCACTCCCAAGCTGCGAACACAGTTTTTCAGGGGGAATATAACCTCATCCAGAACTGCTTGACACACCTCAATCCCCAGGTTAGGACTCTTGATGGCAATCACATCTCTCTTGTCTGGGTTGAGTTTCAATTTCTTTTTCATAATCTAGTCCATTGCCTCTTCCAGGCATTTGTTCTGATGAGACATGCTATCTTGAGGCTCAGTTCTTGTGGGTTTTTTCGGGCTATATGGCCATGTTCTAGAGGCATTTCTCCTGACGTTTCGCTGTTTTTGAAGGTATGTATAAATATATTTGGCTGTTATCAGCATACTGATAGCACACCATCCTATGTCTCTATGTCTCCCCAGTGGTTTCATATAAATGGTAAAAAGGATTGTGGGAAGCCATGTAACTGCTCATTTTTTGAGGAGCAGCTATCCCCAAGAACCTGCCTGCCCCAAGAACCACAATGTCTCTGATTCTCATCCCTTCTAGGCCTATAGAGGATTCCATGTTCACCTGGTGACATGGAAGTGAATTGTTATTTTTAGATCTAGTCTACCACAGGCACACTACTTGCACATAAATTACCACAACTACAGGATGCTTGTTTCCTATTCACCCACTGCACCATGATGCATTTGAGGCATTTTCATAAGTCTGCCCCCACCCCAATTCTTATGCCATAGTCCTTCTTAACTTGGCACAAGCAACAACTGAAAGGGTCTTCTATTTACCTGAAAACCTTGCTCTGCGTATCCATGTGCATGTGGAGCAAGGGCAAGGGGAAACAGCTCTACTGCAGAAATTCCCCATCTGATTGTGTGCAGATGTATTGGCTTTATGTCATTTTGACTGATCATTCCTCCCAGTTTACCACCTAAACCATTGGCTGACAGGCAATGTAGAAATAAAAAACATAACACCTGTCTTGTCTCCTGCAAAATGCAAGAATTACAATGCAATTTAAGAGTCATGATTGTTGTTCAGGATATCTTGCGGATCACAGCTCTCACTTGCTAAGACAATTCTTGGTTAGAGATACCCTTTACTTCTTCTTGCACAGAGGTCTATTACTAATGCCCTGGAGAGATGGCATAACTGTACAACCAGTTTAGTGTGGTAGTGTAGATAGTAGACTGCATGGAAATACCTGTAGTCATAGAACCATAAATCTATAAACAACTGACACATACACTCACACATCTTCAATTATATTTGTACACCTCAGGAACACCATTAGCTCTAATGCAGTTGAATAAATTACCCAAGATCACAGAGAGAGTGTGATATGAATTTAACCTAGATTTCCTAAAGTAACTCAGATGGAACAAATAGAGAAATTATCTCAATCTGTTTATTGGGCCAAATTAATTTTGGGTGCACGTATGCCATTTCTTTCTCTTTTCCTGTAAGTGGTCCCACGATATTTTGAACAGGAGTGAAAAATTTAAATGTCAGAGTCATTGCTTCTGATAATCAAATGGAAACATAAAACAGATGTTTAGAACATGTGCTTACCAAAGGGAGCTGTTCCCTGGAAACATATACAAAGCCTATGACATTAATAAAAAAGATTTCTCCTTTCGTGCTATATTTTAAGTATGCAACTGTGTGACTTGCTTGCATTCTATTTTGGTTGAGAAAAGGTGTATATAGTATTTACTAGGTCAAAATGTTACATCTCAGGATTAGATATTTACTGGATTGCTATTGTTTCAGAAGCTATCCAAATTATTCAGTGGTTGGGTATCCCATCTATTTGTACTGTGCAAGTTTACAGGGACTCCTATTTATCCCATGGAATTAAGTAATTTTATCCAGCAAAATTTTAAAACACTTGCAAAGCAGTCCCTGGCAGCTCCAATTTATGAAATTCAAATAGTGCAAAATCAGCTCCCATCTGTTCAGCAAAGATAAAGCAACAATTAAAGCACAGAAAAGATCAAGTAAGCATATTGGCCAACTTTCTGTTGATTTTAAGGACTCAAGTCTCTCAACACAGAAATTGTTCCCCTCCCTTTGAATAAAAGTAGAAGGTGTTTTTGAGCAGTGAAATGTATGATTCAACTCAATTTTTCAATAAAGTCATAATATTAATATGGAACATTTTTTCAACAGTTTCTACAAGATTTAATGCAGAAGCAAGGGAATCAAAGTTCATCTGACCTTCTTAAATGGCCACTGGTTAATTACCAGCAAATGTGTTGATTTAGAGCAGGAAATATTACTTTCTTTATCATTCCACAAGACACAGACATGGTAGCTAATTTGAAATGACATTTTCTAAAATAGTTTAATAATATAAATGGAACAAGATTATTTGTGACTTATTTTTGCCTTTAGGTGGAAAACCTAAAAAGAACATTTTCCCCCTATGAGCTCTTCAGAAAAAGAAACATGTGGGAAACAAAGTTGAAAACAATCACTATGGAACTGAAATTGACTACAATAAACTTGGGCTCTGTGTTCACTTTAGATTGATCTTGAACCAAAGATTTGGGGTTTATTCAAAGCATAGTAGGTGTCACTGAATCTGAACTGAATTTTGACGTGAACAAAAATGGGCTTCTTCTGAAACTTTAGAAACAAACTCAGGATTCTGGGAGAGAAGGAAACATTTGATGATCAAACACAAAATAAATTATGCCTAAATACAGAAAATCAAGTGAAACAAATACTACTTTATTTGCTCTTTTTCAAGTCATGACCCTATTTTATAGAAGCAAAGGGACACATGACCCGGGTACATTAAAATAGGCTTTAAAAAAGGGTAAATGAAAACACATTGAAAATAGATATTCATTATAATTAAAAATAATGTTAACTTACAACATATTTAATGCTATGATTGAAATTGTAACTTATTTAAAAGCTTAAAGATTCGTGGTTGAGTTTTCATTAATGCCAACCTCAAAGCATTCTCAACATTTAATCTCCTTCTTGTTTTGGTTTTCAGTTGAAGAAGCACTAAAATCTGCTCTCACATAGATATGAAGAAACAAAAGGGTGTAAAACTTGAAATGCAAGCACGGTGACATTTGGATGACATGATTTTTTGTTCTCCTTATTTAAAATTTTCATAGCTCAACACTGATTGGTGACCACACTTCATGATGCCATTTGGGATTGCAACTCATGGGTTGGTAACCACTGCTCTAGAACCTATTTCACTGGGATATGCCTGAGAGTGAACAGGGGAGGGGGATAATCTGATGTGGGTTTGACTGAGGCTAGGGGTCAACCTGTGATCCGCTCACTCTTCCTAGAGTGAAACACATGACCTTGAGAGCAGTACAATACTATGGGTTTGGTCATCCCAATTGTCTATTTAATGGAAGGTAAACCTTGAGCACTTCCTCCAGTTTTCAAGATTTTATAAAATAGGACAATATCCCCCAGATTAGCTGCAAGGACAGACTCTTTCACAATTCCATGGCTCACAAAAGTTAAAAAGGTCATTCCAGAGCCCTATCCTTTACTAAAAAGCATGCCAATATATATGCCACACTAATATTTTTTCTCTCCCTACCCCTGATCATTTCCAAAGATATAATCCTTAGACAACAATCAAGAAGGCCATCAAAGCACCTCACCCTTCTATATGTAACACTGTTCACTGCAAACTTCAGTGCAAACTCCCCTCAAGAAAAAATTCAAGGAGGGAAAGAAGCAGAAAAAGCACATAAGTTCATGACTGACTGATCTAGCTTAAAGCTAGGGATAATAGTAAAATTGGTTTGCTTTGTATTTTAATGCAAATTGATATCATTTATAATGTGCAGTTGGCTTCTACTTTTTTGCCTTCTAGCCTGAAAGAAAGAGATGTAATTCATTGGGTCCCAGTTCATCTATGGATGCAGGAGGTTCTCCTCTTCATACACATTGCTGTCTGTAGATCAAGGACAACCAGAAATGACACAAGAAGATATTCTAAATGTAGGTCAAAGACAAAATTAACATCTGACTAGGGTTTATAATAAAGAAAACCCAAGAAACATGCCAAAGATTTCTGAAAGTAATTTTTTTCATATTTTTTCGAATTGCTCCATCAGTTCTAGTGAAATTTTGCAATATATGTCTATGAAATATGTTGTTTCTGTTTTGCATAGAATCCAAAATATATAGATAAATAAGGGCGGAGAAGATAGAAAGTAATTCCACCCATAGCAAGGTAAAAACTATCCTCATACACACAGATCCAAAACAAAAAAGGAAACAAACAAACAAATTCTGCATTTTTGCTTCAGAAATTGTGGAGGGTACCTAAAAACCTTAGTGACCAATATTATCATAAAAATTGCCCACATAAAACACACAAAGTGTAACTTTATTTTTAAATAATTGTCAAAGACTAAGAAACATCCTACTTTATATTATGTTATAAGACAAAAGAAGGAGCTGATGCATTAATACTTCAAAAAGGAGAGATAAAGTAATAATGAAAGAATTCAACCAACCTGATATTTGCTGAAAGTCAAACTCTGCCAAGACTGTAAATGCTAGATGAGAGCCCACATTCAGAAACGTTCAAAAGGATGGGAGTTCATTATGCACAGGAGTTTCTTAAAGGTGAGACAATGAAAGCACAATTGCAAACAATTCCAATGGGACTATGTTCATACAACCAAGCAAATGAAACATAGAAATGATTCCATTAATAGCATCCATGTGTGCTTCCAGAAATAAGCTTACTTATGCACAGCTGTAACCCCTCCTGGGATTGGAATAAAGTAATACAAAGTATATTAATTAATTTAAATTTGACAGTGATGGACAAGTTTTCATAAAACTAATTGGTATTTTTAAAATTTATTTGAAGTGCTTAGCATTCAGTCCATTGCACAGGAAGCCAGAGAAACATTTGATTTCCTGCTCAGCAACTAGTTAAATGGTGTCTATAAAAGAATGCTTTGCCTTATCTCTCCCAAACTAATCTTCATTTATTCTACAAGTATACCCTTTATAAGGGCAAACCTTTTAAATGGAGGTTGAACATTCAAAGAAAAAATGGATTATCCCTGAGGTGGAAGTGTGGTCCCAGACCAATTTTGCAAAAATTGTGAAAAATCTATGAGCATGCAAACTGTAATGGGCAATGTCTTGGCGGAACACAAGAAAGTGACAAGTCCAAAAGGAGTGCTGTATGAATTCCATGTACTTTGTAACATTGAGGAAGTTTTGCTACAGGAAAAGGTTAAACTCCCTCACCACAATATCTAGTTCTAGAAGAACTATGATGGCATTCTCAGGCTCCTTTGGCATAGACATTCTGCATTCATTAGCATGCATATATAGCACTAGTATGTTTTCTGTCAATTTGCACGTATAAAGTATACCCAAGGTATACTGTAAATCAGATTTGTTACTCTAAAAAAAGTAATACATTATTTCCGATTCTGGCATATCACATACCTCACAAACTGCAGATCAAAAGAGACTCTGTTCTAATTACATTCACTTCTTAATGTCTTTTAATTGGAATGGGAGTATGGAAATGTCTTCCCCAATTCATGACTGTTTAAAAACCTCTTCAGCTCTACAGTGGAGAAAAACAGTATTAATAGCCGCCTGGTTGTATAGCAAAGACCATGTGGTCATATAAGGAACTTCTTTCCAACCCTCAAAACAGTGCAGAAATTAGGACAAGCCATTCCCTTTGAAAGAAACAGTCCAAGAAGATTTGTATTTCTTACCCAGGTATCTTGGATTCAGCTGGTTTCTGTGACAACAAAGATTTGAAAACAGATGATGTTAAGTTAGAGACTGGATAGAGATTGAAAGCAGTGTGTATATATTAAATGATCTCAATTATGCTTTTCTTTTTTTAATGTAACCCAGAATGAAAATTCCCTTTTTCTTACTGAAAGGAGCCCCCGGTGGCGCAGTGGGTTAAACCCCTGTGCCGGCAGGACTGAAGGTCGCAGGTTCGAATCCGGGGAGAGGTGGATGAGCTCCCTCTATTGACTCCAGCTCCTCATGCGGGGACATGAGAGAAGCCTCCCACAAGGATGATAAAAACATCAAATCATCCAGGCGTCCCCTGGGCAACGTTCTTGCAGACGGCCAATTCTCTCACACCAGAAGCGACTTGCAGTTATTCAAGTTGCTCCTGACACGACAAAAAAAACCCTGAAAGTTAATGCAACTTACAAAATTTTGTTGGGAGTAATATAGCAAGTAGAATTTTCACTTGTTATATTTTTTTTCTCATCCCCTTGTTGGTTCCTTTGATGTGATCCCCTAAGTTTTTCTCTCCATGATAGCTGAAGCACTAACATAAACTTGAAATATTATGGAACAAAAGAACTGAAAGGATGGAGGAGGAATCCAACGTATACTGCAAAATGCAACATGGAGAGGGAGGAGGAGAGAGATGCAAACTAAGACAAAGAGTAAGTGTGGGTGGAAATAACATATGCTGAGGATGAGAGGTACACATGGAAAAAGGGAGGAGAGGATAAAAGGAGGGAGGGAAGGAAGATCATCTCAGGGAGATCAGAAAGAACACAAATGGTTAACCAATTGATAGAAGAGAAAACTCACCAATGACATTACCTTCCCAGTGGTGAGATTGCTTACTGCTATTAGACAAGAGGTTATGCTGATAGCTTCAGTGGCTCCATTAGGATTTCCCATGACAGACATGGTGTTGCTAAGAAAATAGACCAGAAGGTAGCTGTTCAAAACAGCTACCAGGTGACAGTAGTAATGGTAGAAATGAGGAGGTGACACTGGCAAAGGATTTCTTCCTGACAACGTGAGTGGGACCATAGTTAAGTTTTGTTGGTACAGAAAGAAGGCATGCTAAACCACTATGATGTGGCAATTCAAAATGAAACAAGAGATAGTACCAGAAGCTGAAACCCCAGTTCAGATGGCACTCAATGTACTATTGGGGACAGAAGAAGACAATTATGAGTAGCACTGTGGCTAATCATGCAACTCAACTCAAGCCAAAAGTCTGTTTCCTTTCATCTTTGAGTAAGTCTGGTAACATGCACCATTTTTTTCATGTCAGAAGTGACTTGAGAACATACTGAGAGAATTGGCCATCTACAGAGATGTTGCACAGGGAATGCCCGGGTGTATTACCATCCTGCTGGGAGGCTTTTCTTATGTCCCCACGAGCTAGAACTGACAGATAGGAGCTCATTCACTGTAGACGGTGCAGTAGAAGCAGTAAGACTGAATGCTTTGTGATCTGTGACAGGAAAAGTTTTATGCATATATCTTAATGGAGTTGTAGATATACATAATTTTGGGGGTTTAATTTTCAATGATGGAACTGCCATAGAAAATTGTGCCATTTTCAGGGGGATTTTATCCTTTGAAACTAAAGAATTTAAAGGAATCTGACATTTATGAATCATTGTACATACCTTTGTTTATGCATGGAAGTATGTGCACCTATTTATCTATAACTTGATCTGTATCCCTTGTCAGACAGGATATATCTAGGCACACATGCAGTATCAATTGATGCAACTTTTAAGTTTTTGATATAGAATAACTTTTAATGGAAAACTATATTGAAATAAGCCCCAGCAATTCAACACAGCAGTGTAAGGTGTTACGGCACAGTCTAATACCTTGTTGATCTGAATAAATAACATGTTTCTAATCACCAGCTAGCACTTTAATTGACCTCACAGCTAGGCTTATCAATTCTAAAAATATATTCATTATTTGAAATATTTCGTTTAAACCAGGAGGAAAACATTCTCCAGCTACCTGTTCCTCCCATAGGATCTGAATGGGCTGTTATAAGCAGTGGATTAAAGATTGTCTTTTTGTTCCCTCTCTTCTCTTCAAAAACTTGAGGTGAGGCCAAAAGGAATCCAGCAGTCTTTTAATTACTTTTGGCTATGATTCCAAAAAAGACAGTATATTCATAAAATAAAAATAGATCGGCAGCAACAGCACAGGAAAGCAGCGAATTGCTTACATTAGTTCTGTTAGAAAGATAATGTTCAATTTAATACATGGTTGTCAACTGACAAAAGTCAAATTCTGTTTCATCTTTAATTATTTGACTGATAACCCATAGTTGCAACATTTTTTAATATTTATATTGCTCCATTGACACATGTTCCTGAGTGCATAAAAGGCTGATATGAATTAGGATTTTTTTTTTTGGTGAATGAAGAAAGCTGTTCTGATGGATTTTCCAATCCCTTAAGTAATTAGGCTGTTGAAAGCAGAGTTCATTGCAAGCCCCTTCCCAAAGTAATCCTTCTAGGCTTCTGAGAACATTGTACAGAGGGTTAGGAATTCTACATTATAGAATGTGATGTTGTCAAGGAATGAGAGTGGATTTCTCAATATACTATGTGGGCATCTCAAACCAAGCTTTCCTCTCCATAGAAGACAGATCCAAGATCAAATTGATTATTTCAACAATCATTGCCTCTACACTGAAAGTTTGGCAAGTATGCTTATTCAATTGGAGCATTTATTAATATTAATGGAATTAACATCACTTTCTACCATGGCTTAATGCTGTCAAATCATAGGAGTTGTAGTCTTACAAGGTTGCTCGCCTCCTTTGCCAAAGAGTGCTGGTGCCTCACTAAACTAAAATTCTATGATTCCATAACATTAAGCCATGACAGCTAAAATGGCATCAAAATGCATTAATTTTGCAATCTAGATGTACCCTACATTACAGATACAAGATGAAGGCTGAACAAATGGATTACCTAGGTTGTTTAGATTTGGGAGAGTTTTGAGTTGATAACTTTCCAACTCATATCTATCTTACATTACTTCTTGCTCTTACTCTTTGATTTGGTATAAGTGATTCTACATTTAATACAAGAGAAGATTAGGATCCAAGAACTACCTGTATATGAGTCAAGATTAGGAATATAAATTAATTTCATTTGTCTCACAAAAATAATCCTCAAACTCTAGAGCAAGCATGGGCATACTTCGGCCCTCCAGATGCTTTGGACTTCAACTCAACAATACCAAACAGCCTACTGATTGTTAGGAATTGAAGGAGTTGAAGTCAAAAACTTTGGAGGACCAAAGTTTGCCCATGCCTGCTCTAGATTCTAGAAATTTATATATTTGTGAAACTCTTTGACCCCAAACATACATGTTTTGCTTGGATAGCCACTTGAGACACAGAGGTCTTGGAGAAGGGCATGGTGATAGGGTAAGAGGAGGGATATTCTCCCACTCACCCCCATCCCCAGATTGATTTTCAATTATTCTTATATAGAATCAGGACAAAGAACTCAATGTTGCATTTCTTCTTCTAGAATAAATGAAACTATTTCACTTGCTAAAATGAGTAGTATGAAGACATTCTTACAAGATACTCAGCAACAGAAATGTCCCACTTTTTGGGCCCCAAAACTTAGAGTTTGTATGGGCACCTGAGCATAGTCAAACATAATCCAGCAAGTCTCTTTCCCTAACTAAATTAGACTGATAAGACCTCATTTGACAATCTTACCTGGGCTTGAAAAACAACCTGAGTATATATGGTGGAGATAATAGAGACCCTGTTGACTACCTCATTTTCTCTGAAGTGTTAGTACTAAGAATTTGTCCTCGCTGCAAAGCCGTAGTGATGAAAAATTATCTATGTGAAATAGAGAGATGCAGGCAGGCTTCACAAATGGGATTGCATTATCTATGGGCAGCTGCATCTAAGACTTTTAAATGGCTTCACATATCTGGTGCACATCATCGGAGAAATAGAATTTCTGGTATTTTTTATCCATTTGTAACAATCACATCGAAGATACATTTTTCTACCTGAGTGAAGTCATCCTCATGAAACGAGCGTGCAAGGCTTTGCTTTCTTCTGCTGACCTTTAGTTTGGTTTGGAGATGCCAGCCACAAACTGGCATCTCCAGCCACAAACTTGCTGTCCATGTTGCCCTTTTGACCTGGTGACTTCTTTGTAGCCAACCATTTCAATTATTTTCCTCAGATAGTAACTATAATAGAGATAGCTTTCCACAGGTTAGAAATCAACCTAGTTATTGACCTGACGTGCCAGAGAATAACAATGGTAAAAGGAATAAGGAAAGAAATGTAAAAAGCCTGTTTTAGTAGAAATAAAGGAGAAATCTATAGAAGGTTCCAGAGAAAGAAAAAGACTACAATTTAAGTTATTTACTTGCCTGAATTATATTCTACCTTTCTCACACAAATGGGGATCAAGCTGGCTTACAGTTAAATAAAATTGTACTGAATACAATAAAAAAACCAAATGAAAGTAGAATGCATTTAAAACACAATTTGAAAACAAATCTATAAAGGAAAATAATAATATGGCACCCTTCAAATTCAAAGTATTCTCTACAGCAGGCAAGATCAGCTGCCAAAGGTTCACCTGAATTAAAAAAGGTCACTGCTAGTGAAATTACTTCAAATAGAGGAATTGAGGAAGGAGCAGGAAGGTAGGAATGAGGCAGAGAGAAATAAGAGAAAGAGAGCTGAAGAGCTAATAGATTTTGGTGGTAAATGGTGATTGCTATGAGCACATCTACACTGATTATTTAATGTGCATCAGTGGTCCCCAAATGTAAACCACACTGCACTATGAAATTGGCTCCATAGAATGCAGAGAGCATTGTGGATACCTATTAGGCCTGGGTAACAACGGAAATACCTACTAGGCCTGGGTAACAACGGAAAAAAGATTTGTTTCTAAAATCGATTTGTATTTGGGGTTTTTTTTTGTTTTGATATTTAAAATAATTACAAAATTTTCCTTTTAAAAAGTTCGATATTTACGAAATTTCGTAAATGGGAAAAA